>NW_027256894.1:18051820-18651820 GCF_029215685.1 Pituophis catenifer annectens | reverse complement strand
ACATCTAATTTCGTGATTATTATTTTTTTGCCGCGGCTGTTAAGCAAACATGGCCGTTAAGTGGGCCCACTGTTTGTCATGGGGCATTTTTTGCCGGAAACAGGAAATAAATGTCAGTTTCTAGCAAAAATGCCATCAATCGTAATTTATGCACCTGTAGCCATAAATGTGGGCTGGTTGCCAAGTATTCAAAATGGGGGTCATGTGAGCACGGGGATGGGGTGGGGTCTCCAGCCATCATAACGTTTGAATCCGGGTCGTAAGTGGCTTTTTCAGGGTCAGTTATTACAGGTAGTCCACGAATTACAGTTCATTTAGTGGCCATTTGAAGTTGCAACGCCACTGAAAAAAGTGACTTATGACCTCTTTTCACACTTATGACCGTGGCGGCATCCCCATGGTCACGCAATCAAAATTCTGGTGCTTGGCAATTGACTCATATTTCTGACGGTTGAAGTTTCCCGGAGTCATGGGATTCCCTTTTGCAATGACAAGCAAACTCAACAGGGAAGCCAGATTCACTTTTTTTTTTTTGGTAAAAAAGTTTTTTTTTTTTTTAAGACAAACAAACATTTAGTACATCATTCATTTCTTCCATGTGACCTCTCCAAAAACTCCTCCTTTTCTATTTATCTCTATCTATCTTCGTTCTTAACAAGTCCATTACAAAAATTTTCCACTAATTTAACGTTCTAGTTGTAACATTTTTTTATCTCTCTATTAAAGCTTATTTATATCTCTTTTCTAACCAATAGTAAAATTGATTCCATATCTTAAAATATTCTGAGTCTTCTCTTTCTTTTATCGTCATAGTTAATCTGTTCATTTCTGCACAATCTAAATTTTTTTTTAAATTACTTCTCCCTCCGATGGTATATTCTCTGGGAAGCCAGATTCACTTAACAACCGGGTTACTAACTTTTAACAACTGCACTGATTCACTTAACAACGGTGGCCAGAAAGGTCGTAAAATAGGGCAAAACTCATTTAACATCCATCCCGCTTAGCAATGGAAATTTTGGGCTCAACTGGGGTTGTAAGTAATAATAATAATAATAATAATAATAATAATAATAATAATAATAATAATAATAATAATAATAATAATAATAATTTTATATCTATACTTCCCTTCTCCCGAAGGACTCAGGGCGGTGTACAGCCAATTTAAAAAACACAGGACACAACAATAATTAAAAATTAAAATAATTAAATAGATTTGGCCAATTTAAAACCCCAAAAATTAAAATACCCCAATTTAAAATTATTATGTTGATAGCCCTGCCTGGCGGAACAACAGGGTCTTCAGTGTGCAGCGAAGCACCCGGAGGTCGGAGATCTTACGTACTTCCGGGGGGAAATACGTAAGTCAAGTCAAGGACTACTTGTCCTTCAAACAGTTGCTAAGTGAAGAGCCGTAAGTGGAGGACTGCTTGTGCTCAATTGAAGCCCCTCTCCGCCATTCTCACCACTGTCAGCAGATTCCGTCGCTCCCGATTCTCCCTCTGAATCCGAATAGAAGGGTTTCTCCACCTTCTCCTTTCTCTTCTCACGGCTGGTGCATTTGGTCCATTCCGGGACCTGGATGGAGCCATGATGTAGGAAACATCATTGCAAAGACGGAACTGAGCACGTCAAAAAAACCTACTACACAAAGGAGCAAAGGAAACGAGACTCGAACACCAGAGACCGGGCTCGGTTTCACGCAGTGGATTCCCTGCACGGATATTACCTCGGTGCAAAACAACCAAACGAGTCAGCATGCGGGAGAGGAACATTCAGTGGCATCTCTTTGGTTGCAGCTGGTAGTGCATGTACGCCGTTGAGCCCACGAGAGGGAAGAGGCATGCATCCTTATCAGAGGGGGTCTAGAAGATGTTCATGGGATGCAGCCCTCAAGAGTGTCAGCTAAGGTGAGAGAATCTGAGTGATGAGGCAGAGAAGATTGCGTATTTCTGCAGATTGGCATGACGGTCATGCACTAATAGCTGCGCGGCAGGAGCTCTGAACAGCCATAATTCAGTGAAATTTCAATTTTAGTGGCCTGTGCATACGGTAGACATGGCATGCAACGGACCAAATTTCCACAACAAAACTTGCAAAAACTCGGTAACAAACGTGATTCAATCCATCCTGCCTTTAATGGACATTGGTGAAGATCTGGAGACCTCCCTCCCTCCACCCCATCCGTTAAAATGAGATTTCATTGCACCTGAAAAGCAGGCGTGTTCAGAGTCCAGTTCAAATTATGCCTCGAGGAGGAAAAACCTGAAGTTCTCCTGATGCTGCTGGACAGCAATTCCCAGCAATGGCCACCTTGTAGTTCAGGAACCTCTGGAGGTTTACAGGCTCCTCACCCTTGCTACGTTTTTACTCCACCCAGCCTCCCTTCAGAAACCCCAAATCTCTTCCCATCATCTCCTAGCCTAGTTCTTTTAACTCAGGGCTCTCCAAATGTGACAATTTTAAAACTTGTGGACTTCAACTCCCAGAATTCCATGCAGGCTGGAGAATTCTGGGAGTTGAAGTCCACAACTCTTAAAAGTTGCAAGTTTGGAGACCCCTGTTTTAACTGTCCAGGATAGATTTTTGACCCGCAGCCACTCTTGAAAGATTTTCTTGGGCTTATGTGTCATAATTTAGATCAGAGATGTCCAATCTTGGTGACTTTAAGACCTGTGGACTTCCAACTCCCAGAATTCTGACACTGAACTGAAGAAGCTTCTTGGATGAGAAGCAAAACCTCTTCAAGGAAAAAACAAAAACAAAGAAAGGAAAGTCCAGTTGCCTTTTGAAAAAGCACCTTTGTGACAACTATGACCTGGAATTTCTATCGATATCCCTCTCTGATCTGCTATGAGAATGGAAATGTGGAACACCTTCACTAAGAGAGGTCCTGTAGCTTTTATAACCATGTTTTCAAAATAAATCCACGAGGTAAATCTGGGCCCGTTTTTTTAGTCCATCAAAAAGTACTTTCAATCTTTAGGATTGAAGTCCTAACTAGCACACAGTCAAGAGATGCACAGCACAAGGGAGAGAAGCTGGAAGAGGAGGAGGAATAGGAGAATGGAAAAGCATCAACTATCACTGCACACACAAGCTCCACCTCTTTGGGTCCACCCAGTAGCCCAATGTGGCTTCCTCTAGGATCAATGAAGTCTTCCTAAAAAAATAAGCATGGGGTGTAGGAACCAACCTTTCACCAAAAAACAGAACAATACATACCACGGGATAATGCAAGCCCAGTAACCTGTAGAAGGTATGGTGGCCTCATCTGCCACAATGACTCTTGTACAAGTCAAAGACTGGATCATTGACATCTTGACACCCAATATTTTCAGAATATCAATGAGCAGTACCAGTTTCAAAGGATCCCCACATCCCATCATCAATGAAAGCGAAGGCTAGTCCTACCTCCACGTTGCGCACAGAGGGATCTGGAGCTTCACTTGGCCAATCAGGAAGCTCCTGGTAGCCCACCGCTTTTGCATTGAGGAGGTGTGAAAGGGAGCCCAGCTGGAAGTGGTCACGATCTGGAAGGAAGAAGGCAACCGCCAAAGTCCACCCCTTTTTGAAGGCCATGCCACCATGGTTCTTCAAAGGTTCCCGTACTTTTGGCCCGTTGCCAGGCCTTACCTTTGAAAGAGGACTCCAAAATGGGAGCAGGCTTTTGTGCCAGGAAAAGCTTCTTGGCGTACTTGCTGAGGGCACCGCTCTTCTCCGTGGGCACAATGAGCTGGCGGATAAAACGGGCACGATCCCGAATGTCATAGTTCTGGTCGTACTTGGCCAAATTCAGCACGTACTGGGTCAGCAGCTTACTCTGTAGGTGCCACAGCAATGTGGCAGAGAACAAAAAAAGAAGGAAGTGATGGGTCAGTCTCAAATTACTAGCTGGGCACTTTGGGCACAATAATTCCTCGCGAAGTCTTACACCAAAGGCTAGATCAGGGGTGAAATCCAGCAGGTTCTGGCGAACCGGTAGCGGAAATTTTGAGCAGTTCAGAGAACCGGCAAATACCACCTCTGGCAGAGTGGGATGGGAATGGAGATTTTGCAATATCCTTCTCCCAGGAATGGGGAGGGAATGGAGATTTTGCAGTATCCTTCCCCTGGAGTGGGGTGGGAATGGAGATTTTGCAGTATCCTTTCCCTGCCACACCCACCAAGCCACACCACGCCCAAGCCACGCCCACAGAACCACTAGTAAAAAAAAATTTGGATTTCACCACTGGGCTAGATATCTGGAGATTTCAATTACATATATAAATATTATAAATAAAATTAAATTTTATGTAATAAATAAAAATTATTAAATATAATAAAGTTAGAAGATCTTCCAAATGTAAAACATTAATAATTGCAAGGGAATTATTTTATATCATTGGAACCTGGATTTTCTTCACTTCTTCCAGCTCTTAATAGCTGAACTCTCCATCTGGAATTCTTTTGACTTTATTTTTAAAAATATATGCCTCCCACTTGCAAGGATCTCTGGCTTTGTTAGGATAAAACTGTTTCTATTTGTTTTTTTCTTCTTTCCATCTGCTAAAACATGTAGATGTTCCCCCTTAAGGTTGGAAATGGATTTAAGTCACAGCTGGACTTTCAAATTGAGTGAATTAACTCTTCATTTATTAGATTAAATATACAGTAGCTGGCCTGTCCAATAGTTTCTGGACTTTTTTTTTTTTTTCTCAAAATTTTCTGGACTAAGGATACCATCTGAAATTTGAACCCTTGATTGGAAAGTTGTTACGTATTAAGAGGGCTCTTTTTTGAGATAATTAACTATCATCCTAACATGTGGAATAGTTCCAATATAAAATATGTCTACCTATATTTTGTTTTACTTTGGAAGTTAGGAGGCATTTGATATGTATCTCCTTGACATGTCTATGACAGAACCTTTAGATATCAGCCTACACTACCTGGTTATTTTTAGAAACGACCTTTGTTAGGATAATGATTTAAGAGCTGACCAGCTGCTGCGGTAATGTAATACTGGAAATGAGTCAGCAAGGTTTTTGGGCTGATATCACTTTAAGAGCCTGTAATAAGAAGTGGCCCTGTTGGGGTGTATCTCTCTCTCTCTCCATGTGTGCTTCTGTGCTGTAATTGCTGATTGCTGTTTGTTTAAGGTCTGATGTGTATGTATATAGTCTTTGTAGATAAAACCACTATTTAAATACAAGCCTCTGTTTACTGTATTCGCTCCTGGGTTGTCTCACATAGTCACACTGCGCGCACTCTGACAATCTTACCTGCTTAGAATTGGTCAGATAAAGTTTGGCTGCCAGATTGATGACCTGAAGCTTCACAATGTCCTCTTCGCTGGTGAAGGACTTGGCCATCTTGCGCAGAACATCTGGGGCAATCTTGGGCACATGTTCACAGTATTCACCAATCAGCCATAAGATGCTGGCCCGGGCCATGGGAACCTATACACAAAGGAAAGTGACATCTGGGCTTTCTTCATCCTCTTACGGTCCATCACATGCCACCCAAGCAAAGGCCGGAGAGTCCTCTTCCTCAGCTCTTGCTCAAACCTGGATGTTATCTGTCAGCTTGGCCATATGCTTGATGATCTCACTGTGTTGAGATGGCTGCATCTGTAGAAGCTTCTTAATGACCACGACTGACTCGGCCACCACCAGTTCTAAGCAGGATGATAGAGAAAATACAACGGTAGACATAAACCAGACCAGCTCAACTCTTGGAGAAAATGAGATAAAGGTCTCAGGAGATCTGAGAAAGCCATCACAGGAAACTTCACAAGACTTCCTCTCGAGGACATGGCAATGGATCACATACCTGGCCTCCCTTTCTTAACCTACGACCTCAGAAACAGCACAGGATTCTAGTTTCTGGTTTAAATGGGGAACATCTACATCAGGGGTGTCAAACTCAAGGGCCACAGGCCGGATCTGGCCTGTGGGTGCTTAAATCTGGTTGCGGGGCCAGGCTGGAAATAGCAAAGGACCGGCCTGTGGTGCCTCTGGCAGCCAGAATGAGGTGCGGGGGGGGGGGGTGCATGCAGCCCCCGCACAGCCCGTTTTCGGCCTGGATGGCCTCCTGCAGCACTTTGCCGGCTGCAGGAGGCCATTCAGGGGTGCGGGGGTCTTGCACGCCCCCCCACATCCCATTTTGGCTGGCAGGGTGCTGCAGGAGGTGTCCATCCTGTCTCCCCCTTCCCGGCCAGCCTGCAGCAGAGAACTACAATGCTGTTCCGGCCCTCGAAGAAATCCAGTTTGACACCCCTGATCTAGATGGATGCAGTGCACACCTGAGATCTAAAACTAGACCTCATCACCTCCAGAGCCCCTTTGAAAGTGGCCCCTAGTTTTCCATTTCCATGTGTGGGGGAAAAGGGCCATTTTTAATGGAATTGGTGGAAGGATGGTGGGAAGGGAGGCGGTCTTACAAGGTGTAGTGTACAACAGTCCGCTGTCTATTAATTGCTGTTGTGGTCTAATTCAGGGGTGAAATGCTCCCGGTTCGGACCGGATCGCCCAATCTGGTAGCGATGGAGGCTGGTGGTTCGGAGAACCGGTAGCAAACATCCCTGCCCCCCCCCCCACCGAGCTGCTTTTAAAAGCATTTTTTCTACAACCTCTTTGGCCGAAAAAAATGCTTTTAAAAGTTAAAAAAAAAAGCCTTTGATGATCACACGCTCAGCTGAGATCATCAGAGGCTTTTAAAAGCATTTTTTCTACAACCTTTTCAGCCGAAGAGGTTGTAGAAAAAAAAATGCTTTTAAAAGCTTCTGGCGATCCCAGCTGAGTTGCCTGATCGTCAGAGGCTTTTAAAAGCATTTTTTCTGCAATCTCTTAAGGTTGTAGAAAAAAAATGCTTTTAAAAGTAAAAAAAAAAAAAAAGTTGGCCATGCCCACCGTCACATTACCCACCCACCCCCACCAAGTCACACCCACAGAACCGATAGTAACAAATTTTACATTTCACCACTGGTCTAATTGCACGTGAACTCTTTTTTATATTGATAATATGCCATCCAGAGTTTCATTGGTGTGAGTTGGGGGAGGGGGGAAAGATTTCAATTTTAATCAATCCATCCATCAAAAATATTGCCTGCATCACAGTGCTATCCATTTTTTGACCTGGTTCCATCATTTTTGGAGTATAACCACACACAAATGCACATGCACAAATACACACACACACCAGAGTGCATCCTGTGATTTGTCCACATTATTGCAAGACATTATGTCGATTCGAAGAGCGTGATCTCACCATCTCGGTTGGAGAGCAGCTGAACGAGTCCGTTGAGACACGTGTCTCGCACTCGGCCGATGTTAGTGGCGCAACGGCCAATAGCCTGGATTGTGGCTGCCACAAAGTCTTTATCCATGCTCCGGATGTAAGTCTGCAGGAAGAGAAGGAACAAACATCTTGCCCAACGTATCCTAATCCCATCTGTATCCTAAACCCAATCCTATATAGGATTGATTTAGCCCAGTGGTTCTCAAACCTTTCCTTCACCAATCCCCCTTTAAATACCTGTTGTGGCCATGAACTATGGCCACAGACCCCCAAAACCTAACTCAAGATTTAAATAACATTTCTTCAAGACTTCGCGGACCCCCTGTGACATCACGGCCCTCCATAGGTCCGTGGATCACAGGTTGAGAACCATTGATCAGGTTGAATATTCTCCTTGGAGCTGAAACAAGTTTTCTTCCATAGAAGGGAAAAAAATCCTAACAGCTGGGAGTTTGCTTTGATGTCTAGATTAATTTCGTATTTCAAAAGTAAACGTACCACAGAACTTAATTCAACCTGAAAATCCTTCCTAGACTACAATTCAATAGATGGATTTGTACCACATCCCAAATGCCTTGCTTCTTTCGGAATATGTTTTAATTTTATAGGACTTCTAAATTAGAGGTGATTTTTTAGTAGCCTGGACAGCATTTATTACAGCTCACAATTTTGTTTTACATTTTATGCTTTGCTAGCAATGTTTCCTGGTATTTAGGCTTGCTTTGAACTTAATAGGGATATTCAAGCTTTAAATCAATATATCTAATTGGTCACAAACAATTCATGATGTACTGAAACATTATAATCTCTATGTCAATAAATTATTGTATTTTACTCCTTTATCCCTTCCCTTTTTAATATTTTCTTTAAACATTTTTAATAAAAATATATCAAAACAAAAAGAATAATTGCTTCAGATAGAAAAGTTCATTATTATATACATTATACCCTGAGGTGGAAAATCACCCTGGGCAACAATTTTCTATATATTACCTGAAATTCCCGCAAAATGGTAGAAATGTTTGTTTCGTTAGCCAAGTTGGTCAAAACTTCCAGCTGGCAGGATAGGGGGGAAAAAGCAGAACGGGTGAGGTTTAAATGTCTTTTAATATCATTGCTTCTTTGAGCATGCAGAAATGCAAGCAAATAATTAGAGCTAAGCCAAGTAAAGATTGGCAATTAGGCCACAGCAAAATTCAAATAATAGGAAAACTTGAAGAGAATTTGCTAGCTGTCCTCTAAAGAGAAAAACCAAACAGCTAACAACGTGTTGGGGACACTAGAAAGTTCTTCTTTTTCATTCATTTTTGTCCTAAATAATAAACATGGGGTAAATCTCACTATTAGGTTTGTAGCTGGTGTATGATTATCTTACTTAGATATAGTCTGCTTTTTGAGAGGACACAAAAAGACCTTAAGCCATGGTTCAATAAGCCATGTGGCCCATTTCAGATGTAACATTCAGCAAACCATGGTTTACTAATGAACATAGCTGGGTCCATCCATCAGTTTAGGATTAGTGTAAATAAGTCACATTAGGGCTTTGTACCCTATATAATTTTCATCATAGATTAACACCATTAACATACAATATTGTCAATCTTTCACTTTTAATGTCTTTTTTTTTTCCATCTCTGCTTTAGTTGGTAATTTTTAATACTGAAAAGAAAAAAAAGTGTTATTTGGAAAGAGATACCATATTTTTCAGAGTATAAGACACACATTTTTTCCCTCTAGAAGAGGCTGAAAATTTGGGTATGTCTTATATTCTGAATGTAGTTTTGAAGCTTTTTTATTGCCTGCTCCCTCCGACTCTCAGCTGTGAAGCTTTTTTTCAGCCCTAAAGAGTGAAGCGATTTTCCCCGCTTAGCCTGCTTTTCTCATTGCTTCTCTCTCCGAAGATCAGCTGTGCTTTAGAAGCTGTTTTTTATCCCCAACACTCAAAACCAGCAAACTAATGTGCTGAAGCTGACCAGACTAAGGACGCTAGCCAGATGAATACCTGGTAGGCAGCATTTTTGTTTCCTATTTTCCTCCCCAAAAACTAAGTTACGTCTTATACTCCGAAAAATACGGTACATTTTTGGGGTATGGGATATCCAAACATCTAATATACCTTGAGGATCTTAATCTGGGTGGGATCAGTTGATCGGATGTAGAAGCTTTTGAGGTAGGGCTCAAACATTCCCTGGAGAGGGAGGAGGAGGAGGAGGAGGAAGAAGAAGAAGAAGAGAGAGAAACAGATTCAGTTAAAAAATTCTGCAAGGTTCTCTGGGTTTCTAGAAGTCAAAAAAGATTCTCTTCGGGATTTATAATTGCTCCCTCTCTGACAAATGGAATAAGTGGAACGTGACAGACCTCCATAAAACCTGGGCCCACATTATGTGAATAATTCCCACCTAGAAAAGAAAAGAGGCACTTACTCTACGCTTGATGGACATGGTGGCCACATTCTGAAGCACCACATATTGAACCTCACTGCAAGACAGAGAGACAGACAGACAGACAGACATTAATCAGGTTGGACCGTCTTGAGATCTGTTTTCATCAAAAATAGGGTTGACCTTAATTTGTCTAAGAATTTTGGTGAATATCTGCTTTCCTTCAACCAATTGTTCTCCAGAAGTGATGGAATTACAACTCCCATTTCTAGCCAGCAGATAGGAGTTGGAATACCTGTGTACTACAGTGCTAGTTTGAGAAAAAACTTATTAAACTGATGGCTATATAACTGATAGCAACTTAACATCTACAAATAGTACACTTTGGGGAAGTGGAGATGGAAAAAAGGGAAAGAATGGATGAACTGGAACCTTGTGAAGGGGAAATGCCTGGGACATTGAAAAGAGCCATCTTATACTATAGTATTTTGTCCCTTTCTAAGGGACATCCAGGTTCCCAACATTGTGACAAAACAAGACGCAATCCAGAGTTGTTGGAAACTGGCAGAAATGCCCTGATTTGGTCACTTTGCTGAAAGAACACATCAGAAAAAGGAAAATGAGGTTCTGGGGCTGTAGAAAGTGGGAAGGAAGTATCTGCAGACCTGTGGCTTCTCAGGAGTCGCACCAGGGCCTTAGCAATGACCCCAACTTCAGCCTTGGGAGCAAGATGGAAATAGAGCTGAGCAACTGACATCACCACCTGAAAAACAGAGAAGGTCATTGTGACACAAGCCGGTAGAACCACCAAAGATGTTCATCTGCTTGCTGTAGTCACCAAAATGAAATAAGGCCATTAAGAAGAATCAGCTGAATGTAGAACATCCAAAATCCCCAAATGCAAGGAATCTGGGGTGGACAGCAGACCAGTAAGAAAAAAGAAAATACTCTGTGGAGGAAGGGAAAACTCAGAAATCATCTGTTCTTCTTGCCCAAAATTCTTAAGTAATGCCTGAAACTTGTGTCAAAGTTATCAACACTCGGGATGGGTAAGAATTGCCACCAGATAACTGTTTTTTTTTTCACAGAATAAGGTCAAGTTTCACTTTAAGATTTTCAAGACTGAGAGAAAAGTACGACCCATGCAGTGGTTAGAATGCAGTATAGCAGGTTAACTCACTGCTTACTCCAGGAGTTCGATCCTGACCAGTTCAAGGTTGACTCAGCCTTCCAACCTTTCAAGGTCAGTAAATGAGGACCCAAATTGTCGGGGGCAAGAGGCCGACTCTAAACCGCTTAGAGAGGGCTGTGAAGCACTGTGAAGCAGTATATTATATAATATACTATATTAGATTAGGTATATTAGAACTGCAGAAAGAAACAATTACTACCAACCTGCCTTCCATTGAGGACCTGTGTACTGCACGAGTCAAAAAGAGAGCTATGAAAATATTTACAGACCCTTCGCATCCTGGACATAAATTGTTTCAACTCCTACCCTCAAAATGACGCTATAGGGCACTGCACACCAGAACAACTAGACACAAGAACATTTTTTTCCTGAACGCCATCACTCTGCTAAACAAATAATTCCCTCAACATTGTCAAACTATTTACTAAGTCTGCATTACTATTACTATTAATCTTCTCATCGTTCCTATCACCCATCTCCTCCCACTTATGACTGTAACTTGTTACGATTTACGATTTATATTGTTTCCTAGTATGATTTGATTGCTTATTTGTACCCTACGACTATCATTAAGTGTTGTACCTTATGATTCTTGACGAATGTATCTTTTCTTATGTATACTGAGAGCTTATGCACCAAAGATAAATTCCCTGTGTCTCCAATCACACTTGGCCAATAAAGAATTGAATTGAATTGAATTGAATTGAATTGAATTGAATTGAATTGAATTGAATTGAATTGAATTGAATTGAATTGAATTGTATTGTATTGTATTGTATTGTATTGTATTGTATTGTATTGTATTGTATTGTATTGTATTGTATTGTATTGTATTGTATTGTATTGTATTGTATTGTATTGTATTGTATTGTATTGTATTGTATTGTATTGTATTATTTAAATATGCTATTTTCACTAGGGTCCAGCTAGCTCCACCCCATTCCTATTGGCCCTGCCCCCTTTTCTGAGGCCAGCCACAAAATGGCATAACCTTCAAGTTCAATTGGCATGACTACTGAGAATGCCCTTGCATAGGGTCTATCTCCCTTTCTTCTTTTCTTTTTCACCTGTTTTGGTGCCCCCCCCAGAGAGGGGAGGGGGCTTCTTAATTTTCAAGGCGAGCTTCCCCCCAATCCCAACCCTAGAAAAGGGGCTCACTGCAGCATTGCGGCTTTGCAACAAGGGTTTGGTGTTGCGCAGTAGTAACCGATGGTCAGGATCCATCACGTAAGGCTTGCGCTTGGCCAAGGGCGTTGACTTGGCCTTGTCGTCTTTGGCATCTTCTTCTTCGGATCCGTAGAAGGTTTTCTCGGCGCTCTCCTCCAGCAGAGATTCCTGCCCATCAGAAAACAACGAAAGGTATTTGAGGTGGAGCGTCTGGTCCTTTGTCCCCACCCCAATCTGCAAGCAACCTCTAACCTGCTCAACATTGCTCCTTTAGTTGGGCTCATTGAGCCCTCAACCCGATCGTCTGATTTAGTTACGTGAAATAAAATGGCTTACTTTTTGCATAATATGCTAGACTCCCAAGAACAAATAAATCGCATTTTGGTTCAGTAGGGATGGTCTGAGTCACCGAGTATACAAAGACAATTGTGCTTCTTGCAATCACAAGCTATTCGGCTACTCTGTTCTAGTCAAATCGAACATGCGGTGGGAACTGGGACATCCTGTTCTAAGAACATAACAAGGCCCTGGGGGGAGAGGGGGCAGTTTTGCGCAAAAACAGGTAGGGTGCCCTTGAAATGTAGATGCTTCAAGTTCTCATGGCTAATAACTCTGACCCCCAGTCACCCTGACAGTATTACGGTTGGATGTTTGAACTGAGAAAAGATTCAGGGAATGTAAATAACCGGTTTGTTGATTTCCCCATAACCTTTTCTCCAGTGCACCATTAAGTCTCTGAAAAAGAGATTCAGAACATTTCCGTTTTAATGTCCCTCTGGGATATATTGATTCTAAGTTGAAAATATGTTCCCTTGTTAGGATTCTTGTACCCCTGCCTGTCAGGCCCCAAGAACCAAGAAAGACCCATGGAAGGACTTCTGAGCAATTTCCTTTATTGCCAAACCAAAGCAATTTTTTAAAAAAAAACATTTTGATTTATATGCCGTCCTTCTCCGGAGACTCAGGGCGGCTTACAATGCGTTAAGCAATAGCCTTCATACTTTTGTATATTTATACAAAGTCAGTTTATTGCCCCCACAATCTGGGTCCTCATTTCACCTACCTTTGAAAGGATGGAAGGCTGAGTCAACCTTGAGCCTGGTGAGATTCGAACTTACAGTAATTGCAGACAGCTGGTGTTAATCACAATGCTATCAGTCTGCTGAGCCACCAGGCCCAGTTCACTCTTGGCATTCACTCTGAGAATTGCTTCTTAACTCTTTTTTTTCCCCTCCCAACCAGACTTGGCCGTCTCTTACTCCTCTGGAATGCAGCTCCTCCCTCCAGGGAATCCAGACTGCATTCCACCACACTACCCCTTTCCCATCTCAACTGCATTGTGTCAGAAGCACTGAGGTGCTTCCGGGTTGAAAGGATTAGCTGGTGACATCACGGTTGCCCGTGAGATGCCCAGTTTGGGGGTGGGGGTCCTTTTATGTCCTCAGCAGGAGCTGGAGCAAAGGATGGAAACTCACCCCGCCTCATGGCAGCACTTTGGGTCTCGAACGCGGGCTTGCTAACCTCCAACCCATCTCAATAAATCTTGCTGAACAGAATCCTCTGAGAATCATGCTTGGATAAAGCACCACATCCTATTCAGGAAGCTACTATAGGATCTGATAGGGCAGGGGTGTCAAACTCAAGGCCCGGGGGCCAGATCCGGCTCGGGGGCCACCCTGGAAACAGCAAAAGACTGGCCCGCGGTGCCTCTGCACAGCCCTCCTGAACTGTTTTCGGCTTCAACAGCCTCCTGCAACCCTCTACCAGCAAAAATGGAGCCCGGGCAGGCCACACACATCCCCAAATTCCATTTGTGCTGGCAAAGATCTGGGGGCCGTCACAGCCAAAAACAGAGCCACGATTTTATTTATTTATTTATTTATTCAATTTGTATGCCGCCCATCTCCAAAGACTCAGGGTGTTTAAATGCATTTAAAATCATTATAAAAAACATTTAAGAATTAAAAACATTAAAAACATTAAAACTCATTCACATCATTCATGGCCGGATCTCGCCGGATCGCAAGAGCGAGATCAACGGCCCCAGGCCTGCCGGAAGAGCCAGGTCTTCACCGCT
This sequence comes from Pituophis catenifer annectens, assembly GCF_029215685.1. Taxonomy (NCBI): domain Eukaryota; kingdom Metazoa; phylum Chordata; class Lepidosauria; order Squamata; family Colubridae; genus Pituophis; species Pituophis catenifer. The sequence goes on along the minus strand of NW_027256894.1, from coordinate 18,637,719 downwards.
TTCCGGAAGGCCAATAGGGTGGGGATGGTCCGGACCTCAGGAGGTAACTGGTTCCAGAGAGCCGGGGCAGCCACAGAGAAGGCCCTCCCCTGCGGGCCCGCCAGCCAGCATTGTTTAGCTGACGGGACCCGGAGGAGACCGACTCTGTGGGATCTTACCGGTCGTTGGGAGTTATGCGGTAGAAGGCGGTCTCGATGAGTGATGTCAAGCTGGCCACGCCCACCTCAGCCACACCCAGCCCCCCAAGGTCAAACACAACCCTGATGTGGCCCTCAATGAAATCAACCTTGACACCCCTGTGATAGGGGGACACCTATGTCACCTTCTCCTTGACTCACGTTCAGGTTGGGACTGAGGAACTGAGTGCGAGCATAGCGGGTCAGCATGTTAATGATCACCACCTGGCCCCATTCCTCCACATCGATCAGCAGGTTGCACAGCTTGCGGTAATTCTTGTGAATAAGGTCAATGCGCTCAGGGCAGACTTCCTCGAAGGCCATCACCACGCTGCCAGCCACCAACTGGACAAGAGGACAGAGAACACAAGTCACAAATGAAGAGCGTGGGCAGATTCAGAGGGGGGAGGGGAGCAAGCGCCTTTTGTAGATTTCTTCCACTATTGTGAGAAGGCTCTTTCTTGGCCCTATTAAAGGAGACCAAGTGACTGTAAGTCCCCTTTTTAAAATGGATTTTTTTTTAAGTCTTCCCTATCAGTTCATCCTTCTTTAAACTTTTGTAGCACCCTGAACACAGAAATGAAGCATGAGGCTTTATGGATTATCCGGCACCTAATAATAGCACTTAAGACTTATATACTGCTTCACAGTGCTTTTACAGCCCTCTCTAAGTGGTTTACAGAGTCAGCATATTTCCCCCCAACAATCTGGGTCCTCATTTTACCCACTTTGGAAGGATGGAAGGCTGAGTCAACTGGTGAGGCTTGAACTCCTGACTGTGGGCAGTTAGCCTGCAATACTGCATTCTAACCACTGGGAAGGAAGGAATAGCACTTATATACTGCTTCACAGTGCTTTACAGCCCTCTCTAAGCGGTTTGCAGAGTCAGCCTCTTGCCCCCAACGATCTGGGTCCTGATTTTACCCACTTTGGAAAGATGGAAGGCTGAGTCAAACTTGAGCCTGGTGAGATTCGAACTGCCAAATTACAGGAAGCCGGCAGGCAGCAGAAGTAGCCTGCAGTACTGCACTCTAACCACTGCGCCACTTCAGCTCATAATCCAAACAGTATCACTTGGGCAACCTGTTAATCTACAACAGTCATGCTCAACCTACTGGTTCACACCTATTCGGGAGAACCTGTTGTTAACTTTCTAAGCAGTTCGGAGAACCAGTTGTTTGAAGAAATATCCCTTTGTTTTTTTCCCACTTTACAGGGCTAATCCTGTAAGGAAAGCAGGAAGGAAACATTCTGGTGTTATTTCTAGTCTAATCTTTATTGCCCTGCTTACAGAAACTGCCTCTCAGTTAACCCTTATTACATGTAACAGGGAAAAGTTCTTGGCAGTATGCCCAGACTTACTGACTCCGGAGGGGGTTTTCTTCCCCCCCTTGTAGGGCTTTGCTGGGGCTTGACTTTCTTAAAGGGGAAGAGTTGTTTTAAGCTTTTTACACTGCTGTTGGGAGGAAATACTCCCCTGTTGGAGTTCTTCCAGCTGGGATGCAACGATCAGCACTTTGAAGAAATGATTTAATAACGAAGCAGAGCTGCCGGAAAGAAGCTTTTCATGACAAGGAACCAAGAGTGACATTCAGCAAGGCTTCTTGGCTAGCTAGAAAGATTGACGTTCAAACATGAGTTTACATACCCTTTCTGAGTTTTGGTCTAAAACTGGTTTTTGGTGAAGTTTAATTCTGTGCATGGTGATGTTTAATCCTGTGTTTATTGATGGGATAATTTTTCCTATTCAGCTTTGTTTGGAAGGAAAAAGGTTAATCTCTGTGCTTGAAAAGGAGGAGGATTCAGAAATCTGGCTAGTTCCTGTGTCTATTTGTTCTGGTAATAGTTTAACAAGCAACAGATACTCTGTTTGCTCCTTTGCTTCAATCTAGCGCTAATTGCTTTCTTTGTTGTTAGGCTTATCTCAAATGTTTACACTTGAGCTTGCCTGGGGAGTGAGCTCAGGCAATGAGCTTGTGTTTTAGTTTTAAAAGGATTTAAATGGTTGTGATTTAAGTATTTGTATTGTGTTTGATTAACAGATTAACAGAGTTGGGAGGGACCTTGTAGGTCATCTAGTCCAACCCCCTGCTAAGCAGGAGATCCTACACCATTTCTGACAAATGGCAGTCCAATCTTTTCTTGAAAGTCTCCAGTGATGAAGCTCCCACAACTTCCAAAGGCAAGTTCTGTTCCATGGGTTGATTGCTCTCACTGTCAAAAAATTCCTCCTTATTTCTAGGTTGAATCTCTCCTTGGTCAGTTTCCATCCATTGTTCCTTGTTCGGCCTTCGGGTGCTTTGCAAAACAGCTTCTCTTCACTAGACTAGGCATGCCCAGTTCCTTCAACCGTTCAGTGTATGTTTTAGCCTCCAGGCCCCTCATCATCTTTCTTGCTCTCCTCTGCACTTTTTCTAGAGTCTCAACATCTTTTTTATAGTGTGGTGACCAAAACTGGATGCAGTACTCTAGGTGTGGTCTTACTAAGGCTTTATAGAGTGGTATTAGTACCTCATTTGATCTTGATTGTGTCCGTTTATGCAATTTAGGATTGCGTTGGCTTTTTTGGCTGCCACTGCACACTGCTGGCTTATATTTAACTGATTGTCCACTAAGACTCCAAGATCTCTCTTACACTCACTGCTATTAAGCCTGGTTTCCCCCAGTTTATATGTTTACTTTTGGTTTTTCTTACCCAAGTATAAGACTTTTCTCTCCATTGATTTTCATTTTGTTAGATAGGGCCCAGTGTTCAAGTCTGTCAAGATCCATTTGGATCTTGAGCCTATCTTCTAGGGTGTTGGCTATTCCGGCCAGCTTAGTATCATCTGCAAATTTGGTGAGTTCCCCTTCTATTCCCTCATCTAAGCAGTTTATGAAGATATTGGATTTTTTTCCCTGCCTCATGGTTTTTCTATCTGGGGAGGGGGGGGTCTTCCTTCCCTGCTTTAGTGGTTCTGGCACTGTCCTTTTGGGGTGTACTTCCAAGAGGCAGGATGCAAACTTGGCATTTTTTTTACTGTCTTTCTGGGGGGCATGTGATCTTTCCTTAAATCTGGATGATTTCCTTAGGATATCTTGTGAGGTGAGTGAGACCAGCTGGTATCTTTAAGTGGCGCAAATGGATCTAAGGATTGCTTCACCTGGGTGTGCTCTTTCTGGAGAGCTTAAATGACCTCTCTGCCAAAGGGTTTCACTTTATGAGCAAGCGTTGGCAGCTGATAGTTATCATTGGACTTTAACTATTTTAATTCCTCAAGGTGCTCTGGCAACCGGCCTGATTTGTAACTCCGTCTTACAGGTATTTCTAATCTAATGATTGGTATTTAGGGCAGCTTTTTGCAAGCCTAGAAGCTTTTTGTATTTTTGTACAGGTAATCCTTGACTTACAACAGTTCATTCAGTGACCACTCAAAGTTACAAAGGCACTGAAAAAAGTGACACGACTGTTTTTCACACTTACGACCATTGTAGCATCCCCCATGGTCACAAGAGGCCAGGCGAGGTGAAGCCCCCCTTGACATGAGTGACATCGAGTTGGCCACACCCACCCAGCCACATGACCACCCAGCCACGCCCACCCAGTTGGTCATTAGGGCAGAGAACCGGTTGTTAAATTATTTGAATCCCACCACTGCCTTATGAATGTTCCCATCCCATCCTTGATCCCATCCTCTCAGTTTTTTAATCGAATGCGGGTTTAATTGGGTTGTTTTAAATTCGGGCCAAAATTATTGTTTTTTAAAATGTTTTTTTTAAATTTTATATGCTATGTTTTATCCTGGCTGTAGTCCCGCAGGAGAAGGGCGGTATAGAAATAAAATAAAATAAATAAAATAAATAATGTTAAAAGTGCATGGACTTCAACTCCCAGGATACCCTACTCAGCATGCTGTGGAATTCTGGGAGTCAACCAGGGTTGGGAAATGCTATCTCAAGATGCCATTCCTAAAGCGTTTTGCAAATTCATTTTTTTTTTTCCTTTCTCAATTTTCTTCCCTTATCTCCAGAGACAGTGTTACTCACCGTGGTCTTATCGGCTAGCAGCTTCTCAATGACCTCAATTAGCTGGTCTTTCTGGTCTGAATCAAGGCTGCAAGGAACAGACAAAGCCATTGGGTGCATAGACTTTTTCTTAAAGGTTGAGTCAACACACTGTGTCCCGACCATAATGTGAATTATTTCATGTTGGGCTGAGCTTTGGCCCGTGAGATGAAGACAAAGAGGTGCATTTAAACACGATTCACTGTTTGAAATTCACAGGCCAGCTTCATCCCTTCATTCACACAGAAACACGCCTGTCTGTATATATGTTGTGTGTCTCTGTGTGTGTGTGTGTGTGTTTTTTTTTTAATTTTGATTTATATGCCGCCCTTCTCCGGAGACTCAGGGCGGCTTACAGTGCGTTAAGCCGTTAAGTTGTGTTTAAGGCACAAAAGCCCACAGTAAAATCTAGGACCACATGACACCCTCAAAAGCTTTGGCAGTCACTCCAGGGCTTTCCCCAATTCCTTACCACAAAAGGAGACCATCATTAAACACATCGTGTTAAGTGTCTTTAATGAAAATGAATTTATTTCATCTGCCCATATTTATTTAGCTTTTACCCTGCTTTCTGGTGTATTTGTCCTTGCTCTGTTATGCTATGGGAAGGTGCCTCCCTGCATACTTTTCAAAGAGCAAACATGGCACCGGGCCAGAAGTTTTGCACACCCCTGTGCAAACAGGCGGTCAAAAGGATGTGAGCCAAGCACACTGTAATACAGTATTTAACACCTGTGTGCTAGCCTCTTGGTCAATTGCTTTAGCACTTATATCTAACCGATTAGATTTAGATTTTTTTAAAACCCTGCATTTATTCTGTGTATAAATAACTCAAGGCAGCAAATATATCTAATACTCCTTCCTCCTCCTATTTTCCCCACAACAACCCTGTGAGGTGGATTGGATTGAGAAAGAGAGGGACTGGCCCGAAGTTACCCACCCGGCTTTTATGCCTAAAACAGGACTAGAACTCACCATCTCCTGGTGATTGTTCCAACTCACCCAGACAGCTTTCAGGCCTAAGGTGGGACTAGAATTCACCATCTCCTGGGGATTGGCCCAAAATCAACCTGCTGGATTTTATGCCTAAAGTGGAACTAGAATTCACAGTCTCCTGGTGATTGGCCCACACAGTCAACCAACTGGTTTTTAAGCCTAAAGCAGGATTAGAACTCATCATCTTCTGGTGATTGGGCCAAAATCAAACTACTGGATTTTATGCCTAAAGTGGGACTAGAATTCACAGTCTCCTGGTGATTGGCCCAGAGTCAACCAATTGGCTTTCAGGCCTAAGGCGGGACTAGAACTCACCATCTCCTGGTGACTGGCCCCAAATCAACCTGCTGGATTTTATGCCTAAAGTGGAACTAGAATTCACAGTCTCCTGGTGATTGGCCCAGAGTCAACCAATTGGCTTTCAGGCCTAAGGCGGGACTAGAACTCACCATCTCTTGGTTTCTAGTCTGATGCCTTCACCTCTAGATCAAGGAACCTCAAAAGACCTTGGTTTTTGCACCCTTGCCTGCTGCCCAAATCTCTCAACAGGAACCAGCTGCAATTGGCACAACCAAGCCATGTTTCGGAAGAGATCACCCCTTACCTGTACAGCTTAGGAATGGCGTGAGCTGCGGTTTTGCGCACATACGGAGACATGTCCGATGCCGCCTCCTTGATGGCCAACATCATGATGGGGACAATGATGGGGACACGGATGCTGGAGAGGACCCGGAGGGCGCTGGCTCGAATCAGCTGATTGGGATCCTGGAGCCAAGAAGAAATTGGGAAGGAGACCCTCTCAAAGGGCTGCCAAACATTCTTCCCAGCTGGAAGATTTCAAGCGACCCCGCTTTCATAAGGACACAGGTAAACCTGTTGGACGTCGGAGGCAACCACCTCCAGTGCTCAACGCATTCGGACATCCCATTCCACTCCTGTCCCCGTTACAAGTAGTCCTCAACTTACGACCAGTTGCTCAGTGACAGTTCAAAATTACAACAGGTACCCCAAGAGCTACTTACAACCTGGTCTCCCAACATCGGGTGTTCCCCTGTGGTCATGTGACAACTGGCTCGCATTTACAGTCATTTACAGCAGGGGTCTCCAACCTTGCAACTTTAAGACTTGTGGACTTCAACTCCCAGAGTTCCTCAGCCAGCTTTGCTGGCTGAGGAACTCTGGGAGTTGAAGTCCACAAGTCTTAAAGTTGCCAAGGTTGGAGACCCCTGATTTACAGTGTCATGTGGCCACTATTTATGACGATTTTGCTGGCCCCGAGTGAATAATCGGCTTGCTTAACGACGGACTGCTGGGTTTGCCACAAAAGAAAGGTCGCAAAATTGAGTCCGGTCTGATCCCTTTATGACCATATCATGACTGTAGTCCCGATGACAGTCCTAATTCGAAGACCTTCTGTATCGGCACACGCCCTACAAGAGGGATTGTCCTCCGAGGAGATCAATGACCAACCTTGAGTCCTCGCTGGAAAGTCGAGATTGATAATAAGGCCAAATCTTGCTGTTCTTCTGCATATCGGACAAGGTAGACGTAAACCAGTTTCTTCACCTGGCAGGAAAATGGCAAGAAAGATCAGGCCGGAACTGAGAACTTGGCTTATGCTCTTCCTTCAGCTATCAACCCCTTCCGCTTGGCAAAGAGTCGGATGTGATTTAACAACTGAATAATAACCAACCAACATCCACAGGATTAAGCAGGGGTTTGGACCAAGACAATTGCTTCCTGGTTTAAACCAGAAGTCCCCAGCAGTATTAGCATATATGGCGCATGGACCTTTATTCAGAAAATAATTTTGAGTTTACTAAAACTCTCATTATTACTTAATATTTACTTAGGCCAGAGGGAGGCAACCTGGTGCCCTCAGAAAATTTTAGTTGGCGGCTCTTCCTGTGCATATACTGTATTTTTCGGAGTATAAGACGCTCTGGACTATAAGAGGTACCTACCTTTTTTGGTGAGGAAAAGAAGAAAAAGAAATCTGCCTCTGCCTCCCAGCAATTTTGCCTCGTTGCAGCAAACAGCAAGTAGCCTGCTTTACTTTCATTTTCAGCATAGCTGAAAAAAAACCCTGCTCCCAGCAATTTACCTCCTTGCAGCAAGCAGCAGAGGCCTGTGCAAAACAGCTGAGAGCAAAACAGCTGAGAGTCGGCAGGCTGGTCCAATCAACTTGTGCTAATTAGGCTGTGCTGAAGCTGAAACGGGCTGTTTCTTCTTGCTGCTTGCTGCAAGGAGGTAAATTGTTGGGAGGCAGAGGCCAAAGGGTGGGGGCCAGGGCTACATTCGGTGTATAAGACGCACCTAAATTTTCACCCCCTTTTAGGGGGAGGAAAAGGTGCGTCTTATACTCTGAAAAATATGGTAATAAAAATTACAATCTGAAAACCTAAGGGGTTCTCCGCCTTGTTAAAACCCATCAAAAAATTAGAAGCATCTTCAGCAGAGAAACCCCCTTATCTGGCTCTCCTTGGCTATGCTGCACTAGGCCACGAGCCACCGTTGGTTAACCACACGACTGGAGTTTGGTTCTGCTTTTTTCAGTTTATTGCAATGTGTAGACTGAGGGAATGCATGCACGAGATGACTTACCTCTATATTCTTGCAAGCCACGTTTTTGACCACGGCTGGAAAGAGGTCCGATGCGTTCTTGCCTCGAGCTATCATCTGGGGGCAGGACAAACAGCCATGGGATGAGTTAGTGGAGAATGCGGTGTAGGGAACGTCCATCATCAAATGCTGTGGTCCCTTTGGACCAGGGTTCCCAAACTTGACAGCTTTAAGACTTGTGGACTTCAACTCCCAGAATTCTTCAGCCAGCATAGCTGGCTGAAGAATTCTGGGAGTTGAAGTCCACAAGTCTTAAAGCTGCCAAGTTTGAAGACCTCTGCTTTGGACTCTTCTTGTGATGGCAACCTACCTCTCTGAAAACTTTAAATCTGTGTTTCTCAACCTTAGCAATTTTAAGATGAGTGGACTTCAACTCCCAGGATTCCCCAGCCAGCCATGGCTTCTGGGAGTTGAAGTCCATTCATCTTACAGTTGCTAAGGTTGAGAAATACTGCTTTAGATAGAAGGCATGAGATGACACACTCTCGTAGCCATTTTTGGCTCAAGATCCACTTCATAAAACCTCAAGGGATTGTATTTTTTTTTTTGACCAGGAAACAAAAGGTGGTCATTAAGTGGAGAAAGGATAACCTTCACACAAGTCCTTCAAACCAGAGAGGAGGGGGATGCTGGATCTTGTTCTCCGTAAAGAGAAGGAGAGAACTTCATGCTGGACCATAAGTTGAGTCTTGGCCATCTTCTCAGAATCAAAGGGTGAGTATCTTAAATAGAAGGCCAGATCCTGAAGATGAAACTCAAATATTTTGGCCATCTAATGAGAAGGAAGGACTCCCTGGAGAAGAGCCTAATGCTGGGAAAGATTGAGGGCAAAAGAAGAAGGGGATGGCAGAGAACGAGGTGGCTGGATGGAGTCACTGAAGCAGTCGGCGTGAGCTTAAATGGACTCCAGAGGATGGTAGAGGACAGGAAGGCCTGGAGGAATGTTGTCCATGGGGTTGCGATGGGTCGGACACAACTTCGCAACTAACAACAACAATCTTAAACAGATGTGACAGCACTGAAGAGATACTCACCGCCACAATCCTCTTCATCGCTTCCAGCTTCAAGGAATCCTTGTTGCTGTCCAGCATCTCCTTGAGATCATCATGTCTGGAAAGAAACACAGAGACGGTTGCAGGAATTCAAAACAATGGGAGTCCCGGTGTATTTGACCCAGTTTCTGGTGAACTTGGTAGACTTCAGGGGCTGAATTCCCACCTCGGTTGAGCTGGGAGCTATGTCCAACTCAGTGGAGGGAGCCAGAGAAAAGAAAGTCCGATTGAGGGAAGGAGGAGAAGAGATTAAGTTCCCAATTCTAAACTAAAGAAAACCTGGAAAAAAGGAAGTCCACATTTTTCAACCTCCATTATTTTAAGCATGCCCGCTATGGCAATTCTGGGAATTGAAGGCCACACAGCTTAAAGTTGGAAAGGTTGACAAACACTGGCCAAAACGACTGGTCAATTGCTGTCCAAAGATGAATGATCTTATTTACTGGGTGAAAAAGAAAGATACTCACAACATGCCAACATATATAGGTTTAATGAAAATAACGAAGAGTAACTCTATGAATATTCTGTCCAAAACAGAATTCAACTTTCTTCTTCCCAACAAAAAAGTCAAATCTCTCAAGTGGGTTTATTCAACTGGGCATACAGTATAAGCCATCATGGAGTCTGCTCAGATTTTAGCTGAAGGTTACGTGAACCCAACTAATCATGGCTTAGTCAACCAATCATTGCTGAGTTCGTTCATGAATACAACAATGGCCAGGATTCAATCATGTAGACCCATGCTTTGATCAATAGGCCAGAATGTTGAGCTACCCTACAAGCTATGACTCATAAAATATGATGGCTGGATTCATATACCTTCCTCAATCCCTACCTACCAAGATAAGGGCTTATTGTATTGTGTGAACCCAACACACAGACAGATCTTCGATCTGTGCTTGCCAAGAGATTCCAAAACATGGCAGAGAGAAGATGGAGGAATACAGGTAACCCTTCTTATGACCAGATGCATAATGACTATTTGGACCCCCGAAAGTTACTTATGATCCAGATTCAAACCTGGCCCATGGTCACGTGATCATATTCTAGCCCAAATGTATAGTCACTTGCAGCATTTTGCAACCACAGGACCACAATTTAAAATGTTTTTGCCTGAAATTGTCACTTACTTCCCATTTCCCCAGCAAAAAACACCCCACAGCAAACAATTAAGGGTTCCCTTAATAATCGCAACATTCAGTTAATGACTTTGCAAAATAGGTCATAAAATTGGGTGCGGTCACATGTAACATGCTTAATGACCATCGCGATTCAGGACCAAACTATGGGGCTTAATTATGGTCATAAGTCGAGGACTACCTGTAGAAGGTAGCTTATTGGTCACGCCATCCGGAGAGGAATTTGATCTCAGGGACTTGTTTATACCCAAGCAATCCAATCCCACAGAAGGCTGTGAAATATTTATCACACGGTGAATTCATCCGGAGCAACAGGAAAGTGAGAAGGCAGAGACAGTGAGAAAAGTAGCACTAAGAAAATGGCTTGTTTCACTGTGACTGAGGCAGGTTGCAGGAACCTGGCTTGATTCACACAGCTCAGAAGAACTGGCAAATCCAGCCAACAAGAATTGATCCAATTAGGCACACTTAAAACCATGTTGGTCACATCTTGCTCCAAGCGGAAAGTAACATCCAAGCCGGTCAAGGAATCCTTTGCATGTCTGAATGCACTCAACAGGCATTGCGATGAAACCGCTGCCCATAGACCCCCATATAAAATGGTGTAAAGCAGTAGAAAGGGGGATAATTCAGCAGTAAAGGGGAGGGGAGTGTGAAATAATACTAGAGAATGGTAACTTACAAGAGACTGTCCCTGCTCTGGAAATGCAGCCTCAAAATGCAACCAATTATAAGCCAATTTTCTTTTTCTTGATACAATTAATCAACTTAGAATAATTGGGCACAAATTCCCCTCGCATGAATGCCAAAATATCTGCAACACTCACAACACCCACTGGCGTGACTAAATCCTAGCCCTTATTTTATAAACCACAATGGCCGAGCTCACATGGTGCGTTATGACAGAAAGAAACCATGATTAAACAAGCCATGATTGGTGAACCCAACTGATGAAGGAAGTAAAATAGATCATCCTCTGAACTGATTCGGGGTGGGGGGCTTCAGCAAGGGGGCATGGAATTGCAACAATACTCTGCATTATCCAGTTTAGGGAATCCCTCTACGACTGTGCGATTTTCATTTTATCAAATCATCATCCTTCTTCTCTCGGGGGTCCTACATTAAGACACAAACCCAGCAGGGCACATTTTGCGGTCCTCCCCTTCCCTTCCGCAGAAGGGGTTAAGCTGAAGAAACACCATTCAAGATTCACCCAACACTCACAGCTTTGGTGTTTCTAACGTCAGCGGTTATTTTCCCACTAACTGAATTATAATCAGTTTTCAGCAATGCCACCCCTGAGCTGCAAACTACATTTGCACAAAGCTGCGATCCCACGAACTCAGGTCGGACGTTAACCCAGTTTAGCCTTGTGGGACCAACAAGAGTTCCTGTACTCGGTTTTTTCCCCCCAGGGCTGTGTGAACCCAACACCCCCAGTAGCCTTTGCATGACACACCAGAGAGTTCTACTTTTCCTTCAATTCTCACCACCGACCTGAATCTCTCCCAAAAGGCCAGTTTCACAAAACAGGTTAGCCAGGAGCCAGCTGAACCCAAGCTCCCCATCGTGAGGATAGCTGCTGCAACACCCAAACAGCCTTCTAAGGTTAAGGCAGAGCAACCAGCTCACTGCTCCCAAGTGAAGTCTGACACGAGAGTGGCTGGCTGGGCAAACCCGGATCTACTTTGTTTTGGGAATGCAACCCTTTTAAGGTTAAGCCAGAGCAACCAGCTCACTGCTCCCAAGTGAAGTCTGACACCAGACTTCGTGGCTGGGCAAACCCGGGTCTACTTTGTCTTGGGAATGCAACCCAGAACTCAACTGGTTGAAACCTCCCCTTGATTGATTGGCAGGATGGGGGGGGAGGGAGGGAAGGCAGAGGCGGTGGTCCCTTGAGCCAAGCCCCTCCCTCCCTCCTTGCCTCTCCCCCCCCCTTTCCCCACCATACCGGAGCGGCTGCGCCACGCTGCCCTCCAAACTGCGCTCTTGCTGCTGCTGCTGCTGTTGCTGGTGCCCGGCGGGGGCGGCTTCCAAGTCGGGCCCCTTCAGCAGCCTCAGCTCGTCGCCTTCCAGCGTTCGGTACCAGCTCTGCGGCGCTCCATCGGGCACCAGCACGGGGCTCTTGGCCTCCTCGGTGCCCGCCGGCGGCGCCTTGACCAAGTGGGCTGCGCCGGCGGGGAGTTGCTGCAGCAGCTTCTGCATGGTCCGAAAAGGAGAAGGAGGAGGAGGCGGCTGGGCTTCCCCCAAACAGCCACAGACGCCTGCAAACCGCTGGAGCTCAGCCGCCCAGCCACGTTAGCAGCTCCGCCGCCTCGCTGGCTGGCCCGGCCGCGGGCGGGGCTTCGGGGAGCCGCCAGCCACTCCGCTCGCAGCCGCCCCGCTGAAACCAGACGCCGCGCCGGCCGCCGACTCCTCCAGCAGCAGCAGCAACAGCAGCTGCCGCCGCCGCCGCCGCCAAGGCGTTGGGCGCAGCGCCACCTGGCGGCCCAAGGGAGGAGCTGCCTCGCTCTGCAACCCCAGCTGGGGTCTGCGAAGGAGCACTCGGGGAAAGGGGGAGGGATGGCGAACCGGGAGGAGCGGATTCCTGGCATGAGGGAATGGTGGGGAGGGACAGATGGCCTGTGGGTCCCGCAGCAGGCTTTCGGGTACCCCTGGAAATATTTCGGATGCCCATGGGTTTGTTTCCTCCGCACGCCCCCCTCCCCTTGTTAAATTCTTACAACCAACCTGTCAGGATGGAGATTCTCGGTCATCCAGGTGCCGGTTGTCCCAAAGGTGCGTTTTTTGTTTTTTTTTCAAGAGGCAACTGGACTTTCTGGATCTTTTTCTTTTGAAGACGTTTCGTTCCTCATCCCAGAAGCTTCTTCAGCTCTGAGGTCAGAGCTGAAGAAGCTTCTGGGATGGGAAGCGAAACATCTTAAAAGAAAAACAAGAAAGTATAAATCCTTCCATTCCCCACCATCCAGTCAGAGCTGAAGAAGCTTCTGGGATGAGAAGCGAAAGGCAAAGAAAAAGCAAGATCCTTCCATTCCCCACCATCAAGTCAGAACTAAAGAAGCTTCTTGGATGAGAAGTGAAACGTCTTCAAAGAAAAACAAGAAAGTCCAGTTGCCTCTTGAAAACAGCACCTTTGGGACAAGCACCCTGTGAGGTAGGTGAGGATTTGTGATTGAAATTAACTCCAAATTAACACCTGAGCTTACTGGCTATGAACCCGACAACTTATACATAAAGTGTCCCAAAAAGCTTTTGTGCATATACACAAAACTAAGTATTGTAAGTAACTGTAAGTGGCCTGATTGAATTTAAATTGTGGATTGATTCGGTGCCAACAAGTCATTTTTTGATTGCTAGCAGCTATGTAGATAGATTCCCACCCCAAATGCATTACTTTGTAAGCTAAAAACTGTGCTGGCTGGGGATTATGGGAGTGGCAACTCCCTAGCAAGCATTTGACAGGGTCGAAAAGGGCGGAGAGATGAAAAATATGAAGATGGAGGCTACAATTGTACAATCAAATCCCTGCCCCCTTTTAATGTCACACAATGGCAGCTACCAGATTGAGCCTTTTACCCCCTTGCTCTAGAACAGTGTTTCTCAACCTTGGTAGCTTGAAGATGGGTGGACTTCAACTCCCAGAATCCCCCAGACAGCAGGGGTCCAGGCTGCATTTGGCACCTTGAGGGAAGGGGCCGTATTGGCTGAACAATACGCAAAGGCTCTCTCCACACAACTCTACAACCCATAATGTGCTTTGCTTCTCTGTGACTTCTTCCCTGAATTTAACCAACTCTAATCAAGAAACCATTATCAAGCCAACCACAGCCAAAGGCCTGCAACACTGTTTTGCCTACAGCAGGAATTTCTGTCTTCTTTCTCTACACTTCCTTTTATTGCCTTGCTTTCTAAGCTACCTCAAGCTTCCTTTTAGGACAGAACCTTCTGTTCTCTTGTTTTTGTTTTTGTTTTTGTTTTCTTTCTCCTCTTGCATCAAAATGGCAAGAAACTGCCTGCCTGGATGGGTTTTTTAGTCTGCAGGGGGAAAAAAACAATACATATAAGAGGTTCAGCACCCTGGACAGTTCCGCAGTTTTGAGTTGGCTTCCTGATGCCCCAAAATGGTAAACTGAGAATTACAGGGAGACAAAAATGAGGTTGAAGGAACGGTTTTCAGCTAAAGAACACAAAACTAGAGAGGGTCTACAGATGGGAAAGAGGGATCAGAAGTCATCCCAATAATGAATTCCTTCCCTCTTGCAACCACGAGAAGGAAGCAGAGAGAAAGGGAAGGCAATTCATTCATCCAAGGAGCACGTGAGCTGTCCAATGTACCGCACAGAAGTGGTGAAACTACATTTATAGTCTTGCTCCTAAAGGAGAAGTCTTTCTCAACCTAGACCCTGGATTTTAATCTGCCAACCCTTCCCCTAAAACACTCACACACACATAAAAGCATGTCTCATTTGGTGACGCAGGTGATCAGAAAAGTCAACACATTTGGCAAATGCCCAATTGAGCAAAACTCACCTTGACACAAATTCCAGAATTATTGAGCAGCTGAGCTTTTCCGCTGAAGAACACACAACCAGGCACCATGCTGGTAATGTGCACAACCAAACAGACACCCATTCAAAATTGACCATGCAATGATATATGTGTCATTCAGTTCTCCCTCCCTCCTGCTCATGGCAACTTGAAAGCTTTGCAAGTTGACAATATGCTGTGGTGCCTCAACGTTAGAAGAACAACTTTCCTACTTTTAAACACATCCTACCAGAAAAACACAAGGTTTGTACTGGCAGAAGAATTCGGTACCCTTAGGAACGCCCAACTTTCATTTAAAAGCGCTTGCAAGTTTCTAGTCCTTATGGGGGTTCAAAAACAAACCAAAACATTCTGACGCACATAAGTCATTGTTGTTAACCAACTCATGGGAGAAATCTTGCTTCTCACGCAGGGGGACCCCAGCAAAGGAAGAAAAGCACCAGAAAGCACAAAATGGGAAAAGCTCATTTCTGCATGAAACTTTTAAGGAGCCACTTTCAACAAGCAAGAATAATATGACCTGATATTAATTTAGTCTCATATCCATCCATCCATGCATCCATCCAAAGATTTCTTCCATACTGAAAGAAAGATTCAAACACATTTTTAAGGACAGTAAAAATAGCCTGCCTTGATCCAAATAAGATCCCAATTATTAGGCTGAATTGGGTACCAAGGGAGAACCAATTGGCTTCTCTATCCAAGGCCACACAGCTCATTCACATGTCTTGGAAAAAGGGCCTGCCCTCAGAGACTGTCTCTGCTGACACAGCCATACCTCCATCTTCCTGTTCATTCTGCCATGTTATCCCTGCCCTACCAGGCCTTAGATCTCTTCATGGCATGCCAAATCACCCAGATGTGGTGTATAGGATGAGTCCCCATGTGAGATTAGGGCATGGTTCACTGAACAAGCCAACACAGACTGAATTCTTACAGCACGCTAAACCATAAACCATATTTTAAATCTTGATATGTCTTCATACACTTCATGAAGTCAAAACCACACTGATCTACACAATCTGCCCAGTCAGCTAAAAGATTAGATTTTTGTGACCTTTTTTTTTTTGGTCAAACAGTGGAATCAAAGTGTGGTTTTCTTTATTCCAGGTTACCTTGAACCAGAGAGCTGGAACAAAGCAGGGTTATTTTTTCAGTGCTAAAACCGCTTCAAGTGATACCACCTGTACAGAAAGGCTGTTCTCCCATCAGTATCCTAGGCAGAAAACATCTCAGCTTCTACTCACAAAAACGAGTAACGGCCAGTGCAAGAAACTAATATGACGACTCAAATTTTAGAAATACAAAGCTGTGATGCAGAACCAGAATCAAAATGATGCTTCTCCAAAGGGGATCCAAATATCACTCAAAACTCTTGTGGGATGGCATTGACCATTATATCAGGGGTGAAATCTAGCAGGTTCTGACAGGTTCTGGAGAACTGGTAGCGGAAATTTTGAGTACCACCTCTGGCTGGCTCCAGAGTGGGGTGGGAATGGAGATTTTGCAGTATCCTTCCCCTGCCATGCCCACCAAGCCACGCCCACAGAACCAATAGTAAAAAAATTTGGATTTCACCACTGCATTATATCCAACATGGAACTGCCATTCTCCTTCTCTCCCCCAAAGATCAGCCTCCCTCAATCTGGTGCCTTGCAAATGCACTAGGACTACACCACCCAGAATCCCTGCCCGCGGAAAAACGGTACGATCCAATGGCAAGATGGGAATTTTAGCCTCAAACCCAACTTTAGCCTAATATCTCATTCAGAAATGTTAGGCCAATTTTTCTTATTGTTCCCCATCCATCTTTCAGGATGACTGGGGATATTTGGAGGGAAGGAGAGTGGAGCACTCCAGGATTTGACCCCAACAATTTAGATGTATGTATGTATGTATATATCAATGTATGTTTTCTGAGGTTTTCGCGGGTGTTTGTATGTAGGTCTTTGGTTATTCGGGTTTTCTCCCACGTAGAATTGGAAGTGTCTTGGCACTTCGTCGAAACGTCACCAAGACACTTCCAATTTTACGTGGGAGAAAACCCGAATAACCAAAGACCTACATATCAATGTATGTATGTAAGAAGAAAGCAATGTATGTATGTATATATGTATGTATATAGATAGGTAGAGATAGATAGATAGATAGATAGATAGATAGATAGATAGATGATAGATAGATAGATAGAAAGATAAAGAGAGAGAGAGAGAGAGAGAGAGAGAGAGAGAGATTTAATTTATTGAACTTCTGGATTGCCCAGAATCTCCATCTACCCAGGATAAAAATCAGATCAAATATATATCAATCTTTAAACAAGACAACATTCTTTGGCTCAACAAGGCAGGTCATCCAGAGCCAGCTCCGAAGCTTTGGGACAGGTGTTTCCCCGCTTCCCCCCACCTCCTTCCCAAAATGTTTTCCTTGACTTCCCAGCCTATCCTATCCTAGAGATTCCTGGTGGTCTCCCATCCCACCACCAACAAGGTCAGATCTGCTCGGCCTCTTGAGAGACCACCCAAGGACGTTCCACCACCCAGGAAGGGCGTAATCCCCCCACCCCAAAAAAAAAGCCCACTCCCACCCACTCCTCCGTTTCCCCCCGCCCGGGATTTTTTTTTTAAGCGGGAGGGGTGGAGGACCCCTTTCCTGGCCCAGATTGGCTCGGAGGCTCCTGGCGTCATTGCCCCAGATGGGGTGGGGGGTGAGAGGTGGGGGTCTTAGAAGCGGCGCCGCGGAGCAGCCAAAAATCTGGGCCATCCTTCCTTTGCAAAGCAGGGAGGCATCAGCTGCGTTGGGGAGCGGGGGGGAGGGCAGAGGAAATCAGACCCACCCCCCCACCCACCCACCGGTGCTCCGAGGCGGGGAGAGGCCCGGGGGTGCAACGCTGCGTTCTCCGGAACGCGATCGGGGCTGCGCTGCCGCCTCCCCCGAGGGAGAGCCGCACCTTTTGTAATCCGATGAGAAGATCCCCCCGCTGGCCGGATCGTGCCCGTACTCCGGCTCTCCCAGGCTGGACGAGCCGCCCTTCTCCTCGTTGTAGGCTTGGCCGGAGGACATGGCTGCGGGCGGAGGAAGGGACGCCTGGGCCGGCTTGGCTTGGCTTGGCCTGGCTTGGCTTCCACGGGGGACGCCCCGGCAGCAGCGGCTCTCGCTCTCGCTCTGGATGCGGCTGATGTCAGCGGCGCGGGGGAGCGGCTGCTGCAGCCGGGTTGGGAAGCGCCTCCCCGCCCCTTAAAGGGGCAGGCCGGTTGGCAAGGGCTCGCCCCCCCCTCCCCACCGCCCCCCCCCATCCACCCTGGACTGGCGCGGGGAGAGGAGAAGCGCTTGCCCCTCTTTCGCAGCTTTGCTCCTGGTTTGCAAAGAGGGCAGGGCTCAGCCTTGGGGCCTGTAAACCGGGTTGGAAGTAGGGTGGCAGTGTGGCTGGGTGGCTTATTCGGCAAGCCACGATGGGCAGCTTGATGGGCCAGTGGTTAGAATGGAGTATTCCTTCCTTCCTTCCTTCCTTCCTTGTGGTTAGAATGCAGTATTACAGGCTAACTCTGCCGGCTGCCAGCAGTTCAATCCTGACCGACTCAAGGTTGACTCAGCCTTCCATCCTTCCGAGGTGGGTTAAAATGAGGACCCAGATTGTTGGGGGCCAGAGGCTGACTCTGTAAACCGCTTAGAGAGGACCGGAAAGGACTGTGAAGCAGGATATAAGTCTAAATGCTATTGCTATTTCCTTCCTTCCTTCTTTCCTTCCTTCCTTCCCTCCCAGTGGTTAGAATGCAGTATTGCAGGTTAACTCTGCCAGCTGCCAGAAGTTCAATCCTGAATGGCTCAAGGTTGACTCAGCCTTCCATCCTTCCAAAGTGGCTTAAATGAGGACCCAGATTGTTCGGGAGCCAATAGGCTGACTCTGTAAACTGCTTAGAGGGGGCTGTAAGTCTAAATGCTATTGCTATTTCCTTCCTTCCTTCCTTCCTTCCTTCCTTCCTTCCTTCCTTCCTTCCTTCCTTTCTTCCTTCCTTCCTTCCTTCCTTCCTTCCTTCCTTCCTTCCTTCCTTCCTTCTTTCCCTCCCAATGGTTAGAATGCAGTATTGCAGTTTAACTCTGCCGTCTGCCAGCAGTTCGATCCTGACTCAAGGTTGACTCAGCCTTCCATCCTTCTGAGGTCGGTCAAATGAGGACCCAGATTGTTGGGGGACATAGGCTGATTCTGTAAACCGCTTAGAGAGGGCTGTAAAGCACGGTGAAGTGGTATATAAGTCTTAAGTGCTATTTCTATGTTCCAGGCATAAAGCGATGGGCCGGTGCACTCTGCAAAGTTCTTTGGGGGCGATAGGCAAGAGTTGAGTTAGTCCTCGTTTTGGAGGGAAAGGAGAAGGTTGCATGCCAAGCGTGGAGGATAATCTAAGGGGTTTGCCCAGAAAATTGCCATCCTTTCTTTCTCAAACATTTGCTTTGTTTTATGGATCCCTTCAGTGGAAAGTCCCATCATTCACTCTAACCTCAGAAATGCAGAACCGGTTTTGCTGTTCCCCTAAATGGTCTTTCAGATGCAAACCTCCTTTCTCTTGCTAATGGAAGGAATCTTGCTAATCAACTTGGGCTGATTTCCAGGACACCGTTAAAAGTAGATTCTGAGTAGAATGGACAATCAGCTGTTGGCAGGGGTCACCAACCTTTTGGACCTCAGGGACCACTACATTCATAATTTTAAATCCCGCGGACCATTAATATGACCTGCCTAATGACCAGCTGGGTTGGCGTGGCAAGGTGGTCATGTGACTGGGTGGGTGTGGCCAACTCGATGTCACTCATGTCGAGAGACACCTTGCCAGCCTCTACTCACTGCTCCTTGCCTGCCCACCCAGGCTCCTTAGGGGCCCAACAAGAAGCAGTTGTTGGAGCTAAGCAGCCATCACAAGAAAGAGTTGGCAAAACAGCTCAGTTCAAATTGGATCTGACCAAGAAGGAGGCTCAGAAGAAGCACCTCACTGAGGACTAGGAGCATAGGCTTTCCAAGCAGAGGGAAGACCTGTGGGAGTGCAAAGCCAGGTACCGGCGCCTGGAGGCTCAGTGGGCTGAGATGGTCAGCCAGTTCCAGGCCATGATGTAGTCCCACTGGAACAAGGCCCTCCGGCTCTTTGCCACCAGCGTCTCTTCCCTCCAGCCTTCGCCCAAAGCCCCACACCAGGAGGCTGAAGCTGACCCCAAGTTGGAATTTCTGCCCCCCTCCGACCAGCACAAAAAGACCCCGAAAGGGGAGACTCTCTGCAGCAACACAAACGTTCATTGCACGTATCCGTCCCGGGGACCATAGCTTGAGGACCTCTGATTTAGTGCAATATAAAAAATGCAAATAATTTTTCTGCAGATCACCAAAATTTTCTTGCGGCCCACCAGTGGTTCATGGACCACCAGTTGGTGACCACTGGCTGTTGGTGTTCACTTCGGAAGTTGGCCTGCACTCATTGTGACAACAACCTTGCCCTTAAAAAAAATTTGGGGGTGTCTGTTGCTAAAAATAAGTTACCTTGTCCGAGGCCAACTCAGCCATGCTTTCTGACCGCTGTTTCTATGATTTTATTGCTGGTTTCAAGCTGCTCATTTGCTACTGGTTGGTGTTGTGGATACAGTCTTTAGCCTCCACAATCTGAAACACAAATACTCCAACATCAGCCTTAATTATTGTACTGTACATGACATGATAGATAGATAGATAGATAGATAGATAGATAGATAGATAGATAGATAGATGATAGAAAGAATTCTTTATTAGCCAAGAGTGATTGGACACACAAGGAATTTGTCTTTGGTGCATATGCTCTCTGTACATCAAAAGAAAAGATACATTCGTTAAGAATCATAAGGTACAACACTTAATGATAGTCATAGGGTACAAATAAGCAATCAGGAAACAATATCAATATAAATTGTAAGGATACAAGCAACAAAGTTACAGTCATGCAGTCATAAGTGGAAGGAGATGGGTGGTGGGAACGATGAGAAGATTAATAGTAGTGCAGACTTAGTGAATAGTTTGACAGTGTTGAGGGAATTATTTGTTTAGCAGAGTGATGGCGTTGGGGAAAACCTGTCCTTGTGTCTAGTTGTTCTGGAGTGCAGTGCTCTATAGCGTTGTTTTGAGGGTAGGAGTTGAAGCAATTTATGTCCAGGATGCGAGGGGCCTATAGATATTTTCACAACCCTCTTTTTGACTCGTGCAGTATACAGGTCCTCAATGGAAGGCAGGTTGGTAGCCATCATTTTTTCTGCAGTTCTAATTATCCTCTGAAGTCTGTGTCTGTCTTGTTGGGGGACATGACATGACATTATTGAATATACTTTTGAGCTAGCAACCAACCAAAAACAATAAGGAGAGCTTCAGGCTGCTTCCTTTTCTTGCCAAGCTTTTCCCAATGTACATCTTTTCTCTCAGAAATTGGTGATTGGAAAGCATATAAATATATACATGATGCAAATCCAATAGCTATTGCAATTCCAAATTAAAACAGCAGAGGGAGCCACACACCATTACTGGTATTCCTACCAAGACTTTTTGGCTAATCTTTCCATGCCAATAATAAGCTAATGGAATATCTACAGTCTGTAAATCATACTTTGATGGTAGTCCAAGAAGAAGGGGATGGTTGAGAATGTCCATCCTCTTTTTGGACCCACTCAATCATTTCATCTTGCATATGGGAATCATGTGACTAAATGTTCTTTGTATTCCATTTTTGGAGAATTGCATGAAATTAAATCCACACCTTGAAGGCATCACAAGAGCTTTTATCTTTGGCTGCCAATGATCTCAGAAGGCAAGTTGACAGTCCCCATCTTCATCGTTCTTTTTGGTCTACTAACCACTGAAAGGAGGATGCCCCACTGAAAATGATTGAAAGCCAACCTTTGTTGCAGAGCAAGAAAAATGTTCCTAGCTCTCTGGGAAACCTAATTATCTATGAAACAGGAGCCAGGCATTACGTTATTCAGGTGGAGGTCACTGTGGGCATGATTACTGTCAGGGTTCCAAGTAACACCCCCAACGAAAGAAAACTCTGAGGCTTGAAGTTCCTCAAAGTTCCATTTTATTAGAGATGCCATATTGGCACATCTGGGAAAACCCAAATCTGAAAGCTTCCAAGTTTTCCCCACCCAAAGGAAAGTCCAGGTCCCTGCCCCCTGCACCCACATGTCCATCACATGATCCAATCAAACCACTGTCCCAACTGGAGATGCCTCCCAGTTCCAGCCTTTCAGGTACAGGGCAAGATGTCCTTGACTCTCTGAGAAAGGAATGTTATTTTGAGTATATATCACCCGTGCTCCATACAATCCTCCCTCCCAGCTTCCCACAGTAGTAAATGTGGCAGGCCTGAAGATCCAATGAAAAAAATGGCTTCCAGGCCTGACAACCATATGTGAAGATGTGGCTACTATAAGAAGCTTGATCCCCCCCCTCCCCGCCCCACTCCAGATATTATTGGCAATCTTCAACCAGGGTTGAATGGTGAGCTTGAGCAGACTGATGCAATCACACTTGGGAAAAATTGATTATTTATTCTACTAACGCATGGAGAAGAAAGAGAGCGGCAGAGAGAAGGAGAGAGGGGGGAGAGAGAGAGAGGAGAGATGGGGGAGAGAGAGAGGGGGGGGAGAGAGAGATGCCATGTGCGGTCGAGTTGACTTTCCCATTACTCTGCTTGTATTCCCCCCCCCCTTGCCAGATGACTTCACTTTAAGTCTCTCTGCTTAATGGGGTTAACTAAATGATTTTGAGGGGCAAAGGATGGCCTTATTCTTTAAATACTTCAATGACAATTAGATTGGCTTCAGGCAGTGATTATTGGCCTAATGACAGATGGTGGGCCAAGCTAATCCACCATCTCTCTCCCCCCTCCCCAAATCCCCACTGGAGAGATGGATTTTTTTTCCCCCTCAACTGAATGGACTCAAGACCAAGGTGCAAAGACAGCATCCGAGTCAGCCTTTCTCTCAAGGAAAGACCCAAATATGTGCTGCTGCTTAACAGATTTCACATATACAGTAGGGGCCAAAATTGTGGAAACCTTTTGGGCAAAGTGTATTTTTGTAAATACACTTTTACAAGTGGGAAAAGTGTATAATGATCAGAAAAACCCTTCTCTAGTTGGAAGGTGGATGGTATGCCACAGTTGGTCGTTTTTCATCTCAATCAAGAGCCACAGATCTCATGGAATTAAGCCGGAGCATTATATAGAGAAGGCCTGTTTCATCTCCGATGTGCTGACACCAGCATTTAATTCAGGAGCTGATCCCCCCCCGTCCTTCTCTTCCACTCTTCCTTCTTCTCAGCGTCAGTGACAGTTACGTAATAGGTTATGACAGTAACCCTCAACCTGACAGCCTCGCACATTTTGAGATTTGACAGCTTTGGCTTTTGGAAATAAACACTAATGCTGTTTGCTAGCAGGTGGAGCTCAGGGCTGCGAGAGATTTAAGCATCGGAATTCCTTGCCTTTGAATTGTCTTGGCCAAAGCTCTGAGTTTTGCAGCTCACCGCATTTGAATGCATCTGATAAAGTGAGCTACGGCTCACAAAACTTATGCCTTTAATAAAACGTGTTAATCAAAAACGGTGCTACCAGACTCCTGAAGAGTTTTGATAATATAAACAAGAAAAAAAGTGCAATGAATCTCACCCCTTCCAGTCCGACCACATCTTTTGTTTAAGTAAGTTGCTTGCAAATGTTCTGACCTAGGCTACCTTAAAAAGCAGGAAGCAGAGTCTTGGTCCCGGCAAAACCCCTTTAATTTACACGACTGTGAATTCCTTTCATTCACAGTCAGCAAGGCTTGGCAAACAGTCTTTCAGAGGAATATTTATCAACACAAACCTTATCTCGCTTGGAAAGCTGCCAGATAACTAGTTTGCAAACGCAGTGCAAGGGTCTCTTAAAGTCTCGAACAGAATTTTCCACTCTTGAACTGACTGAATGAAAACAAATGAATTGTTTTCTGCAAAAGCCCACTCGCTGTTCGCTCCTCTTTTGTTTCCTATGGGAGGGGCCAATCACCTCCAAGGTGTGGCTTTACTCCCAAGTTGACCCTGCTTTCTGAGTTGTTCTTGTCTTCTGGCAGCTCTGCGTATGTGCACACTGGAAATGGGCTCCAGCTGCTCCAGCTGCTCCTCTGCCTCACTGCTGTCTATATCCCTCTCTGCCTCCGACGCAGAGCCCTCATCCGAGGTTTCCCCAGCCCCCAGGACTGGCCCACTGTCCGACTCTGCTGCCAGCTCCATTGGCCGCCGGTGGGCCACAACAGCAAATCACTAAACTTTCAAGAGGAACGGATGATTGAAAAACGGTTCCTTGATATAGAATGATAAAGTTATGAACACAAAACTGAGCTAATAAATAATCTCCACTATCTACAGGTATCTACAAATATAATCTCTAGAACTTCTCATTGTTTTGAGGGACATCTCATACTACGTGTGGTCTTATGAACCTGAAGCCTTCCCATTTTACATCGCAGAGAGAGGATGTTGGCTTTTAATGTGTTGTGGAACCCATGTCTTATGAGAGACCATTGCAATATTCCTCTCTGAGGGAGATGGGGGGGTTCAGATAAGTGGGAAAGAAAAGAAAGAAAGAAGAAAGAGAAAAAAGAGAAAAGAAAGACAGAGGAAGGAAGGAAGAAGGAAGGAAGGAAAGAAAGAAAGAAGAAAGATAGAAAGGAAGGAAGGAAGAAAGAAAGGAAAGAAGGAAAGAAAGATGGAAAGGAAAGGAAAGGAAAGGAAAGGAAAGGAAAGGAAAGGAAAGGAAAGGAAAGGAAAGGAAAGGAAAGGAAAGGAAAGGAAAAGAAAGAGAAAATCCAGCTATCCAGTTTGGAGGACAAGAACATCAAGGAAATACATAATTACCATTTATAAAACCTCATCCAGAAGGTGGAATAGGAATAGCAGAGTGACGAGTCCTAAAACTGTATTCTATCCAAGTTCAAACTGATGGCCTATCTCTCATTACCTTGGATAACTTCCAAAGCAAGGTGATCAGATGTCAGGGCTTAGTCAGATACAGCCATCAAAAGTACCATAAAGCAAGAACTGAGAGGTAAAATCCGGGACAGGGAATTAGATCCATGAAAAGCGAAGATGAGTCTCCCCCAGTGAGATCCCAGCCCCAAACATGACCTCTTTTACAGGTCAACCTGAGGGGACAAAGCAGGCAGGGGGTCAAGGCAGGGTGATGTGTCAGAGCAGGACAAACAGCCTTCGTGAGAAATGTTTAGCCTGCTGCAATGATTCCTTTGCTCCATTGACTCAAATGGAACCTTGGAATTTGCATCAGACAAGCAAAAAAGAGGAGGAGGAGGAGAGGAGGGGAGGGGGAGGAGGAGGAGGAGGGAGAAGAAGAAGGAGAAGGAGAAGGAGAAGGAGAAGGAGAAGAAGAAGAAGAAGGAGAAGGAGAAGGAGAAGGAGAAGGAGAAGGAGAAGAAGAAGAAGAAGAAGAAGGAGAAGGAGAAGGAGAAGGAGAAGGAGAAGGAGAAGGAGAAGGAGAAGGAGAAGGAGAAGGAGAAGGAGAAGGAGAAGGAGAAGGAGAAGGAGAAGGAGAAGGAGAAGGAGAAGGAGAAGAAGAAGAAGAAGAAGAAGAAGATGATGAAGAAGAAGAAGTAGTAGTAGTAGTAGTAGTAGTAGTAGTAGTGGAGGAGGAGGAGGAGAAGGAAGAAGAAGGAGAAGGAGAAGGAGAAGAAGAAGCGGAGGAGGCAGAGGAGGAGGAGGAGAAAGACGAAGAAGAAGAGGATGAGGAGGAAGAGGAGAAGGAGGAAGAAGAAGAAGAAGAAGAAGGAGAAGGAGAAGGAGAAGCGGAGGAGGCAGAGGAGGAGGAGGAGGAGGAGGAGAAGAAGAAGAAGAAGAAGAAGAAGAAGAAGAAGAAGAAGAAGAAGAAGAAGAAGAAGAAGAAGAAGAAGAAGAAGAAGAAGAAGAAGAAGAAGAAGCGGAGGAGGCAGAGGAGGAGGAGGAGAAAGACGAAGAAGAAGAGGACGAGGAGGAGGAGAAGAAGAGGAGGAAGAGAAGGAGGAAGTAGTAGTAGTAGTAGTAGTAGTAGTAGTAGTAGTAGTTTTCTTGCTACTAAAGATTTGAAAAATAAGTTCTGGGATATACAACAGTGTTAATTTTGGGGGAGGGAGCTACACTAGCAGTGTGCATCTGGCTGTCTTCCTGGTCAGAAAGGGCCTCCTAGAGACATGGAGATCAGGGCTGTAGATTAAGGACCTTAGTGCTAATGTCTGATCAAGCATCTTTCAGCACCATCTGTCTCGGGCCAGCACTGACACACTCAGAGCTGCTCTCTCAATCCTAAAGCTAATTGGGTTTTTTTTTTTTTTTTGTTTAACTAGCAGATTCTCTGCAGCTTGCTTGCCTATCTTCCTCCCCCCACCCCACCCCACCCCACCCCTTCCCCTGCCCAGAGTAAAAGGGATTAGCTGAGGGATTGGTTTGCACCCATCAAATCTGCTCAAACCTGCGTGCTTTAAAAAGGAGGCCGCTTGGAGAATCGGGACCTCCAACCGCCCAACTGTGGTTTTTTTTTTTTTTTTTGGCAGCCTCGATTCTTTGCAAAAGCTTTGCCAAACAGTTGGCTATAAAAAGGAATCCTTTTAAAATGAAAATAAAATAAAATAAAATAAAAAGCTTTGTGATACTTAGATTGTCGCCTTGGGAATTCCGAAAAGCAGAGTGGCAGATGCGTTCACAACAACCGGAATAGTCAAATAACAGAAGGCGGTGTCAGCCTTGCTGGAAATCAGAAAGTCTCTACAAAGCCTGAATGAATCAAACTATATCCTGTAGCTTCTGTCTCCCCCTCTGTGCGTAGGGGAAGACGGCTGACGTCCTTCTCTTTCTTCTCAGAGCTGGAGCTATGAATAGCACTCAAAATAGCAGGAAGGGGAGGCAATGGCCAGCTTGGAAGGACTCGGAGCTTTGCTGCAACTCAGTAAATCTTCACAGGAAAACAGTCTAAATCAGGGGTCAGAAACCTGAGGCTCTGGAGCCACATGTGGCTCTTTCACCCCTCTGATGTGGCTCTGTCACTCAAAATATGTGTCACAACCACCAATGTGCGACATCCACCGGCGCGCGATTTAATGAGCTTTTCAACCCCCCCGGTAGGCCAGCCATGGATAAATCCAAGAAAAGAAAAGTTTCAGAAGAAAACAGAACGTTTAATTCAACTACATATGCTAGTTTTGTGGCCGCTCAAGAAATAGTCAGGCAAGGGAAGGGTTTTGTGGCTCCCGGTGTTTTCTTTTCTGTGGGAAACGGGTCCAGATGGCTCTTTGAGTGTTTAAGGTTGCAGACCCCTGGCCTAAATGAAGCGGTATTGCATAATGGCGCAATGATGAATAAACTAGAATGATGATTTTACTTGCAGAGCAGAGTGGCTTCTACTTACCTTTACTACTGGTTCGCAACGGGGCCGCACAGGTTGACTGATTGTGGGCTGTCCAGTATAGGCAATTCTTGACATACAAGCATAATTGGGACCCTAAGCGATATGGTTGTTAAGCAAGACATTGTGTAACTGGATCCAGTTTTACAACCATCGTTACCACGGTTCTTCAGGCTTCTCCGACTGACTTTGCTGGTCGAAAGCCAACTGGGAAAGTCACAAATCATGTTTGCAAGACATTGCAACCATCTTAAATGCAAGCCGATTGCGAAGTGCCCGAAATGTGACCGCAGGGATGGTATGACGGTCATAACCTTGATGGGGCACAAGTCGCTTTTTCCGAAGCTTTCATAACTTTGAACCGTTGTTAAACGAACGATCGTAAGTGGGGGACTACCTGCATTCAGCCTCAGCTCATTCCTTTTTGCCACGTCTTCTGAGATCGCAGAACCTTGGTATAGAGCGGGGAGACAAGGAATATTGTGAATCCCATCCCTCAAGGAGATATATCTGGCGAGATCCAGAAGAAGGGACTTCTCTGTGGTGGCTCCCCTTCTCTGGAATGTCATCCCTCTGGAGATTAGACTGGCCCCCTACTCTAATACTCTTTCGGAAGGTCCTGAAGACGTGGTTCTGCCAGCGGGCCTGGGGAACCCAGAGTGGGATGGAGCCCATTAAATGGCTTGTATGGATGTGTGTTGTTGCCGGAATGAGGGTTTTTTTTCTTTTTTTTCTTTCTTTTGTATTGTGCTGTTGTCTTTGTCAGCCGCCTTGAGTCGCCATGTGCGAATAGGTGGCAATATAAATTTTCTAAATAAATAAATATGAGCCTTATATTCTGTGTTGCAATTGCTTCTGCTTCACCTTTCCCTTCATCAATAATACAGAACCTGCTCGCCGAGGTAGTACGCTCTTCTCGCTGAAAAAATCTGCCTTATAAAATATTCAGTTGTGATCAGCAGCTGCCCTTGTAGGTTGACTGGATTTTTCTTACCCAAAACCTTTGCTCCTCCTGGGTAGGACCCAGGAGTTGAGGACAAGGTGGTAGAATCAGAGCAAAGGCAGAACTAACGTCTTGGGAACCCAAGCGGACCTCACCCTGCCTATTTGGCGACCAAATAAATGAACCTTCCAGAAAAGGAATCGTCTCTCCAAGAAAAACAACTTAGTGGCAGATGTGTGAAGCCAGAGGGCATAGAAATGGTGCACCCAAAGCCCCTGCCAAGATGGGGCTCATCGCATTCTGCTGTCATCCTGAGCTCGCTGACGGAAATCTTCAGAAATCTTTCTTGTTCTTTGATTATGGAGCTAATGGTCCCACCTTTGAAAACTAAAGATTAAGAGGATGACAGACAGGCAACTGCTTACACAGCGTTAATGACTAATCTTTCCTGCTACACTACAGGAGCCCCGAAGAGGAAGGACTCACACATGAGCATAGCACACATCAAGCACACATGAAGTATCCAGAAGAACCAGGGTTGAGATGGTCTAGAGGACGATCTGTTTAAGAGGCTTGGAGCAGACTTGAGTTTTTCTAGCGAGTCTACACCAAAGGCGTTCTTCTAGGAATTTATCCCAGCCTCTTCTGGCCAGCTCACAAGAGTTTCCTGCATTTGGGCCTCCCAATTCATAACTGAAGGAGAAGTCAGAACTCTGCACAAAGAACCCGTAAGCCCAATCCTCTTGTCCCACAGGTCATCAGCCACTGTTATGACTGCCTCCCCGGTGAAGTCGTTGATAAACAGAGGAATGGAGGCCAGCCAATTAGGTAAGTGATGGTGTCACAACTCTTCAGACCATGTTTTTTTTTTTCCTTTCATTTGGGCCAAAAACAGCTCACCCAACTGCAGGAATTGGCAGGAAGTTTTGCCAATCCTGCTGGGAAGTTCAGTGATATCCTTAAGCGTGGTGGCAAAGTTACGTCTCATGCCTCAAATCATCTTTCTTTCCCGTATCTCAGGTAGCGGTACACAATCTGTGGAGCACAGACCAAGCTGGGGGTTCCCGCTCAATATTTGTCCCAGTGTCTTGTTGTTCAACAGCATTGTTATTAATCAACTTGTGTGGGAATTTAGTTAGGAGCTGGTCAAGCTCAGAGTATCACTAGGTTAGTGTAGATGCTGAACATTGTAGGGTGCATTTCTTTCTTAGTTGCTAAGAGAGTATCAGAGCACCATTGAACACCTGGGAGAATCTTCAGGCAGGTACAATTAAGTTCCGGAGTGGATGGACCACCTACTTCGAAATAGTGGGGAAGGAAATGGCTGAACCATGGAAAATTCTCTCCCCCATCTTCTCTGGATGGATAGAAGTTTGGAGTTACTTTTTTTGTCTACATCTGTCAATTATGACAAACTGAACTTGGAAAATAAGTAAATAAATGTAAAGCAAATCAAGATTAAAAA
The DNA here is from genome assembly GCF_029215685.1 of Pituophis catenifer annectens. Lineage (NCBI taxonomy): Eukaryota > Metazoa > Chordata > Lepidosauria > Squamata > Colubridae > Pituophis > Pituophis catenifer. The sequence goes on along the minus strand of NW_027256894.1, from coordinate 18,608,309 downwards.
AAATAGAGCAGCAAGGCAAACATAAGCTCCAGCAATATGGAGGTGAACTATCCACTGAAGGTGCTTTAACCCCTCACATTTTCTGTTGAAAATCTGTTGGCTTCACCTCCTTTGTTGTGTGCTGCATCTTTCCGGTCCTTAACTGCCCTCTTCTCTGTTCTCTGTAGAGCTTAGTCTGACTCCTGGCAAAGCAGGGAGCCCCGTCTTGCTCTGCAAAGTGTGTGGCGATAACAGCAGCGGGAAGCATTACGGCATCTACGCTTGCAATGGCTGCAGCGGTTTCTTCAAACGCAGCGTCCGACGGAAGCTGGTTTATAGGTAATGGATACTATTGTTGGGAGTAGAGGAAGGGTAAACGATCTACAATCGTGCACTCTTAACTGGGGTCAAGCTGCGAGAAGATGAAGGGGCTTTCGAGACACGCTGCCTGGCAGAGAGGAAGACTGCGATCGGTTTCTGCACATTTTCATTTTTAATTCTGAAAGACCACCACGGTCCAGGCGCGGTCTCACTAAACCCAACCACCGCACTATATTTTGTCCTTTTCAGACTTCATCTTCAGACTGCGGGGAAAGAAATCTAGGATATAAAAGCACACCCATCAGCCTGCAATGTTTTGACATTTAGGGAAGAAGAGAGGGAAAGGAAGTCAAGTTCTTCTCAATGGGAGCAACTGACACCGTGATTGGGACTTTTCTTGTAGGGATTTCCCAATCGGAGCCCTTCTGGTAGAGACGGGTCACTGTTCCGTTGAAGAGCCAGTCAAGGTTGGAGGGCCCACTTTTGGTCAATTCATTTTGTTTCTAGTTTTAGGTAAAGGTAAAGGTTCCCCTTGCACGTATGTGCTAGTCGTTCCCGACTCTAGGGGGCGGTGCTCATCTCCGTTTCAAAGCCGAAGAGCCAGCGCTTTTCTGAAGATGTCTCCGTGGTCATGTGGCTGGCATGACTAAATGCCATAGGCGCACGGAACGCTGTTCCCTTCCCACCAAAGGTGGTCCCTATTTTTCTACTTGCATTTTTTACGTGCTTTCGAACTGCTAGGTTGGCAGAAGCTGGGACAAGTCACGGGAGCTCACCCCGTTACACGGCACTAGGGATTCAAACCGCTGAACTGCCGACCTTTCGATCGACAAGCTCAGCGTCTTGGCCACCGAGCCACCGTGTCCCTTACTTTTAGTTTTAGAGGAAAACCCTTCCAAACAAATCCTTTCTAGGCTTTGGAGAATTGAGCCATACAATTCAGTGCTAAAATGGACCACTAGTCCTGTGATCTCCTACATCAGTTTAGCTCCTCTTTGTACTTTGTGCTCCTCTAGTGTTGCATGGAGAAAGCACGTTCACCCAATGCAACGTGCCGAATTTGGGGATGAGGTGAAGGGATATCCTTAGTTTTGCATTCTTGTCTCTGATCCCACTTTCAGGAGCCTGTGAATTATGACCTCTAGTTTTGTGATGCATCTTAAATCTCCTCCACCCCTCTAGATATGCTATTTTTCTGTTTTCAGGTGTGGATGGGACTTTTTCCGCCCTAATCTCAAATCCAAGGTGCCGATTTTCTTCTCAATACTGAAACGTCAATGCTTGGTGTGTCTCTCGGCTTCAAGAGGACAAATTTCAATTTTAAAGAAGTCGATGGCGACTAAGTGATTCTAGAAGCATTTGGCTGTTCTGTGACAGCAGCTTTCAGGGAATTCACTGGATTTAGACTTTCTGTAGCTCTGGATTTTCTTTCAGTTTTTACTTTTCTTGGAACAGGTGTTTGTTTTACATAGCACAGAAGCCCATTGCCCTCCCCCCATCCTAAATCTATAATTCCTGGCAGGTGCATCTAATAGAATCTTATCTTGTCCTCTTGACAGGTGCCAGGTTGGCAGTGGAATGTGCCCCGTGGACAAAGCGCACCGAAACCAGTGCCAAGCTTGCCGCTTGAAGAAATGTCTCCAGGCGGGCATGAATAAAGACGGTAAACCTGAATGTGGGAATCCTCAGTTGAGCTGTAAACTGGATGATTTAAGTCTTTGGCAAGCAGATCTTACAGGCAAACCTTCTCCATCTGGTGCCTTGTAGATGTGTGAATTCATTAATGATATATTTATATCCCACTTTATTTGGTACAACTCAAGGCTTTGTATGTAATGGCTCTTCTTCTGGTTTTTCCCACAATACCAACCTTGGGAGGTGGCTTGAGCTGAGAGCGACGGGCCAAAAGTCCTCCATCTGGCTTCCGTGTCTAAGGAAGGAACTGAATTCGGAGTCTCTCTGGAGCTCCAAGAACCAGTGATGGGTTCAGACGAGGAGGGGGAAGACACAGGTTCGAGTCCCATCCCAGCCATGAGAATTCTGTGGGGGACTTTGGACCTGGAATTCTTTCTCTTTCAGCCCTATAGTCAAGGTGGAATAGTGGTGAAGGATTTAGATTAGGAGTTGGGAGACTCACGATAGACCTTGGGCCACTTGTGGTTTTTGAAGACACTAGCACAGGGATCAGTAACCTGTGGCTCTGGAGCCGCATATGGCTCCTTCACCCCTCTGCTGCGGCTCCCTGTCACTCAAAATATGCGTCAAACCACTAATGTGTGACACCCTCTGGCACATGATTTATTGAGGTTTTCAACCCCCGGTAGGCCAACCATGGATAAATCCAAGAAAGGAAAAAAGTTTCAGAAGAAAACAGAACATTTAATTCAACTACGTATGCTAGTTTTGTGGCCGCTCAAGAAATAGTCAGGCACGGGAAGGGTTTTGTGGCTCCCGGTGTTTTTTTTTCTGTGGGTCCAAATGGCTCTTTGAGTGTTTAAGGTTGAAGACGCCTGCCCTAGCATAAGGGCTTGAAACTAAAGGATGATCCAATCAGCCCAATGGCTTCTGTTAGGTGAACACACTCAAGAGGAGGAAATGAAACTCTTGTGAGCTGGCCAGTTTTTCCCCAGTCGAGGCTGGAATAAATTACTGGGATAAATTAAATGACTAGATGGCTCGGTGGCTAAGACCCTGAGCTTGTCGATCAGAAAGGTTGGCAGTTCGGCGATTCGAATCCCTAGTACAGGTCTCTGCGTGAGCAGGGGGTTGGACTGGATCAGTGTTTCTCAACCTTGGTAGCTTGAAGATGGGTGGACTTCAACTCTCAGAATCCCCCAGCCAGCGCTGCTGGCTGGGGGATTCTGGGAGTTGAAGTCCACCCATCTTCAAGCTACCAAGGTTGAGAAATACTGGATTAGATGACCTCCAAGGTCCCTTCCAACTCTGTTCCTGTTACTAGAAGAATGCCTTCAGCGCCGACTCCCCCAAGTCTGCCCACTTTGGTGCTTATCTTGACCGTCTTCCGTTTCCAGCGGTTCAGAACGAACGCCAGCCACGCAGCACGGCTCACGTCCACCTCGACTCCACGGACCTGCATTCGGAACGGCAGCCAGAACATGTGGCCGCCACCCAGGGGGCTCCGACACCACCCCACCACTCCCTGCAGAGCCACAGGGTTCCCCCCGGCTGCTCTGCAAGTGGGGTTTTGCGGGCCCAAGCGCTAACTCCCTCCAACAACCACCGTTTCATGGCCAGCCTGATGACGGCGGAGACCTGTGCCAAGCTGGAACCAGAGGATGGTAGGTGGCTGGTGCTTGAGAGGGGGACGAGGGAGGAGGTCTGCCTGAAGGGGACTCTTAACAAGGGGGTGAAGCTAACCCCGCAGAATTTAAGATTTGCAAACAACAGCGCTCCCTGCTGGTGTAGTCCTAGCTCTTCCAATAGTGGTGAAATCCAATTTTTTTGACTGGTCGTGGGTTGGTGGGTGTGGCAGGGAAAGGATACTGCAAAATCTCCATTCCCATCCCACTCCTGGGAGAAGGATATTGCAAAATCTCCGTTCCCACCCCACTCCTGGGGGAAGGATACTGCAAAATCTCCATTCCCACCCCACTCCTGGGGGAAGGATACTGCAAAATCTCCATTCTCACCCCACTCCTGGGGGAAGGATATTGCAAAATCTCCATTCCCACCCTACTCTGGGGCCAGCCAGAGGTGGTATTTGCGGGTTCTCTGAACTGCTCAAAGTTTCCACTACCAGTTCTCCAGAACCTATCAGAACCTGCTGGATTTCACCCGTCTTCCAAGGTAGGTTTAAGATTTAGGATGAATTCAGAGAAGAGGTCAGCCATTTCTAGACTTGTTTCTGCTTCCAGTCTTGTGTTATTGACAAGCAAGAGAGATTGTGGGGAGCCTGGAGAAGGGATGGAAGCAAGGGCAATCAGGAGATTGAAGGCGAATCCATCGGCAGCTTATCTCACAAATAGAAACTCAGCTCAGCTGGGGAGAAAACTGTGGGAAAACCCTTCAAAGCATCCGGAGTCTCTTTCTTAAAAGAAGGATTTCACTATAAGTGTGGAAAATAATTCCTCTTCGTTTCCAAGATTGTGGTTTTGCCCCCCGATTAGTATAAAGATAATTTTAATGATGTCTTTGTAGTTGTTTCTTTCATCCTTATTTATTTATTTGATTTGTGTAGCCACCCATCTCAAACCAAGTAAATCATAAAAATCTTATATGACAAGAAGACGTTGCATCTGTCATTGCTGTAGAGACAATATCTGAATCAGGAATTCTGACTTCTGGGCTCCCATTTAGAACTGGCCCCCAAACAAAATATTGGTTAAGCAATTCCTCTGTTTCATAGGGATGCGGTGGCTCAGTGGCTAAGACGCTGAGTTTGTCGATCGAAAAGTAGGCAGTTCAGCGGTTCGAATCCCTAGTGCCGCGTAACGGGGTGAGCTCCCGTTACTTGTCCCAGCTTCTGCCAACCTAGCAGTTTGAAAGCAGGTAAAAAATGCAAGTAGGAAAATAGGGACCACCTTTGGTGGGAAGGTAACAGTGTTCTGTGCGCCTTTGGCATTTAGACATGCCGGCCACATGACCACGGAGACGTCTTCAGACAGCGCTGGCTCTTCGGCTTTAAAACAGAGATGAGCACCGCCCCCTAGAGTCGGGAACGACTAGCACGTATGTGCAAGGGGAACATTTACCTGTTTCATATTTTAGTGTTGAGGGTTAGGGTTATTTCTCAATTTAAATGAAGTCAGATTTCTTTTGAGTGTCGAGCAAAAGGACCTTTGGTTTATGTACTGCCCCTAAATATCACAGTATGTAGTATTTCCCCAAAACAGAGGTCCAGATGGGTTATCAATGTCACTGTTCTGTGTGTTTGTCAGCTGAGCTTCCATTCTGAGACTTACGGTAGACTGATCTGAGTCTTATCTCTGAACCACTGCGCATGTCACATTCTTCTCTTTTTCTTTTTTTTTCTTTTGTTCGTCTGCCAGAGCTTCTGCCGGCAAGGCAGGGAAGTTTGCCAAGATGTAATTAATAGCTAGTAAGATTGTTTTTTTTATTTCTTTATAATAAAATGTGTTTCTTAGAATATATCCCGGCTTATTTTCTCTTAAAGTATGCTGCAAAGGAAAGCCATGGTCCGTCTCTAATTAAGTGCAATTACCCCCCGGGGGGGGGGGGGACGGGATTTATACACCCTGACAATCAGAGATTGTCTGCAGCAACCAGAGATGCTGACATAGCTGATACAATGGTCACTATAGAAAACATCACTTCAAGAGATACTTGGGGCTTAAATAGTGACAGTACTGCTTCAACTTCTTCACAATTATCATGCCACAACTACTTGCAAATCCTACTAATTGCTGCAGATGATACTGATGGGCTGTTTTCCTTCACAGCAGAGGAAAACATTGACGTGACAAGTAATGAGCCGGAACACGTGGGGTCAGAAGCTCCCCGGTCCCCACACCCGGCCGCCGGCCCTGAAAGTGTTTATGAAATCTCTGCCCGACTCCTCTTCATGGCTGTGAAATGGGCAAAAAACCTTCCCGTTTTCTCAAACCTACCTTTTCGTGATCAGGTGAGCCTCCCGAGTCAGATCTCGGAACTGACAGCTTTAGCCAGGAGGACGTAGCAATAGCATGTAGACTTATATACTGCTTCATGGTGCTTTTACAGCCCTCTCTAAGCGGTTTACAGAGTCAGCCTATGGCCCCCAACAATCTGGGTTCTCATTTTACTGACCTCGGAAGGATGGAAGGCTGAGTCAATCTTGAGCCAGTCAGGATCGAACTTCCTAGCTATGGGCAGAGTTAACCTGCAATACTGCATTCTAACCACTAGGAGGGAGGGAGGAAGAGCGGGAGGGCAGGAAGGAAGGAAGGAAGGAAGGAAGGAAGGAAGGGAGGGAGGGAGGGAGGGAGGGAGGAAAGAAATAGCAATAGTACTTAGACTTATATACCGCTTCACAGGGCTTTACAGCCCCTTTCTAAGCGGTTTAGAGTCAGCCTATTGCCCCCAACAATCTGGGTCCTCATTTTACCCACCTCGGAAGGATGGAACGCTGTGTCAACCTTGAGCCTGGTGAGATTTGAACTGCCAAAGTGCAGCTAGCAGTCAGCTGAAGTAGCCTGCAGTACTGCATTCTAACCACTGCGCCATCTCGGCTCCATGTAGTTTTGGGAGTTGAGCCAGTGAGAAAGCAAGTCTTCAAGAAAAGCTGGTTTCTAGGAATTAATATAACCAAAGGTAGACGGTTATTTCCACTTGCAATTTTTTTCTATATACGGGTTAAATTTAGAGCTTGGGATGCTTAAATAGAACGGTCTGTTTAAAGAGATTCACTGGAAACCGGTCAAGAGAAACCAACACGGGGAGTATTAAAGGAATCTGGCAGCCGTGACCGGCATGTGTGATGGAACGCAGTGAGGCGTTGAACGTAGTAGAAAGCAGATTCCCAGGAGGGCGAGGAGGCATGTCAGAAGAGGCAACTCGGCCCTGATATTTTATGTGAGAGAAAGAGGGTGAAGACAGCTCCTCCTCAATAGTTCCCAGAGTTTATCGTAGATGCAGGTAGTAGAGGTTTCAGACTGGCAAGATTTTGTCTTAGTAGGTGTGAAACGGGAAAGAACTCAGCTTGAAAAAAAAATCATGTGTTAGTTTTGGGCCAGACACATGTACAGATCAGGGGATATAGCCGTTATGGGTTTGGTGAAAACTGCTCGCAGTTGGGACTGTTTTTTTATGAATTATAATCCAACAGGAGGATTATAGAAGGAAAAAAGGATGTTTTGGCTGAAATACTTAACAAGGTTTATTTGGGAACAGGAATGACTGCAGCACACCTTGAGTTTTAAGGACTCAACTCCGTGTCCTATCTCTTGCAGGTGATTTTACTGGAAGAAGCTTGGAGTGAATTGTTCCTGCTTTGTGCTATTCAGTGGTCTTTGCCTCTGGAAACCTGCCCCCTCCTCTCTTTGTCAGAGCTGACCTCCACCTTCCATGCCAAGGCGGTGTCTGGAGGAAGGGACATCTGTGCGCTGCAAGAAATAATTGCACGCTTCAAAACGCTGGCGGTGGATCCCACTGAATTTGCCTGTATGAAGGCCATTGTGCTTTTTAAACCAGGTGAAGCCAGTGGTGGCGATGGGGGAGGCGGGGGGGCGGGGCGGAGGAGAAGCACATCTGGGTTACAGGCAAAGTTAAAAGAAATGTTAAGGGAACCAAAATACAAATCTCTATGGAGAAGTACACAATTTTACAGTCTAGATCAGTGTTTCTCAACCTTGGTAGCTTGAAGATGGGTGGACTTCAACTCCCAGAAACTCTGGGAGTTGAAGTCCACCCAACTTCAAGCTTCCAAGGTTGAGAAACACTAGTCTAGATTACACCGATAAGAACTATGATTAGGCTGTGTTTTCTTATCTCCTGATTTTGTCTAGATTACATTTCTTGCTCTGCCTAATCTCTTATTTGAAAATTTAATCGATTTTGCATATAATACACACACACCCAGAGTGTATGTGTGAGCACATTTGTGCACGAGTGTGTGTATTCAGCCAGCACTCCGAAATTTAGAAAACAGAACCTATACTAATTAGAAACATTTCTGTATAACTATCACAGACCCGAAGAATGTAAAAGTTTGCCCCGAGGAGCAAACTTTTATCAAAGTAGCACTGCTTGAATTTCAATTTTGTATCTTTTCTTTTAAGAAACAAGAGGACTGAAGGATCCAGACCAGGTAGAAAATTTGCAGGATCAGTCACAGGTGATGCTGGGACAACACACTCATATACATTATCCTAGTCAGCCAGTCAGGTACCTAGAGATACGAGTTATTTTCTGTGCTCCCTCAAATTGTGTCTCAAAACTTCTTTTAATTTTGTTTTTTTGTGTGTGTGTGTCTCCAAGTCAGTTTTCGACCTCTGGTGATTGCAGGGGTCCCCGCAGTTTTCTTGGCAAGATTTTTCAGAAATGGTTTGACATTGCCTCCTATAAGGTTGCAAAAGAGTGACTGGACCAAAAGTCACCCAGCTGGCTTTGTGTATATATCCAAATAAGTCTTAATATTATAGTCCTTACAGAATTTGGTTTAAAAAAAGCAACCACCTCTTTATTTATTCTTTCAGCAATAGTAATATGATAGAAATTTTGAGAGATTCTGAGCAGAGGCTTCGGAGCTTCAGTGGCACCCTGGCTAAATTTGGGGGTACCAGATTTAAGAACTCCAGTATTTATTTATTTATTTATTTATTTATTTATTTATTTATTTATTTGGTATTCTCCTGCTTCTTTGATACAATTCTAGTAATGCACGATTGGTGAAGTAGCTATAAATGTCTTTCTATATCGCCTCCTAGGTTTGGAAAATTACTACTGCTGCTCCCTTCGCTGAAATTTATTACTTCGGAACGCATCGAGGTTCTCTTTTTCCGCAGAACCATTGGGAACACCCCTATGGAGAAGCTGCTGTGTGACATGTTCAAAAACTGACAGGCGAACGTTTTGGAGGAGTGGCTGAAATTCCTAAGCGGGCTCCTCCGTTTGAAAATGCAAGCAGGAGGAGAGACAGACGAGCAACCTGTCCAGATGTTTTGGGATTTGGGCTGGAAGCCTTCAGTGATGACAGACAATGCTTCATATTCAGAATAGAGCTGGAAGAGACCCTTAGAGTCCAAGTCATTCAATTACAAAAGGCGTCCCACAGCACAAAAACTGCTCCCGATTCACTAGTGCAAGAGACAACTGTGTGGGAATGATACTGTTGAACTGTAACATTGAACTATTGAATCCAAAGCTAGTCAGTTACTACATTCAATTAAACCAATAGTATGGTTAAGATAGCTCTTGACGTACAACCTTTCATTCAGTGACCGTTTGAAGTTACCACCACACTGGAAAAAGTGACTTCACGCTTTCGACTGTTGCCATATGATCAAAATTCGGGCGCTTGGCAACTGACTCATATTTATGATGGTTGCAAGTGTCCTGGATCCCCTTTTGCGACCTTCGGACAAGAAGTGTCAACGGAGAAGCCAGATTCACTGAACAGCCGTGTTACCCACTTAGCAACTGCTGTGACTCACTTACCAACTGTGGCCAGAAAGATCGCAGAGTGGGACAAAACTCACTTAGCCACAGAAATGTTGGGCTCGATTGTGGTTGCCAGTAAGAGGACTACCTGTACGACCAAGCTCAGTTTTCTGTCAGAAAACAGCTGAAGTGCCTCTTGCTAAGAAAATCCCATGTTCCCGACTGAGGCACTCTGCTAGCTTGGATGTAGAATATAAGAGTAGTTGAGGCCCTTTCCTCATCCCGGGAATGTTCAGCTATGTTGCTTTCCACATGGCGCAAGGAAGCTCTGACAGGAGCCTCAATCTTTATTTTTATTCAACTGTGAGGCCACCTTTCCATATCGTATTCTGGCAATAAAAACTGGAAATGTAAAGATGAGCTCAAAATCAAATGCCCAATCTAGCTTGGGAAAAATGGGTCTGATCCTCTTCTTAGCCTGGTGGGTATCAGCAGCGAGGGCGTCGTTAGCAATCTTTTTTTCTTTTTTTTTTAATTTGATTTATATGCCGCCCTTCTCCGAAGACTCAGGGCGGCTTACAATGTGCTCAGCAATCTTGTATAAATGTTAATAAATGAGTAGCTTGTATTACTGCTTGGCGTTGGAACTCCTTGTTCCTTAGAACAGGGGTCTCCAACCTTGACAACTTTAAGACTTGTGGACTTCAACTCCCAGAATTCCTCAGCCAGCACATGCTGGCTGAGGAATTCTGGGAGTTGGAAGTCCACAAGTCTTAAAAGTTGCCAAGATTGGAGACCCCTGCCTTAGAACATCAAATTTTATTGGCTGACCAAGTTTATGTAGGCTTCCACATGCAGGATTTGCTGCCCTGTTCCGTTTTCCAGACATTTGAGCGATCACACGATCATCATCCCATGTAGCAAAATTTATCTTCGGCAAGAGTAGGGTTTTAATGGGCCCTGGAGGCTCTTTCCTCCCATCTGGAAGAAGCACGCTGGCTTGTGGGCTTTGTTGCCTCTTTTCCATGGAACCGCAATCAGCAGCGGTGAAAACAAATCATGTGAAAAGTCCTTGGCTGGATCGGAAAGTGGAACGATGCTCTCTCCATTACACTGTATAGAGTTGATTTAGGTGTCCAGGTCAAATCCAGACAACCACACTAATATTCAGTGTTTGAGGAAGCAATTGGTCCCTTGGAATGCTCTCTTTTGAATCTGTATCCACTTCTTAATGAAAAGCAGTAAGGGTGTTCATGGATAGTATAGCAGACACTCCACTGGAGTTGAGAAACTAACCAAGTTTTCTAAGCAATTCTTGGTGTCTGGAAACCAAGGAAGCTGCAGAAACACTAACATGGCATTCTTCTAGGAACATAGCAATACAATATATTTGCTGGGTGTCTACAAACATCAACAGGTAGGAAACACATCTGCCACTATCACTTTATTTTCCATTCTTTTGTTCTTTAATAAGCTGGGGGGGGGAGGTTGTTATTTGTTCATAAAGTTGTTTTTGTACAGCCATAGAATAGTGTTGTATTTATGAAATATTACACAAATTGCACTTCAAATATGACGGCCTTGTTTCAGGAAAAAAAAAAGTAATAAAATAACATTAACAAAGGGAAAATAAAACCTTTCAGACGTGGAAATTAACAAGTGTGCTGACTGACCCAGGTTAACTGCACATCATCCAGCTCCGTGAGCAAAATAAAGCATTTATAGAATTCTTCTTCTCACAGGTAAAATTTATAGAATATGACACAGGACAAGTATATCCTTTTACAATACATAGTCTGCTTTTAAACTGTACACTCAGTATACTTATAAATTACTTTTAAAAATTTCCGTTAAAAATAATTATATGCAGCCAATGTCCTTCCTAGTGGGGAGTACATTCACTTTAATATCTTGGGTGGGAACAGAGCTGGTCCATGAACTTTACAAGGTGGTTCTGGGGTGGAGATGCTAAGAAAAGACAGAAAACTGGAAGACAGCAAGCAGATAGAAACCCAGGCAGGGATTTCTTGCTGCCTGAAATTCAGAAAAAGTTCAAACAAAAGTCTCTCTTGGATATCGACCGCTCCCCTCCAATGCTCCCCAGACCAATCCTAAGGACAGAGCTTTACGCTGGAAGAAAAGGGGGGAAATTAGCCCCCAGGATCGGAGGCAAAGCCTGGAATTTCTCAGCACAAAAATCAACTGAGGGTGGAGGGAGGAAGAATCCGGGGTGGTGGTGGTAAGGGAAGGCAGGAAAAGGTTTTGGTGCATATACTTGGAGGAAGAGTAAGGCTTGCATGGTAAATGTGATATATGTGGGGAGGGATTGGAGTGTGTGGGGGTGGGTGGGTGGAGAGGAGGTGCTTTTCGGTAAAGAGGCAGCTTTAGGATCCATTCGCTTAACAATCTCCTGCTTACCAAATCTTGACAGTTCCTTTTCTAGTTTATTAGAGCTCCTTGGAATTACACTATCCCCTGCGCAGAAAACCCAACTTGCAGGGATCACAGAAATGTTTCTCAGCCTCAGGAAGTTTTAAGATGTGTGGACTTTAATTCCCAGAATTCCCTTCATTCTGGGAATTGGTCCACACATCTTAAAACTTCCTGAGGTTGAGAAACATTGAACTAGAGGCTAAAGCTACTGGGTGCATCACTGCAGGTTCTAAGACTCCAAGGAAAAATAAGAAAAAGATAATCTCCACCAGGTTTGCAAAATTTCAAGAGGTGGGTGTAAAATTCCTCACGTATACAAAATCCCCCTAAACCCTGAAAATGGAACTCATACATTGGACATTCTCTCCGCAAACTGTCCATCAGGAACATCTACTTTGCTCAGAAAACCAACAAACTCAATACCCAAACCTCAAGAGCAAACAGGAATCCAACATCAGGTTTGAAGGGGAAAGTTTTGCCTTTCTGAAGTAGGAAAAACACAAAGAGATTCTTCGGTCAACAGCTGAACAAAACTGGATCAACCTAGCAAACGCCATCTTCGGTCATTGAAAGAACCGTTTGAAATCTCGAATAAGGCCTCTTTATAGTAACACGAACTGTTATAAATATGGGGATTTCTTAATGAGAGTGACATTGCCATTAAGTCAGAGTGCCAATTCTGACTTATTCAACTTGGATGTTTAAAACAACGTTTGACGGGTAACAACACTGCCTGTGTTATATATTTACGAGGTCAAGAGCTCTAGCTTTACATGGTGCCAGATTAAAAACTAAGTCAGTTTTTGAGAGACGCAACTGTGATTCAGCAGACTTAAAAGGCTCCGGGATCAATTTGTAGATTCCTTCTATACTTTTAAAGAGGAGGGGGCGGTGGTTTTAAACCATTCACCGCTGCAACACTCAGTTGGTCAAAGCTCTTGGGTAGGAAATGAGTAATATATCAGAATCAGCTTGTCCTTCAGATAATACAGGTGTGCGGGGTTTGTAAAGAGGACCAATGATCTCAGGTTTCTGCAGGTGATCACAACATGCTGTCCTTTTCGACAAGTATAAAAAAAGCGGTGGGCTTCGCAGTCTTAACTTTTCTGCCATACAATCAAAACAAATCAGCGATGGGTTTAACTGAAAAATGGGGCTTCCCAAAGACTTTTAAATAGACCCCTCTGTTGTCCTCAAGGAGGGGCCCTTCTTCTTCTATATTTGTAATATAGCAATTTTTTTCACAACGTACAGGTGGAATGATCTATTGTCATACCGGTGCAAAACACGGCGACTGTTTATTGTTCCACACTGAAAAGATCCCAGAATTACTTCTAGTAACTCATGTCTGCTCCTCCTCCTCCTCCTTATACTTTTCTGGCTTAAATGTCCCACATTAATAAAGTCCCACATTGTGGAAAAAGAAAACAAACATAAAAAGTTATATTTACATTGAACTTCAGTAACCATAATACTAACAAAAGAGCTTCAAGTAGTCTCTCACTTTAAAAAAAAAATAAAATAAAATTGCGCCATGGTTTAATACTGATGCGTAGCAAAGAAAGCGACATTAAATCATGTGTTAAACTGACTGATTTCAACAGCAGCCTTCCTTATGCTTGTGTTTTGCTTGAGTGGCGTTTTCTCAGCCGGTCAAGAAACTTAAAGAGCTTGCTCAGCTACCAGCATGGAATTGAGCCAGAGACACAGTCAGAAAAGTAAACGGTTCTGTTCCCTAATACTTTCTTTTAGTCTTATCTTAAACGAGTCGGATTTTCTGCCCCAAGGGACAGGACCTATGCTGTGATTATGGCTACTGGAAATTCGGCACAAATATTTGGCTTTGACATACCTGGAATCAAACTGGCATTGGTTATTCTGACACCATCAACCCAAAAGTTTAAACCAAGAAAAACTAGATTAGATAAATAACTCTTGTTCACAACGGAGGTGCACCTGATGTATCTAAGAAGTGCTTGAGTGAAAATGAGCATTTCCCACCACATCTGACAATGCCATGGAGTGCATTATAAACAGCCCTGAACAAAGGCCTCAGTCTCCTTTCTTGCTGTCTCGTTTCTTCTAGGAAGTTCATTGCTTCTCAATCCCAGTGCAAAAACCTAACCCCAAAGTCAAAAGCTTTGACCCTCAGGATCAAGAAAACCTCTCTTGAACTCCGGCTGCCTTCCTGATGTTCTCAGCTGGCTGGCTGGCATACATTCCCTGGCCCATTAAAAAGGGGGAACGCCAAACCTGGTTCACGGACCATTATTCCCTCCAGCTCTGCTGCAAATTTCACTGCAAATTCCCAGCCTGACTCGCCAAGTTCCAAAAGGCTAAAGTCAACTAAGGCCACAGCTGAACTTTCCTCCGCTCGTTCTAGATGGAAGAGGGAGGCTCCCTGCTTCTCCACTGGCAACGCGATGCTAGGATTCCAAGCAACGAATAGGGAGGAGATGCTGACTTGGGGGACAGCAGTTGTCCTACAATGGAGTGGCAGCAGATGGCACTGAAGTGGAGGGAAGATGCGATGGAGGAGATGCTTGCCGACTCATACCATGAACTCGTTATTTCCTAGAAGCACCAGTTGCTGAGGGGTCATGTAATCAGCAGCCTCGGGGTGGCGCTTCCGGCCTGTCCCAGCAGACCCCTCTGGGAGTTCTTTGGCTTTAGGGGAGGAGATTTTCACATTCTTCAGTTTCTGCTTGCCTTTCTCCGGATTGAACGTCCCTCGGGTGGTGAACTGTGGCCTGTCGTCCAGGACCTTGGTGTGTCCTGGCGATCGCTCCGGTGCCCCAGCGTCCCCAGAGGGAGCCGCTCGATAAAAAGGCGATTTGGAATAGATTTGGAATCGTTTCCTTGTCACATGAGGCAGGCAGGATGAGGAGGAAGAAGGCGAGAGGGATGGAGAAGAAACCAAGGAATCCACTGAGTCCACAGACTCCTGCTGCTTGCGCAGTTGCCTTCGGGACCGAGAGGTACTGACCGGGTCTGCCTTGCCGGGTCTTGCCGGGTTGAAGGCTAAACTTCTGCCTGGTAGGGAAGAGATACGAGGGATGTTTAAAAGTGGCAGTAGGGATGCACTGACAAGGAGACAAAATTTCCTGGTATGAGTCCAAAGGAAGCTCTCCTGATTCCCATCCATGGAATCAAACATTGTGGCTTATTTATAGACTGCCTGGAGGGGACATTTTCCATTAAGTGTTTTCAGAATATAGCTTGTCTTCTTCAAGTCTTCCTCAGATTTGATCAAACAAGTGTAAAGTTTTAACTGAATACTATTATACCTATATTATTGAATGATCAACCTCGTGTACTAATGACGATTCCCTTAGGACACCTTCTCCAACAAATTTTATTTACCTGATTTGTCCGAAATAGCTCCTTCGGAATCAAAATTCAAGTTTTCAGAACTGTCGGCAGTGCCAATCGAAGCCTCAGACTCTAATGTTTCATCATCAGAGGCTCTGGGCTCCAGTGCCAGCATCTCAAAAGTTAGTTCTTCCCTGCAGGGAGAAAACACAAAATAAACGGAAAGAACTGGATAGAGGGAAAAACAGCAGCAGAAACTAGGAAATAAAAGACTATTAAGGTCGTGAGGGGTCCTTGGTGCTTTCTGAGGTCGGTTGTATTCTTGAAGATGTTTCATTGCCCCAACTAGGTAACATCATCAAGCTAGAACAGCACTGATGACGTGACCTAATTTGGATAATGAACTATCTGCAAGAAAACAAGCAAGCTCAGAGAGCACCATCATTTATTATTATTATTATTATTATTATTATTTTTATTTTTATTAATCATATTTCTATGCCGCCCACTCTCCGAGGACTCTGGGCGGCTTACACCAAAGACAGTATACTAAATATCCTCATTTTACCCACCTCGGAAGGATGGAAGGCTGAGTCAACCTTGAGCCGATGAGATTTGATCTGCTGATCCGCTGAACTAGCAGTCAGCTAAAGTAGCTGCGGTACAGCACTCTAACCACTGCGCCACCCCAGCTCATTTCAGGAGGACCCCCTCATTTCAACACTGAATATTTTCCTTTATTGGAATTAAGCTTATGCCCACAATAGTCAATCTGCACCCAACTTGACTGATGTGGGTCAAGCATTTCCTGAAATGTAGCAGATGGACACCCCCAATCTGATTGGTCCAGCTATTAGGCTTCATTGGTCCAGTTACTTAAGGCTCACTTCTCTTTCTGCAGGCTTTCGATTTGCTCTGCCAGCACCTTCTCTTCCTGTTGCATGGCTACTTGCTGCTGTTCGGTGACCTCCATCTCCATGGCCTCCTCACTGCTCAGGGCCTCTTCGGGAGCATCCGCCATAGAGGGCAACCGGACTCCCGCTGGGGATGTAGGGCTTGAGTAGGTGCCTCGGCGTAGACGCCCTTTGCCCTATGCATAAAGTAAGGCTAATGAGGAATGCGGCCTTCGATCAGCTTTGAGATTAGAAGAATTCATCCCCAGTATATGTATGAGACAACCAGCAAGCAAACAATTTCTTCAAAGACAGATAGGACAGGAAGCAAATATAAATCCAAGGGCATAGGGACTATTTTTGGAAGTCCTCAAAAATACACTTAATCTATAAACCAGAAGTTATTTCTATGGATTTACTTTATAATAGAGTATTTCAGGTTGCCAGCATCAAAAAGTGGTGCAAGAAAGGAAACTGGATTAAAGTATTTTAAAGAACTCTTGTTTATACCATCTTTTAGCTCACTCCCTTTTTAGGACATTGGAAATGCTGAAATGTACTGAGCACTATTTTAATGAAAGAATCCCTCTAGGCAGGGGAAAAAAATGAGAACAAAGGAAGCCATCAACAAAATACAGATAATCCTTATGTTTGTATTTTTCAATGAAATTCTACGAATAAACTAATAGAAATGGATCACTGTGAATATGAGGAGAATTTATTTCTCTGGATACAGAGCCAAGAAATATGCCCATTTGGTTCATCCAGATTCTCAAAGATCAACAATTCATATATAGTATCTGTCCTGGGGTATATTGCAAAAAAAATAAAAAAAATAAGCAAACACTTTTAGCCCCTTCATACTTTTAGCAGCATCATGTTGTTATGTCAATCAGGGGATCTCCAACCTTGGCAGTTTTACAACTTGTGGACTTCAACTCCCAGAATTCCTCAGGCAGCATGGAATTCCTCAGACTTCCAACCTCCTTTGAGAATGGAAGTCCACAAGTTGTAAAGCTGCCAAGGTTGGAGACCTCTGATGTAAATGATTCCAAGAATTGTTAAATCAATTTCGAGATTTCCCTTTCTGGCTGAATAAGAATATATTTTGGGATCTATGTTTTTTGCCAAAATAATATTCAGATTTTCCTTTTAGAAGTTGAGGCTCTGATTAGATATTAGTGAAGCTGCTTTAATATTAACCTTAGGCAGGGCTTCTATGCTGTCTGACTCTAAAAAGGAATCTTTCTTCTATGCTTTGCTTGAAAATTCAAGCAAAGGCAGGGCCAGAGGATGATGTGTTTGTTTGCTGAAAACTGGAAAGATTAGAAGGGGGGGGGGGGGAAACATATATTGAATTCCTGTTGTGCTTCAAAGGATTGTCTGTGGTCTTAATATATGAAATTGGTCTAGGCCAGAGGAAAGTATGAAGATATAGATAAAAGAATTTGGGAAAATAAAAGAGGATACAGAAAAGAGCTCAACAGAACAGTTCAAGAATTCAAGGGAACAAATTCATGCCAAATTTCCATTAGCTTTTCAATTTCTATTAAGACCCTGCCTCATTCTCTTCTTTACTATAGTGGGGGGAAAAACACAACTCAGCAAATATTCTTCTCTAAAAACATTTCCTGTGCCAAACATTGCAGAAACCCCTGTCAAAACGGACTCTCTTCTATCTTAAATGGCTACTTGTCTTCCTCCTAATCTGTCTAGATGAAAATGGCCTTATATGCATTCCCTTTTGATGCCTTTTTGTTATCGCGAGAAGTGGACAGCACCCGAAGAGTTGGAAATAAACACACACGCACACACATACCACACACAAGTTATGAAATATGGGCCATGGCCATGGAGCATGCAGAAGGCACTGGGATGGATGGCGAGTTATGGCGTCAGGTCAGTGCGTTGCAATTCGGATACATACCGGGATCGAACTGCGGGTTATGCTCATAAATCTAACGGCAATTAGTACAGGCTTCTGGATTAGAGAGGACAGGAAAAGGAAAGGAAAGGAGCAGGTTAGAGTGCACACGCCATCAGCTGACTCTGGGAGTGGCTGGGCATGGCGGTGGAAGCTGACTCTTTGCTGCAGCTGCTAGAAAGCGCAAAGGAGCCGCAAGCCATTCTATGCCGCAAGAGAGGTGGCGAAGCATTGGCTGCAGTCACAGATGGCACTCCCCAAGAGAGGGTGCGCAGTAGGCCTCCCAGCCACAGCTTGCTTTCAAGCAATGCTTCCCTTGGCCTCCTATCGTGAGGTCAGCCGAGCCCCCAACCTCCATGGATCCCGGCCGGCCTGAGAGGAGGCAAACTGTGGCCGTTTCTGAGCAGAGCAACTGCTTTTCAAGTCAGCAGCCTAGCTAAGAAGCATGCAAATTGTTCTGCGCCTGATAAAAAGTTCATAAGCGGGGAGAGGGAGTGATTTATTACGAAGAGTTCAGCGGGGGGCCAGAGTGCAGTCTGCACACCGCATTGTCACCCCAGAGTCTCCCACTGGCACGTGCAGGTGGAAGAGAGGAGAATGGAAGCCTTTCCTGAAAGCAGATGAGTTAGGGGAACAGGGACTAATCATGGAGAAAAGCCAATTACATACAAGCTAGAGTGGTTTGAGTTCACTAAAGCAGGGGTCTCCAACCTTGGCAACTTTTGCCAAGGTTGAAGACCTCTGCACTAAAGGGTATCTGGGAATTAAAAAAAAAAAAACCTTCAAGAACCACGAGTTACCTGTATAAAGTAACAACCGAGTGATCCCGGTTGCTTTGAAGAGCCAGATATTAGTGCTTAAACCAAACTTTTGCATTAGATTTAAATCACATATTAAAGAACTTGAAACGTGCAAAGAGTTAGACAGATGGGAAGAAAAGGTTAGAGGGGAGAGAAAAGAGAGAGAAAGAGAGAGACAGGTATCATTCAGTTATTATTATCCACACCCAAGTTAAGTTAACTCTCACACAGGGAATTCTTTAATGTTCCAGAATCTAGGCTATTCAACTAGTACGGTATTAGTAGGAGAGACAAACACAGGTGATCTTCGTCAATATTTCTCTGAACAAGGACACTGGTATCAATTCATGTGGGATAGAAAACAGGGAAGATTGGGTGATGGAGCATTGTCTCTACTTCTTCGTGATCTGGGACTAGGTCAGTCTGTCATGCAGCCAGTCAGTCAGTCCTGCCCCTTACCATGGACCTGCGGATCAAGGACAGTCGGCTCTTTGCTTTGTTCTCTGCAAACTCCAGGCTGCTGATATCCTTGAGACGGGCCCGGTATTTGTTCATCTGTTCTATAACAACCAACTCTACGCAACTGAAAAGAGAAAAAAAAATCATCAAGAGTTAGGGCTTGAAGGCCAGAATCTAAGCGATTGCTGTCTAAAGCCTAGACCAGAGGTCTGAAAACTGCGGCTCTGGAGCCGCATGTGGCTCTTTCACCCCTCTGCTGTAGCTCCGTTACTCAAAATATGCGTCACAACCGCCAATGTGCGACACCCGCCAGCACGTGATTTATTGAGCTTTTCAACCCCCGGTAGGCCAACTATGGATAAATTCAAGAAAAGAAAAGTTTCAGAAGAAAACAGAACGTTTAATTCAACTACATATGCTAGTTTTGTAACCGCTCAAGAAATAGTCAGGCACGGGAAGGGTTTTGTGGCTCCCGGTGTTTTCTTTTCTGTGGGAAATGGGTCCAAATGGCTCTTTGAGTGTTTAAGGTTGCAGACCCCTGACCTAGAAACAAAGATCTTTCTTGCTGTGAATATTATAAGTGAAAAAAAATTGGAAGAATCAATCTATGCACGCAGTGTCTTCTTCTGGAATTTTCATTTTTGTAAAATGTTCCTCCCCAAATTATGTGAGTGACATTAGTGGAGTTGAACCGGTCATGGCTGGTGGCAAGTCTTTTTTTTTTTTTTTTTTAATTACCTGATGGTTTTACTGACATCCTGAGCGCTCTGCAGAGGGTCAGTAGTGTCTGGACAACGGAGGATACAGGGAGCAAAGACTATGGCCAGAGCATTAGCTGACATTCGATTCGTTTCTTCTTGTAGAGCAATCCTAAACAGAATAAAAACAGAATGGCAGTGAAACTTAATGACAGGTGCTCATAGCAACCCTCACTTGTTGCGAGGTGGGACAAACCCATTGAGTGGAACCTAAGAATTAACACAGAGGCCAAACAGAAGAGACAGGGTGGACATCAATAGGCAGAGTGAGACAATGGCCGATGCTGGGGAGAAGCAACAATGCCAGAGTTTTAGCTGTTCCTTCTGTCCTTCCCAGCCATTCTTTTCTCTTGGATGATAGATCTCTGTGTGGCCTACTTTCTGTCCCATATTTCTAAAACTAGTCCAAACCACAGTGCCTGTCTCTAGCCTAATGTTCCTTAACCTTGGAGGATGTGTAGACTTTGACTCCTAGAATTCCCTGGGCACCATTATTTATCTGTATTATCTTTTTATTACCCAATCATATCAACTCACTAAAAGAGAACTGCGGTGACCCACTGTTAAAATAACACGTCAACATAACGAACTGAAAGGACGATTTGCCTTCCAACTTGATCGTGGGGTTATAAAGGCCTTTTGCTTTGATGTGTGTGCCTTGAGAAAAGCTTTTTGTCACCCAGAATAATGTGTAGAAATGGCTGGCTTTCCTGGGGGAATTATATAATAAGCATGATTGAAAGCCAGATGAAGATAGGCAGAGCTTAACTTTCCAAAGCTCTCTGCAAATAAGCCAGTCTTGGCACACAACTCTGAAAACAGAACCGCCTTTCAAGATTGCAGGTCTCACCAAAAGCTGAACGTGGGAATATATCTGCAGATAAAGCTGACATTCACAAGGAAATCTCTTTATATCCTTATCTTGGCTATTGATACCTGACAAGGTGAAAGATCAGACGTTCCAAGGTATTAAGATGAGTTCGGGAAAGCTGATCAATGACTGAGTAGACACCGCGGATGGCCTCTTTCCTCTCCTGCAAACCTGCAGAAAACAAATTTCACTCACAAATTAAGGCGAATATACCGTACGTATCCCAGGATAGTATGGCAGGATCCAATATGGGTCGATCACTGAGACAAGGGTTTAAACTTCCAGTCCTGGTGACCGATGCAGATTGGATCCTGCAACATTTCATTCAACTCATTAGGATTGTGGCTTGCTCTGTCTCAGGAATGAGTATTTTTACAGCAAGCGAAGCTTATAAAATATTATATACACATCTAAACACACGTATCTTGCAAGTCCACTACTGCTCAGGATTTAAGGAAGACTCCAGAAAGGGAATTTCTGAGCGATGATCCAGATTCTCAAAATACCTTTGCAATTCAAGTGGTGTTCTTAAAGAAGAATGCACTAGGAAATCTTATTGTGACTCAAGGCAGAAGATGATTTCCATATAACTGAAGGGTTTGAAATATTTAGGTGAAAAATCAGGATAAAATGTCCGAAATGCAGAGAAAGAAGGCAGAGTATAGAAGTGGAATGATTGGTTTAGTTTGGGGTCTCATCAAGGACATACACTGCATCACAGTGGGATGCCTCAGTATACCATCCAAAGTAGATCCCTAGAAAAAGCATCATTACGGTTTTAGCTTTCATCGTGATAAAGAATTTTCACAGGTATTTTGTATAGAAATCTTTTCTGGGATAAGGAAAAGTAAGCTGAAGAATAGTGAACTAGTGGAGAACATAACTTTCTAAGCAGAAACAGACTTGTTTTTTTCTCTTAGCTTAGCTTTTAATATTTCCCAAAGTCCTACTTCATCTAGTGTGACAACAACTCCTTACCCATGGCTCGCAAAAATTCTTCATAGAGTTCAAATGTCATGAGAGGATTAGGCAAGTCCCTCAGCCATTGCTTGAACACACTGGCAATGACATGGATGTTGTAGTCATCGAGATTCACTCGTTCGATATCTGGTTAGTGGAAAGAATGAAAGCGAGAAAAAAATTAAAATCAAAGGAGAAATAGCAAAAGGATACTTCACCATGTACTCTAACACGTTGGTGCCAACGTAAGAATTAAATCATGGCCAAGGTATGGCTCGTGTTGTTAAGATGCTGGCTTGACAAGCAGCAGTCCTGCATTCGAGATCTGTGTGCTGCCACGGTGCAGGGTGAGCTCCCGTCCTTTGCTCCAGCTCCTGTCAGAGATCTGAAAGGAGCCCCTAACTGACCATACCCAGGGCAATGGTCATGTTACTGGCTAATCCTTTCAATTTGGAAGCCCCTTGGTGCCTCCAACACAAGTGTGATGGGATGTGATGGCCTAGGTTCCTTAACCAATAGTATAACTGACTGCAAAAAACAGGAATCAAAATTTCTGAACTTAAGATATAGGTTTATCCTAGCTTTGATATCTAAGGGAGGAGTAGAACTCATAGTTTCCCAGGTCCTAGTCCTTCATTTTAATCAATACACCAAACTGACTCTCAAACATAAATCAAACATGAACCACAGCTACATATTAGCTTTCGCCTAAGATAGAATTAACTAGAGGTACTGTATGAGTCCTGCTTCAGCACTGCCTAAACCCTGAGCTCAATCAAATTGAATACTGTTGATCACCAAAATATTAAACTTTCTGGCCATCATCTGCCCTAAAGTTTCAGCATCTCTAAAATAAACTGTGTTCACTGTATTAGGCCAAATGCCCGATCATTTTGAGGGACCTGTGTGACATAGACATCAGGGTGGAAAAAATCCCCACAATAATGCAAATTCTGCTTCTCTAAGCCTCCTCACCTGTGTCAAGACCCTGCCGTAACTCTTTGATCTTATTTGTTGATCCAGATTTCCGGTAAATGCCCTCTGTATACAAAGCATGCATTTCTATGTAGCTGGTGAGCTTCTCAAACACGATTGGCACAATCCGTTCTTCGCTGGTCAGGCGAGAGAGTTCGACTCCAAACTGGCGTGAAGAAAGCTCTGGGTCATACTATAGGGACAGGGATAATGCAATCAGCGTTACAAACACATCACAGCCGCACTGTCCAAATTCCAACAATATTCGCACGGGTCTAAAGCTGCTAAAATGCAAGGATCAGAACAGTCCTGCTTTAAGATTACAAGCTATGCAAAACATAAAGCAAATATTTAGAGTAATGGAAACATCTCAACATGCTTGTTTAATGAAAAGAAGGACTAGGGGAGACATGATAGCAGTGTTCCAATATCTCAGGGACTTCCACAAAGAAGAAGGGGTCAACTTATTCTCCAAAGCACCTGAGGGCAGGACAAGAAGCAATGGGTGGAAACTAATCAAGGAGAGAACCAACCTAGAACTAAGGAGGAATTTCCTGACAGTTAGAACAATTAATCAGTGGAACAACTTGCCTCTAGAAGTTGTGGGTGCTCTTCCAACACTGGAAGTTTTTAAGAAGAGATTGGACAACCATTTGTCTGAAGTGGTGTAGGATTTCCTGCCTAAGCAGGGGATTGGACTAGAAGACCTCCAAGGTCCCTTCTATTCTATTCTATTCTATTCTATTCTATTCTATTCTATTCTATTCTATTCTATTCTATTCTATTCTATTCTATTCTACTTCACCTTTCCCCAAGTCCTTGCTGTCTTTGCACGGGATTAGCATTTTAGTCATAGTCTCAATTCAGAGCAGTGGAGGAGCAGGCAAAGGAAAAGCAAAAAACAAGCTTTTAACTTCACCGTCTCCCCCAGAATTTTCGGACTCCCTTGTTTCTGGCTTTATAGAATGTGTCGCAGTAGAAATATGAATTAAGAATCAGCATCTAAACAGCTGTTTCTCAACCTTGGCAACTTTAAGATATGTGGACTTCAACTCCCAGAATTCCCCTGGCCTGTATGTGTGCATATGGAAACGAGAGAAAACACGGTACCTTTTTGGAGCATTTTGTTGTGGTCTTCTGGCAGCACTTTCGGTGGCAAGCGTATTTGCACACTGGAATTAAGAAAAATGTATTTAGTGTTGCACATAATAAAATGCAGTGAAATTTTATTGCATTATGACTTTACAAGAGCTGACAAGGAGACTCTTAACTGGATTTTGCTGTATAATTAGGCTGTGGAATGTAGCAGGCTAAATGCTTCTCCTCTATACAGATTCGGCACTTCCTATAATACAGCTTTCCTTTGGTTTCTTAGTTGTAATTACAGCAAAAATTAAAACTATAGTGCAATACTTACTACTGGCCTTTCTTTATTTGGCAAGGCATTTGAACGAAAACTAAAGGAACTAACAATCTCCCAAGGAAAGGAAGTGTAAGAAAGAACAGGAAGAAAAAGAGTGCAGGAGGATTAACAGTCTATACTTACATTTACAAACAGCAGCCCTGTCCATGATCCATATCAAGGAGGAACAAAATTCACAGTAGGTAGGGATGCTATATTGAGTAGCCTTAAAAATGTGGCCATTGTGTTCTTCTACCTAGTAACGACAAAAAATGCAATTTGACATTTAACAGCAGTTGAAAATAAAACTGAGTATTTACTCTACTGCACAAAAATATTTCATATAACTGTTATTTAAAAAAAAAAAAAACTGGCTGGAATACTGGAGGAGTATTCTTGGCAATGTTGACCATTTCTCAGAAGGTTCAATAATATCATCCATTAGTTCATTCATTGAATTTCTACCCCACCTTTTGTTTCAACAATGAAAGTTGCTTACATGTGATTTTAATCAGATTTATGATTCATTCCATCCTGTTTTATCCTGTCTCAAAAACTGTCAAATCTTCAGGATGTTGATCACTGAATGCCAACATTGACATACCTGGACTTGCAGCAAACATTTAAACATACATAATAAATGTCTATATAATTTGTAATATAATTTGCTTCACATTAAAAGGAGGAAGTATTTCAGCTTACTATGTCTGTTTCCTTCTTTCGTCTCTTCTTCCTTTCTGTTTTTGTCACCTAAGACAACAAGAGACAATATCAAACAGTTCAGTATTCTTTGAAGACTTCTGTTTCTACTTGCAAATTTAAATCTGTTTTCTTATATAATCTTCATTTACAAAGCAAATCAAGGAGCTATTAAAATCAGACAGACCGTTCTTATCTCATTTACTGCTTCTTCTCCTGACCAAGATATTCCTATAACATTCAATATTTCATTATGTGGGCATTACTGAGTCAGAACTGAGAGACTTAACAAGTGTCAAGTAGACTCAGAATTCCGCTGTCATGGCTTCTGGCAGGAACAGGGGTATTTGGAAGGAGATATTAATCTTTTTTTTTAAAGTAGCAGAATGACCTACAACTGTCCCTTCTACAGCTTAATACTAATCACTATATCTTTGCTTTTCCATGCTGCTGATTCTCTCCAACATACTTCAAGAACAGAAGCCTTAAAATATGCATGAACATGTAGACATACAATTATGGTTTGTTCTGTTTTTCTTCACTCTGGACCTTTTTGTAACAGAATGGTATGTACGCATTCTGGTTACTTCAGATTCTTCATTTTCAATATAGCACATTATATTTTGTGATCATAAAATGTTTTGTAGGATCCAATCTGGTTTGGTCACCGGGACCAGACCAATCTGACCCACCCAGATTGGATCCTGCAACATTATCTTGCATTTGCCTTCATTCATGATAAAACTTTGTATACATTATTGCAAGCCAGCCTTTCAAATTCTATTCGTCAATAACAAGAGGCAAGGAAATTATGTTGTGTTAGCAGCATAAAGAACTTTCTGAAAGAGTGCTAATGACCAGATGACTGCAAGGAATATAGATCCTTCCATCCATCCTCCACCGTTCAGTCAGAACTGAAGAAGCTTCTTGGATGAGAAGTGAAACCTCTTCAAACTTAGATTGAGTCAGAACGGAAGAAGCTTCTGGGATGAGAAGCGAAACCTCTTCAAGCTTAGATTGAGTCAGAACGGAAGAAGCTTCTGGGATGAGAAGCGAAACCTCTTCAAGGAAAATCAAAGTCCAGTTGCCTTTTGAAAAAGCACCTTTGGGACAAGGTAGATGATTCTTCACAGGGCATCCAGAATACGGTCCTCCTGCCAAAGGGATGCAATTTGAGGTTGTGATTGTGGTGGATTAGTTTACCTTTGCAGCAGAATAATCCAAAGGCATATATTCTGTCATGTATTCATCCAGAAACACCTTAAATGTATTGACCCAGACCCGTACGGGGGATTCACTCCAGTTCCTCTGTTCGAGTTTCATGGTTTTCTCTAGAATCTGCTCAAACAGCGCATAGAGATCCTTGTAGCGGATGCTCTTCCCATCGCCCATCTATTAAAACATGGAGAAACGAAGGTGAATGTCTGAACGTTCCCACAAAGAGGACAGAAATGTATTAAAACGTTCATTCACTAAAATAAATAAACATTAGCATCCAAAGAAAAACATTAAGCACAGTCCTGTAATCAAATCATAGAAAAGGCAGGTCATAACGACTAATTGCCTAGAACTCAGCAACACAAGCAGGGGTCTTTTGCTTCCTTGCATGATGACTGAACAGGAAGGAAAGGTGTTGTGTCACAATTTTGGATTCAAAGTATTACCTCAGAGCAGTGTTTCTCAACTTCGGCAGCTTTAAGATATGTGGACTTCAATTCCCAGAATTCCCCAGCCAGCAAGGCTGTCTGGGGAATTCTGGGTGTTGAAGTCCGATCATTTAAAACCTTCTCAAGATTGCGAAAGACTGCCCCAGGCATTGCTTTATTGAAGTTTGAGGAAACTGGCACTATAAAAACGCACTGCATAAACTCTATTTGCAAAGCTCTGAGTGTCATCTGAGACACTCCCTCTTTTTATAGCAGAGGTCTTCAAACTTGGCAGCTTTAAGACTTGCGGATTTCAACTCCCAGAATTCTTCAGCCAGCTATGCTGACTAGAGAATTCTGGGAGTTGAAGTCCAAAAGTCTTAAAGCTGCCAAGTTTCAAGACCTCTGCTTTATAGTCATAATCACACTTCCTATGATATCTGCTTGAACCCCTCTTACTAATTTCATTAAACAAATGACTCATTTGCTTTCATTCCATTCACTATCATTTGGATGATGAGACCATTTTTATTCTTGATACTGCACGAAGAAGCATCTTCCTGAAATGTGCACATTTGACTTTTTTGGCCCTGACTTTCTTCCTCCTCCTTTATTTGCAAAAGCAGGAAAAAAAAATTTGTTACATGATACACAATGATCAAGATAACAAGAAGAAGCAGGAACATCAGTTAATAAATCTAGTTCCGCCTTCTATCAAAACCAAAATATTATCATTGTAAACAATTATCTCCCCAAACATCAAGAGCGGCTTTTGTACAGTTTGGCTGCACCAGGAACTTCTGTCATTAGTACTTAATTTTAAAACATAAATAGTTATTTAACTTACTGCCAAAGCAGAAGAGTAGAAACTGAAGATATTTTGCCGGAATTCTTTCAAAGCTTTTTTAAATACCACGTCCACAAGAGTGTCCTTCTTACAATCTTCGCTATCCAAATCATTCATCTGAAAATAATGAAATTAAGACTGTTTTTCAAAATTTTACCATGTGACCGATTTAGTGATGCAGAGCAAGCACACAATTTCCAGGGCAGCAGTAAGATGGCTACATGAAGGCTACCCTGTTTTATTTAATGACAAAACTTTTGACTGTTCTGGGTCCAGATGTAAACAGTGCTCTCCCAAAGATGTTATAGCAGTAACTTGCTTTATCCTCCCCTATCAGGAAGAACACTAAAATCCTTCCAGATGTTTCCATCAAGAATAAAAAGCAATACATTCAAGACTTATTCAGGAGCAAGGAGACCACTGGACTATGAGCCGTGGTGGCGCAGTGGTTAGAATGCAGTTCAGCAGTTCGGCAGTTTGATCCTGACTAGCTCAAGGTTGATTCAGCCTTCCATCCTTCCAAGGTCGGTAAAATAAGGAGCCAAATTGTTGGGGGGAAATATGCTGACTCTGTAAACTGCTTACAGAGGGCTGTAAAGCACTGTGAAGTGGTATATAAGTCTAAGTACTATTGCTGTTGCTAACTGCTATTCAAGAATGAGAAGGGAAAACCTGCCCTACTTATGGCTGGTATTTCATTGCATTTTAGCCTGATTTTTTTTCCCCCTGCACTCGCTTTCCTTTTTCTTACATGTGTTTTGTTGTTTTTCACATCGAAGAGGCTGGAGCTACCATATTTTTCAGAGTATAAGACACACCTGTTTCCCCCCCCTCCCCCCCCAAAAAAGAGGGTGAAAATCTGGCTGGGTTTTATACTCTGAATGTAGCCTTGCTCAGCCTCTCAAACAGAGGTTTCAGAGGCAGAAAAAAAAGTTTTTTCTGAAACAAAGTTTCAGAAGTTTCAAAGGCAGAAAAAAAAGCAAGGCGCAGAGCTCACAACCAACGAACCTGTTGCTAAAATTCACCTCTGGGAACAGCTGATTGGAGGTATTCCGGGAGGCCGATCCACCCACCAATCAGCATTTTTCTTATTTTCCTCCCCAAAAACTAAGGCATCTCTTATATTCCAGTGCGTATTATACTCCAAAAAATACAGTATTTCTCTTTTAACTAAGCTCTGCTGCTTCAGATATAAGGTACTGTTTGACAAATAGGACAAATATACGGCAGATAAAAGTCCATCCAGAGGCTTCCACGAAGTCCATAAAATCAGCTTGCAAAGACTGCATACTAAAAGTCAGTAATGATTCTTAGCTGGTAAAGCTGTCGATTTAGGTATGTAGCATGGAATATATACCAGTTACCTTTTTCAAGAGGAACTCGTCCATGCTTTTCAAGTCACCGGCACTTGTTATGATCTGAAGAGCGTCGTTCTGCCATTGTGCAGGTTCCATAGTTACGTTGCTGATTTTCAGGCTGCGTTTTCGCTTGACCTTTGGAGATGGCTCTTTGTTTTCTTTACATTCCCTTCGATAGATGCCCGACAGTTCGGGACTCCTTGGAGGACTCAGCTCTGCATGTGCAAAGAAACGTGCAAGTTTTGCTCAGAATTCCCTTGAGAACAACAAGCAGAGCTATCTTCCTAATCAGGAAATGGGAAAATTGGAAACACTAAAGTCACGACACATCATTTCTTTAGCATAATGGATGGAAAGAGCTCATGCATGAGTGCCTGAGATTCCCACCTTCACTCTAGGGAAATCCTAGAAAATTTAGGATTCAAGGCAAATTAGATAATTCAAGGGAGAACTCTGCTGGTGTCTGGAGTTTAGAACAAAGACTTCTGACAATCAGTAAGGAGCAATTCACGAGCCTTTTGGATTTCTGATGAAGTGTAAAAGAACCAGAAGATTATTCAAACACTGGACTGTCAATACAACCGATTGACAAAGTTGTTCATTGAGAAAGTATTTTGTTTATTCACAATGTCTCGTGCACAAAGCAGGAGTTGAATTTTGAGATCTTTTCCCATTCCAAGATTCTGTTACATCTAAAATAAGTCACAAAGCTGGTTTGCCAAGCCAATCTTTGTACTTCTGAAACCCTGAATTGCCAGTTATTTTTTGTCTTTGCAACCTACAAAAGAAACACATTTAAATCTTTATCAGCTCTCTAGCTGACCTTTTCATTAAACCAGTGTTTCTCAATCGTGGCATGTTTAACATGGGTGGACTTCAACTCCCAGAATTCCACCTATCTTAAACTTGTCAAGGTTGAGAAACACTGTAGTAAACCACCTGTTTACCTTCTTCAAGCTGGAGTCCCGGAATCATGTCTCTTCCTGGTGCATCTTGGTCAGGATACAGTTCCAGCAGCTCTGACTGGGTAGCAAGCTTCTCTCTGCTTATCTTCTTCTCCCCCTGCCTTCCTTTCCCCCAAAATCTCATCTTGGCTCTTTGAGGTCTAATAAATGACAAATGGGAAGAAAAGTTTACTCAAGCCATGTTGATTATTTTATCCAGGTGCAGAGGCGCACGTACCAGCTGGCCACTCACACAGCACAGTGGCGATTAGCCTGCGATCTGGTAGTGGGCCGTGGACCACTGGTCTATACCGAACAAAGATAACTTTGCTTATCCTTCATTCCTCACAATTTCTCTCTTTCAAGCATTATAACTGAAAGAGCTTATCTACATTGTTGGAAAAGAAGGAAAAGAAGCACTGAATCATGTTTAATTCAGACTTGCTTTTTTTTTTCTTGTTGGAAAATGTATACCTTCTGTCCACGGATATGATCTTCTGGGCAACTGGCAGCATTCCAATCTCTCCTTGAGACATTGTTTTGTGAAGCTTTGCTTGGCCTTCATTGGATGCAGAACGTTGTAACATCTGCAATAATTTCAAACATAGCAGAGGATAGAATCATTTGATATTCTAAGGAGACGCAATTGAGCTATACAGCGCTTTGAATACTTAAGCTGCTAAAAAGAAAAAACACCACTCCCTATGGCAAAGATGCTTTTCATCTGATTGACTTCTCTTCTCCCTGCTTGGATTATAGCCGTAGACTAGAAGATGCAGCACAACATTCCGTTACTATTAGTTCAGAAAATCAATACTGAGAGGAATAGCAACACATTAATATAGAATCTTAAGGCAAAAGTAATTGGCTTTTGCATAAAAGTGTGCAATTACTGAAGGCAGTTATGGAAGGTATTCCTAAGAAACCTGGCTCCTGGATTTTTTATTTTTTTTAAAAAAAGAAGTCTGTTTGAAGTACCTTTTGATTCTTTAAAAATAATATTCTCTTTGATGTATTCATGGAAACTGCCAGCTGGTGAATGTTGTCTCCACTTAAAATTTCTCATACATTTAATAGTTCAACTTTTTGGAGGGGAGATCCTTTGATTATTATAAACAATATGGAAATTGATATATATGACTCACTGCTGAAATATCTGAAGACCCAGTTAGGGACAGATCATCATAGAGAAAAATCTATCTATGATGGTTGTTAAGACTCAACAGACTTGATGGGACATAATCCATAATTCAAAATATACACAGAGTAGTAAACTTTGAGAAAAACGACCGCTCAAAAGGAAAACAAGTGTGAGAGGTCATTATATTCCAGCGTTCAAGGATCAATTACTTTCCCATTTTCGATTAGAATAAATACTTTACAGTGATAATACTGAAGATGGTGATTCACTTAAATACATTTTTTCACATAAAATGTTGTGCTGAATCTGCTAGAAAGAAGACTGTAAATTACTGCTGTTCCAGATCTAATTTCATCTCAGCAGGGAATGCTGACAGGTCAAATGAATGGCAGGATCTGGCACATATCCGTTGGAAAAGCAGTATTACTTAATGCAAAGGAAATGGCTTCTAATAAAAGTCTTTTCAAGGTTTTGCAACTGTCCAATTTTGAAAAATACAATTCACTGAAAAGGGCGGGGAAACGCTGATAAATAAAGAGAACAAAGAATCTGGTTCCAGGTACCCATCTGGGAAACCACTCTTACATCTTTTAGCTGCTATGCTTTGATTTTTTTCTCAATCCCAGCAAGAAAGAGTAAGCCCTTATAGCTGTTTTTATTTTCCTGGCTCGCTTGCAAAAATGGAAAAAAAGAAATACGTTCCATTTCCACCCTTAACAAAAAGATGAATTGTAAAAAAATTCGTCTCCAACTGCATTCAACAGACATAATAGCAGGAACAGCATAATCTCATAATTCTTCTGCATGCTGAAGATAATTTGGGAGTTGTACTTCCATAAAGATTTTTTTTTTAAAAAAAGATATGCACCCTCTGTCTCTTTACTTAAACAAGTGGATTTAAGGCTTGCTTCAGTTGCATTACTGGGGACAAAAAGCAAAATCCAGACAAGTTGCAACAGCAGGCTCTGCCAGAATGCTAAAGAATTCAAAATATTTCAGGTTCCTTTAAAAAAAAAAACAAGTTGCGTCTCTTATCTCTGCAATATTCAGTCTTGTGCATGCTTAAATTGGGATAGTGGCAATCATCCTAACCTTCCCTTCAGGCCTCGTCCACGCCAAGTGGTCAGCTAGCCAAAAGCAGAATAGCTGACATTTAATAATGAAAAAGAACAATCAATGCCAAACATATTGTAATGTACTCAAAGATGATGAGCAACGTGCAAAAAAAATATATATGGGAAAAACAGGGACTTGAGAGGCTTTTGTTCACCCACAACTGGTGTGGAGGCGATAACCTATTTCTTCTTCCTCGTGACATTAATCAACTCTGTTCTAGCAAAAGAGAGCTCCTTAAATGACACACCTCTTGTGCTGAAAGCTCAGAATAAACAACCTTCATTTCATGTGCTGAAAATATGCACCAATGTGACCTGATTAAAAACAGCCTTGGCAAATACCAGCCATTAATTTTCCGAACAGTAATGAGCTGCAGGACGATTTATCACGTCTAACAAGACAGTTGATAAGTCTTTTCCGAACAACTAGAACAGACAGGCAAAATAAAAATACAAAACCTAACAACAAAAAACCCTTCAACAAAACACAGGTGACAATTTTAAAC
Organism: Pituophis catenifer annectens; assembly: GCF_029215685.1. Classification (NCBI taxonomy): domain Eukaryota; kingdom Metazoa; phylum Chordata; class Lepidosauria; order Squamata; family Colubridae; genus Pituophis; species Pituophis catenifer. Next base: position 18,575,909 of record NW_027256894.1, on the reverse strand, counting down.
ACGTTTGAGCAATATTACATATCCAAACAATAAGTATATGTACATTTGAGCAATATTACATATCCGAGCAATACATTTACATTTAGACATCTATAATTCACAACTTGTATGTAACAGCGGTCATGAAATTCAGCATAAACTTAAAAAGCAAGAGCTTGAGTGTGCATGCAGATGTAAGTAGTTGTGCTAAACCACTAATGAAAAAGCTAATGGGGCGCCAAGAGAAGCATGGAAGGAGAAAGGATGCAAGATAAGTGAAGATCTCTAGGAACTATTTGCATGCAGAGGACATCTGTTAAATGGTGGCAGGAGAATAAAAGGAGTGTTTTGAAAAAGTGAGAAGAATGAGGCTCCTTCTGAAGAAAGTGTTCTCCAAGCAAACAGTGATCCCAGCACCTTGACATCTCAGCCACGATTCCCAGTCTGAAACTAGTTAATGTTGGTGGAAGCAGCACTGTAACTTCCAAGAACACAGCCCATTCCCTCTGGTTGTGCCGTCTGGAGCAACTGGGCTCCTTGGCTTTACCATTTCTGTCCGAAAGGATTTTATAATCTTCCCAGGGAGGATGAATTGAATGGAAACATGATCTCGCATGCTCTTCGACATCTCAATGTGAGTAACAGGTCTCTTCAGCAAGCAGGAAAGTTCGTTCAGATTAAAAATGCTTTTTAAGCCTTTTATTCATGATGTCCCCCTACTGTAAATCCCATCTAACTTTTTAAATTTTCTGCCTGCTTTACTAAACCAGCCGTATTTCTATTCAACTGAAAGTTGCCTTTCATCCCAAAGTAAAGTCTAGGCTGGTTCTATTGTCTACCTTGAACAGGACTGGAAGGTTGGAAACTGGCAAGCTAAGCAATAGAATACAGGTAGTTCTTGACTTACAAGCACAATTGAGCCCACAATTTTTGTTGCGAAGGGAGACAGTTGTTAAGTGAATTTTGCCCCATTTTATGAGCTTCCTTGCCACATTTATTAAGTGAATCATTGCCGTTAAGTTAGTAACATGGTTTTTAAGTGAATCTGGCTTCCCCATTGACTTTGTCAGAAAGTCGTCAAAAGTGATCATGTGACCCTGAGACGCTGCAAATGTCATAAATATAAGACAGTTGCGAAGCGTCTGAATTTGGATCACGTGACCACGGGGCTGCCGCAACGGTTCGTTAAGTCTGAAAAACGATCCTAAGTCACTTTTTTTTCCACTGCTGTTGTTAACTTTGAGCGGTCACTAAATGAGCTGTTGTAAGTCAAGGATTACCTGTATTCTGCCTGCTTCATCTTTACTTGCTCAAAGAAAACCCAGTGTGCCGGTGGAAGGGGATGATGGGGAGTATGACTGCAGGGACCTACTGCGGAAACCATGGCTAAGGGAGATGACGCTGAGAGGCGTCAGCATTGGGTGACTGTGTTCTTAGAGGTTACCATCCCATAATCTCCATTACAGGATGGGAGAAACAGCAGTAGAAGGTGTCAGTTCTGCTGAGGGTTAGCCAAGAAATGCCCCACCGCTCCCCGCTACGACTGCTTGTGGAATATATTACCATTTCAGAGTCACTATGACAGGGCTGCCCGAGCCTGACTGCACAACCTGGCTCAAGGTGAGGTGGATGCTCAAAGGAGAGAAGGAATTCAAGATTGTCATCACAATCCTCTTCCTCTGTATCCCCCTCCCAATCAGCAAAAGCACCTCTAGTCAAGAAATTGGAGCGGGTCCGTGCCATGCGGGCTTTCTTTCTATGGACTGGTCGAGCAACCTGCTTGACACCAAATGATAAAACAGATGGTATGAAATGAACAAACAAACAAACAAACAAACAAACAAAAAAAAACCCACCACCACACAAGTCAAAGGATAAGGAACATGGAACCATAAGGGTTTTTTAAAAAAATAAATCCTCCGAGGGCATCATTTGTTTAAATGACGTGCTAAATTGGACCTCAACAAACAAGGACAGCAGAAATAAGGGTGTGTGTGTGTGTGTGTGACACATTTGGGAAAAGTAGAAAAAATGCCCTAATTGCCTTTAATATCATTTCGATGACGAGCCAGTTCAGACAGAACATGGACCTGGTTCTCAGTGAAGTGTGGCTGAGTTGCACATTAAAACGCAACGGGAGAGTCACCCTGGCACAAAATCTAGATAATCTGATGCCAGAGAAAAAATATGTGACTAGATTCTCCCTTGTTTTCTTGTTTGAACACTCAATTATGGGAATCCCTGCCTACCATCTGAAGTGTACAGCTGAGAAACAGGTTTGATACCACATAAAAAACTAGGTCAACAATACCAAAAAAAAATGTACTGTGGTATACCACTCTTTAATCTTACATCTGCTTTCCAGCTGATAAGACCCTATATTCCTTCCTACAGAGCATTGCATCCAGTGGTGGGATTCAAATAATTTAACAACTGGTTCTCTGCCCTAATGACCAGCTAGGTAGGTATGGCTCGGTGGTCATGTGACCGTGTGGGTGTGGACAATTCAACATCGCTCACATCGATGGGCACTTCGCCTTAGCTGTTACAATGTAATAAGGGTTAACCAGAGAGGCAATTTCTGTAAGCAGGGTAATAAAGATTAGGCTAGAAACACCACCAGAACGTTTCCTTCCTGACTTCCTTACAGGATTAGCCCTGTAAAGTGGGAAAAAAACAAAATAAGATTTCTTCCAATAACCAGTTCTCTGAACTCCTTAGAAAGTTAACAACCGGTTCTCCCGAATAGGTGCGAACTGGCTGAATCCCACAACTGATTGCATGCTAACGGTATTGATGGTTTGGAGGGATAGCTGGGAGAAATAAGTGATTTTACTGCTGAAAAAAAAATATGTTTCTTACCTCTCCTTTATCTGTTGTTCTGGGAAGTTTCAGTGGCTTTTTCTGTTCTTCTTTTGGAAGAAGCAGAGGTGCTGAAGATCCTTTATTCAAACTAAAAAACAAAGTGATTGCAAACTTACTTGCAATAGACCATATACAGGCAGAAGTTGTTAGCATGGGAAAGCAGTGATCAACTTCCTATAAGGCTACTGTATTGAGTTTCCCTAGAACAGCAAAGAGAGTGCCTTGTAATTTTACTGCTGTTTGGTTCAATCATCTAGAGCAGTGATGGCTAACCTTTTTGCCATCGCATGCCAGGAAAGGGGGGGGGGGTTACGCATGCGTGTGCCCACACCCATAATTCTATGCATTCTGCCCCCCCGTACATGACCCCCCCTCGCTCCCGGCACGCGATGGCCCAGTAGGCCCTTTTTTCTCTCTCACCTGGCTCCAGAGCCTTTGTAGGAGTCTGGGGAGGGTGAAAATGGCCTCCCCCCCCCCCCGGAGGCCCTCCAGAGGCCAGAAACGGCCCATTTGCCAACTTCTGGTGGGACTGGAAGGCCTGTTTTTTGCTATCCCCAGCCTCCAGAGCCTCTCTGGGGAGGGTGAAAACGGCCTCCCCACCCCCGGAGATCCTCCGGAGGCCGAAAATGGCCCATTTCCCAACTTCCGGTCCCACCTTCCGGAAGTGAGCTGAGCTCATGTGCCCACTGATATGGCTACGTGTGCCACCTGTGGCACGCGTGCCATAGGTTCGTCATCACGGATCTAGAGAATGGGTTGTCAAAGTTTTGAGTTTAAAGGAACATTAAAGGAATATCTATATTTTTGCTTGTAAGATTTGAAGCCATCAAAGTGGGATATTTTGTAAACATTGGATGGATGGGAGAGAAATTCAAGGCCAAGAAAAGAAGAGTCAAAAGTCTGCTAACTAGAAAAGACAGGAGAGAAGAGACCCAGGATCTGAACCTTGGGACTGACATAAATATGAGGGGTCCTTGGTGCTCTCTGAGGTTGGTTATATTTTTGCAGAGTTTTCATTACCCAAGCTATGAACACCCTAGCACTGATGATATTACCTAGACTGGTAATGAAATGTTTGCAAGAAAACAACCAATCTCAGAGAGTACCAAGGACCCTTCATTACTATCCTGAGTTACAAATATTCTCCTCTATCACTGACAAATATAGAGCAGATTTCATGTGTGGAGGGAGGGAGGGGGGAGGGGGAGGGAGAGGGAGGGAGGGAGGGAGGGATAGAGAGAGATTTACATCCATGCCTGCTATGAAGCTTTGATGCTCTGAGAACTCTCTCTCTCTCTCCCTCCCTCCCTCCCTCCTCTCTCTTATTTATTTTCTTTTAAGGCTTCTATTTTCAAGGAAGATCTAAGTAGCAGTTTTATGGAAATGTAACATACAAGCATCCATTATCGTACTCACGTATTGCACAAATGAGCATCCTTTGGTGTAAAAAAAATGGAACCAACTCTAGTTTGCTTAGAAGAGCTTTCCTTGCCCTGGCTAGGAATTCGAGGCAGTCTGAACCGTTTTTCCCTCGCAGGTAGATTGCTGACACTTTCCCGAGACTCAGTACCCATCTGCAAATTCAACCAATCTGTTCCAACAGATTCCAGGATGACTGGAGTCTGGCTTTCCTTTTTCTCTGGGATTTTTTCCTTCAGGACCGTCTGGCAAATAGGGGGACTTCCTTTTTTGGGGCCAGTAGGAGATTTAAGGACCACCGATGAGGTGGCTTCTGTCTTTGTTGCAAGTCTTAGATCTCCCTTGACTTGAGGATGGGTGATGAATAGAGGTGGACCTCTGTCCATTTTCTTTGGTGAGGTGAGAGGGGTTCCATGGCAAGAGTCCCGAATCCTATTCTGTTCATTCTCTTGTCTCTGAAGCTCTTCAAAAACTTTATGCTGCTTCTCCAAAATTTCTGTCTGCTGTCGTATTTGCTCCATCATCTCTTTTTCGTTCTGCATCTGTTTTCGTTTCCGGCGTTCTTCTTTCTCAACATTTAACTTCTCCAACTTTTCGATAACCGTATCCGAGAGATGCACTTCTGTAGCTGTAACAGCTGGGAATTCTCCACTGCTGGACATTTGACCATTGTCATGTAAGGCTGTGTTTTGTGTGGTCCTTTCCAGTTGAGGATTTTTTTTGGTGTCTGAGAAAAAAAAATTGCTCCCCATTTCCATTTGTTTGTTTCTTAGATTATTGTCCCTCACTGAATGGCCAACTTTCAACTTGTCCTGTGGCGGAAGATAAAATGTAGGCAAACTACAAGAAATTAATGATTCTCTTGTATGCTTATTGGAGACAACGTCGTAAGAGTCACAAACTGACGACCGCTCTTTAACAGCAAGACAGTCAAGTAATTCAGAACTTGAGATCGACCTCTTTCTCTCTGTCATAGTTTTATTTATAGTAGCAGCAGCAAATTTGGAGATGTCTTCTTCTTCTTCATCATCATCATCATAATCATCATCAAATTTCGGACTACCATGTAGTGATTCTGTGGGATGTACATTGTGATCCAGAGACGAGAGGGGGTCCCGGCTTAGGTTCTCTAGACTTCCACGAGAGCTTTTACTCTCTGGAGTTCTTCGAGGAGAGGGCATCCCTTCAGAAGCGAAGTCAGGGGACAACTGGTGCTCCTCTGATGGAGAAGTTCCACTACTGGATCGAACCTTTAGCAACTCCAAGCTAAAAATGGCTTGTTCCAGTTCGCGCATCCGCCGGCTCTCTCGCTTTGCACGAACTCCTTTTTTTTGGTTGAGATCTTCCAGGGATTTTGGTCTTTCTCTGACAAGAACTTCCTCTTCCATGCTCATTCCGCTCTGGCTGTTGGCCCTCTCATGGTGTTTGTGCAAGGAATTTGATGAATCAATTCTATTGTCCGTAACCGATGTGTAGCCTTCTATGGCTTTCACTCTGTTTTCCAATGAATTCTCTTCCCATTCAGAAGGGTCTGAATCCTTAATACCTGAGTTATACCCTAGTATTAATTTATCATCTTTACTTGTTAGTCGATTCTTTAGTGATGCTTCACTCAATTGCTGCTCTCTTAATGTGGTAAACCTGTTCAAAGAAGAATAGGTGGAGAAAGAGCACAGTTATGATGACCACAAATTTGTCAATCTTCCTTTCATTTGACCTTTTCCCAATAGCTTCCCATTCTATTTCTTCTAATAAATAGGAAGCATCAAATATGCATAAAGACTAGGGCATGTCCCACAGTTCTCCTGATGATGGGAACATGCATATTCTCATATATCAAGAAAAAGGTTGTATCTTTTTTTCTGTTCCGGTGCAGTTTATATAAAGGCAACAATTGATAGGTTTGCAATTATTTTTAACTCAGGATTTACTGCAATGGGTGAAGCTTTACATACAGCTTAGTACTATCCATTAACCCAGTTCTTCCTCAGCTTAAGTACTTTCAGATGAGCAACTCCTAGGATTCTCCAACCAGAATGGCCATTGTATCAAGGTTGGAGGAGACTATATGGACCACAATCCTCATTCACACACATGATAATGACTGTGGTGGTTAAACTAGATTGGGGAAGGCCGATTATACTGGTTGATTGGAGAAGTTGTAGTCCATACATGTTGAATGCAGCAGATTATGGAAAGCCGATCTATTATGTTAGTAGCTTATAACTTTATGTCCCCTTTAGAACTATTAATGAATCCTTAATTAGTAATGTTAAGAGAAGGGATGGAAATTCCCAGATGCAAAGCGTATGTTTAACTGTTTGAAATATGATCTGTCCTCAAATCTTTATTTACAGGGGCTATGTTCATAATATATCTGTACATGATTTGGGCTTACTGCAATGTATGAATCTAGTCATTATGATTTATCAGCCATAAGATATAGCTTGCTGTACTGTAGTTGAACTAAGGAAATAGCCATTTCTTCTACACACCATAGTGAACAAATGATATACATACGAATCCAGATAAAAGTTTTATTATATTGTAAACCAAATCATTAGAGGGCACTGAACCAATAATTGTAAGTTTTATAACTAGGTAAAAGAGCTATTTTATGCAGCAGCATCAGAACATGATAATAAAGAATTAAATTTGTTTGTTCTATTTAAATATCTCTTTTATCACCCATCCGGTCCCAATACCACCATTTGAACACGTACAGTGGCGGATTAAGGCTCACTGGTGCCCTAAGCACTGACAAATCTTGGTGGCCCCCTCCTTTGTACATACTGTACAAAGGAAGCCAAGCTTAGGTTACATAAAAGTTCTACTCACATCATGTACAATATTTGGCTGCCATTGTTCCCAACAAGATGTTTTAGTTTAGTTTTATCTTTTTTTTTTTTTTTTTTTACAAAACTTGTTTTTTTTCTTTTCTTTCTCAACTTTGTGGTGCCCCCGTTGGGCCTGGTGCCCTAAGCATGTGCTTAGTCTGCTTAATGGTTAATACACTACTGGACACGTATGTCCTTCCCAAAACATGGCATGCATTACCTCTGCCGTGCTTTGTAGCCTCTGTAGGCTGCTTGCAACAAAATGATTTTGTTTCTCTTGGCTCTGTAGAGAGTCCTTGTGCGGTAGCTCCGCCAGTGCGCCTGGATAGAGGTTGCCGCAGCATGCCTACGTCTTAAGCAGTCCCGCCAAGAGCTCTGGATAATGAAACCTGCAATCCGCATCTGCTGGAAACTTCGCCGGGCCATGTAACCTCGCCAGGACGCCTGAAGGACCACAGCAGCTCGCTCTAAAAAGGCTGAATGGTTCAGGGATTCTTCCTCCATTTCAGCTTCCTTCCTTCTCTGATAATGACGCCAACAATGCTGCCCAGGGTATTAAAAAAAAAAAAAGCGAATACTTTATTGACACAATAATGAGTTTTTATCCAAAGCCATTAGCTGGAATAGTTCTTGTTAAGGCTTTTCTAACGCTTAAGTACCAATTTCTAATATTACGGCAATCCAATTAATTACAAAAATCTTATGTTTACTGGCGTTTTAAAGTGTGTGTTTTAACGCAGACAGAAGTACATACCAATCCACACAAGAATTTTATTCTGGCAGTGAGGATGAAGAAAGATGTTCAATTAAAGAATAGTTAGTAATTTTCTTGCACGTGGTATGAATACATTGAATAAAGCCCTCCATTTCTAAAGAAGGTTGGTTTAAGATTTGATGCATTGTATGAATCCAGAAAAAAGATAAATTCAATAATTAGCTTAACTGTGTTGTTTAAAGGCAACAGTTATCTATGTTGAGAGTAAGGTAATGTTGTGGCCCACCAGTGGCCAGCAGTGCTGGCAGCAGATTCGGACAGTGAGGAGGTTGGGGAGTAACATGGGCCAGTCCTGGAGTCTGGGGAAGGCTCTGAGGGCTCTGCGTCAGAGGCAGAGAGGGGGCCAGGGCCGGATGCCAGTTATCTGCTGCCTTCAGAGTCGGACATCAGTGAGGCAGATGAACAGCTGGAGCCTGTCCCCAGTGTGTGCATGCGCAGAGTTGCCAGACGAAGGGAACAGCTAAAGAACAAGGATCAACTTCGGAGTAAGGCCACAGGTGGATGGTGAAGGGCCCCTCCCAGAGGGAATAAAGAGGAACGAAAGTGGAGTAATTGCAGGAGACAATTAGTTCGCTTAATTGGTTTGTGACTCTCCAAGACTCCTTGCCAAGTTTTGAAGATATCAGCCTGGCAGCTCTCCAAGCCAGATAAGGTCCGTGACTGGAAATTCTCCCTTGAAAGACTTGGCTGGATGTGAATGCAAAGAATTCACAGTAACTTAATAAAAAGGGGTTTTTGTTGGGACAAGGGGTCAGCTTCATGCTCTTGGGAAGCCTAGGTCAGAACAGGTAAACAGGGTTTAAGCTTAAGAACAGCATACAGTTGGCCCCCACCTGTATGACCACAGCAGCCTGCCTCATGCTCAGGAAGTGTCTCCTGTACAGCATCGTCCGGAACCAGCTTTGTAATAAGATAATCCTTTGCAAGACCTCCTCGTGCAACAGTCCTTGTAAAAGCTGTCGTCCCTGTTCCTTCATGAACACCTGATGGACAATTGAACAATCACAATTAAAGTCATTCCCTCTGCATATTAGCAATCCAACACACATATGTGTTGTCAGCCCTGGAGCCATTTTCCCCTGGCACCTTCAGGGCTGCCCCAGCGGAGATGAGTTGAGCTGTGGGAACGGGAGGGGGGAGGTAGAGATAGCTGGGGGGATTGTAGCCAAAATAAAATTCTTTCCTTTGGGAACCAAGGACTTTCCCACTAGGTGCAAGGAGGTGGGATCTGAGACCAAGTGACCCTTGGACTGTGACCTGATTGGACCACAGGGTCAAAAACAAGATTTAAGGACATCCCAGTGGGTGGGCAGAGCCTCTTGCTGCCGACGCTATTGGTTCGCGCGAGCCGGATAGAACCAGCCGGATTTCACCACTGGTTTAGAGTCGGGTTTCCCCAGATGTGCCAATATGACATGCCTAATAAATCTATACTTTGAAGAATATGTCTGCCATGGGAGTTTTAATTCCATTGGGTGTGTTACTTGGAACCCTGACACTTTTTTCTCCGGTAAAATATCTGCAACTGTGCATGTGTCAGGAGACCCAGCCTGATTCTTTCAGTCTCTTTTTACAGAGAAATTAATTCGGTTCTAATCATCCCTCAGATATAACGATAAAAAGATGGGTTCTTTGAAATCCAAGCTTCAATTCACAGGACTTTTTTCAAGGACTCATGAGGAAAGAACATCCCAAAATCCCCCTTTGAAAAGTGTCTGGAAACAGCAGTTGGACCTTACCATGGTTCGCCCGACTTGGAAACTATCTGAGTTGGTCTTTGTCTTTTTGAAGAAGCCTTCAATATTCTGCTTAGATGGGACAGTGCCTCGTGGGAGAAGTACATGGAAGTGGTCTATAAAATCCTGGCAATTTAGATACACCATCACCATATTGTTACATTTATAAACTCTTCGTATGTCAAGCATAAAAGGAAATCATGTTAGCAAACTGTATATAGATTTTTCGATACGCAAAAGTTTGTATCGCTTGAATCTTGAAGAAATACAAATAGGCTGAGGCAGCTCACAAGAAATACTTCCACGCACAACTCTGTACATTTGGAAGTAGGTTTGGATTTACAAATAGCTCCAGCAACAACCTGGCATATACTTCTTTATGGTCTTTTTTTTTTTTTTTTTTAATAAACAAAACTAATTAAACACAGCCAGCTCAACTGCTTTCAGATTCTTTATACTAGCACCATAACCTTTCAGAGAATCAAGAAAGAATAATCTCACCTGGAAAGAATATTTACAGCTATATCCTGACTGTCGGATGCGTACTGTCTCTAGCATTCCTGTGTATCGCAGCTGTCTAAGCACCAAGTTATCATTGAACCTCAAGGGGAGCTGGAAAAGCGAAAAATACAGTTTGAGCCTACAGAACCAGCTAGGCATGATAACTCGTTTCTAGGTTTGCGTGTTTTTAAATGGAGCCAAGACACTTTCGCAAAGTAGCAAATTGTCCCACTTTCTAAGCCTAATAGTGTTGTACAGTTTTGTCCGCGTTACTACTTGACAAAAAACTGAATCGGTCTCAAAACAGAATATGCAATCATCTACAAGCGTAGCTTAATGCCTATCTTGAAGTGAATATCTATGCAGATGTTAATCCTGTGCCATATTTAGCAACAAAAAGGCATCAGGAAGTTAATAGTATTGCTTATGAAATCAGGAATATTGTATCATGATATGCCTAATAGTCATTGGACACAAGACTGCATCCTTTTTTGTAAAAAGTATGATAAGTTTTACAGATTTGTCACAGCCAGATGACCTCACATCTATGAACTCTGCACTCACAGTTCCAGCCAAGAGCCAAACTGGAAGAAAAAAATCACGGAACATTCCACATTAATGTTGCTTCAATAATTTGTTTTCATCCGGCAGATAATAAGGGAAGGTTTTACACCTACCAAAATTATTCAGTCTGCAAATTGATTCACTAAAGGCCTGTCCAAAATCAGGATTTTAAAGTTAATTTTTCTACATTACTATCCGTGCTGACTTAAAGCTCTGTTTTTTTAATATCTCATTTTGATATTTGCTATTTCAACCTGCCTTTGTGTTATGACTGCTCTTAGGGAGTGCGTCTTATTCTGCTTTCTGTAATCTTTAGCTATGTGACAAATCGCAGGTTTGAATGTATTTCAGCTGCAAATCACTCGGGTGTGGGGGAAAGGTTTACCTTCTCAGCGTTAGAGCGGATGCATTTGACAAAATAGGGTTCTGCCTGTCCAAGAGTCTCCATCAACTTGGTAAGTGAAGCCTGCAGAACAAAACATAGTGTTGGCTTTTGCAATCGTTATTTAGGCTTTGTGAGAACAGAAGCAGATATCCCAAGAAAACCATCTAGCAGCTGCTGTGCTCAAACAGTGCAGAAAAGAGGGAGGATTGAATGGAGGTGCTGAAATTTGTTCGTGCTTAACTATAAGCTTTAGTTAGTATAGAGAGAGAGCTGGCTTGGTGCCATTATCTAGACCAGCATGTTAAGATTCCTCCTCCTCCTCCTCCTCCCACTGAACCAGCCCAAAATAACCTTGATTTTCTCTGAAAGTAGAGCCACCCAGGACTAAATACCTAAATGCAGGGTTTTTCAAACTTAAAGCATTCCGTGACAACTGATGGGGGTCCATGAAAAACAAAAGTTTTTTTCTTCTTCTAAAGAGTTATTTAAAAAAAAAAAAGAATCTCTAGAGGCTTTGCCTCTTGTTCAGCTGTTTCTGAGAATTTTTTCCCCCTAACCAACAGAATCCATAGCCTGAAAACGTTTGACTGACATGCTTATTCCCCCCCCTCCCCTCCACCCCCGAATTTACACTTCTTGAACCAAACAACTGCAAGGAAGTAACCTGGAACTGGGCACTGATGCTCGGAGGTTTCTTCTTCTTGTGAAGATGGAGAAGAGACTTTGTGATACGGTCGTGCAGAGTCAGGTTTGTCAGGTGCTTGAGGGATTTCACCTCCAGCAAGTGCTGAGAAAGCAGAGAAGAAGCAGAAAAATTTGGAAGAAACTTAAAAGGGCATAAATCAGTTCAAGTAACACCCTTCAGAGAGGCATACTTCGAAATGTAGGGCTACAAACAAACCAACCCACATTTTTGCCCTGGATCCCAAAGAAGGTTAACCAGCATAAGAATTTTCATATTATTTATTATCTGTTGATAAATATGTTGCCATGTTTCCGCCATGGTCAACAAATTACTTGTCTGGTAATTAAAGTCTGGAATAAATTTTATAATTGGTTAGATAAGAAGAAGAATGCCAAAAACAAGGGATAATGAATATCTGGAAATGTATATATCAATGTATATTAATATATCAATGTATATTGAACTTGTGAATGTAATATTGGTTTATTAAATACATGCATAGTTGGTTAGGAAGTAAAATACTGTATACTTGATATATAATGAAGTAGGAAATATGTAAATTTGTAAATAGAGCAAGGAATAGATTACTTATTAACTTGATTTTGACGTAAATGTTAGAAACCAGAGATGTTGAGCAATGTCCATTGTTTTACTTTTAAAACTAATAAAATAATAATAATAGGGAAAAAATTACTTATGCATGAAGAATTATTACATCCATGTGAGAAAAAGCATTCTTTGTGGATGGAGTTATGTATGGATGAGATCCTGTAAGCAAATGAGTAGATGATCTCTATGCTACGTTTTGAATAGGCATTTATTTGTATGCAGGGCTTGTAATTTTTTACACCAGATGGGGAAGGACTATTGTGCCTGAAGTAACTCTTAACTACATCCATTAGCAGTGGATTTCATCCAAGGAATAGAATTCTCTCACCTTTGGTAGGCTGGGCTTGACTTTAAAGTTCTTGTTTCGCCTATGGAAGATAAGAACCAAATAAAAGCAGGTTTACACTGTTAATCTGTAAACATTTCAAGACCAAAAGGCTTGATTTGGACATAACATCAAGCATGAGCTCTGGGTTCATGTGACTCCTTATTTCTTCTTATAAATATATATATATAAACTTTGAGACCAAGTGCATGCACTGATTGATACGGAAATGTTAACATGATCAAGTTTTTCAAACCATCCAACGTCATGGAACAGGTTACATTATAATCCTGGACACTATACATTTTTAATAAGCAAAATTTCTAAAAAGTTAACCCATTTATTTTAGTTGCCCATTTATTAAGGAAATTACACCATACAAGGGGATTTAGATGGTGAAAGTTATGACATGACGAGAAACTGTAGACAGATTTTGTTTCTTCCAATTTAAATCCTAAGAGATCAAACTTACATTAAAGGATTTTCTCTATGTTATTGGGCTTATCGGGGGCAGATTCTGAAGAGGAATGTTATGGGTACCTGAAGTAGCTCGTAAGCAGCTTCCATGTTCACTTGATAGTATCTCATGGAAGTTTAATCCACAACATTAATCTCTAGTGCACAGCTGAGCAACCAGCAGCCTTGAAGATGTTATTGGACTGCAACTCGGCTCACCCTCAATCTGTTCTGGTTAGGGCTTATAAAAGATGACATCTGGAGAGCCACATCTGGACCAGAGTTTCTCTAGCATTCCAAATGTATATATTAACCTCTTTTGCAGAACTCAGGGACTCTTACTGCTTTATAATTTTTTAAAAAAATCTGTTTTCAGATGCACCATCGATGTTCTTAGCAATATCAACTATCAACTGATCATTCTATGCCCCTGAGATACAGGTAGTCCCGCACTTACAACAGTTCGTTTAGTGACTGTTCGAAGTTACAGCGGCACTGAAAAAAGTGACTTAGGACCGATTTTCATACAACCGTTGCAGCATCCCCCATGATCAAAATCTAGATGTTGGCAAACTGACTCATATTTATGACGGTTGCACTATCCGGGGATCATGTGATCCCCTTTTGCGGCCTTCTGACAAACAACATCAATGGGGAAGCCAGATTCACTTATCAACTTAACAAAAGCAGTGCCTCCCTTTAACAACTGTGGCAAGAAAAGGGGGAAAACTCACTTAACAAGTGTCTCCCTTAGCAACATAAATTTTGGGCTCAAGTGTGGTCATAAGTCGAGGACTATCTGTACCGAGGACCCAACTTTTTTTACCCTCACTTGTCCTACATCTACCGTTATCCAAGCCACCTTTGGAACAAAGACAAACAGTCACTAACATGAGAATGCCGTGGGCACGCTCCAAAAGCTTGCTGCTAGTCGAATTCACAAATATCCCGTCTTTGTCAAGGAAACTGCTGGGGCTGGAGAGTCGGCTCTGTCTGAGGCCCATCCTGCTATTCCACACGCCGTAGGCATCGCTGAAATGTATGGAAGTTATACACTTTTACTTTTTTTTACTTTTCACAGAGAAAGGGAAAGAAAAATGTCAGTCATTGAAAAGGAGAAATGCATCAAACAGCACAGTCCTGGCATCGTAGCAGAGATGTCAAATTTCTTCAGCTGTCTGATGGATCCACTTACCGCTGGCTTTTCTCGTTAATCGTGTTAACTCCCTGCAGGTCGGAAAGGGGTGTCCTCGGCCGTTTCCGAGCAATACCTGTAGTAGCACATCAATTAAAAAAAAAAATGTAACGTTCCATTTTGCGCAAATGAAATTCACTGGATCACATTTGAAAAGGACTGTTGCAATGTAGGCTAAAAATGGAACATGCTGGGAACAGGGAGACAATAGGATTTTATTATGGGGTGAGGTGAAGTGATATATTTGACAGGCTTCTAAAAATAAAGGAAACCATTTTCTATTTGGTTGCCATTAAAAAAAAAAGACTTATAATTCTATATATGAGCCATATTTTAACTTGAAGATGCATATCCCTTTTTTCAGGGGCAAAAACCAAGGGGATTTTGTCAGTCAAGTCGCCTGGCATTAAAATCATTGGCTGTCATAATTAAGATATCAGTTTCTATGGAGATTCTCAGTCGTCCAGGTGATGATTGTCCCAAAGGTGCTTTTTCAAAAGGCAATTGGACTTTCTTGGTTTTTGATTGAAGACGTTTTGCTTCTCATCCGAGAAGCTTCTTCAGTTCTGATTGATGGTAGAGAATGGAAGGATTTATATTCCTTGCAGTCGGTCTTTAGCATTTTCACTCTTGCTTGCAGATGAAAAGCGAAATGTTTTCAAGCAAAAACCAAGAAAATTCAGTCTGAAAATTGTTTCACTCTCCCAATTACCTACATTTGTTAATCATCTGGGAAATACGACCATGTGACAGTAATAACTTTTTGCAAATTGAAGCCTCTGACTGCTGCAAACAGCAGCAATTTTTCTGGTGCCTTTTTTTTTTAATATGTTATGAATCATAGCTGCTGCATATCTTTAGCAACCAGAGTTTAACAAGGACATTTCGCTATTTTTGGTCTCTCCATTCCTGCCTGAAGCACAATCTCTATGGAGATCTGTTTGATCAATAACCGATAGAAGATTGCACTTATTCCAGTCTAAAAGCCTTTGTCCTTGGTTTAAAAATATTGCCCTCCGTGCTTTAGAACGGCTAATGCTTTTTTTATCATCTGAAAGTTCACACTACAAATATGAATGTTTTTGGTAATCGTTCTTCTGACCACAAAACCACAAGCTTCTATTCTAATTTTACCTCCAATGTGAATTCACTTCGTGGTTTTAAGAAAGCCTTGTTTCAAACTGTGGTCTTAAGTTTACTTCACCGGGTGAACAGCACTTCACATTCTTTTTAAAGTAATAAATTTTTATTGGAAGTTTCAAAACAGAAAGATAAAAAGCTAAGACAAAGTATGACAAATAATAAAAAAGAAAAGGTAAAAGTAAGAAATACAGAGAGAAAAAAAGGCGGAAGAGAAAAAGGAAGAATAGATAGATAGATCTGATATATAAATATAAAAAGAAATAAAAAATCCATAAAGGTGTCTGGAGAATTCAGAGGGCTAACACAGCCTCTGTCTGTAACTCTAAAGTAATTGTGTGTTTTCATGGGATCATGTAATAGCTGCCGAGAACAGCTGTGTGATTTGGAGAAAAGACAAGATTGCTATAAAGATTTCTAGACAACGATTATTGTAGCAGTGACACTTATCTATTCTTCTATGAATTACATGCTTAGAAAAAAACCCTCCCCCTCTACAATAACAATTACTGCTATTTTCAGGGTTTGTTGTTATAAGCGTATCCTGACATTAAAAAGTAGATTATAGTTTTGAGAATCAGTAAATTTCATACAGGTTTTTTTTTTTTTTTTTCCCTCAAAATAAATTAGCCAAGCTAAGCTAATATGTAAAATGGGACAGGACTTACAACTATCAACTGAAATGGATATTTTTTTTCCAGCCTTACTGGAACTATTGCTTATTTTTGACTACAAAGATCTGGAGAAGAAGAGCAAAATAAAACACTGAGACAGAGCTGTAACTGTTTTCTCAAGCTTTTCATTAGTAACAATTCCAACTGAAAAGTTACAAATCTGTCTGTGATCATCAAAAATGTGTTATTTCATGGATTCAACAAACTAAAACATTAGCTTTAAATCTTACTTTATTCATCTAAGTAAACCAACATGGTATTATTGTAATTCCTTTTTTTTTTTTTAGGAAGTACTCATTTACACCTCTTAAAATTAATACTTAATTTCATTTTTCTTTTGCAGCCTTTAAACCAACATGTATAATCTAATGCAGAGTTCCCCAACCTTTCTGGCTTGATGGACGGATGTGGGGGGGAGGGAGAGAGGGGATGGTCCCACACGGGTGAGTGGCAAGCGCACACACCTGTGTAGCTTCATTTGCGCAAACGGTTTTCACACACGCCCACCTTCACGTATACGAAGCATGTGTGTACATGCTTGCCCGCTGCTCGTGCAAGTGTGAATGCGTGTGCATGTGTGCGTTTCCATGGCCCGGTTGCAAACAGCTCATGGCCCAATAGTGGGCTGTAGTCCAGAGTTGGGGACCCCTGATCTAACGCATGAATAATACAGTTCATGCACATTTTAATGAAGGACATTATTAATAGGCTGTAAGAAAATTCAAAATCAGGAGGTAAAGGACAAATTATTTTATCAATCTGTGCCTATTAACTGGGAGTCAGAAACAAGAAGATCTCTGCAAATATTTTTGCTGGGTCCATTGACCTGAAATTGGTGGTGACATGAGATTATTCCAAAGTAATAAAAGCCTAAGCAAATCATAGATGTATTCAGAAGAACAAAGAGTAGCAACGTCTGAGATTATATCAATCATAATTTATTACATTATGCATTTACCCACATGGAAAGCCAAGTTTCTGTAATCTAGGAAGTAAATCAACTGTAAACCTCAAAGCTTGGCAGAAAACAGGTAATTTTACTTAACAGAGAAATGCAATGATTACATTAATAGCTTTGTAGTATCTGAATTTGTCTGGTCACTAGAGCCAACAATTTTAGAAAACCTGAGTATTGTATCAAAATCACTAAACTTCAGTGTAAGTACAAAAAAACAGAGAGTCAGCCAGCCAATATTTTATATAAAAACTACAGAATTCTGGTTGCCTGACCTCGAAAAAGGATGCTGTGGAATCAGCATAAGTAAAAAGCAACTGAAGAAGTGGTACCCTCCCAGCAACTCTCTTCCCTCTAAGCCTGCAGAATAAAAACCTTTACTGCACGGGCTGAGAGCTATGGTCAAAGCCACAGTTCAAATCTCACCAGGTTCAAGGTTGACTCAGCCTTCCGTCCTTCCGAGGTGGGTAAAATGAAGACCCAGATTGTTGGGGGCAATAGGCTGACTCTGCAAACGGCTTAGAGAGGCTGTAAAGCACTGTGAAGCGGTATATAAGTCTAAGTGCTATTGCTATTCCTTCTGGCCCCGAAAAAAACCTGATTAATGAGGTGACATTGCGATTTTTTTCAAGATTTTGAACAGCATGAAAAGTGATGAGTTTTCCATCTTGAACCCTAGAATTCAATGCTTAATTAGGAATAGACCTGGAGGATAAACAAGTACCGTTTCGGATTAAATACTGCACAACTTGTT
Source organism: Pituophis catenifer annectens (assembly GCF_029215685.1). Taxonomy (NCBI): domain Eukaryota; kingdom Metazoa; phylum Chordata; class Lepidosauria; order Squamata; family Colubridae; genus Pituophis; species Pituophis catenifer. Next base: position 18,558,055 of record NW_027256894.1, on the reverse strand, counting down.
AGATTTTGCTATCATACCATAAGGCAATAGCTACCAATGCTGATGCTTAGTTTACTTTCATAAATAGTTTGATCAGTAGCTATTTACCATAATGATAATTGGGTCTTTACATTTTATTTTCATTTTAAGCCATAACTAGACTGCTGGCTTCAAACTCTTTATGTTGGATTAGATGGACTTTTTATAGGGACTAGCAGACCAATTCTTATGCAGTTTTATTCAGACCTTTATTTGAATTAGAAACACAGCTAGAGAAGGTTATATAAACCCCCTAAAATTACTCTCCCAAATCACACCACCTGGTCCCCTTTCAAAAGCAAAGAAGTTCTCCTATGTATGTCAAGACTTACCATCTACATGATCTTCACACAGAGCACCCATCTTTGCAGGAGATGGCACTCCAGGATATATTCAAGATATACATGAGAGAGAGGCATTTTCTTTATTCATATATAAACAACGATATGTCATTTGCTACAAACCTGTATACTCAAAGAAGGGAAGCAATAACAGGCTTCCTGGGACAATTTGTTGAATTGTTGACCCCAAAAAATATCTGCATTTGTTCCTACAGGAAGAGTCAGGCACACTTTGGATATAAAATCTAGCTGCCCCTTTCTGAAGAGCAGTGATGAGGCATATGGTCATTCAAATGAAGTCATCTCGCCATGGCGTATGCAAAGCTGTTTAATGAGCAAGTTAGCATCATGGTACCCTTCGGCGGGCTCTCAATGTAGCTGTTACACTGAAACACCATGCGCTACTCTTTGTGGCAGAGGGGGTTATGTTTCATGCTGCTGGACCCCTTCTCCTCCCACAACAGGAATCCAGCCGTCATTAGTAACAAAGGCAAGGGGGGGCCTGGTTTTCATGCAGGACTAGTTCATTATGTAACAAACAGAAGTGAGGAGAAGGAAATGGAGACCAAGGGCATCTTTGCCATTCTCTAGAATGAAAGGAGTTCTCTGACAGCTTACCGGTTTCACGTAAGCTGCACTAAAGCCGTTAAATCCTAGGTAAATGTTATTGTATAAAAGGGGAGAAAAAAGGGAATGAAAATATGGTCAGAGTCTGCTATAAGATTCTGGATATATATATATATATAAAGATTTAATGCTTTTCAGCAAATTCTTCCTTCAGCATCTCCTTTGTTTACTCTAAAGGCCGCTGCTGCAGAAGAATTTTGAGCCAATCTCTGGGAAATCATCAATTGTTACTTTGACCATATGGTTCAAATGCTGTGGATGGGTTTGCGATTAAGGTACGGTTCAGGACATCGACAGCTAATCTCTAACGTTCACCTTGCCTAGAAAATCCTTGAATCTAAAACTACCTTCCAAATAAATGCTCTCTGGTTTATCGTTTCACACTGTTTAAGGTCTGCTGTGTTAGGTCGTTCTGAGCATGGCTGCCCACCCTGGCTAACACAGCCTGCTCCTGGTTTCCATTTCCTGCTGCGTGTGAGTGTCATGTCAGAGAGATGGTGGTATATGGCGCCTTACTGTACTTCTCCTCCTTGCATCTCTGTAGAATCTCTAAGCTCCTCTGATGAACTGGGTGATGGAGAAAGCTAAAACTATCCACATTTTTCAAAACAGCATCATCATGCCCTTCGGGAAGCAAAACAAAAACATGGAGAAAAGAGAAAGATTACATAAGCAGAAAACCAAGGAAGAGTCAAGAACAAGCGCGGACAATGCCTGACTGACGATGAGTGTTTCAAAACTCACGGCCCCATTTTGCCCGCTCAGTGCTTCAAGGAGTTCTGGTGAATGGACAAGGTGTGTTATTTATTGAAGAAATGTAAAGTAAACCCTAGACAAGGGGTGTCCAACTTTAAGGCCTGTGAGTTCTGGGAGTTAAAAGTCCACAAGTCTTAAAGTTGTCAAGGATGGACAACCCCGCCCTAGAATCTTTCATAATTTAAGTGCAGAAAAGGTAGCTGGAATGGCCTAGGCCAGAGGTCTTCAAACTTGGCAGCTTTAAGACTTGTGGACTTCAACTCCCAGAATATTCCTGCCATGTTTGGAGACCCCTGGCCTAGGCAGTTTTCATAAACAACAAACAACACTGAAAGTGCTGCAGATTATAACGTGCATTTTGTTCAAACTTAATATCCCTACCGTTTTAATCAAATATGTGCATATCATATATCCTGATGCTTGATTAGCTCAGATATAAATGCATCCATTTCTGGTGATCAAAACCAATTATGCATTTCCGCAGTGCTCCTTAACGCATGGAACTTTTAGCCACAAAGCCACAAACTTCCAATTCCAGATTAGTCTGCTCATTCTTGACTTGCAAGAATCATATTCAATGAGCTTATAATTCTGTACTGGAAAGGTCAAATTTTGCAACAGAGACATAAAATGTTAGACCAATTTAAGCCGTGTGCCTTATCTGCAAGAAATCCTTCAGATAGGACTGAAAAGAAGAGCCAATGCAGGCTGGGAAAAGTAGACCAAACGGTAGCCAGGGAAACAAAAGACTGAAATTCCTCCAGTACAGCTAATGTAAGACTAGCTTTTCAAATGGAAGTATATAATTCTCGCATATCTAAGGAGCAAAGCAGAAAGGGTTCCAACAGTGTAGGTGCTGTGCCTGTTATGAGCTTTGAAGGCGTTTATGTTGGCTATCTTGAACTCTACAAAGCTAGATATGGGTTGAGTCTGCCTTGAGTCTGCCCTGATTACCCCATAGTTTTCTTGGCAACGTTTTTGGAATTGGTTTGCCATTGCTACCCACTTCTAGGGGCTGAGACAGAGAGACTAGCACTAGCCCAAAGTCACCCAGCTGGTTTTGTGCCTAAGGCAGGACTAGTACTCAAGAGATGGTTTCTAGCCGTGTATTTTTAACCACTACACCAAACTGGCTCTTTCTGACACAATTATTGTAAATTTGTCCTGTATGTTTGAGAGATTATGTATTTCAAGATATCCTTCTTTAATTAATACCATTTGGAAATGGCAACTGATGGCACAAATTCCAACAGTTTTCTTTTTCTTGGTTAAATCACTAGCCAGATTCACACATCACTTGAAGTGACAAACTATAATGGGTAGAATACAAAACCCAATGAAGCCAGAAACAGCCATTTATGGTGTAGCGTGGACATAAATTCAGCTGTTGTGTCTTTGTAATGGAATAGATCTGTACTGGCAGAAACAGTGGAGCAGCACAAAAACAGCGCAGAAGAGAAAGACAAACCAAATTCCAAAGACAATAGTTGGTAGCATGATACTGACAAAACGCTGAAGACAAAAGATTTAAAAAGAAGATGATTCTAGATCAGAGACACCCCAGGAGTGCTAATCATGTCCAAACCTGTGATTTTTTTAAAAAAATATATAATTATAAATCTTGAAAGTTGGTGATTATGGAATTGATCATCTGACATTCATCTTGGAATTTGACTCTCTTATTTGAGAAATTATCATTAGATTTTCATGGATTGTTTCTTACTGAAAGTTTAATAAAATGTGGAAAAAATTACCTTTAGCTATCAAGGCACAACCTGCCAATATAATATATATATATTATTATTTACAAATTCAGTGGATTACGGACATTGCTGACAATAACGTATGACTGATTCTATATTCTCAGATTTGACCACAAATGCACATATAGAAAAAGGCTACTATAAGGACACAAGTACTTCGGAAGCAGCATTGCAAATGAATATTAACATTTCAACCCAAATCTGTTTTCACAACTGCACATTGAACAGCAACAAGAATAATATGAAAACCAGACATGGGCATGAGATACTTCCCATCTGTGGTCTGAATTACCTTAGGTAGATTTTAGAGGAGAATTCAAAAAAGCCTTGAGGCTTTTCAATTCACACAATCTTAAACCAGAAGGAGGACGAAGGGGAGAAATGTACAGTAAAAACAGCATATAGACTGTTCATATTGGAAGGCCAGAGGCAAGAACTGAAATCAAGTTATCTCAACTGTGCTTAGACCCCTCAGATAAACTTGATAAACAGATTTAATTTTACTTATTCACATAACTTCTATCAGTAACCAGACTTGGACTGTAAAATACACGTAATTCTCAACTAATAGATGCCAATTGCCAAGTGCCCGAATTTTAATCACGTGGCCATGGGGATGCTGGAATGTTCCTGAGAAAACCAGTCATAAATCAGAGGCTTTTTTCAGAGCCGTTGTAACTTCAAACGGTCACTAAACAAATGGTTGTAAGCCAAGGACGGCCTTCAATTTCTTTAAATAGTAGATGGGAGTGACATACTATCAAACATTATGCACCGATCTTAACATTTCCGTACATGGGCAATGATATATATATATAAGTATATACGCTGTATACAAAACCATCTATTTAAAGAGCTGCTGGTTCCTAGGAGGAAAAACCCTGCAGAAGGGCTATTTTTTAACGGAGAAGATGCATGCACATCGTTAACAATTCCTTTACATTTCGATAACACATTTATAGAATGTCCACTTACAAATCCGATATCAAACATACGGATTCTAGAAGGAAGAGAACTTTCAAAGGAAAAGTAGCAGGCAAGGAAAGCATTAGGGAAAAAAAAGGAATTCTTTGCCTCTTCTGTATTGATAACTATCTCCTTTCTAAAATTATTTTTCTTTCCTAAAGCTACTTTCATCAATATATATTTTGGTATTAGAGTTTATATATAAAGATTAAAAAAAGAAGTTTTTAGCATAAGAAAACCATAGGAGAGGAGCATAACTGCCAAGTTCTTTTGTGCTCAAGACAATAATTAGTAAGTGACAATTCACATTTTAAAGAGCACATCCAGTATTTTTTTCCTTATGAAACAACATAGTATCTATTCACTGGAACTCTGAATCTAAACAGGTCTATTTCCCTGTATTGCATCATTAGATAAAATCGGAACAAACTTTATTGTAACCAGTGTCAAAAAGAAAAATAAAACATAAGAGAGAAAGGAAAAATGTCTACCATAAAACTTATATCCTTTTTTGCTACTTTACATCCCTTCGTTTGGTGCATGTGACAATAAGAAAAACAAAAAACAAAATGGAGGAAGTAAATAACTTTGTGGCATACAATATTTAGCAAGGAATTTGCCTTGCTAAACCTGCAGATACACTGATTGATTCTGTATGGCTTCAAAGCAAATCCTTGCAACTTATGCTGAAATATCTGTATCCATTAGCAACAGATGAAGGCACCATCCTCTGAACTCATGTCAAAAATAAGAATTTGGAATTAATTGGCTGGGGAATCATTAGTACTTTCTACTAATGAGAGACAGAGATGGGAGATCTGGGCCAACTCTTGAAACTCCTGAGAATCAGGTTTTGTTTCTCATATGGCATTTTTCTTACCACAATTCTTGTTAAGAGAACACAGCTACAAAACATGAATGCCATTACTTGTAAGGAAGAAACTCAAGTGTTACTACTTGGACCCACACCAAGAAATTTGGGTCAGTTTCAATTTCCCAACAAATCCTCACAACAAAAAAGCTACATTTCCTGTATATATTTAGAGAGAGAAAGTGCACATGGATTTATCCAGATGTGAAAGTAGAGCAAAGCTCTTATTCTTGATTTTTGAGCCCCCAGATCCCTCTGCCACAAAGCTTTTCTGGTACAATGGTTTCTTAAACATGACTGGCAAACAATACATCCTTGCAAGAACTGAAACTTATTAAAAAGAGCACCAGATGTTCATGCAAGAACTATTTACTCTGTTTCTAAACTAACAGCTGCTAGACTTTATTACATACATTTATAAGCATACTCGCAAAATTTGTATTCTATGAAGTTTATGGAAATGCCAAAGATTTATTTGAAACATTCTCTTTTGTGTAAATGTTTACATATTCTAACCGTATAACGCAAAGGGAGTTCTGTGCATCCTGTGTGATCCTCTCCAAATGCCAATTTTTAAAACAAATACATTTGTTTCAAACTAGATTTCAGCTTTGAAAAAAAAAAAAAAAACACCATTGCTTACCAATTTGCTTACATAGCAGAAAATACTATTTGAACCTTAAGAAAACCATCCTAAATTATTGATAAAATTAACTTTCTCACCAGCATTCATCTAATCAAAAAACTGTCTATTTGGGGCTACAAATTGGCTTTTTAAAGAGTACAAATAGAGTTTTCTAGAAAGCTTGAGAAAGGATATAGCTATACTCAAGTTCACAGTAGCCAGCAAACTTTCTAGGAAACAGTAAACAAATAATAGGTAGAAACAAAACAAACAATTGGCTCTTCTAATAGTAATAAATAAACAACCAATTCAAGCCAACTAACACCCTAATGGATTAAATCTAACACATCACTGTTCAAGATCTTAAAACAAACTCTGCACATTGTACTGCCAACAAAAACAAAAACGACACTCAAAAAATCACCCTGAATATTTACGATCTTAAATTTTTATACTTTATAACACGTTTTTTTCTTTTTCTTATGCCAAAATCTTTGGAATCTTTTTAACATATATTTTAAAGATTCTTTTGGCTATTTCTTAAAGAGGCAGACTGGAAAACAGAAGCTGTTAAAAAAAATGCAGCATCTATAAAGGATCCAAGAAGGATAGCCGCTTTTGAGAGCAGAGTACAATGTTTATTTATTCAATTTATACGCCGCCCATCTTGTTTGACACGTACCAGTTTTCTTCTCAATGTACTTCTGCCCAGCAGCTCTAAAGGCAACCACAGCTCTGAAGAACGCTCTGAGGACAGCCCAGCGAAACACCGAAACGGGATCAATCCCTATCATTCCACAGATAAAGGCACTCTTGCTGCTCCTAAGGAGGGCAACAATGTCAGGTCGCATATGATCTGTATTTTTCTCCCGGAAGTCCTGATGAGAAAGAAGAAGAGAAGCAGAGCTTAGCATGGTCTTTCCTTAACTATTTTAAATAGTATTTTCAGAATTTTTTAAAAAAATTTCTTAGACTATCGTACTATCTTGGAATGTCCCACAAGATAGTCCCACAAGTCTCCTCATCGGAATTGTTCAAATAGTAAGCTGGTTTGATCTTGCCTGATTTTTTTTTAACACTTAGAATTGGAAGAGGTAATTCGGGTCACTGAATTAAATTGTCTACTTTATCCTGAAATCTGCTTTTAAAGCTTCCCAACAGATACCTCTTCATCCTCTGCTTGGACATACCCAATGAAGAGTGGCCTCGAAACACAAAAGGGGCAACATGTAAATTTAATAAATAAATAACGAAAATGAAGGAGACCATCACTTTCCTTAAATGGTGACTCTTGAGATCTAAACTCATTCAAGATCAGTAGTATTCTCTCGGTATGTCACTATCAAGCTCCTGTGTCTTCAACCAATTCTTATAATTGTGCGGTGGTCAAATACAAGCTTTGCAGGAAAAAGGTTCAGATTCTGCCATCTCCAGATTGGAAGAAGGAGGTGTGCTCTTGCTACTGCAGATAGGTTCAACTAAGATCCTAGATTTTCTAGCCATATCTTCCCATTCTTGTCAATGGTGAAATTCAATTTTTTTTACTACCGGTTCTGTGGGCGTAGCTTAGTGGGCGTGGTGTGGCTTGGTGGGCGTGGCAGGGGAAGGATACTGCAAAATCCCCATTCCCTCCCCATTCCAGGGGAAGGATATTACAAAATCTCCATTCCCACCCCACACTGGGGCCAGCCAGAGGTGGTATTTGCCGGTTCTCCGAACTACTCAAAATTTCCGCTACCGGTTCTCCAGAACCTGTCAGAACCTCCTGGATTTCACCCGAGTCTCATTCAAACCAATAAAATAAGGACAAGCAATCAAATATAGTGTTAAACAGGAAATAAAGTAGGACAGTGTTTCTCAATCTCAGTCACTTTAATATGTCTGTATTTCGACTCCCAGATGGAGAATTCTGGGAGTTGAAGCCCTCATTTCTTGACTTAAAAGGACCAAGGTTGAGAAATACTGAAGTAGCAGAAAGACGAGTGATATTGAATAAAGTGTATTTTATACATTTCATGTATTAATCAAGGGAATTAATATACATATATTTTAAAATAAATTGTTAGCAGAGATGAAGTTACAGACCTTCACACCATATTTAACTTTCCCGGCATAGTGTTTTATGATAAAAGCAGGTTCCATTACAGCAGGAAATTCTATGTAGAGATTCCCTTCATGCTGACGCTTAAACTTGTCTAGTAACGTCTGATTGGTTGCTTGTGGGAAACTAAAATAAAAGAAGAACATTAATGTTTTTGCTGATACATAACCAAGCTGTCATAAAAAGGGGCATATTCATCTGAAAGTTCAAATTTCAGATACTCTATTCTGGTCTTAAATTTATTAGTATTTTGAAAAAATGTTATTTACAACACTACACTAAATAATATTTTTTTATAGAGAGTAACATGTCTTCATGAATTAAACTAATTTTATTCCCAAATCTAACTAGGGAATATAATTTTCCATGAAAAAACAAGAACATGATTCCAAGATAATATCACTTCAGCCACTACACAAGTGGTCTTCTAATATTTGGTGCCAACTTTGTAGACATTTGTATAAATTGAACACAATTTTATTATAAAGAAAAAAAAATCCCTGAGACCTCTCGCTGCTAGCAAGTGAAAAAAGAATGCATTTATTCAAACTATTTTTTTTTTTACAATTGTAACTTATTGATTTTTAACTCAGTATTTTCCGGGGGGCGGGGGGGGGGGGGGGGGCTCATTTCCCACTAGTCCTCACCAGTGTTTCTCAATCTTGGCAATTTTAAGACGTATGGACTTCATTTCCCAGAATTCTCCAGTCAATGTTTTAAAGTAGCCAAGGGTGAGAAATACTAGTCTATACCCATAACCTCATAAATGTCCCACTCCAGCCAGCTGTGTTATTCAGGCATCTTTATAATGTGACATGGTGGTGCTGGGGAAAATCTCCATTAGTTTCATCTTTGGTTCTATCAAGGAAAGAGTCAAATGATGTTTAAGTTTCACGAAGGAACAGTGAATTGCTACTTATTTAATTACTGAATTTATGTTGTTTTATGGCATTTTTAAAAAATCTCCAGCACAAACATAGTAAGGCCAATCCTTGGATGCTATGTATTTTGAGTTGGTGTAGGAAATGCCATGTCTATTTCATCTTGGCAATTATATGTAGTTGGAAAAATCCAGCTCAACAAGTTATAACATACTTGTTATAGTAAGCCGGTACCCAGAGATGAAACAATTCACGTTAAAATGTGTTGTCATAGCTCTGAACTGTCCTATAAAGGTAAACAAACGATCCTGCTCTCACACCATACAATTAGTCTGGTCATATGAATCTGCCTGTCTTACCATAGAGATACCTTTCAAACCTGTGAAGGTTTCTTATTTTATTTTCTCCTTTTATGCTGTTACTCACTTCCAACATCTGATAACTACAAAGCTGGGAGGGAGCAGACTCACTTGCTTTCTTCATCCAGTAGATGGAGCAACCCTGTGGGCTTTTTACTGATGAGGTTTATACAGCCAGAGTTGTCGATATAGTCTATGTTATGCCAGCTGATGCCTTCCAGTCTGTATTCCTCCTGGTGTTTGGGGGAAAAACAAATGAAATCTAAAATCCAAGGAACGGTAAAGAAACTAGTCACAGACCTTTTGAACCTCCAGGTCACATAAATTCAGATCTGGTATTGGAAGCCCTCCTCATGTATTCATGAGGAGGGCTTATGAAGGTATTCATGTACCGTCATATGTACCCTTTCATTGTCTGACCCATATTTCTATATAACTGCAGACCATAGGTTAATTGCTGCTATTAGTTGACTAACATCGTAATTTAGTCAATAGACTCAATTGTCCATGTGTCCAGTTTGACAATTTTAAGACCGGTGAACTTCAACTGCTGGCTGTGGAATTCTGGGAGTTGAAGTCTATGAGACTTAAAGTTGGTGAAGTTGGACACCCTGGCATTAATCCATCTCTCATTGGGTAGCTCATCATATGGAAAAACTTGCCAATGGGAAGCCCTTGGCTGTTCCAAATGTAACCATGTGATCTTTGGATTTCAAGTTGCCCGTCCATATTCTATGCAGGGAAAAATCGGGCCACGTACTTTTAAGACTGAGCAGGCCTATATTTGAAGGCCATTCAATGATATGACTGTGGCATGTGCTATTGACTTTGAAGCCAAGCAGAAGATGTGGAAAATACTTTCTTGGCCCGGTTATAGGAATTTCTGGGAGGAGAGACATAATAATAATGTATTCCCATTTCAAGGTAGCCAGGAAATAGGAATCTTGGAATGTAATTTAATGCAATTGGGCTATTATAATATAATCCTGAAAGCCTATCACAGTCCCTCTTACTTCAAGCACAATCTAACACAATCAAGATAGGTCTGTTTTAAATCTTTTTCTCACTGTTTCTTTTTTTCTCAGGACTCAAAGATCCTTTCTCTATTGGCTTGGCGTTCTCCTCCTTCTTCTCTGAGTCAACCCAACATTCCTTCATATAATGGGAGACATTTAATTATGTGGGCATCTTTGGAAAACTAAGTTGCCCAAGAATGCAAGGCCCCACATGTCCCTCAGTGGTCTTGCTGACTGTTTCATTTTCCAAAGGGCTGAAGAAACAAAAGATATAGGATCTCCTAGGTCTGATCCTAACCGAGAAGAAGAGCTATTGAAAAAGGAAAAAGCACTAGGAACGTTGAGACCAAATGACTGTATCGTCTTGAGGTTCAAGTTGTTACAGTAAAAGGAAGGGGAATATAGTTAAGTTACATTACGGGAACAATCATAAAAAAGTAATAGTTTTTTCCAGGCTTACTTGCTCCAGTTTAAAGATATGTTGGTTAAAATAGTGCTGTAAACGTTCATTTGCAAAATTAATGCAAAATTGTTCAAAGCTATTACTTTCATAATCTTCAAAACCAAAAATATCAAGTACTCCAATGGACAAAGTCTGCAAGACAAAAAGAAAGAAAGAAAGAGAGAGAGAGAGAGAGAGAGAGAGAGAGAGAGAGAGAGAGAGAGAGAGAGAGAGAGAGAGAGAAGATATACTGCATTTAATACTTGAACTTCCTGGGTCATCTAACAATAAGGTTGCTATGGCATTTGCAACCTTTAAGTCAGTGCCTCCATTAGTTGGAAAAGGTCAAAAACTCCAACCCAAACCTTCTATCGATCACACAGTAGCCCTATGCCATTCTTTGAACCTCACCACTGTAGACAATGCACTTTAACTGATCTTAAAAGAAAGTGCAGTTCTGACTAAAATATATCACTAATTACCAGACCTCTCCCTCTCCCCATACTATTTCTGGCATTATGCCTTTTAACTTACTTCTCAAGAGAAACTGCAATTACCAGGAAGCATACTTTACTAGATAGATGGTTAATAGCTAATAGATGGAGGCCTTACTAATCACAGGAGCTATTTTCACCCAGAGTAAAATTTAAATAAAATGATCAATGCCACAGACATTTTCCAAGAGAAGCTAATTTAGGACTTGTACTGAGAACAAAAACCATACACGACTATGATGATCAAAAGCTTTTAACTTTTGTTATTTAATTCTCAAATAAACACATTTCCAGGTTTTAAGGCTGAGCTCTTTGCTATTTCTATATAATTTAAGGAAAAAGTGTTTTGGAATGAAACAAAATTCTTTCGATTTATTTTCTGAGTAATTAATTAGCATGGAGAGCTGCTGCCTATAAAGTTGCCAAGAGTCAGGCACAATTAATTGGTTAAAACAACAACAAATTAATTTAGAATGTTTTTGCACATGTCCATGTATTCGGCTGTAGAAAGAGATAAGCTTTTTAAAAAGTGGACTTGTCTGACTTATAAAGGTGCAAGCATATACACTGGCACAAAAGAATATATATGAATTAGACAACATTAAAAGGTTATAGTTCTTATAATCTGCATGTAAGCTTTTAATGTAAAAAAAATGTAGATATAGTAGAGTAAAAAAAATATACTGGTAATTTTGTGCCACAGATTTTATTAAAGTTTTTAAAAAGAGAAAAGCAACTGGGTGGGAGGAGGGAAAAAAACTAAATGTTTTGCTACGCAATAAAAGCTTCTATAATAAGAAAATTAAACCAGCACATGCTATATAGAATTTACTCCGCAAAGCAGCAGGGTTTCTGTGGCATGTAAGTTCATCAGCATTATATATGCAAGTTTTATATTAAGTCTGAACAATGATCTGTCCTAAACTTGAGCTGAACATTATAGTTATCTGCTCAGGGAGCATTAAGTGCATAACCCCAACTGGATTGATATAGGCAGAAAAACTCCACATTAAACATTGAACGGTGAAAGAACATTGTGAGCTTACGGTCTTACGACATTTGAGAATAATTACTGTAATCTTTCAAATAAAACTGGAGAAAATGGAGGAATTAATCCTATGCAATAATTCAAATTGAGTACACTGCAGAATACACTGCAATAATTCAAACCATGCTCAGCAAACAGTAATCACTGAGGCACAAAGTAATCTACATTATTTAGCCCAGGAAGAGACTGGGCTGGATTGGTGGCTTTGTATCAGAAGAGGCTTCTGTATGTAAGGCAGTATTTTCCTTCCCTCAAGGACATCAACGCATCTAATGCTGTAAAAGTTGTGTGTATATACAAAAACCAGTGTGTGAAATTCTTCTAGAATATATAGTATATTATCAGACAGTTGCCCCAAGTGGACAGTGAGGAGAGATCTCATCCAGCTTTCTATCGCATGGGGTATTCATGAAAACAATGCCTAATAAGGATCCTCTATGGCAGAGTTGGGGAACGATGACCCTTTTATAACTTGTGGACTTCAACTCTCAGAATTCTTGAGCCAGCATGGGCTGGCTCAGGAATTCTGGGAGTTGAAATCCACAAGTCATAAATGGGCCATCGCTCCCCACCACTGTTCTATAGAGACATTTTGCTTCCTGTATCAACAGTTAGCCCTATTTCTGTGAGATTTTGCCCTGGAGTGGATGGCAATTCAATTGTTAAGAGTAATTTTTAACTTGTAAGCTGCTTCATTTTAAGAAGAAGAAGCAACTTACATATTATAAACAATTTGCAATTTAGTTTCTGGTTTACTTGCAACATTAACTTTTGGCCGTCAAGTCATTTAACCTCTCCAAAAGGTAAGTGGGCTTACGTGTGATTGTTTCTGTTTTATATTTTAAGGGAAAATGCTCATAGGGACCTTTGGTTCTCTAAAAATGCTGCTTCTCTGAGATAGTATAATCTACCAGCCTCAAACCTAAGTCAGCTGAGTCAATGATAGATAGAACCTTCTTGAAAAAGACATACCTTGGTGCTTTCTTCTAAGTCCTTGGTGTTCAAAAGTGCATGGTTAATTCTAAAAACGATCCAATCAAACAGCGCGCTGTACAATGATTTGGCCATGGAATTCCGTACTGTTATAGCCTAAGAAATCAAAAGAAATCATTGGCAGTCAAGCCAAATACTAATTATAAGCACTTAAGACTTATATACCGCTTCACAGCCCTCTCTAAGCGGTTTAGAAAGTCAGCCTATTGCCCCCAACAATCTGGCTCCTCATTTTACTGACCTCGGAAGGATGGAAGGCTGAGTCAACCTTGAGCCTGGTGAGATTTGAACTGCCAAACTGCTGGCAGCTGGTGATCTGCAGAAGTAGCCTGCAGTACTGCACTCTAACCACTGCGCCACCGCAGCTCTTAATTTTTCTTCTCCAAAATTTTCAACAGCCTCCCTGTTCTATGACTAGGCATGTATATTGCTGCAAGCTCATACAGTTTCACTTTATGCTTGAATGATATTTCAACACAACACAGTATCTCTGAAGTGGAACCAACATATTCAGGTGGGAAAAAGATAGAAGGTAGGTGGATATTATTATAAAAAAATGAGTTTTGATGTTACAGAAGAAAAGGTGAAATCTGTGCCTTCTCTTTCCTCATTGTTTCCTGTTTTCTGGCTCAAGTATCTCTCATTTTAACAATAGCAGATTTCAGAACTGAGTTCGCATTGTGATTACAGACAATATAAATGTTGCCTCTGATGGATGCTGCCTAAACTGTGATAGAGAATACAACCTTCAATCTATCTGAAACAAAGTGATTCCAAGCAGCTAAAAATACACTACAATGTGATCAATTCAAGGTTTTTGCACCAATAGAGAAATCTTTTTAAATGTCCTACATTAGTGTTGGCGAACCTTTTCAGCACCAAGTGCTGAAAGGGGAGCACGCGTGCATGCCAGAAAGTAGAAGAGCAGCCGCCAGATGCACATGTGCGTGCTGGGAAGATGATCTTTGCATGCATACCAGAAACCGGAAGACCAGGTGGCCAGTGCGCGTGTGCATGCTGGAAACCTGAAGATCATGTTCCTGGCATGTGCATGAGTGCTGAACGGCTGCTCTTCCTGTTTCCGGTGCTCCCATGTGCATGAAGACCAGCTGGCTGGCACGCTGGAACCCAGAAGAACAACGGGTGACAAGTTGTGTGCCTGAAGAGATGGCTCTGCATGCCACTTCCGGCATGTGTGCCATAGGTTTGCCATCACAGTCCTACATGAAGGCCCAGTTCCTCTGAGTGTGCACTCTAACAATCACTGTGCTCAACGAAGGAAGCTACGGAATGGCGGCCAAAGTAGCTTCTTGAACAGCAATGAGCTAAACAAATCACACAGAAAGTCTTTACGACTACACATACTGTAAAAATCCACACCTAGAATTGCCTTCATTTCTCTGCATCTGCTTTGCTATAAACATCCTTCCACTTTAAAAAAAAAAAAAAAGCCGAATGTGTCAAAAATCACTTAGTAGCTATCTTAGCTATTGCCTGCATTTCCTTTTGAGGAGCCAGTCTCACGTTTTGAATTCCTGAAGCTAGAACAACCTGTTCTCCATCAATCATACTTAAACCCACACAACTATATTGACAGGCAAGGAAATAAAAACAGGAACAGAACCTTTGCAAATCTAGAGAATAATTTTCTATAACTTGGCTCTGCCGGTTATTGGAATGTGGTGCTTTCTATCCATTTTATTTTCTTGTAGCTGCCAGAAATGTCATGTTTTCCTGTAGCTTGCAGAAAATATGTAGGCAACTAAAACCGACCTTAACTTAACAGAGTGGTTTAGCTGTATTGTTGAATGAACACTTAAAAATATAAACTTTTTTTTTCAAAAAAGGAATAGATGGCTGCCATATTATCTTCTCTTCCCTCGTTTCTTCTTCTCAGACACTTCTTCTGTTTCCTACACTGATTCATTTCTTACATGTGCTGCTAATGTATGTGGCCAAGTCCACTACATGCAGAAACCACTGCAGAGTGACTCATACAAGAATCGTGACCATTTTTCAACCTCAAATATGCCTTAATACAGTTCTGTATATTAATATAGCTATTTGCAAAACCATTTGCTTCTGTGCAGACAGGAACATCTTTTAATCTTAGAAGACGAGTCTGTATAGTATTTTATACTTTTTCTGATTCGATTCTCCCGCTCGGGTTTTATTTCAAGGAGAGCATTGTATCATAGCGCCTTTTGTAACAACCAGATCTTCATTCCAGAAGTCCATCTTTGGTCAAGAACAGCCCATCTATGCAACTGTTCATGAAGTCCCATCTGCTAGGAAAAGTACATATTCTTATTTAGCACATTCACTGGTTTGATAAATTCCAGAATGACTGCATGTTGTAGAACACTAAGTCACCTGAACGAATGTTAAAACATACAGTGCGGCCACAGGTAGAATGCACCTCCCTAAATGTTTTTGAAAAGCAAAATCTTTCACTTCTGGGCCTATTGGCTGGGGCTGGGAGGAGATGCATACCATTCATCCCTGAGCTAGGAAACAGAAAAGGCAGGACATATTTTGTAAATTCTAAAGCAATGACTTATGTCATCACAAAGGCAGTTTAGGGGGACTATTCCCTATTGTACCAACCAATCAATATCAAAAAAATGTCTTCCTGGAAGCTTGCCTGGAACATCTCAGGATAAGAGCTGTTAACCGGTGTAGATCTGGATGCATGACTTATCCAATAAAGAGTTAAAATTCGTACACAAAATATGAACTAACTAAAAGACCTGCAATATTGTTAGGTTCTCTGATAGTGTTATTTATTTACTAAAATGTCTATGCCACTCAATTTCCATAAGCTCTGAGCAATTTACAAAAACTCAGCATAAGCATCGTGCACCAAGAACAAGGAATCCACGACCTACCAGATGTTGCTGAGCTACAATTCCAGCAATATCAAGCAGAACATGTGTTTCAGAACCATGAAAAAAGACACAAGCAGGAGGCAGCGATTAAAGCAGGGAAAATAAAGCATTGCTTTGTTGTTTGCTTCTCGTTCAACCGTTAACTCCATCCGGTTCAATCAAAGGTTTATTTGCCTATTTTTACTACATCTTTCAGCTCACAAAAATTAAATGCCGTTTGTATTACAGTATCAAATTATGTGGCAGAATGTCACATGATGATTTAATTAACATGACTGTACTGTTTTATTTCTGATGATGAGATGTTATTAAAAGAGGTTGACTTTATGCGATGACTGACATGACTCATCAATATACTAGAGGAAAATTAGCACGTTGAACTAAGGCATGTTCAATTGAAGGCCAATCTTGAACACTGCAAAATGAAATACAGATTAATCACATGATTTAAATATTCAGATTTAATGAGGTCGAGGGCTTGGCTATCTAATGGGCCGTTTATCAATCTTTTCCTGCAAGAATATTCAGGCATTTCTAAAAAAAATGATCTCATGTAATTTTCCACATTTCGGATGACTGCTACACGTACCTCTGCCAGTTTGTATGGTAATACAAGCTTTTCTCCTACAGTCACTGTTTTTCTTGTAATCAGCGCTTCAAGCAACATTTCTTCTTTCACCTAAAAGAAAGTCATGATTTTAGACTCATCGTAGGGTTCAAGCTTTGAAAATAAACCAAGTAACCTTTCTTTAAGGAATTTGAGGCACATTTTCACTACCACAGATCCACAGAAGGCCTTTACAAAAAATAATGTGTTCTATAGTTATTCATGAATGCTACTCTGTGTGTTAAAAGGAGCTTTTTTTTAAATCAATGATGCTAAGGACCTTCATGAATTTTAAAATGACACATCATCTTACGTGAGACTAGAGGAAGAAGCAGTATGGTGTGCTTTCCACACGCTCTCACATAAAACCATGTCTAACAATATCCTCTTCTTGGGAGGGACTGATGGCGGCAGAGAGCTAACTGATGGACAGCAGAAAAAATGGTAGTGCCACAAATAAAGCAACAGCAGTTCTAGAGATAACACCAGGGCTACAATGGAGGGGTCAGTAATGCTAAGTGGCACCCATCAGACCCACCAGAGCAACTTTGCTCCTCAAAAGGCAAAGACACAAAGTTTCGGGTTGGTGGGACACCCCAAAACAGAAAAGGCAGCCGTCTCTTGCTATGAAACTACTGGCATGTAGAAAAAATACACTTAAGATCTGTGGCAGAAAATATTGAGCAGACTGTATATTTGGAGAGGTTAAACTCCCTTGTAAGTTATGATTCACTGAAAGGATTTCATTCCAGTTGGACAGAGATTCACATTCCTCTAACACAGTATCTGTAAAAAAGGCAGCATTTATTAAACATTGCTTTCCTACAACACTCTCTGGCTAGTAAAATAAAATGCAAAATACCATCTCAAGGAATCCTTGGCCTGCCTCTCATTATTGCAGTTTTGTTCCAGTTTCAAGATGGCTCAGATTAGAAGATTTTGTGAACCACTGACCTTGAGTTCGTTTTCAAAAAGGCAACTATGAACACACGGTACTTTAAATGATTGCATATTTTACAGCAAAGAGATTTTTAGCTAGCTCAAACCACGAATATCTTAATAAGCCATCTGTAGTAAAGGACTCTAGTGATAAAGAAGAATGCTATAAAGTAAGTTCAAGATCAACCAATTAACTGGCTTCCGATACCAGATGATGGGGAAAGATTTCTATCTTTCAACAAGCACTTTAAACATTGAAATAGATGGCCATCACATGAGATATATTTTGCAAACTTCTGTTTATTCAAAGTTGTTTCAATAATATCAGTGAAAAGTCCTACTAAGTAAACGTGGATAAATTGGAGGTATTATTTTATGGAGGACCATTTAACCTCACTTATTTTACTCCAGAAACTATCGTGTTTCCCCAAAAATAAGACCCTGTCTTATATTTTTTTGAACCCTGAAATAAGCGCTTGGCCTTATTGCCATGCGCTCAAAAGCCCAATTGAGCTTATTATCAAGGGATATCTTATTTTGGGGGAAACAGGGTAATACACTAACAATACTGAATCCAATTAATTTTCACATTTATCTTTATATATTATGTGGAAATAGAAGAATATATAGAAAGGGGGGGGGGGTGGAAGGCTTATTATGTCCAAATGTGGTATCTTACCTCAAGTAACTCTGAGACAATAGGCAAGACTTCTGGATTACAGATATCTATGGAATCATCTCGGTAGGTTTTCTTCTTGTAACAGATGTTACCCAAGTGTAGTATTGCTGACAGAAGGGAAAATATTCTAAGAGTGCAAAACAGGAACAATAAATGAAAGAAACTAAATTAAATTAAGTTCACCAGTGTTATTACATATTAATGAAGTTGGTGTTTTTGTATCTTCAACTTAAGCCATGTTGTGGTATATGTATGTTTCCCTAAATCACATATAAATCAATTCTCATAAATTGGATAAATACATATGTAAGACAGATTTTCCTGCTTTTCCCTAATTTGTTATATGGGAATAATTAGAAAATGCCATCCATGATTAATAGGGTAAAAATGGTTCATATTTTTACTAACAGACACAATGTCTGTCTGGCACAATAACTGTTAAAAGGTCAATTCACAATCACCTTCTAAAGAGAAATAACTTACTGCCTGCGGGTCTTGGGAAGAAAGCCCACCATCTCCATAGCTAGCTGCAAACGTTCAAAATCATGCTTCAAGTCTTCACCTTCAACAGAGAAGCAATCCTATCGAGTCCAATACAAGGAATAATTATTAGGGGGGGGTGTGGATGGGGACAGGCATCCAAAAGTTATACAAATATTAACAATACAATATAAAGTTCAATCCGTACAACACTGGATGGTGAACAGATTTGGAATCGGAATAATCGTCAAACTGTACTGGAGTCCATTCTCCATACCACGCTTCACTATGTCATGTAACATGAGAGACAAATTTAGTTATAAATAAGTAGTGGAGGAATTGCCAGCTGAATGAAGGATTCCTAAGATAACTTTTAAGAAAAACACATGCTGGGACATGACCACTTCTGAAAGGAGGAGTAGGTCTAAAAGAAGCAACATTCTGGCGTCTTCCTAGGTGCCTTCCATCTTTGTAAGAATTACTGTGTTCCGTTTGTTTACATGGAACAGTAAACACAGTTCATACATAGGCTCTGCAGTTAAAAAACAAGCAACTGTAGTGCTCTGCAGTTAAAAACCAAGGGAGAAGACAAACTCTAGATATTCTTTGCCATTCAACTGCATTGTGAATGATGCAAGATTCCCACCCCCCCATGGGACTTATCAATCACTGCAATGCTTCAACCTATAGAGTTACAGGCTGCATACTTTACAGTATTTTTACTCATTCGAGAGTGGACATTATATTACATAACCTCCAATTCAACAGAGTGGGCTTGAACACTAACAGTTATTTGAAGAATCTGTAAAATGTTTTTTAAAACAAAGCTGAACTATTTCAGAGGTCCATGCAACACTCAACCTCCACCCTAGCACTGCATTCCGTTTTCAAAAATGAAATAACATGTAAGTATCAGGGAGAATGTCTATTTCTATTATTTATACCTTTCTACTCAAGATTAATAGATATGAAGCTAACTGGGGCATGAGGTAAGACAGCTTCATTCTATTCTCTGATGTTTCTCACAACAGCATTTTTAAACTCTGCATGTTTAATTCATGTGGTGATGTTGCTGTATGAACACTGGGACAGATTTTTTTTGGTTCGGTGCAGTTTGGTAAGACTATTGCAGAAGACTGCAAAAGACTGAGCTTTTATTTAGAAAGAGAGTCTGAGCATAGGAGACCCTATTTTATCTGGCAAGGATGTAAATCAAATTGATACTTGAAGAGAAGAGGAACAAAGGGGTCACCAAGAGCAAAAAGAAACCATGAAGAAAATACAAAGCAAAGTTGGCAGTTAAGTCCTAGATCAATAGAGAAAAGAGAAAAGATGAGCACTACAGTCTAGAATACAAGACTGTAGTTCTTGTATTAAAATAACTTTGTATTTTAATAGAAAAACTCAAAATAGGTCAAGGATAAGGAGAGCATTTTTACCACTGTGCTGATTAATACTTTAAGGGTAGCCATTTTAATTTCCAGGAACCCCAAGTTTGACGGACCAGAAAAAAGCTTCAACAATATAGGACAGACCTATTCTGATAGCCCTCTGCTTAACTGAGCAATATTCACTATCAGGCAGGCTAGCAGAAAAAATGATTTCACATCTATAGTTTCACGCAATAAATCCAACTCAGTTCTACAGAGTTGAGCTAATTGAAATCTTTGCCCTCAACCATTTGCTTCTGCTGATTTAAAAACAAGTATTTTACTGAGTCATCTAGTACTTGTAGTTTAAAAACAATAAAATGGAAATGGAAAAAAAAATATTCTCAATAAAAATGAAATAAAACATTATTTCATTACATCTTATTTGTAAACAAGTTAGAATTGTTGACATGCAATTAGAACAATCATGCTTTTGGAAATAAAATGGGAATTATAAAAATATTAAAAGATCAGAGCAGTTAATTCAAATGGAATTAAAATGATTATTCTCCAGTTACTTAAATAATTTTTTCCTTTCACTTTACAAACTACACTTTGGTTACAACTTGGAGAGGCCTCTAGGAGTTCTTTCCAAGGCTGTTATTACTATTGTTTTTTTAAAAAAAATATTGAGTTATAATTCTATGTTGACCATCCACAGTCACTATCATGAGATGAACAGTCATACAAATTGATTTAATGCATACATAAAATCAAATATAGTCCTGGACCTAAAGTTAAATCAATTTTACTGAACAAAGGAACTCTATTCTACTGATGTATCTATAGCTGCATGCACCTAGTAATTAGGGTTTTCTAAGCCACAATTAACTGAGGATAGTGCCAAAGTGATCTGGTTTACTCATAAGGATTGGACATAATGGATGGATTTACACATCCTGCTAAAACAAGAACAAAACAAAACAAAACTTGGGTGAACCAGGTCCCTGAAATCAGATAGGATTCAAGAAGTAGCATGGATTTTAAAATCAATGCATTTCTCTCTAAAGCAGGGCTGCCAAACTCATGGCCTGCAGGCTGGATGTGTCATGCGCTGGGCATGCCCGGTTTAGCAAAGGGGGAAAAAAGTCACGATACGTCACGTGACGGTGCAAGTTTGACACTCCTGCTGTAGAGAATATATTATATCAAATATTATCCTGCAAAAATTATTCTGGGCAAAGTGTATTTGTCTGTATTTTGAAAAAAACAGAAGCAAGAGAAAATGTTATAATCAATTCTATTGGCACCATCCTACGGCACGATACCTTCCCATTTTTAAAAAGATAACTACAGAAAAATGACCCTGAAAACTACTTAAGAGAAAACTATTTAACAGTTGAGGCCATCAACTGTTAATAAAAAGCAACTGATTCTGCATTTGCTTTGCATCTTGGAGCAAAGCCGAAAGGCAAGGAAAGGCCTGTCACCAGTAACCCAGGATGGATGGATGGATGGATGGATGGATGGATGGACTCGTACTGACCGGCTCAGAGTCATAGTAACAGTCATCCCAGCTGTGTTTAGGGGGTTTCTTTGTCATCTGAAAGCAAGGCAGATTGGGTAAGTAGCATTCCAAATCCCACACAACAATCTCTTTCTACTTGTCTTCTGTGTCTGTAAGCATTAAATGTCAGGCAAATTTCCCACTGCAGAAATGCGTCACTATGTTCCTCTGTGTTACTGTACTGTTCACCTTGCTTTGAGAAAGTGTACTCCACACGATTTTATCATATGTTACTGAAAAGCCTTTTCATTTTATAATTAAACTGGAGGATATTGTAGAATGTGTTGGCATTTCTGCATCACTTAAGAATGTTCCATCTTATATATTTTGTTCATTGCCCAAACAATTACATAAAGCAGATCAACTATCTTCCAACCTTTTTAATGTAGTGCTGGTGAAAAGGCAGACAAGTCTCTGCTTGGGGTGATGTACAAATACTGCAAAATAAGTAACTGAATAATGTACTCCAAGACCAAGCAGAGCCCTCTATGCACTCTACAAAATTACCAGCACTTTTCTGATTAATTTCCAATATTAAAACAATTTGCAATTTTTAATGATTTTACAATCTGAATTAAAATTAAGATTCCCATCTTGTTAAAAAGTAGTTTTATAAGCTTTTCAATAAAAGTTCTCAAATATTTCTTATTGTGACCAAACAGAAGTCATTTGGGTAAAACTGAAACCTAAAATTACAATTCATTTTGTAAAACTAATGATATCAAGGTTGCCAGATTCTCTGGCTATCCATCCCAGGAAGCTTGTAAAATAGGAAATCAAAAAAAAAACTTAAAAGTTCTACTTTTTAAAATTTCAAATATACCTGTATCACTCCTTCAGTGATAATTCAGTCACTATTAAGCTATCTAGGGCTCTATTTATGATTTCCACACTCGTTTTCCTACTGAAGCAATGAATAACAAATGCAGAGAGGAATCATTACTAGTGATCTCACATTATCTTATACTGAAAAACCTGCTGTGTTTTGTACCATTTGACTAGTGGAAGGAAAGTAATTTAGGATTCAATCTTAAAAGTATTTAATTATGTTACGTAATTCTAATGGGATAGCATTTTACCACCTTAACTGTTCTTCCATCTCAGTTTTATTGCATTCAAAACCCCTGGGTACTCAAGGAAACAAATTATATAAATGTTGTGAAATGTTAGTATAAGATGCAGTATCCCCATAATTTCAATTATTTACAGGCAGTTGGGATTAATAGACATTTGTAAATATATTAAAATATCATGCTACCAAACAAAAGGATTAGGAAAACATGCAAGTTGTTTAAGATGTGCAAACATGTGAAAATAAAATAATAAACATCTATTAGCTGTTAATATTAAAGTTGCTTGGAAAATTATATAGTCTTTTGAAAACCTATGATTCAATATCTTTTATTTCATAATAGTTCTCTATTGTAATGATCAGTTGCTGATCATTTCTGAGCAGATGACATGAACAATAATTTTAAAATACCATTGCGAGAATAGCCCATTGCTCTAAAGTAACACACATGTACACAAAGCTGCTTCCATATTCCCACCTGATTAAGGTAGTGATACTCATCAGGCTGTTTAAGGTGAAAAGCAGATTTCTCTTCTTCGCTTGCTCCTGCCAGCAGGTAATAAAATACATGGTAGTTCCTGATAACAAGTAAAAATGTATTACGGTAAAAAATGAGTAACAACAGATAGACAACAGTGGGAAATATACACATTACTGTCATATCAGGAAGGAACTGGAAAAAAGGTGATTAATCAACAGCATGGGGTACTTTGTATTACTGGAACTCATGGCTGCAAGTATAAAACCTACATCTAGTACTACCTTGTCCTTGCTTTTTCTAAATCCAAAATTATATGATTATATATACAGGTAGTCCTCCATTTACAATTCATTTAGTGACTGCTTGAAGTTACAATGACACTGAAAAAATTAATTTGTCACTTAATAACTGCAGTGATTCATTTAACAATCGTGGCAAGAAAGGTTGTAAAATCGGTCAAAATTCACTTAACAAATGTTTCACTTAGCAACAGAAATTTTGGGCTCAATTGTGGTCGTAAGTCGAGGACTTCCTGTATAACAAAAACAGAGCAGTAACAATAAACTACCAAAATAGGAAAAAGTGCTCCAAGATTATTTCCTAAACAATGTATACACAGATGTGTATCTTACTTATTTCTGACTTGTTAAGTTTTGTACAATTATTCATAAATCTGATCTCTTTTTGGGGAGGCTGGTGTGCCATTTTTCAGTTTTCAATACCGTGGAAGATATGTGCTGAAAATAATAATAAAGAAAAACCCCACAACCTTCCATCTTATACAAATTGCTGGAGGGAGCATGGGGAGGAAATAACCCACTGTTCTCTTTCCTGTCTCCGGGTAACAAGCAAGTACAATTTAAACTGGAGTGTTAATAAACTACTGCAGCACATATTTCCCTCTAACTTCCTTGCACATTGAAGGGTGTGCAATCTATTATGAAGAACAATGTAATTTCTGAGCAAGAAACACAACTGTTTATGTGAGCCATTGCTCTTAGCCTGCAATCCTTGCTTAGAAACTTCTGGAGTTCTAGGGGCCCAAGAATTTCATGGGACCCTTTATTACTGGCTACTAATTTCCAAGAAGAGAAAAACAGGATTGTAACAACAAGCCCTCAAAGCTGGGACATGAATTAGTCAGTAATAAGTACGTCATTCCATATTTTGGATGAAAACCATTGCTTCCAAAATGTGAAAAGCAGGCATGCACAGTTTATAACTGTGAAATAATTATACTCTGAAATTCTAATACTTGTTTTGATTTATCTTCCTTTATTTGTTCCAGTAGCTTATATGTGTTATTTCATTAGTTACTCACCTCTCATTATGTTCCTGATAGACTAGTCTGGACTTTTCTAGTAGATACTTTTCAACATAAGCTCTAGAAGAAAAAGGAATGGCAAAGCATTGTATGAGAAGAACACTGTATTGGAGGGGGGGAGCCCTAATTCATACAAGGGATGAAACAATCCTGTATACAAGAGTAGCTGAATCCATCTCCTTCACTTCCTTACTTGGTAGCATTTTCCATTTCCCAAAAGAAAT
This sequence comes from Pituophis catenifer annectens, assembly GCF_029215685.1. Taxonomy (NCBI): domain Eukaryota; kingdom Metazoa; phylum Chordata; class Lepidosauria; order Squamata; family Colubridae; genus Pituophis; species Pituophis catenifer. The sequence goes on along the minus strand of NW_027256894.1, from coordinate 18,533,123 downwards.
GTAAGTACCCTAAAAACTGCAAAATTTGGGCTTCCTTTAAATTGTGCTGCAAAATATGGTGACCTGATGAGTCATGGTGATGTAGTCTGCTCATATTAGTATTACAGTATTGCATCCATCCTGGAGCTATTTAATTGTTTAACTTTTAGATTAGACTCTTATTTTTTTTTTTTTAATGAAGTTACACTTTCTAAATGGTTCCCATGCATTAGAAGGATGGGATATGATTTTTAATATAAATACTCAGAAGACATATGGGACAAAACTGAATTATATATATCTCTTTTACCCCAACTTGGCTGGACAACCTGTAGCACTATCCATTAAATGGATACCGTCAAATGTATTTAACAGATAAAAGAAAATGAAAAGCAATTTGCTAAGGTATTGTAAAAGCAGTAGGGTCATGAATGCCCAAAACATCCTTCAGTAACGGAGATAACATTTTTAACAGTTTTTAAAATTTATTTACATGTTGCAACATCATAGCAATATATATTAATATTCTGTATTAAAGAAAAGGTCAGATGGATATAATTTCCTCAGAGCCAAAATCAAGGTACTACTCCTATTCTTGGCATCTCAGATGAACAATTATGCCAAAAATGTTATAGAAAAATACATGTCTTAATGCCTTCTGACTGATACATCTGGAGGCCCAAAATTGTACACATTTATTAATCCTAAATGTGATTGCAGAAAAAAACACAAGATGTAGCAACAAAAACAGGATTTTTATGTCCTGCTTGCTCTTAGAACTCCAGGAAGATAACAGACGACATAAAAACTGGAACTATGACAGTGTACTGCTCAGGTAAACTACTAGTTTTGTTTCCTTGTTTTTGACAAGGAAAAGCAATAGATTTAAAGAAACTGAAGTAGAGAACAAAGGGAAAAAATGTCTGCCTCTATTTCTCATCTTTATTTTAGAAGATTAGAGTTTTTACCAGGCCATTAATAGAATTGGAAGATTCTATCTAAACAGCTGAAAATATAGCACAATGATCAGGCTGGCCTTTCAAAACCTGGAAATATTTTACAAAGTAATATCACAGAATAAGTCCCACTGTTTCAGAAGTTTTTCTGCTTTAATATACTTTTAAACTGTAATAAACTTTAATAAACTTTTAAACTCCAGAAGATTGTCAGATGATCATCAATTTTTGTGCTGGTCCTTCATATAATTGAGCATATTTTCTTCTACTTCCCATTTTGAAAATGGGAATTAATAAATTCCCATTTTAAGGCTAATTAATAAAGCCTTAGTGCAGAGGTCTTCAAACTTGGCAGCTTTAAGACTTGTGGACCAACTCCCAGCTATGCTGGCTGGAGAATTCTGGGAGTTGAAGTCCACAAGTCTTAAAGTTGCCAAGTTTGAAGACCTCTGCCTTAGTGGAATCAATCTAGAATAGCTTATTTTCTGATCTGAAGGCACAGTACCTTAAATTAGGGGTTCTTAATTTGCTTTCATAACATTGTAACAGTCTTGAAAAAAACATTTGTTTCAGATTCAAACAGCTATGAATGATCTGTATTATCCAAACCAGAGCCAAAGAATTCTAGAGAAAAATATCTAAGTGGAGAGTGGAGTTGCTCAACAATTTATTATATCAATTAATTAAAAATACATATTTCAGAATTTTTTCCATCTCCCCTGTGATTGAACTGAAAAGTTGTAATGAAAAGAATGTAGGAAGTTACTTTCCTTAAGAAAAGATACCTATATCGAGCCAATTATTTCTCCTACATGACATGCCCACATCTTTCCCAGACAAGCAGCTACAGCCCAGATTTACACAGGATGTTTTACATTCTAATCATGCATATAAAACTACTAACAGCTGCAAACCATTCATGCCTAAAGCTCTTTAGTCACTGCTCATTGCCACTTACCCACGCACTGTGCCAGTCTCCTGATAATTTACTTGAATAAATTTGCCAAAGCGACTTGAATTGTTGTTGTGTGCTGTCTTGGCATTCCCAAAGGCCTGTCAAAATAAGAAGAAAAGTAAGTGTCACAAACCTACCAAAACAATTCACTGCAGAGATAACATGGAGATGAGGATCTGCCATTTCCTACATGCCACTGGCTTGTGTCATCCTACCAGGAACTGAGTTCAAACCAAAATGGCCCTGCAGCTGGCTAAGGCCAGCAGGGCTGAATGGAAGTGACATTGTTTCACAGAGGCTAGAGCAGGGGTCAGCAACCCGTGGCTCTGGAGTCGCATGTGGCTCTTTCATCCCTCTGCTGCGGCTCCCTGTTGCTGGTCAGCTCCACAATTGATAGGGCTTTCGGTTAGGACAGGTAGAGGAAAAAGGACGTTGCGTTAAGAGACTCTATGGTGGGGGAACCGACTTTTAGTTGGTAGAGGAAAAAGGATGTCGCGCTAGGAGGAGACTCTATGGTGGGGGAACTGGACTTCCGGTCGGCTCCAGAATTGAATAGGGGCTTCCGGTTAGGACCTTTGTGGTTCTTCGAGTGTTTAAGGTTGCCGACCCCTGGGCTAGAGAATAATCTGACCACACCACACACACAGTGAAGCCTAGATCTCCATTCTGAAACTGTGCCTCAATTGCTTTGAGATACAGGTAATCCTTAACTTTCAGCCACAATTAAGCCCCAAATTTTTGTTGTTAAACGAGACAGTTGTTAAGTAAATTTGGCCCCCGTTTTATGACCTTTCTTGCCGCAGTTGTCAAATGAATCACTGCAACGGTTGTTATTAATATGGTTGTTAAGTGAATCTGGCTTCCCCAGCCAGCCTTTGCTTGTCAGATGGTCGCACAAGGGGATCGCATGACCACGGGACCCTGAAAGCGTTATAACTATGAGTCAGTGGCCAAGTGTCTGAATTCTGATCACATGACCGTGGGGATGCTGTAATGGTTGCAAGTGTGAAAAACAGTCATAAGTCACTTATGTGACTTCAGTGCCATTGTAGTTTTGAACAGTCACTAAACGAGCTGTTGTAAGTTGAGGACTACCTGTACAAACCAGATCTAATGTGAGCTTCTGATGTATGTTATACCCACAGTGACCTGGAATAAATCCTTGACTGTTATGGAGGCCCTGATATCACAAACTGCGGCTGGCCCATCCTCAGAAAAGACAAACTGAAGTCTTCAAGCAAAGAAAGTCTGGACAGATTGTCCCAAAGGTGCTTTTTCAGGAGGCAACTGGACTTTTCTTGTTTTTTCTTTGAAGATGTTTCGCTTCTCATCCAAGAAGCTTCTTCAGCTCTGACTCAGCTCTGATGAAGCTTCTTGGATGAGAAGTGAAACGTCTTCAAAGAAAAAACAAGAAAAGTCCAGTTGCCTCCTAAAAAAGCACCTTTGGGACAACCATGGCATTGAGAATCTCCATAGACTTCTGGACAGATTCATCTCCAACCCAGCAGCTTGGAGAGGATCAGATTGTGCCGCACAAGGAAAATAAACTTTATTCACAATCAAAGCTTCATACCCAGTTGCTTAAGGGATAGTGCCTCTGGCAAGTTGCAAGGCCTCACTAACAATGATGATTTGATGATAAATCATGCTCCAATTCAATACCAAACTGAATTTGGTATTCAAGAAATACATAATTTAATTGGGTTAAAAAATAATATTCTTATTAATAGAAAGTATACGTTATCTTCTCTTTCATTTCCCTATAAACATCTGCTTGGGAAAAAAAATGGCAAGTAGCAACAAGTCTGTCTTCAAAAATATGTGCGACAGGCTTGGAACATAACATAAAAGAGACTCTAGAGCATAAACACAGCTGTAGTCAACATTCCCTGCATTAAATCACTTACATGGTTTGGATGTATACACTTCTTGGAATTTTACATACTGCTGACATTAATTTTATCATAACAGGCAAGGCATCTGAGGGAATGTTATATGTATTAATTCTTATAATTTAGACATTGAGGAAAAAAAATCACCATACATCAACTCTAAGATACCTCAAACACTAGCTTTCTTTGTAGTTTCTTGAACAGAAAGATTACGTCCTGTTTCTGCAAAACCAGATCCTAATAATGTCCCTGACAGTTAATCACGCGGAATCTACTTCAAAGGAATCTGGAAAAATCTAAGAATTTTTGTGCTAAATTATCTTTGCCAGTAGGCAAGTTTGGAGAAAGCAGAAATATACAGATACTATTTTCTCAGTAATTCAGTATCTCTTTTTACCAGGAAAGAAACATTTAGAATACTGTTTAGCTGAGTTGCAACTCATCAGGCAATATATTTCTACTGTTGTATCAACTTTGCTGTGGGAATCAGGTTAATGCTGGCTAAGAAAACTACATGCATTGAAAGATCACTTGCTGTTCCTATGCATGCATTCAGGTTTTCTATAATTATGAGAAAAAATATAGCTTGAGTTGTAAGACGAGCTTAAGAGGAGATAGTTTTAGGACAGGATTCTTCTAAATATTTGCAGAGACTAAAATCTGCCAAAAAAATTAGTCAAGCTGCACATTATATTTGTTATTGTTGGTATTCTTCTTGTTTTTACACTTAATAAAACAATGCGTCTGATTATCTGTTTAAATTTAAAATTGATCAATTAAACTGAATGGCCGCTTGCTCCTTTTGTACAAATCTTCCTCTTACCATTTCATTATGTTTAAAGATTGCTGTTCACATACTACCTTGGTGTTCTGTAAGATTATGGTGCCAAAGAAGAGATTTCAGCTATAGATCTGAGTAATTACTATAGCTGAAATCTCTTCTTTGGCACCATAACAGATAGTTTTTTGACCTTAAAGACCTGGGCTGTTAGAATAAGGAAGTTTCACTGTGAGTTAATAGGTGGTTATTAGTCCAATTATATAAGAATGGCAGATTCACAGAAACCTACTTAGGAAAAAAAAAAGCAAATAGCAAAATAAATTATAAGCAGAATGGAAACAGTTTTCATTGCCTAGATTAGAGGGCGCCTAGATAGGTGATAGCTGAATTCTGGGGATTGAAGCATATGTGTCTTAAAGTCACCAAGGTTGGGAAACCCTGCTTTAAACCCTAAATTAGCTCTGTTCATAGTACCTCAGGGGTGTCATTTTCTCCACATCCTTACTAGCTCCCCAAAATGTAGGACAAAGTTTGCTTTCTGTTCTGTGATTGCTCAGGTCAGAGGAACATGGATTTCACCAGTAGCTTCAAATAAGGGGACTTTTTTAATTGAAGGAACCATGGCCCTGTCAATACATACGTATTTTTCAATTTATATGTTTTTTATTTAATTTTTTATTTTAATTTTCTCTGGCTGGAGAATTCTGGGAGTCGAAGTCCACAAGTCTTAAAGCTGCCAAGTTTGAAGACCTCTGATCTATAGTTTTCTTGGCAAGATTTCAGAAGAGGTTTGCTATTTCCTGTTTCCTAGGGCTGGGAGAGAATGATTGGCCCAAGGTTACCCAGTTGGATTCATGCCTAAGGCAGGACTAGAATTTACCTTCTCCCGGTTTCGGCTTTCTCCCACATTTGAAAAATACATTTTTCAAATACATTTGCTAATTTTTTTTTAGAAGGAAAGGTATCACATGCAGGCAATGTACATCTTTTATTTTTCTACTTACCGTAGAGTTATTAACTATTTTTACTTTTATATATTTCTGCTAACTCAATTTTAAATACTTTTATTTCTCAAAACTGTCACAAACCCACAACTATAAATTGTGTTAAATTGCATTAATAAAGTATGAGGAACTGTAACTAACTGAATCCAAATATTCAACTGTGCCCCACTGGCTACTGAGGAGTAGTTAAAAGTAGTTAAAGATGAAATACTCTTTTATTCACAGAATGAATCCTTTGTCTCTGTCACTAATATGTGCAGCCTCAAGTAATTTCACGTGCTGATCCTAAGGATTCAAGCTGAGATGGAGTGAATCCTCTAAAAAGAGTGGGGTATTGTCTTCGGCAGATTGCAAGTAGCAGTTGTCACAGTGAATACACAATGTTTCATGCCAGTATTAATGTTTCTTATTCAGAGACATTTGGTTTAATCAGTCTGAATAAGCAAGGATATTGGAGAAAGTCCACTTTGTCTCCATAAATAGCTAGAATTGACAGAAACAGATGCCGCCTATCAGACACATTTTTACCCCTATTTTGAAGGCTCCAAGAATCCCCCAAAGACAAATGGAAAAGGCATGAAATATTAAATTGAGGGAACGCGGTATGAGAAGAACTATGTAAGTGTGTGGTGGCAAAAAAAAAAACACATCAAAAACTATTTTGGTAGCCGCAGCTCATGAGAGTGCATGCCTTTTATGTAATAAAATGTTATTCGTCAGAAAAAGTGCTACCAGAATCCTTTCGAATCAAGTAAAGGAATTATGCAGCAGGCAAATGTAAGCAAGGATGATGGCTGTGAAACAGGACTGTATAAGGAAGAATCCTAGACAGACAGAGGATGCATGGCAAGATGGGAGATGATGGAGCTGCTTTAGGAAACAGCTAATAAAAACAGGAACTTGTTGATGGGGGAAGGGAGAGAATTGGAATGAAGGTAGAAAAAAGGGAAATTCACTCTCATTTATGCTGGCTGTGCAGGGAAGGGAATAACTAAGTGCAGATGTTGGAGTCAAATAAGCTTTTTCTTTTTAAAGACCAACGCACCTTTAGAGGGCCAAGCATATCTAAGATCCAAATCTACTTGTAGTCATTTCTTGATGAATATCACTGTTATAGCTAACACGCCCCCTAACATGTTGAAACAATAATCAATGGACATATGTTCCCTATATGGGGAGCTGAGATACTTTCCTCTTAACAACTATAGACATTGGAACGCAAACTAGTCCGCAGTTGGATGCAGTATATGTATGGAAAATAGTATTGAGGCAGTTCAACAATAAATACTGGCTTCCCTGAGGTGCTCTACAAAGTAGACATGAAAATAATGTAATTATTAACTTTACTGGAATAAAATTCATATGTGGGAACAACGCTGAGGCCAAAAACTATGCTTCAAGCTGATTCTAGGCATCTTGTAAGAAGATGTAAAGATGTTTTTTTGGGATGTAAAGTAATGATAAAAAGGTGTGGAATATTGGGCAAAGGCACTCAGAGTTGAGATTTAGGATTAGTTAGCATCAAGGAGAACATCTATGGTTTTGCCCTCACTTGCATCTGGCAAAACTGGAAAAGTAAGCAACCTTGGCTGACTTCAAACTGACAAATGGGAAAGAGCTTTCCAATGTATGATGAAATCTGCATGAAAGCAATCAACGTTTTCCTCTTGACAATACTACTAAGGTTTTTAATTGTGCAGGTGACACCAAGAAAACAACTAACCAATAATCCACGCATCAGCATTGCCCAACTTCTCAAAACTTGAGTACAGGTAGTCCTCAGCTTACAACTGTTCGTTTGGTGACCATTCAAAGTTACAACAGCCCAGAAAAAAGTGACTTATGGCCGTTTGTCATGCTTATGACCGTTGCAAGCACCCCTGTGGTCATGTGATCAAGATATAACTGACTTATATTTACGACAGTTGCAATATCCCCGGGTCATGTGATCTTCTGACAAGCAAAGATAACGGGGAAGCCAGATTCACTTCACAACTATGTTACTAACTTAACTGCAGTGATTCACCTCATATCTGTGGCAGGGAAGCTCACCAAATGGGGCAAAACACACTTAGCTGTCTCGCTTAGCACCTGAAATGTTGGGCTCAATTGTGGTCGTAAGTCGAGGCCTATTTGTATATGCCTTAGAATATTCGATCCTTTGCCTAATCACCTTTTGTTTTACAGTCCCAGGATAGCTTGAAATACTTGGCGTCATGCAAAAAAACCACAAATAATCTCTGCCTTAAATGCGATATTCTTATCCACTGCCACTCTTAATCCTCCAACAAATATAAATCTGCTTGATGAGAAACTAACCAGGGGTGGGATTGAAAAATTTCAGCAACCGCTTCACTGCCCGGTTGCTGGGTGGAAGTGGCCTACTGCACCACGGTGGGGGTGGGTGGGTGGGGGGGTGGTCGCTCTCCCCAGGCTCCGGAGGCTTTTTTTGAGCCTTCAGGAGGACGATAACAGCCTCCCCCAGGCACTGGAGGCCGGAAATGGGCCCGTTTCCGAACTTCCAGTAGGCTTGTTTTTCGCCCTCCCCAGGCTCCAGAGGCTTTCCTAGAGCCTCCAGGAGGGTGAAAATGGCCTCTCCTGGGCACTGGAGGTCCTCCAGAGGCCGGAAATAGGCCTGTTCCAGACTTCCGGTAAGCCTGTTTTTCGCCCTCCCAGAGCCTCCGTGCGCACCCTACCTTTACCTGGCATCCAAAACGGGCAGTGTGGAGACTCCTGGGAGGGGAGGGGTGGGGTCAGCCAGTCCTTGGAACAACCGGTTCGGCAAACCAGATTAAAATTAACATCCGGTTCACCTGAACTGGCTGAATCCCATCCCGGAACTAATGGTCCTGTTCCTTTAAAACTATTATTAGGCAACTATATCAGCATCTTCATCTAGTCTTCTATCAAGAAAAGTTCTATCATAAAGTTTTGAAGAACGCATTTTCAATATTCAAAGCTTTCTACTTACTAAATTTAGCAACCAAGCTATCTACCTCTGTGATGTGCATTCAGCTTTGCTTACCACATAGTCCTTTTGTGTTTACTAAAAATAAAGGTCAACTATAGTTAGTGGCAACTTAGAAGACAGGAAGTGTAAAATAATTATTCTCCACTTTAGATAAAACTATTCTCTATGTGTGGTAAAACATTGCAGTCTTTGCAATAATTATGATCGGTTAAATAAGCAGTGGTGTGTAAGGAAGTGAGATATTACGTAAGAAAAACATTATTTGAAAAGGCGAATTCAGTCAATTGAATAGTTGGGAGAACTTTTAAAGATGGGTATTATTTCACCATGATTCTGGATTTCTTTCCAAAAGGACCACAATTTTTAACTGTACTAGGAAAATAACTGCCATTTGGGAATATTACATATTTGTTTATTTGTCAATTAAAAGATATCACAAAGTTTCATAATCTTAAATTCATTCTCTTTGAAATTTGGCAAAATCAGTCATTCCTTTCTGGATAAATTCTGTGTGATGTCCACCCAAGCCTTCCCAATTTTAGCCATTAGAAATGAAGTTAGTAACAATGAAAGCCAGAGGGTTCGATCAGTTTTCCTTGTAAGAAAGTCTTAGAGGTTAATGAATATAGGATCTCAGCAATTTGTCCCATATCAAGCTTTTACTCTGATCATGTTTAATGCTGAAATCAGCAATTTTAGCAGATGACTTCAATATACTGTATATGCAGTGCTTTTGTCCTTGTGGCAGAAACTGAGTTGGCAGAACATGCTATTTTTATAAAGAAATACAATCTACTTATATTACTAGGAATATATTAAACTGAGATGGAGAACACACTGGTATATATATTTCATGAGTGACCAATCACTGAAGTGTCTTATATAATGATCAGTTGAGAAGGTCAGTAAAGCCTAACACAATTCTAGATATCCCCTTATAGTGCATTCATCTATTAAGTCATTTTTTAAACTTTTAACAATGGATGGTTGGCTACACTTAGTAGAGGTAAAATTAGCATAATTTTTACTATTGGCTCATCGTAAACAGGAGACTTATTATATATGCCAGTTTCTTCTGGTAGATGGTTGGCTAAATCAGTTTTGTTTTATATAAATGTGTTAAATGAGTATGAAGTGATAGTTCTACTTTATGTCAAATTGCAGACAATTTTAGATTTGTGTCCTAGTTCTTCACCAAAGTTGTTCGCAATTTACATAAGATGGAGCAGATCACATTTAAAAGGCACTTCAAAGAAATGGGGAAAAAATCCACACATGAATGAAGACTATTTACTTTCTTTGAACTTGGGGGACGGACGGACAGAAAAGTTCTCTGCTGATCCACAAACACTATTAACAAACTAAAAGCCCATTTATAGCAGTTCTGCTTCCTCATTCTTCAGTTTTAAAAATCAAGATCAACAAAAAATGGAGTATAATACCTAATTATTTCAATCAAATTTGGCACTTGCTTAAAAAGATTCAGACAAATCCTCTAATTTTAAATTTAAGTTTCTTTCCACAATAATGTTATACTTCGGGGTGACAAATGTACAATATAATTCATAATTTTTTTAAAGAAAAGATTTAAGAGGAGGATGACGGTGGATCCTGCTCTGAGTTCTTTGGTGAATTTTTTTTTTTAAAAAAAGCACATTCCAATCTAATGTTTTCCATATGTATTTCACCAGCAGAATCCTTACAATAGAAAGGAAAGCTTTGCATAGCTTTATCGATTGTTCCAAGACAAGAATAATGATTGTTTATTAGAAAACCCAATTGTTTTAGCACATGTTAGGGAAAAGAAAACCTTTATCATAAATTACAGGTAATCGTTGACTTATGGTCACAATTGAGCCCCAAATTTCTGTCGCTAAGTGAGACATTTGTTAAGTGAGTTTTGCCCCATTTTACAACCTTTCTTGCAAACAGTTGTTAAGTGAATCACTGCAGTTGATAAATCACTGCAACTGGCTCTTAACTGAATCTGGCTTCCCCATCGACTCTGCTTGTCACGAGGCAAAAGGTGATCACATGACCTTGGGACACCGCAACGGTCATAAGTATGACCGTTTGATCATATGATCGGGGGAGGCTGCAAAGGATCGTAACTGTGAAAAACAGTCATAAGTCACTTTTTTCATTGCCACTGTAACTTTGAATGGCTGCTAAAGTTCAAGGACTATCTGTACAGTAAGATTTTAAGATTACCTCCAGCACTGGTCCAGCTCCAAGAATGATTTGTTCTACTCCACTTGCGAATCCCTTTTGGCTTAGTGCGGTGAGGTGATGAATCAAGAAATTTGTGCTCTGGGTTTTGCCAGACCCGCTTTCTCCAGAAATGACTATACACTGGTTCTTCCGACGCAGTAGCATGGCATGATACGCGACGTCAGCCACTGCATAGATATGGGGCTCTAGCTTACCCAGCTGATGATTATCGTACATCTTGACATATTTAGGGTTATAAATGGGAAGGAATTTGAACGGGTTAATGACTATTAAAATGCTTCCAACATAGGTGTAGATTTTTTCTTGCTTAAAGCGGTTTCTAAGGTTTTCCAAGAGGGTCCTCTCGTTCAGATCTGGCAAAGCACATAAATCATCGTAATCCTTGTACTGTGGTTGGGGAAGGAAGCCACGTTCCATCATCCTGCGCCGTTCTTCGGTGACCTGCAACCAGGACTGGAGACTGGCGTAATGGATCGATCCATCCAGGTTCTTTTCTCTTAGAAGAAAACGATAGTCCTCTCCGCTCAAGCGGTTCTCCAGGGCCATCCGCGGCCAGAGCATCATGCGTTGGACAGGGCAGTCGGTGGGGTTGAGGATCCATTCCTCCCCACCAAATTCCTTCACTTCGGCCAAGACGTAGCATTTTGTTTTGTCCAGTTGCAGTTTGTTAATCAGGGAGTCTATCACCTCAGCAGCAGTAGATGTTTTCCGTGCAATAACAGGACAATAAATGGTCCCTTCGGCAATGTTCCCAGGGTAGATATGTAGTGTGTGCTCTGTGTCTTCAAAGCGTCTTCTTCCTCCGGTATCATTTCCACTCATATTGGACTTCTTCCCATCAGTAACTGCAATCCATCTTTAATAAGGTTAGATAAGAGATCATGGCGACAGTGCTACAATAAAAAAAAGAAAGAAAATATTTTAAGGACACTGAGTATTTATAGAACAGACAGAGATTTCAATTATAAAATCCCCTTCTAGAACCAGATCTTTTGAAACAGTAGGGAGAGAAGTGGAAAGCATATGGAAAGTACATGTTCTGTCGCTAGACGGGAGAAATTGGAAAGAGGTAATTCTTTAGCAAACCATTTTAATGAGATGTGGGTGTGCTTAATTTACTTTTTTTTTATTTCACCCTCAATAATTAATATTTTGATCTTCTGTAGTCTGCTAGGGACCAAATTAATAGTCACTAGCGTCTAAATAAAGGCTGTATAGGCCAAAATATTGTGCCAACAGAGAACATATTTCTTTCAAATACTGATTTGGTGATGAAAGAAATGCAACATTATTCTAGTTTATTCATAAATTATTCTGAGGGAATTATATTCTTACATTCATTGTGAATTATCTACAGTATTCATATAAATCTGATTTATTCTCATATACAATAATGGTGTTTCAGTAACTACCTTTGTATGCTTACAAGTGTAAACAGGTCTTCAATCCATTGAACCATTTATTTATCTTTCTAAAGACAGTATATTAGGGCAGGTCCCTAATGCCCCATCATAGAATTATTACAGCACAAAGGAATATGATGCAGAGAATCATGAAGACAGGAAACTTGCCGCATTGAGCCAGCCCTATCTGAGTTTGCCCTCACACCCTGGAAGCACATCATGCACACAGAGAGAAGGAAATGCAAAGCTTGCCCTGCAGTTCTGCTCATGTGGTATGTGATCTTGCACTGGCAGAACGTATTGATCAAAATGTATACAGCCATAAACACTATTTGCAAGCTACTGGCTTTTAGGCTTCAGCCTGTAAGAACATTTAAGGCAGCAATTGTGTCACGACTAGTAATGGGACAGTGATTATTTTATCGAATATTGTGTATTACTGTAGATCAGTGGTCCCCAACTTTCTGGCACCAGGGATCAGTTTAGAAGAAAAATGGTCTTTTATGGACCAAGGGATCCAAGGGTGGGATGGTTTCATGCACAACCTAGATCCTGAGCATGCTCAGATGAAACTTCACTTGTTCGCCTGCCGCTTGCATGGCCCGGTTTCTAACAAGCCACAGACCGGTACTGGTCCATGATCCAGGGATTGGGGATCCCTGTATTATATGATTAGCTTAGACAAAGGTATTTGTATGGGGTCTATAGTCAGGCAGGAAAGCAAGCCATTCCCCATCATAAAAGTTGTAAGGGAGCAGTGCTTGAATCATAAAAAAATTCAGCACAGATCAGAGATAAATAATTTGATTTTGGATACAATAAAATCTGAATGGTCTTTCCAGGTTGTTCCTGAGAAGGATTCCTGTTGGTAGAAAGTCTGTTTAATTAGCTCACATGCTGCTTCATTAAATGGGGGGGGGGGAGGAAGGGTTGCTGTAAAGGGAGAATCACTGCTGTGTTCAGTAAGGGTTTATCAATAGCATTAGTGTCCTTTTGCATTACCTGAACAAACAAGATGTTAAGTCCCTCTCTACTTTCATGCACTGCTTTACAGTTGTGAGTATATTATTAGAGGTAATGAATAAAATACAGGGTTTCAATTGATATTTTTCAGTTTAGGTTATTTTTGAATTTCCTCTGCCAGTAACATGAAATATAGATCTTAGAAAGTCGATTAGTGCCCAAGTATTTAGTATGCATTCATCAGCAATTCAACTACTGGACATTAAGCTTTCAAGTATCAAGTAAGTAGGCATTTATGCATAAGCCTAAATTCATCTGTGGACTCACTGAAGTGACTAATAAATCAAAGCATTCTCTAGAGCAGGGGGTCTCCATGGCTGGCTGGGGAATTTTGGGAGTTGAAGTCCACAAGTCTTAAAGTTGCCAAGGCTGGAGACCCCTGCTCTAGAGCAACATGACCCTGTAAAGCAAAACCAAGCTAGAAACGATTAGCTAGAGAAGCAAATTTGCAAGATGCCAAACAGGAAGTTTTTATAGGCAGTCTTACAGGATTAGCAATCCCCTGCTTCCCACACCACTAATAAATGCATACACAACACAAATGCTTAAATAGCATGCACAATATTACATTTATGCTCACGCATCAAATGACTATGTCATTTTAACTGAATTAGGTATTTAAAGGCAACAGAATATATTATAACAACATACTGAACTGAACCAATTTCATACAGTCCATTTGGAAGTAATTTTTCAGGTGCTCACATTGAGATATATCTCATAAAGTAACCTGCTACCAGTCTTTTTCAGCTGATAATAAGGAACTGAATTTGGAATTTATCTGATTTATACTCGACTTCTCTGCTCTGAAAGTCTCCAGGCCAGTATATGTGAGAATCAGTGCCTGATTCCCCCCCCGCCCCCCAATTTGGTGAATTCAACTGTTGTCATATTCAATCCCTGAATGCCAAAGGAATTAAAGTATCTCCAGAAGAAATATATTGTAAAGAAGCTGAATGGCTTTAATTTTAACTGTATTTCCATCTAAATACAGTTAAAGCCATTCAGCTTCTCACAAATCTTCATCCTTGCACTGATTAAATCCCGAAAAACTCCACACCAGAGTTCTAAAATAAATTGAATGTGAATTCGGTAAGTTTCTAACAAAAATATACATTAGTAACATTTCCCTCTATAACAAAATAGTAAAAAGCAGTCACAAAAACATAACAAAAACATATCCAATAAGGAGATTATAGGCCATTTAATACCTGTTTTGAGTAAACTGGAAACAGAGGGATAGGTCTATTTGGTTAAAAAAAAAAAAAAAAGAAGTCAGCAAGGCTATCTTAACTATAAAGAGTTTGACAGTGTCAACAAGCATGCTGATAAGATTTTGAAACACTTTACCAAAGGATCTATGTAAAATTAAGATTGAGAGAAGAGGTCGTTTTATAGATTGGCAGTGGTCAGAGAACTAAAGAAGTCAATGAAAATATATGCACAATTCATGATTGAAAGAAAGAAAAACATGTATAGCCTCTGAAGTACCTACATCGGAACTGGTTCTTTGAAATAACCTAAAGTTAGCAGTGAGGTGACCAAATTCAACAATATCATTATTTAAGTAGTTAAAAACAAAAAGGTGCCAAATATTCCAAAATAATCTGATGGATAACTTCATTAAAACCTTGGTCTCAACAACTGGCCATAACTATTTAAACTAGCAGCCCACCGTATAGACCTGGAATGTCTAATGAAATATATTGAGCAATGCCGTACAATGCAGAAAATTATACTGATAATAGCAGTCAGTAATAAGGAGGATCTGACTAGAAAATCTGCATTGTTCTGTTGCGACCAAACGTCTTTCTATGGGGAAAGGAAATAAGCCACTGCTATTTTCAGACATATCCTTACATTTTTCATAATTCTATTTTTATTGCTGCCTCCTGAAATGCAATTCCAAACTTATCTAAAAGAAGAAATGGGCAGGCTTTTGCTGGCTGAGAGATCATACCTGGCACAGGAAGAGGTAAGGGCAGGAGCCGATATCCTGATCATGCAAATTATCACGGCCATGTCATGAATCAGATAGGATGGAATTTGCAATTTCTTTTCCCAGTAATTTTGCCAATTGTTTTTTTCAAGGTACGTTGACAATGGCAATAATCTTTTCTAATCACTATTTGAAATGTAGGAACACATCAGCGCCAAAGCAAGCTCTGAGGCTACCTATTAAATGCTCTTTAAGGTAAAGGTAAAGATTCCCCTCACACATATGTGCTAGTCGTTCCCGACTCTAGGGGGCGATGCTCATCTCCGTTTCTAAGCCAAAGAGCCAGTGCTGTCTGAAGACGTCTCCGTGATCATGTGACCAACATGACTAAATGCCAAAGGTGCACGGAATGCTGTTACCTTCCCACCAAAGGTGGTTCCTATTTTTCTACTTGCATGTTTTACGTGCTTTTGAACTGTTAGGTTGGCAGAAGCTGGGACAAGTAACAGGAGCTCACCCCGTTACGCGGCACTAGGGATTCGAACCGCTGAACTGCCGACCTTCTGATCAACAAGCTCAGTGTCTTAGCCACTGAGTCACCGTGTCTCTCTTTAGATTTAGATTTAGAAATGCTCTTTAGATTTCCCCAAATGGCTTAGATACAACTTGTCCTTTTCTGGAGGAAGGACACAGGTGAAAAACTTCGGCAAGAATGGAAGGAGCCGCGTTATGAAAGGATTTGAAACATATACTGTAATTAAGGCAATCCAGAATAGTTTGAGCAACGGCATGCAAAAGTCCTGAAGAACACACTTTCAAGATTACCACCATTATCTAAATTCCAACAGAAATCTCTGATTTATTCCATACACTTTCCTCAACTTTAAAGAGCCTCCATTTCCTTCCCACCCCAAAATGGTGGATCAAGAAAATTGCTTACATTAGAATTATATTAACTGAAACTAAGTCACATGCCCTGCATTACTGGCAAGTCTGGATTTATTCCACTTCCTGAAATAAGCACACTATTAAAAAAAAAAAAAAAGGAAACCACAACTTCTCCTATATAATTAGCATTTTTCTGTCTTCTTCAGACATGTCCGTTAAGAAGCACCTATCAACTGGGAATTATTTCCAGGGTTACAAAAGGTAACAAAAGCAACTCCTTTGCTCACTTGAGTTTCTTGCACAATTGCTCATGCAACTAGTTGCTGCAGAATTTCTTTACTTATTTAACTTAAACTATCTCCACTAATTATATAATTTAAATAATGATAGGTGAAGCACTGAAATAATGCCACTCACATTTGCAATGTGTTTCTCACATATCTCTACTCATTCCTGCTTCAAAGTTATGAGTCGCTCTACGAGGAAGATGGGCAGTTTCTAACAATAATTTCAAGGTATTTGGCAGACAAGAAGTAACCAAACTCCACATTATTTAAACAAAACAGACTGACTATGTAGCAAAAGATTACTTGCAATTCTAATGTTTGTTTGGATTTTAGCTTTACTGTTTATTAAAGCAGCATTTGTATTTTTTCACCCATAAAAATGGAAATGCTGGTGTCTAAGTGTGATTACATGAGTTTTGATTGCTGTGAAAAGAAATGCACCATCATTGGAGGCTCCCACCTAAGATTGAATGACTGGGGGTTTGTGAGATTTTAGAAGGAAATAATCCATTAAGAACTAAATCTATATATATAAAAGCGAAATACTACTCACGCATCATCACAAAATCTCCAGAACTGTAAAGCCTACAAACTTGAAATTTGCCACGTATGTTCCTCTTGGCTTCTAGGTGCTCACTAAGAAAGGATTTTTCAAAATGACCATCAGAGCATTAGTATTTCCTGTATTATTATTAACACGCTCTGATGCTAAGGAGTTCTACTCCCCCTCCCCATCTGAAAAGAAATCTGTTACAAATGCAAAACACAAGCAGAGGAGTTTCAGTTTCAGTTTTACTTTCACAGGAGCTTTACTACACAGCAGCTTTACTACAGAACAGTTGAGCTAAGCCACGGCCAGGCTCCTTCCTGTCTCCTTCTTGTTCACACAGCAAATACTGTTTTCACTTTCCAAACAGCCCTCTGATGCTAAGGAGTTCGACTCCCCCTCCCCACCTGAGGAAGCCTCCCCACCCAAATGCAAAACCCAAGCAGAGGAGAGGAGTTTCAGTTTTACTTTAACAGCAGCAAGCAGGGGATAGGATAGGGGAGGCTTCTATGAGGCAAGCCTGAGGGAGAGAAGGGGATAGGATAGGAGACGTTTCTGTGGGGCAAGGCTGAGGGAGAGAAGGGGAGAGGAGAGGCCAATCATAACTACTTATTAATTTTCAAGCTGTGTCGATTTATCCAGCCCAATAGTTTCATAGCACAGGTATTCAGCTAGTGCATAATATAATTTGCTGAGTAGCACATTCAATCCATGATGATTTGAATGTGTACCATGGACTGATAATTGGATTTACCATGAAGTGCCTTTCTGGCTATCAGGAAAGGGTTAATCCACTTTTTCTAAAGCAGACTTTAAGGTTGCTTTCTGTCCTACGTCCCTTTGAATTCAGCCTTACATATTGACTTTACTTGAGAATGGTTTAAATCCTTCGCCATCACGTGTTTGAGAAGCCATCCATTTGTGTGTGTAATTCTGAAAGTCAGATGCTTCCTGTCACATGTTTGCTATGCTATCTAGCAAAGCAAAGTGCTTCTAAATTCAGGCATTTCCTCTCCCCCCCCCTCCCATGTTATTTCATTCAAATATTGTGCTGTCACTGCTTTTCTGGTTACATTTACAGAGGAATATCTTGAATAAGAGTACTTTCTGCACTAATGCACATTAATTACGAAATGGGGAATACAACAGTACTCTTTTTGTAATTTGTGCTGCAGATCATTCTAGGGTTGACTTAGCACAGGGGCGATGCTTTTACAACACAGCTTATAAACTCGTCTCTTGAAAGAGTCAGTACTTAAGAACTATCATTCAGAGGACAGGAAAGAAATGTTTAAATTAAAGAAAATGAAATATATCCCAAATGAAAACACTAACAACTAGAACTGAACATAATTAAGACTCCTCATTAGTGATCTTCTGAATATACAAATAATCAAATTAAATCAATGGAATTATACAAATGCCAGTCGTATCTCAGATAATGTTACTTTAGAGATTGTTTCCAAAAATACACACATTATTTATAATCAGTTATACAATCTAAAACAACTCACATTATTTATAATCAGTTATACAATCTAAAACAACTCACATTATTTATAATCAGTTATACAATCTTAAAACAACTCAATATGCTGTAGATTGAATTTATCTTTAAGAACACTGTGGTCATATTTGTTCTCGGCTAGTTATTATTCACAAGCTTAACCCTTGCTAATTATACTTCTGCAACATATGAAAGCGTGATATTGTAGAATAGCTGAATATTACCATGCCAACAAAAATGGTGGTTCAATCTTAAAAAAAAAAAAAAAACACCTGCACAAAATTAGCTCTGTTTTTTCTTGAGACAAAGCAAGTGCATTATGTAAATGCCACCGTGGTAAAAGATCAGATGCTAAGAAATATAGCCTACTGTTTCTCTTTTAAAAAATTACATTTACTCCATTTTGCTGGCTGAATTAGAAACTTCAGGCAAGCAGCATTTGACACAGCAGGCAACTGCCAGAGGGGAAAGCACTGAACAAGCCATCCATTGAATGGGCAGCCTGTTCTGTCACAGTCCACTAGTAATGGGTCAGTCATAGGGCAGATGCTACCTCTCAGTCTCAATTGGACGCTTGACTACTTGGGTATTTGTCAGTGTCACTTATGAACTCTGAAGGTCTTCTGATAAGATTGGCAGCCAAAAACTACACTTAGGTAGAAAGCTTATTTTCATGCTACAACTATAATAACCATGAACGCAGCTCAGATGATTAATCCAAAAAGATGCCCAGCAATAGCCACACTGAATGAAGTGACACAAACACACACAAGTCGCCACTAAGGTACCCTAATCTTAAATCAACTTCACCTTGAGGCCATTAGTGTTCCCATCATACATAGATGAGGTGAAGACTCCAACTTTTTCCATCGTAGGAGATAAGGTGAAGACGCCAGCTTTTTTTCCTTTCTCAAGAAAGAAATGATCTCACTTGTGTCCAAGCTTGATAAAGAAAACAGAAGGGAGCAGCTGCTATTGCTCCCTTTCTTCATGCTTCATATTTTAGCATGGAAGTGTGAAATTTGTTTTTCTCTAAAGCCCAATGCAGAGGCAAGACAGAAGAGTTGGTAGTGAGGACAACAAGAGGCAAAATATAATCTTCTGGAAAGACAAAACTGCAACCTGGAGTCAGCAGGAAAGCTTAATCTGCATCCTGCAGTAGAGTCCAGTTTATGGAATCTGACTTGTATATGGAAGAATCATAATCATCCCTTAATGTTCTGGAAAAAGCCTTCAGCAGTGAGATAATCAGCTTGTACAGTTGTATCTTTGGGGAGGGGGAGGGGGGGAGGAAGAAGGAAAAAAAAGGAATAACAGCACAAATGGTAGAAAAAGCTTGCCAGACATAGAAGCATAGCAAGGACCATATGGCTATGAAGAAAAATCTGAGCTGCAGACAGTGTGGGCGTTGTTGCTCAGAAGAGTTTGGTAACATAAAGTGGAAGTTTTCCCATAAGATAGGAGTGGATATTAAGGAAATAGGTGCAAACAACAATCCCCAGTTATCCTGAGAGATACCCAAGAGCAGCACTACAGCAGCAAGGCCAAATAATAATTGCAAATGAGCCCTATAGCAAAAGAAAAAAGAAATTAGAAAATTAGAGGTCCACATTTACATAAAAAAATTGAGCATAAACCTGCAAAACTGAATGGTTAATGATTATAAACAAACATGTTATCCTAAAAATGATATGCTAAAGATAATTAACTCTTTACATAACAAGACAGCACAGCTTTAGTTACTCACCAATGCACAAGTGATTACCCTCTAATTTTACATGCAATCTCTAACCTACAATTGGAGAATTTGTTAATTCCTTTTACCCAACAACAATAACAACAAGAAAATTAGCTTGAAGGGGTAAATTGTTATGTTTAGTGACAAACAGTTAGCAAGATTCAGGTTCAAAATGTGTTCCCATCAGGGAACCCAGCTTCTGTAATTATGAAAAAATAATTCCCACAAAATTAAGAGTCATCTTCAAAGTGATTCATCTTAAATATGAGGATTATTTAAAAAAAACACATGAAGCCCTGTTGTTTAGACATACTTTGGAAAAATCTACCTAACATAAATCCTACTATAGCTGAACCAGAGCTACTTGTACTTCTGTTTGTCTTCCTCCTGATGCATTTAAAATACTTCCAGTTACCAGAAGCTCGCAGAAAAAATACAGAACTTTAAAATGTATTACATTACAATTTGAAAAACGGATGTAATCTATTCTAGAGTAGAAACTCTGAGTAAGTCTAAGATCAGTTAGCAACAAAATACATGCATTTATGAAATGCTACCCGGTTCGGTGCAAGCAGGCATAAATGTCACATCTGTGGGATTGGCATCCAGAACAGCATTTCATTACATCTCTTAAAAAAACGCTGAATATTTTTAATAGTGAGATATGCCAATTAGAAAAGATAAAGTCAACACAGGCAGTTCTACTAAAACCCTCCAAGGAGGGAAGGGGCAAACTGGTATGAACAAAAGACATGATCAGTAGCATTAATTAAAGGGTTCCTGGAAATTTGATCGTATCAGTTTCTCAGCAATAATATAATTCATATTGCAACCCTACACATATTCTACTTCCTTAGTGATTTTTGGCAGCAGCTTTTTCTAAAGAACTTCTGGAAAACAGGAGATGGAGAAAGAAGAAGCTGTGTTGCTGGGTTACTGAGGGTAGAAAGTGTCTAGCATGCAATAACAGAGGCAGCAATGTGAATTCCTCCAATCAGCATGTTTATTCGCAATTCTACCTTCTGCTTTCTGCCAAATAACTCTGAAAGGGCCTTAGTTCTGACTTACAGTTTTCCGGATTCTTTAAAAGAATTAACTGTGGATGCCATGTTTTAAAATTTCCGAAAGAAATTCTATCAGATTCCAAAATTTTCTTATACCCACCTGTTAATTGGGGATGAATAATTGGGAGGAAATTCTCATATCAATTTTACAAACTTCCTAATCTTGCTTTAAGCATAATGAGATGTTATATGTATTTTAGCTGAATCCATTTGATTTAGAACTCAAACAGGGCCATTAAAAAAAAACAACTTCTGATCTCAAACTTTCCAACGTATTTTCACTTTCACAAGAGCATATAAATGGCTCTTTCTGCATGTGACAGGACATTAACAATGTCTTTGAAACAATAATGAGGACAAAAAACTTTCTCCCCCAGAAGGATCACTGCACATCTCACTAACTTTAAATGACTGGCCCTTCAAGGCCCAATCTCTCAATTCCTAGACACCGAAGAGAAAATGAACTATAATTAGGATTTCTAATAATATTTTATGGGGGGGATAGGGAACATCTTCCCATAAATTAAACAGAGAATATTGTTTCAGGAGTGATCTCAACTATAGATTAGGGGGTTATCATAGATCCAAACAGCTATCCATGCTAACCACTGGAAAAACCCACATGATGTGGGAAGGAAGTAGGACAGTGGGTACCCACAAAGATTCCATGACAAACCCACTGGGGCAAAGCAGAAAAAATGGGAAGCGGCTATACTGATGACCATGTTAACCAAGCTGCTGAAAGCTTTCCCTTAACTTGTTTTGTAAATGGAACAAGAGAAGGGAGTAAATTTTAAAACAAAAAACTACAGCCAAGAGCTCACTTCAACTCCTCCCAATGTCTAGAAATCTTCTCAACCAGTCATCTGAGAAAGTACTTATGGTCTTTAAAAGCAAACAGTAAAGGTTGTTTCATATCTTTATTTTCCTAACCATTATTTTTAAAGTAGTCATTTCTATACTTATCTAATTCTTACCTCAAACTTCCGAAGATTAATAAGAACACTTTGCTCTAACTTAATGAGACATGAAAATACTCAGTTAGCTTCAGTAAAGCTATATTTGCCACATTTTTCTTCTCCATTATTTTCCATGATACACACAAAAACACACTAGTGTCAAACACTGTGCAGAACACAACTGACAAGGTCCCTGAGAGAAGGCATGACATTCATTCAAGAAAGACAGGACAAGGTAAAAAGAGAGCTTAAGGAGTTACTAAGAAGAGATAGAAAAAGAGGGATGCTGCAGCAGCAGCCATGAAAACAAGCACACTAAAAATGACTTTGAGAGAAACCTATCAAGTGAGATCATGAGGCACTTCCAACATAAAAAACAATATTGGGGGAAAGGGCGCGCGACAACAGTTACCGTTTCCTGAAAACCATCATTGCAGTTTCATTTCAAAATCCTTCAGTTATGCCAATGGTAAGCGTTCGTGTAAATGTTGCCCACTGACAATAAATTGAACTATCTATCATTACTCAGCTAAATTCATTCCAAGCCATAAGCTATCAGAAACATCGCTGGATAGTCTAACTGACCCTGTCTTCTTTTTCTGGTATCTATAATTAGACCTAATTTATCCCGCACGCACCAGAAACATGCCCTTTCAGAGCCACACCCAAACAACTACTGCCAATTTTAGACTTTTTTCTACTTTAAAAAAAACACAGATTTGATTGCTTGACAAAGGCTGAAGAAACTAATAAACACATTGTTTCCTAGAACTAGAACACATGTAATAAGGTTTAAATTTTAGAAGATGCATTTATAATCTGTATTACAAGTAGTCCTTGACTTACGACAATTGAGCCCAAAATTTTTGTTGTTAATTGTTAAGTGAATTTTGCCTCATTTTACAACTTTTCTTATCTCAGTTGTTAAGTGAATCACTGCAGTTGATAAGTTAGTAACCCGGTTGTTAAGTGAATCTGGCTTCCCCATGGACTTTGCTTATCAGAAGGTCACAAAAGGGAATGACATCATCTTGGGACACTGTAACTATCCTAAATATGAACCAGTTGCCAAGTGTCTGAATTTTGATCACATGATTATGGGGATGCTGGAAAGTGCCGTTGTTAACTTCAAATGGCCACTAAGCGAACTGTTATAAGTCAAGAACTACCTGTAGTTATAACAGTCTTCTGCTTCACTATAACACAGTAACTATGAGTTAGCTAAAATGCCCACACTGGAAGAATGATGCTTAAAAAGAACTATTTAAAACAATGTAAAAAAAGAAAACATATTATTTATTGCTGGGTATGTGGAAACTATATCACTCACAGTTGTTATCTCTGGGGTGCTTTTTAGGCCAAGGCCCACATTTGGGGCTTTGGGGTTGTCTGTCAAGAGATTGAGCAGGATAAACAATTGAGCTGGGTTACTTGGTCAGGTAAGCCAGGACACAGAAATGAGTTCAGTCATACCTAATTTTGATATAACTAAAACCAAATTATTTTAACCTGATTATTCCCTGTGGATAAAATTCTCCTGTTATCACATCAAACTTGTGGCAAATGTTTGAGAGGTGGAGGTCACACTGAAGGAACTTAATTAAGGTCAGCATGATTCTGTAGCTTGACTAGGTACTTTTGTTCTAAGCCATGGTTTGTTTCAACACAATTCATTGAAAATACCAGAATGGCTTTCCTCATACATAATGTAACACACAATTTTACAAACACAATAGCTGGGCTGACGTATCATGCAAACAAAATTATTATGTAACATAATGTGTGAATCAAGAAAGCAATTATATAAAGCTCTCAGTTTGTTCTAAAACTTTGCTGGGCAAAGAGTGCCTTTTTAGAATTTTAATAGTTAGCTCCTCGTTTCTTCTCCAAATACAGGTCATGCACAGCTTGCCAGATAAAGTTATTTTTCTCAGCTCATTCAGATGGCAAATGAGTTTAAATGATAAAAATAGATGTTCATTGAAAACTGGAAAGGAATATTGTTGGTAGAAGCAATTTACTTAAAATGGACTAATCTTTCTCCTTAGGAGTCTTTAAAAAAAAAAAAAAAAAGGCCAGACAGCTATTCTTCATTGAATCTAGGTTGCGTTCATCTCCCATTTGTATTTTATTTAGTCCAAAAACTGATGCTGAGAAACTTTTCAGGCAGCTTAAGTTCCTCACCCAAATTATTACAGTTTGAATTTGATATTTCTATAACCCACTGTATGCTGTACTTATGTAAAAATCAAAAACCCTGTCCCTGTAAAAATATTGTTGCACCAAGCTCTTCCTTCAGATGGGAATAGGCGATAGGGCACTCAAATGCAAAATAAATTAGCTGACAAAAATAACAAAACAAATACTGCAGTTCAAGTGATGCTGCATATTATAGTAGAAGTTTTCCAACAGTAATGGGGCTGCATTCTTCCATGATTATGTAATCTACTACTTCACACAAGTTCTATGGCACATATCCAATAAATACAAACGGCTGTGATACTGAAAAGGACAGTTTAAAATCCACCATATTTTGAATAATACTCCTTAGGGCCTGTAACCACAACTGAGGTTATCTTGGGCACTGTTAATTAACTGTGCAGTTTGGCGATAGAAACTTTAGATCAACACTGGTGACTTTTTCCCCTCAGCAAGCTGCCTTCCTATAATTTATGCAAAATTTAACTGTTTGTGATCAGCAAGGATCATGATCTCTTTCCAAATAATATTTTTTTTCTGCAGCTCTGCATCTGAAAATGATTTCTGGTTTAAATACGAGGCAAAAAAGTACACTGACTTAAACTGATCATTTTTCTGATTTCTCAAATAAAGGTATAAAGGTACATGAGTGAAAACTGCCAGGAAACCAGTATCCTGACTTACAGATAGTCTCTGAAAAATCCATTAAGATGACCAATCGTATAGAACTTTCTTTTCTAACTTAATTCTCCATGGGAACATTGCCAAGAATACTTGGTAATGTGGAAAACAGCACATCAAAACAAAAAGCTGCAGAAACTGAAAGCGACAGGTACTAACAAGGACATTAGATTCAGTGTCTGCATACAACAGCAGCACAGAACTACACACAGAAACAGGTGAGGTGCTCACTCAGGAAACAGAACAGTGATTGGTACATGCAGGTTGGGAAGCAGCATTAGCTGAAGTTGTAGGCAAGGAAAAGGGGGGGAAAATCATAAGGTCCACTTAGGAACCCTTTCACTCAAGATTCTGACCCAGTCAGTGGATGGAAACAGTGGTGGCTGCTCTAAACATTACCTTCACTGGAACCTGGATGAAGCAGGCATGTCCTTTCAGGTCTTATTAGGCCTCTAGGGAGGGTTGAGGACCATTGACTATGGTGTCCTTCTGGTTTGTCAGTTGGAGCCACCAGTTATTGGGGTCGGGGAAGATAAACTACTTTTGCAAATGAAACCTGAGCAACTTGAGAGAAGCAGCTACAAAAGACTTCAGGATGCAGTTTGAATTCAGATATATGACTTGATATTGCCAATGCACTGTTCTCTCCTCTCACAGGAACCTTTGTTGACCATGATGTAGATCAACATTGTAGAGAAAAGCTAATTTAGCAGTACTGTAAGATAAAATTGTGACTCCAACAGTCAGTGAAAGCAACTGAATTCAGACAGCTATGCTGCATTTGAAACTCTTTTAATTGTATTGCTAGGGAAACAGCGATGAGTCCTACTTATAACTAGTCTCCACCAGCGCAAGGGGAAGTGTCCCAACTGCTTCAACATTCATGGAAGCAAACTGACGAAATGCGTAAGGACAAACGGCACTTGGGGTCATAAGCCTCATGATGAAGGCAATCCCATAGCATGAATTTTAGCAACTTCCCATTTCTGAATCTGCTGAGAAGTCCAACATTCATCATCCCATGATGAAAACAGCAAGTCCAAGTTCCAATTAGTTTTCATCATGTTTTAACTAAAGAACAGCTAACTAATGGGCAAAAGTGATTGTATCCAAGAGGCATAATACTGTTTAAAAATAAACAAAAATTAAACCAAGAAAACAAAGTTTCAAAGTCATTTTTTAAATCAATGGAATTTAAAAAAAATGCTGGCTGACTATGGAGTGTTTATACAAAGTAAATGCTTTTTCTTCCTTCTATTTTCTCCAAGAGCTACTAAAATATTGAAATATTTCTGTAAATTAGGACTTTAGAAATTATGTAAAGCATCTTCTTTTGGAGCCAAGTAAAAACACTTGTTTATAATGTTAAAACATTTCCAGATTTTTTTAAAAAAGTTTCATTTGTACTAATGATGCATTAAAAAAATAGAATATTTCTCTGGAGAATTCATTCAAATAGGAAATACTGGTACATTATGAATTTAAGTGGATCTTTTGATAAGCAATATCAGCCATACAAGAAAGCAGGCAGCAGCTTCATTATGATTCCAAGTTCTGTATCTTTATTACAGCTGAAGATCAGAGGTTCACCTACTTAAATGAATCAATGGCTTTTTAAGCAGTTTATTTCTGATGCTGAGAATTTTTTTTTAATAAAAATGTTTTGCCTGATAAATAATAAAAAGTTTAGAGAAAATATGTACCGGTAAAATATTAATAAACATGCCATGCTAAATCAATAAAACGGAATTCCTTTTTTTTTAAGCATCTTCAGATATCACAGGTAGCTGCATCAGGCTGACCTCAAAAAAGCTAATTAGGTTGAAAGTATCTGGATGAGAGGCTAAGGGGAAATCCCAAAACTATAGGCTAAACTGAAAATTTTAAAAAAAACTTCAAGAGCGAATAGTTTCCATAGTGTTGCCAAGAAACCTACATTGTCATCATTGTATGTAATCACCAGAAGTCAAACTCAAATTGAGGCTGTCTTTTCCTTTTACAACAGCAATTTCAAAAGAGAGCTTTAATAGAGCATTATGACTTTTGACTACTATGTTTCCTTAAGAGAACTGATAATATTTAAGTGACAGCAGCTTTCTAATACATTAATTTGTTGTATCTCCTGTATATTCACAAAATCTTCCAAATGTTCTATTATTTCATTAATTTTCTTCATGTAAATTTTTGATGCCAGGACTCAAAAAATATGCCTTATAAAAATTAAAGGCTGAATACATAAATTGGTGAAATGGTATACTAAAATCTCTCTAAATTAATACAGTATCTGATTTCAGAATATCTTTTAAAAGATTCTATGGAACACATTCCAAATTTAAGCTGTCTTCACCTATTAATAGCAATATTGTAGAACATATAGTAAATGAAATAAAATGACTATTAGTATATGAGATGCAGAAGATGGTTTTAAAGAAGTTGGCATCATTTTCCTGAAAAATTTAATGAACCTGTATTCATTACAGTGAGTTTGACACTACAGTAACCATCAACCATCAGTAACTCATTATTTGCTTACTTTATTCAAATGGATGAATTCATGCACATTTAAAATAAAAAAACTAACACCCTACCTGGGTCCAATAAACCCAGAGCCACATACTAGTCAAACATATTTTTCACAAATCTGCACAAGTAAGAAAAATATGATGTTTTATTCATATAATCCTGCACCAAATGCCCAATTCACCTTTGTGGAATCCCTTCCAAGTTTTTCAAAATACTGCATTCATCCTCCACAGAATGGAGAAAAGGAAGAATGTCTTCCTAATACAACCCACACTGCTGTGCTCTTTGTCACTTCATTTGCATTTTGATAAATCTGAACAGCCAAACTGTAAGGCTCCTTAAAAACGAAAAACAGATTCAAGGAAAACAATTCACTCAATGCAAGAAAAGTAGAGCACAGAGACTGCAAGCACTAAAAAGCAGGACAACGGGGAAAAAGAGAGAAACTGGCTGCAAGTGAACTTAAGAGGCTGCCAATCATTTTTGTTAATACTGCTAAAGACATAAATGTTTAAATTCCACAGCACTGGAAAACCCAGTTTTAAAATACATTTTAAATAAATATTCCATGTGACACATGGAGGAAGCAAGAAGATTATGCTCCTTTTCCCATCCTGAAGATTAAGGCAAAGACTGATGGATTTAGAGACTGAATTCACAAAAAACCACTGCATTAGCTACTGTCAAAGGAGTGCCCTCCAAGTATGCTTTCCTATAGCTCTCACCGTTCCCAGCCAGCAGGACCCACATCCACAGCCATTCACAATCACAGTCACAGGAGTTTTATTCCACAGCAACAGTTGAGAATGGATGCAGCGTCCACGTGGTGTCATGCCATGTCTTCAAAAGCACCCTTGAAGAAAACCACCACGGTAAACGGGAGTATTTTATTTTTTTTATTAGTTAATGCAGGCATGCAACCATGTTTCTCAGCAATAGATCGGAGAGACCCTTTACCAGTTTGACTGGACTGCAGCATTCCTGCCATACTGAAGGCCTGAGCCCCGACAGCAGATCCTAACCGTTGTCCCAAATTCGGTTGCCAAATCAAAATTGGGGAAAGAAAAAAAAGAAAGAAAGAAAGAAAGAAGCAGCTTCCTTTAGTGGCTTATCTAGTAAATACAGCAGCACAGATAAACAAATATTGCCATTAGAAAGTTTTTACACAGGAAGAGCCTGTGAGGATGTGGAGAAAATCCATTGCTTTCTTTCTTTCTCCTGTGGTTTTTTCTCCCCCCCCCCCTTAAAATACCTCCAAACCTCCTTAGGAGAAGAAGGGGGGAAAAAAAGGTGGGGGGGGAGAAGAGACTTATTTCTCTCCTCTAGCACAGTTTGGGATTTCCCCCCCCCCCTTCCATGGAGGTGGGATGGTGTGTGTGGGGGGGAGAAGAGACTTATTTCTCTTCTCTAGCACAGTTTGGGATTTTTTTCCCCCCTTCCATGGAGGTGGGATGGTGTGTGGGGGGGGGAAAAAATCACAATGCAGCTGCTACAGCCCAGATTTCGACCTCGCACACCACACGCAATGCAACAGCACAACCATCCTTTCTCTCACCCCCCCTTTTTTTTTTGCTTTTTTGAGGGGGGGGGCTGGAGAAAAACCGGGTCTGACAAGAAGGAAACCCTCCAAAAATGGATGCTCTCATGTAACAGAACAGCGGAGGGGAATGGGGGGGGGGAACGGAGTGGGGGGGGGGTGGCAGGAAAGTGGAGGCTCCGTGACCTTGCAAGGCAGGCAGGCAGGCAGAAGAAGGGGTGCAGGGAAGAAGTGGGGGGGGCGGGCGGGGTGGAGAGGGGGGGTCTCTTCCAGTAGCGAAGGAGGAGGAGGGGGGGAAGGGCTCCCCCAGGAGAGGAATCGGGAGCCGCCTCGAATGAATGAAGCCCCCCCTGCGGATGAGAGGAGCCGCCGGGTCCCCCCTCCCTTCCCTTATTGGTGTGTGAGGGAGGGGGTGTCCTTGGGGTATATTTATCCAGCCCCCCCCTCTTCTTCTTCTTCTTCCTCACCCGTCCGGATCTCGGCGGCCCCATTTCCTCCCTCTCCATCCCGGAGGAAAGAGGCGTCGCTGGGGCCGTCCGGGGGAGCCGCAGGTGCGGAAGGGTGGCGGAGAAGAGCGCCCGCTCGCCTGCCTGCCTTGCCTGCCTGCTCGGGTCTTTCGGGCGCCTCATCACCAGGGCTGAGGGGAAGCCGGCGGAGGGCCGGGCAGCGGGCGAGGCTCACCTGAGGGACCGCCGCATCGCTCGGCCGCGGGTCTCTCTCTTTTTTTTTTTCTCTCTCTCTCTCTTCTTCGTCCCTTGGCTTCGTGCCGGCGAGGGGCAGCACCGCCACCGCGACGGCCACCCGCCCTCCTCCCCGCTTCGGTGGGGAGGAAACGCCGCCTCGCCTCGCCTCACACAGCCGCCTCAGCCGCCGCCGCCGCCGCCTCTCGCTGCCTCGCGCGCGCACGCGCACGCGCCACCGGCCGGGCCCCGCCCCTCCCTCTCTCTCTCTCTCTCTCTCTCTCTTTTTTTTTTCTCCCCCGCCCCCTCCCACCCAGCCTGGAGCTGACGTGACGCGCGCGCTCGCGCAACCCAGCGACCGCGAGAGGCGGAGGTCTCCTCCGGCTGCCGCCGCCGCCGCGCCCCAAGTCAAGCCCCGCCCACACCTCCTCCTCTTTTTTTCCCCCCCCTCCTCCCAGGGGGCGGAGCGAGGAGGAGGAGGAGGAGGAGGAGAAAACAGGCAGGCCCATCGAAAAGGCAGGAGCCGCGCGCGCTCACCGGTCCCCGCCCGCGATTCCCGTCGGGGCTTTACGCGAGTGGCGTAGGGATGTGCGGAGTGGGGGGGGGGGTGGAGGCCAAAGGAGGAAAGCGGCGCCTTTTTTTTTTTTTTTTGGTTTTGTTTTACGACGCTCGGCTCCGGCGACGTGCTTGGCGGCCGCCCCGGGCAACCAACCCCCGGCGAGGAGCGCGAGGCCCGGTGGCAGGTAAGGCGCCTCCTGAGGGTAGATTCCTCTGAGGGGGCAAATCGAGCGGCGGCCCCGGCTGGAATGAGCGGAAAGGCCGCCTGAGGGGGGGGAACCCTGAGCGTGGCCGCGGCCCGGCCTGGATGGGTGAAATCCTGCCGCCTTTTCTCCGTGAGGGAAACCGTCCCTTTCCCGCCATTCATTCGCCCTCATCCCGTGTTAGAGGTAGTCCTCGACTTACGACCACGACAGCGAGCGCCCCCGTCGTTAAGCGAGACATTTGTTCAGTGAGGGTTTTTTTCCCCCCCCCCCATTTCTTGACCCAGTCGGTAAGTGAAAAACTCCAGCCTTCTCGATACAGGTAGTCCTCGACTTAAGGCCACAATGGAGCCCGAGGTTTCTGTTGTTAAGCGAGGCATTTGTTCAGTGAGTTTTTTGCCTCATAGGGCGCGACCTTTCTTGGCTCAGTTGTTCAGGGAATCACTGCGGTTGCTAAGTGAGGAGCCCGGTTGTTAAGTGAATCTGACTTTGGGGGGGGGAGGGGAGAAGGTTGCAGAAAGGGATTGTGTGACACACACACACACACACACACACGGAAGGGCACAGCAATGGTCGTAAGTGTGAAGCCAACCGTCTGAATTTCAATCAGGTAAGCTGTGAGGATGCTGCAAATGGTCAACGGTGAAAAAACGTCGCATTTTCAGTGCCGCTGTAACTTGGGGACGGTCACTAAGCGAACTGTCGTAAGTCGAGGACTACCTAGGAAGCCAAGTAAAATAGGCCTAGATCACCTTGCCTGCAGGGAAATTCCATAGGAGCTAATAGTCATCGCAACTTTTCTTATTCTACCTGGTGAGATGGCAGCACCTAGCTAACCTTGGCTGATCTTGGGAAAGCTAAACAAGGTTCATCTCAGTTAATCCTTGGAGGAGACACCACTAGGAAATGTAGGCTAAAAAAGCAACTCGGAAAGCAGCGGTAGAAACTACTGTCATCTCTTTACCCAAAAAAAAAAAGGCTACATGGATGTGGCCATGAGGTCATCGGAGGTTGTGCACAAGATTTTTCTTCTTACTCTACAATTTTCAAGGCTATTTTACTTTTTTTTTTTCTTTTCCTCTCCTACCACTGGAAAGTTACTTGGCCTAAAAAAAGGTTCCTGTATGCCTAGCCCTTCATAATTGCAGGTTCTATTTTTTTTTTTCTTTGTATAGTATACTTAAAAGTGCTTTGTTGTTGCTTCCAAGAAAATGAGTTGGTATCTAAAAAAGATTTCCTTTAGATATAGAATTTATTTGGTGAGTCACTGCCGAAAGGTTTCAAGTAACAGCTAATGGATAGAATGAGCAATACTTGGCTATTGGGAAGAAAAGAAACGCAGACAGGAAATGAACAATTTCTTGCTGTGGGTCAATGCCGAAAACCACCATGTTGCTCTTACTGACAGTTGGAGGCTAAGCAAAGAGAAGGATGCAGCATCCATGGTGTAGCAATTAATCTGTGCAAGTCCGGATTGTTGACTCAGGTAATCATAGATGCTCCTGTTCCATTTTAGTATTCCTGTTTAGGGTGATCAGCATTATGGGTCTTAAATCCACAAGATGTTTGCCTCGGAAGAATGGGAAGCTCTGGATGCATTTTTTAAAAAAGGCAAACACCAGTTCATTATAATAAGGGGTCTCCAAACTTGGCAACTTTTAAGACTTGTGGACTTCAACTTCCAGAATTCCTCAACCAGCAGGGTTGAAATCAGTGGTGGGTTGCTCCCGGTTCGGACTGGTTCGCAAGAACTGGTAGTAAAACTAGCGGGAGGCTCCGCCCACTGACCCGGATGTTATCATAGGTGATCTGCGCATGCGCAGAAGAGCACATACACGTGGGCAGGCGTGATGCGAACCGGTAATAAAGTTAAGTAGAACCCACCCCTGGTTGAAATCCACAAACCTTAAAAGTTGCCAACTTTTGAGACCTCTGCATTACAGAAGATCTACTACATAGATCACTCATGTATATCACTCTTAATTCTCATTATTTTCAAAAGGCAATTGTTTAGTTATTGCCTTTGAAGATCTTAATGATTACTAATACATACAAGTCATCAGTGAATTTCCTTTGTCTTTTAATTGTATGCAGGAAAACTTCCCATTCCTTCCTAATGAGTAAATAAATCAGCACATGCAGCGTCTTTCCTGTTGTAATGAATGGGTGTTCTCCAGTTTTCTCTGAGTCATGCCCAGGGGACAGCGCTCACTGTCAGTTGTCCGCTTTCAACATACAGAAGTATTTACAAAAGCAGAACATCAAATAACTTGAAGGCTGCAGTCAGTTTTTTAATTCCTTGAGAAAGTTTTAGTGGCCCCGACCTTTAGATAAACAAGAATACGATCAGGCTGAAAAATAAGCATTTTTGTCCCTGAATTCAAGCGGGGGACTAAAGGAAGAGTCAATTTGTTTTCCTTGAGGTAGAAAAATATTTTAAAATCCAGTCAACATCTAATCAATTGCCATGCTCCAGGGGTGGTATTCACTTACCTTTGCTACCGTTTCACAAATGTGAGCGCGCTCGCTCGCTATGCTCACACATGCCTCCTGCACACATGCGCAGAGCCTTCTGTGCATGCGCAGAGGGTCAAAAACGGGGTGTGATTACGTCCAGGTGGGTGGGCGGAGCCTCCTGCCACCAGCGCCACCGGATTGCGCAATCCGGATAGAATCAACTGAATTTCACCACTGCCATTCTCCCATTTGGCAAATCAAACGTTAGTATGTTCTCTAGTTTTCACATTTAACCTTTTTCATTCAGTAGCTCAAATGCAGGAGCACTTCACACTTCTCATGTGTAAATGTCTTTTTTCATCTCTGTTCCTTTTAAGGCTTTGGGCTTTCTCCAGCAGCCGTAGCCCTGCTTGCACAGAATGGACCCTGTTGTCCTGAGTTACATGGACAGTTTGCTGAGACAATCGGACGTTTCTTTACTAGATCCTCCCTGCTGGCTTAACGACCACATCATTGGGTTTGCCTTTGAGTATTTTGCCAACGGCCAGTTCCGAGACTTCTCTGACCAGGCCTGCTTCGTGGGCCCGGAAGTGGCTCAGTTCATCAAATGCACCACCAACCAGGAGGAACTGGCTGTGTTCCTCGAGCCTCTCGACCTGCTGCACAAGAAAATTGTGTTCCTGGCTATCAATGACAATTCCAACCAGGCAGCCGGTGGCACCCACTGGAGCTTGCTAGTGTATTTCCAAGACAAGGACAGCTTTGCTCACTATGACTCCCACAGCAGGTGTAACTCAGCGCATGCCAGACAGGTTGCCAGGAATTTGCAGTCCTTTCTTGGCAAGAGGGGCAAAGCTGCCTTTGTGGAAGAGAAGGCTCCAGCGCAGCAGAACAGCTACGACTGTGGGATGTATGTGATCTGCAACACGGAGGCCCTGTGCCAAGAATTCTTCCAAGGGCCGCAGGAACCGGTGCTTCAGCTCTTGACTCCTTCGTACATCACAGGAAAGAGAGAAGAATGGAAAAAACTCATTGCTAGGCTCTCCAAGAAGTGACTTGTGACTTTCCAGCGATTGGTCTCTTTTTAAGAAAAAAAAAATCTCGTTTTCTGTGCCTGAGAGGAGCACTAGTGCACAAGACTTCTTTTTCCCTACAGAAAGAATGTACTTATCTTTGCACTTCTTCTGCACTGTTGTTATTCTGCAGGGCTAAGCCCTGGGAAATGGCGACGCCATCTTCCCTACAGTTTGGAGCAGCTGCCGCTTAGCCTAACCTCTGTATCCTCCCAAATCCCCGCGACGCTCAAGTTCTTTGTACGCCTGTGTGTGTGTGTGTGTGTGTGTGATCCAGTTTCAGTGATGTCAGTGGCAGAGACACGGCCTCTGTGCAATTACAGCAGCTTTCAGTGTCTCTCTTTCGGAAGCATCTGTGAATGTCTGGGAATGGAGATCAGATTTTTATACGGCTGCAAAATTACTGTTATCGCTTGTATCCAAAGCTTCAGTCTTCGGGCTGGGAAGTAGAGGTCCCTTATTCCTGCTTTTCTGAAAAGGAAGTGGGATAAAGCTATTTATTGTGTGAAGTGTTTTGCCTGCCTCCAGTAACTATACGCTTTTCTGTAGTATGAGGAAGCCAAATTATTGTACAGTACAGCTGCCTTGAAGGCAGGAGTCAGCTCCTCTTTATTTCTAGCTCCATCTCCGCCTCCTGTTTATTTAACACAGTAAGGATTTTTTAAAAGGTGCTGTACTTCTGAATGAATGGTATGATGAAACTATTAGAGGGAAAGGAATTTTCCCTCCAGTATTTAGACCAGGGCCCGGGGGAGATCAGAAACTGAAATTTCTGCGTATCACTTTGAGCACTTTGACCTAGAGAGTGCCTTAATAGTGCACTGAATCTATTTCCCTAAATTATATTCCGCTGGAGTGAAGTCCAGTAAGGCTTAGTTTTGTTAGCTAAGATTGCATCCTCTTGATTTCTAAATATATACCAGTACTTGTAATGGCAGGAGGACTTGAGTGTTTTGTGCAACGAAAAGGTGACGTTGACTCACATTCCTTGAGAACTGCAGATGCAAACAACTGGCTGGCGCGCCAGAGGTTCTGCTGCAGAGATTCAGCAATACATTAGGAGAAAAGTTGTACTAGCCACCGAAGCACAGGATTAGCGCTCACCCATTTCTCAAGTCTTTTTTAATTGTTGAATATGTGGGATTTGGAGTGAAGGTAGAATCATGACTGAGATTCCTCCATGGTTGTGCGATATAAATTTGCTTCCTTCTGCTGAACATTTGGCTGGGCTGAAAAAAATAACCTCTCGTTTGGTAACATGCCAAGTCAGGTGGTATAGTCTTAAAGCCTATATTACCTGCGTCTCGCCCCCCCCAATTAAATCTTGTTTTATTGATTCTTGATGGATGCTGCCTCAGCAACAATCCTTTTTTAAACACTGCACAAGGAGCATCTTCAACAGGATTTAAGTATAACAAGTTCCGTTGTTTTACCCTATGTTGAAACTGTTGAGCAGAAGCACTTGGTAATTTCTCTTATTTGCATAATCGCATTATGTTTGGGGAAAACCTTCGGTCAAAAATTAAAAAGAAAACTTCTCTGAAAAGCGATGCTCGGTGGCAGTAGTCTTGTTTTGTTTCCATACAATTCTTGAATTGTGGAATCCACACCCAGCTGGAAGAGCCACTTAGTTCTGGAGATATTTTCTGAAAGATGAGGAAGCTTCTGCAGACCCCGATGAGCTGTTAAGAGTGCAGTAATAGCTCATTAAAATCAAGGATGCCTTCAGAGGCTTTTTTGAGGCAGCTCCTTCATTCAGTTATGGAATTCTAGGATAGCATCATCCACGGCTGGTTCTCTCTTGCCCCCCAAAAGGGAAGTCTTTAATAGCTCCCTAGGAACTCTTTGGTAGCAATCTACTGTTAAAACCCAGGTCCTTCCATTTGGGTATTTTTAGCAGCAACCTTCACCTTAAAGGCAACTCGTCATAATTACTAGATTGTCAACTTCCTGACGGTGCAGCAGCATGAAAATTCAAGTGTTATGCCATGGTGATGGGGGGTGAGGGGGGGGGGAAGGATCTTGGCACTCCTACGTCTGTAAACAGAATTCAGAATAAAAGAGTGAGATTAAGGAAAGTAACTGAGGCCCAATGCGGATTCTTTTATTTCAGTTTCTGCACCAACTATTGAGTGCCTTCACATCCACCGAGGACAGCAATAGCAGAGACACACTAGAAATGACCAATGAAATCAATTTGGATCATTGTTGCATGGCTGGAAGTGTTTTTGGCTCTCAGCTGGGTTGAGGGAAATGTACTCCTCTAAATGTCTGTGGGGATTGTCAGTCGTCCAGGTGATGGTTGTCCCAAAAATGCTTTTCCAAAAGGCACTGAAGAGTCTTCAAGGAAAAACAAAAAAATCCAGTTGGTATTCTTCTAAATGACCTTTTGCACCATTTGCATCAAAAGGAGTCTCCAACATTTCTGGGCCTATTTATCTAACAGCAACCCCCTCAACCTTTTGGGCATCAGGGGCCGGTTCCATGGAGATAGGTTTTTCCACAGATCAGAGGGTGTGTGGTTTTCATGTGCTACCTGCCTCCCACGGGACTTCGTTTGTTTGCAAGGCCCAGTTTCTGGCATGTTGCAACCCTGGTGCCAGTTGAGGATTGGGGATCCCTGATCTAGAAATCATATAATTCTAAGCAAGTGCCATAGGAGCTCCCTGCCAATTGTCCCGAGTGCAGTTGTGGTCTTATTGCTTGAAAGGCTTAGTACGGGAGTCCAAACGCAGCAGCTTCTTTTAGGTGCAGAGAAAAGCAAACAACTTTGGATGCCAAGGGCGTCACCAGGTAGAGAAAGACAAACACTCTGTAAGATGCCATTCAAGAGATTCTAAGACTTTCCACCCGTTTTTTCCCCCCTTTACATTGATTTTCCCAAATGACCAACTGTTCTCCCCGTCTCAGCAGGTAGAGCAATAGGGATTCTCCCCCCAAACATATGAAGGCCTGTAGCCTTTATGGGACAGAAGAGACCAAGAGGCTGCAAGTTGTATTTGAAGGCGAGACAAACTCGGAGGAGCCACAGAAAGGGTAGGATAGCCATAGCACTTAGATTTATATATCGCTTTACAGTGCTTTACAGCCCTCTCTAAGTGGTTTACAGAATCAGCTTCTTGCCCCCAACAATCTGGGTCCACATTTTACTGACCTCGGAAGGGTGAAAGCTGAGTCAACCTTGAGCCGGTCAGGATCGAACTGGCTGTGGGCAGAGTCAGCCTGCAATGCTGCATTGTGACCACTGCACCACCAGGGCTCTTGTGTGCAAAACTGAACCAGGCAAGCGACGACTGCAGCACCCCTTAATCTCCCACATCTGCGCACACACACACACACACACACACACACACACACAGCTATCTTAAAAAAAGATAGAGTGTGATCCCAGTCCTCCCATTATCATTGCTGTGTGTGTCTGTCATTCATTACTAGATTACCTACGGCTTCTGGAAGTCAGCGTCCAAATGCAACAGGGAGGATGACGAAGAGTGGGAAGACTGTTAATGGGTTAAGCAGTTTGGCTTACCTTGGGTCAATCCCTCTCTCAGCGCAGCCCACCTGATAAAGAGTTATTGTCATGGGGAAAATAGGAGTATTAGGTTTGTCACCTTGAGTTATCTGTAAAGAAGGTGGGATAAAATAACCCCTTTGCAAATAAGCTTCAGTGGGAAAAGGGAATGACAGCAGATTCAGCTGTAATTGTCGCCTGGAATGAATCACCTTGCTAGTCAAGAACTTTACGGGGTGTTTTCTTAAGACAAAGCAAACACTCCTCAGAAGGATTATGAAAACCTGAAGGAAAAACGGGCAGCCCATCTGCAGTAACGCAGGAATAGCAATCGGCAGTCCCAGTATAGAAATATGGTCCCAGTTCCCTGCACCACCATCAGAACCGGAAGCAAGACTTGCCTTAGGGATCTAGAACGCACAATCTGAAAAGGAAAAGGAAAAGGGCCTTGGTAGTACAGTGGTCTAAAGCACCCTGTTATTAAGAACAGCTGCCTGCAATTACTGCAGGTTCGAATCTCGCCAAGGCTCAAGGTTGACTCAGCCTTCCATCCTTTCTACGGTAGGTAAATTGAGGACCCAGTTGTGGAGGCAATAAGCTGACTTTGTATAAATATACAAAAGAATGAAGGCTATTGCTGAGCACATTGTAAGCCGCCCTGAGTCTCCGGAGAAGGGCGGCATATAAATCAAATTAAAAAAACAACAACAACAACAACAAAAGAACGAGTTACGTATCAAGAACTTAGATTGTCTCTGTATGCTGATGCCTTTTGTTCCACCACTTTGAATATTTAAGACTCAGCCTGAGGTGGACTTGGCTAAGGAGCTCACTGGATGCCTCCTAGCTTTGCAGTTGTATGCAAAGTTCACAGGCAAAACCTCTACTAATGAGGGGCACGGCATCCCTTCGATCAGTGACAATTGATCGAAGGGATCAATCAGGCTGACAATTCCCTTCATTCGTTCTATATTCTAAAAATTTAACAAGAAGTTAAGCTGTGCGCTATAAAATCAGGTTGCAACGTTACGGTTTTTTTCTACAAATATTTTCCGAGATTTGGGGAGCCCAAATCCATTGGGACAATCCAGTTTCTGAAGCTTTTCCAATCTCACATCTGTACAGATAGCTATACGGATATCCTTGTGGTGGATACGTCTGGTGGATCCGAAGAGATTTTTTTTTCATACAGGAAGCTGCAAAATTGCCTTCATAACCTTTACCCTGCTCCATTTTTTTTCTGAATGAATAGGTAAACGCCGATATGTAAACATTTTAATCCTTGTATCGCACTTCGGTAGCCTGGAATGTGCAAAGCATACTTGCATTGCAAGAAAAGCCAGTTGGAAGCCAAACACCTACTCGGGGAAGGGTGCAACTTTAGAAAAGAATCTCAAAATTTTTACCTTGAGAATTAAGAAAAGGAAACAGAGGGGACTCTTTAACATTTTGGCAACATTTCAAATACGTATATTTTATCCCGTTTGTCCTTCAGAAAGATTGGAAGATTGCACACGACCTCGCATTCATTTCTGGAACTGGCTCTAACGAACTTCATAACTGAAAAGAAAGTTGAAATCCAGACGTCGCATAGTCCTGGGACAGCCTTTTTGTTCTACAAACACATTAGATTACTGTTGATTTTGTCTGAGTCTGCAAAGCAAAGGAAATATATCCATACAGGAAACAATCTGCAGGAAGACTAACAGAATGAAACAAATAAACAAACAAAAATAGCTGGTTTGTGATTTCGCTTATTTCTAGGCACTTGAAGCTCCCGTACCAACCATATTCTGGAATGGGTGATCTGAACTGTACAGCATCCTAATCACAATCCCAGCTGCTTACAGGGAGAGTAAAATCCCTGTTTTAAAATGATGGGGTCCCTGACAGCTGCTCTTGTCAAATACTTCAGGCTGCAGAAGAAATAAAGCTTAATTTCAATTGCAAGGATGTTAGCAAAGGACTCTGGGGCCCTCTGGTGTGCACAAGTGGGAACTGCACCCTTTTTATTCCCAAAGCTAGACAAAAACTCTCAATTCCTTTCACGTATTCTGTACTAATTTTTAGACTACTAATTCCCCATCCTACCCTTCTTTTAAGATAACCTGATAGGGTGGCAAGTGAAGACAGAAGAAGAAAAAAAAATAGATTATTTTAAGGAATAATGGTAAAGTATTCTAATCAGACAAGGTCCAAAAAACCTGAATCATGCTTGAAGCATGAGTCATGCCTTATTTTAAAACAATTAAGTGCCATATGCCACTTAATTGAGGGCTAGATAAGGGGACAGTCCCTAGAGATCTTGACTGATGGCAAACAAAAAAAAAAAAAGGATCTGCTTAATGATTTTGGAGGAAGCTAGGATGGGAAGCAGAAAACCTCAGAAAAAGGCAGCAAGAGAATGTCGAGAATTAGTTTCCCAAATCCACCTGATTAAGCCATGCTGGCTGAGGAATTCTGGGAGTTGAAGTCCACAGGTCTTAAAAGTTGCCAAGGTTGGACACCCCTGACCTAAGACAAAGAGGATTATGGGTAGTATCGACCTACACTGCTTTTAGTACATGACACACTCTTAATTTCTTTCTGAACTGAAATACCATGAAAAGATCTTCCCAGTTCTGAGCTCCATGGCTGCATGTATTAGCCCCGTGCCAAATGCAGCCGTGTGTGCAGAGAGTGCTCTTAACCCATCATCCAGGGCAACAGATGTCCCCTAATCAGTCTG
The DNA here is from genome assembly GCF_029215685.1 of Pituophis catenifer annectens. Taxonomy (NCBI): domain Eukaryota; kingdom Metazoa; phylum Chordata; class Lepidosauria; order Squamata; family Colubridae; genus Pituophis; species Pituophis catenifer. The sequence continues at coordinate 18,492,848 of NW_027256894.1, read as the reverse complement.
TCAGAAATTGTGGGGCTGTTCGGTCAAGAGGCGAACCAGAGAAATCTCCAGTCGTTTAGCCAATGGGATAGCAAGAAGAAGGAAAAAAAGCTATTAAGGCTGGCTCACAAGTCCTCCAGCAAAAAGCTAAGCCGATTAAATCTCCCTTAACAGGACAGGGAACATCAGAATGGCGCATTTCCAATTTGCAATCATGTGCCAGATAAGGACAGAGAAGAAATAACATTTGCTCCACGGTTTTTAAAACAAGTCGATGCAATTGACATGTCGTTCCGGGGGAGGGGGGGGCAAATGCGCAGATCTGAATCGAAGCTGCCCTTCCCAAATGTTGGGAGTGCGGCTGTCAGCGATAACATGCAGAAAGGGGAAAACTGCAGAGGAAAGCTAGGTATGGAAATAAGCACTGCAGAGACACCCCCCCCCAACACACCCTTCAACCCTCCCAAGGTATTTTTAGAACATGAAAGGTTCCGCTGGCGTTAAGATGCTCTGCAAAGCTCCGAGTTATTCTTGGAAACGGTGCCGGAGAAACGGTGTTCTGCATCAAATGAGCTACCATTTAAAAAAAAAAAGAGAGAGAGAGAGAGAGAGACAGAGATTATCTTTTTCATGTTTTAATCTGCCTATCAGGGCAGAAGTTCTAGCAGGCATGAAAGAAGAGGCCTGAAAATTATTCACAGCGACTGATATCTGCCTGCCCACCCCCCACCCCCCAGGTCCCACAAGCAAAACCCCGATGCTGGTATTAAAAAAAAAAAAAAAAAAAAGAGAGAAAGATTTGCATTTTTGCCATTTTGAATCTGCACCAAACGGCCATTGGCAGCTGAGAAACTCGGACGTATGACCTAAATGGACATGTTGGGGAGGCATCGGTATAGATTATGTAATTGGCATAAAGCTGAGAGCTCAAGGGAGGGATTAGCAAACGCACGGGTACAAAAAAGCTTAACGGGTTTTCTCAATTCCAGCTCTTTTGAAAGAAAAAAGAAAAAGGATGCGTCCCTCCACCATGATCTAGCCCGATCCGGTAGCGATGGAGGCGGGTGGTTCGGAGAACCAGTAGCAAAAATCCCTGGCCCATGCCCAGCTCCATGCCCAGCTGAGCCGCACGATCATCAGAGGCTTTTAAAAAAAATTTAAAAAGCATTTTTTCTACAACCTCTTCGGCCGAAAAAATGCTTTCAAAAGTAAAAAAAAAAAAAAAAGCCTCTGATGATCGCGTGGCTCAACTGGGATCGTCAGAGGCTTTTAAAAGCATTTTTTTCTGCAACCTCTTCGGCCAAAGAGGTTGTAGGAAAAAAAATGCCTTTAAAAGCCTCTGGCGATCCCAGCTGAATTGCCTGATCGCCAGAGGCTTTTAAAAGCATTTTTTTTCTGCAACCTCTTCAGCCGAAGAGGTTGTAGAAAAAATGTTTTTAAAAGAAAAAAAAAAGCCTCTGCCGATCAGGCAAGTCAGCTGGGATCGCCAGAGGCTTTTAAAAGCATTTTTTTCCCTACAACCTCTTCGGCCGAAGAGGTTGTAGAAAAAAATGGTTTTAAAAGTTAAAAAAAAAAAAAAAGGAAAAAAGTTGGCCACGCCCACCCAGTCACATTACCCACCACCACCACCAAGCCACGCCCACAGAACCAGTAGTAACAAATTTTACATTTCACCACTGGATGATACTTTAACTTTAATTTAAACTTAAAATATGGTTCATACGATGGTTTTTCACATTTTAGATCATTTTTTGGAGGGAAATTGGGAAGTACTCGTTAGTACCAACAATTTAACCATAGCGGACGGTGGGGGGGAAATCGGATTTTCATACTGACTGGGGTTGCTGTTATCAAATTTATCTCAGGTGTCAGATTTTTAAAAGGTTTGCTTCTGGCTTTATGCTTTCGGTAGCCGTCGCCAAACCAATGGCTTCCAGCGAAAACAGGAAGCCATTTTCCTTGCTGCCATAGTCAGCCTAGGTCTCATAGAGGACAAAGCCCCCTCCCCCCCAAAATGTTCTGAAGTGATTATCCTGAATATTTTTTTTTTTTGAGAAGAAATAAAAACGACATTCGCATTAAGAACAATACTGTGCCTTTATAACGTGCCTTTTGACTGCATTCAAAGTGCCTCCAGGAGTTATTTTCGATAGGGATAGACAATGTGTTGTTAAAAGAGTGAAAGGCAATCCGTAAAGTTTCGAGAGCAAACTGGGTTTTGAGCTCCTACGACGACCTGCTAAATCTTGGTTTCGAGCACAAACATGCAAAAATGACAGGGGGAAAAAAAATGCAGCGAAGGGACAACCTATACCGGTGATGGTGAACCTATGGCACGCGTGCCACAGGTGGCACGTGGAACCGTATCAGTGGGCACACGAGCATTGCCCTAGCTCAGCTCTTGCGCGCATGTGCGTGCCGGCCAGCTGATTTTCGGGCCTTCCAGGCCCACCGGAAGTCGGCAAAAGGGCCATTTCTGGCCTCCAGGGAGATAGGGAAGGCTGTTTTCGCCCTCCCCAGGCTCCAAGAAAGCCCCTGGAGCCTGGGGAGGGTGAAAAACGGGCCTACTGTGCCATCAAATGCCAAAAGCAGGGGGAGTGCAGGGGTTTTGCGCGCGCTTGCAGGGGGTGGGTGAGCACACTGAATTATGGGTGTGGGCACGCATGGGTGCGACACCCCCACTCCCCCCACTTTTGGCACACGACGGCAAAAAGGTTAGCCATCATTGTCCTATACTTTCTTTCCCCATCCGGTTGCACAAATACCTTCCAACCAATAGGCTCAGCAAAGCTTTTCTTGTCGTCACCTAGGGTGAGCGTTGACAGCCTTACATGATGGGTCTTTGCCGTGCCTGCTGGCCGTAGCTTTTTTTTTTTTTTTTTTTTTGGTCTTGCAAACCCCCCTCACTGGCCAATGAAAAAAGGGTCCTTGTCTTAGCAGCGCTTCTCCCAAAATAGCAGACCGATAAAATCAGGGTTACACTTTCCCAGCCAACAAGGGGGGAGGTTGAAAGCAAATTGCCTAAACACCTGAGACCTTATTGCTAAGAGAAGAAACCGACCAGCTGTCCGGCAGCCTGGCGGTCCCTGGGAAGGAGAAGAGGAAGAAGAAGAAGAAGAAGCCGTAACAGGCCGCTTCTGTCCAGGGATGCTGATGAAATGGCTTTCGGCTCCCCTGCTCATTCGGAAGCCCCCGGTAGACGCCGCAGAGCCTTTCCACCAATGCCCCACTTTTTCGACCTTTTGTTCGGACCCAACTAGCTGCCAACAGGAGTGTCATTTGCTTCCCATCAATAACGCCCAAAGGTCCTCCTGCAGGATCGTGGGACAAACTGGGAGGATCACAGAGGGATGCCAGGAGACCATCTAGCTGTTGGCGCCGAGAGCCATCCATTCATCTTCAACCCCACCGTCCCTCTCCATACTTTCTCAGGAGATGCTCCCTTGAAGAATCCAGCCGTCCCTCCAAAAGTGACTTTGGTCTCCTGCTCCAACCCCACCGTTTCTTTCCAGCAGATCCTTTTCCTGATGGAACTTCTACCTTGGTCGAATTCCCCACTTGGCCACCAAGAGGTCTTCCAGGGCCCGACAGTTAAGTTTTCTCACCCTGTTGCTGGGTTGCGGCTAACTGGCCATTGTAGAGATAAGGAAGATGACTCTAATGGAGATAGGCATCTATCCCTCCATCCTTCCCTCCACTCACCCATCCCCTCACCCATCCATTCATCCCTCCATCCTTTCTTCAACTCACCCATCCGTTCACCCATCTATTCATCCCTCCATCCTTTCCTCCACTCACCCATCCGTTCACCTATCCATTCATCCCTCCATCCTTCTCTCCACTCACCCATCCCTTCATCCCTCCATCCTTTCTTCAACTCACCCATCCGTTCACCCATCTATTCATCCCTCCATCCTTTCCTCAACTCACCCATCCCCTCACCGATCCATCCTTCTCTCCTCACCTATCCAACCCATCCGTTCACCCATCCCTTCATCCCTCCATCCTTCCATCCCCTCACCCATCCATTCACTCATCCCCTCACCCATCCATTCATTCCTCCATCCTTCCCTCCACTCACCTATCCAACTCATCCGTTCACCCATCCCTTCATCCCTCCATCCTCCCATCCCCTCACCCATCCATTCATTCCTCCATCCTTCCCTCCACTCACCTATCCAACTCATCCATTCACCCATCCGTCCATCCATCCATCCATCCATCCATCCATATATATATATATATAACATCTGGAAGTGACTCAGTTGGACACCTCCCTAGTGCATTGAACTATAAAAAGGGGGAGGGGATATAATCCGTATAGCCAATCTCAAAGTAACTGTAATCATCCTGTAGAGTTGATTTCACAATCTGGTCTACTTGGTGGGGTGGTCTCCCCTCCCATCAAAGCCAAGCTACAGCTTCTATTTTAAGGAGGCAAACCAAAAAAGAAGGGCATTTTGGGCTGCAACTCAATCACCGAGACGCTTCTTCTACGTTTCCTTTTCCCGAAAGACCCTGATGTAGCTGCCTACTCAACAGCTCAGCATATGTTCAGTTGGCCGCAGTCCATAAGAACCTTGGGCTTGCCTGGCAGCCGAGAGGCACCCCATCTCACCCACTCAAAAGTCACTTTGGCTCTCTGGAAATTTTGCAGGGGTGCAAATCACTGCAGCAGCATTGTTAGTGCAAGAAAGCCGGTCCTTCTCCTAAGGAGAACTCGGAATACTGGGATGTGAAAGGGCAGGGACGGGACAGCTCCACACCCCTACTCATCCTTAGTAAAATATCATTTACTAGTCATCTTCGTTGACTGGTTGTGTTTTCATTGCAGGAGTAATAACTATCCGGCCACTCGCCTTCCACGGGAAAAGAGGCCCTGAGTGCTGGCAACGGGCACACCCAGGAGGAACCCTCTCCGGAGGAGAATCCAGCCATGTCTGCCTGGCATTTCAAATAGCCCCTTGGAGAAAGAGTGTCCCGAGAGCCATGAAGTTCACGGGTAAGAGCAGCCGAGTCCTTCTAAGTGCTGCTGTTCCAAAGTGCAAGGAAGGACCTTGGAGAAGTCCTCTAAGTGCAGTCTCCAATGTTGCTGGCACTGTTGAGAGTAAGTTCCATAACTTCGTCGTCGCTGAGGAGGTCACCTCTGAAATTGTGGCTGGAACTACCACTCTTGGACCAGACTAGCTAGGACCTTTTCAGTCATGGCCGTAAGCATCCCCAGCAGCCTGGTAGATGTTCTAGCAGAGTCAACGCAACATGTTAAGACTCCAACGGGGTTCTTGGAGGTGAGGAAGCACCTAAGGTGTTCCTCACTGCTTTGGCCCAACAAGAATGGAAAAAGAACCAGAGTCCCACTTGCCCCGTCTTCATAGCAGCCACGTTACCTACTTGGACCCGAGTTTAAAGTGAAGTTTCATCTTCTCCAATCTTCCTTGTGCTACAATCATCTGTCGAAAGAAAAAAGTCCAAGCTGCTTACACAGAAAACAACGAGAACTTCTTCACTGTAAAGTCATCTACATGCATCCTTTGGGACAGAATTTCATGTGTGCAGGCATCACGATGGGTGCTAGTTGAGCCTGTCATTTGTATCTCAGTAACTATCCGGTTTGGCACAGTAACCAAACAGGACAGACGCAGACTTCAACGGATAGTTAGAACTGCAGATGGGCCTCAAAATATTGGGCAAACTTTTGGCTTTCAGCAATGAGGGAAGACAATAAAGCGGTGTGCAGACTGCAAGTTACCCACTCCTGTTTTACACAAGTGGAAAGACATAATCTTTTCTGGGAAACAGAATAACAGGATAGGAAGGGACCTTGGAGATCCTCTAGCTAGACCAACCCCCTGCTCAAGCAGGAAACTGCTTGAACAGTTGTAACTCGAGAACTACCTGTATTAAGGGCACGGGGCAGGAAGGACCCCCTTGTCTCACTGGGTCTGATGGAAGATTTCTTTTCATTCTTGAGGAATTGAATAGAATAACAGAGTTGGAAGGGACCTGGGAGGTCTTCTAGTCCAACCCCCTGCTTAGGCAGGAAACCCTACACCACTTCAGACAAATGGTTGTCCAACATCTCCTTAAAAACTTCCAGTGTGGGAGCATTCACAATTTCTGGAGGCAAGTTGTTCCACTGATGAATTGTTCTAACTAGCCAAGAAGTTTCTCCTTAGTTCTAGGTTGCTTCTCTCCTTGATAAGTTTCCATCTGTTGCTTCTTTAGTTTGATTTTTTTTTCCAGTTTGAAACTTCTAGTTTTATTTTTTTTTAAACCTGGTTTATTTTCACTGGTTTCCCCCAAACTGGCAATCTATCACATTAATACGGCACTTTTAGCCTCACAAAGAATTAAAAGTGCAATGCATGTTTGGTAGTCCACCTTTTGGAGATAAAATTGGATATAAATCTTTGTTTTTCCTTTCCTTTTTTTGGGGGGGGGGATATTCAGATATTCTGAAACCTCAGAATATCTCTTACCTTTGAGATACTCGGGAAAGGTAATCCTGGTTCAAGGAGTAGAGTTGCTCCTCCAGCCGGAAGATTCGGAAGGCCAGGTACAATGAGGACAACACCAAAAGGCAGATTCTGTGGATCAAGACCCCCCCACCCCCAGAGAGAGCCCCACTTTAGATCTGAGCCAAGAGGGAAATGGAAAAACCACAGGAAACATGGGAAAACTCGTCCCTTCGACTTACAACACTATGAAGATTTTCAGCAGCTGATAATCAGCTGGTCTCAGTTCTGCTTTGTAGCTTTGGTCCACTACTAACTCCTCTTCCTCCTCCTCTTCCTCTTCCTCCTCTTCTTCCTCCTCCTCTTCCTCCTCAGAGTTTACGGTGCTTTCTGAAACAGAAGCACATAGGGAGAAATTCAGATCACACAGAACCCCAACTGGGAGGTTGGAGACTCCAGAAATGACGATGTTCATCAAAGGGTTTGGGGAAAGAGTTCTGTTCTGACCTAGGCTTCCTTAGAAAAGTAGACAGCACAATCTTAGTCCCCGGCAAACCTCTTTTATTCATACGGCTGTGAATTATTGTCATTCCCAGTCCGAAAGGCTTCTCAAACAGTCTTTCAGGGGAATGTTTACGAACACCCACCTTATCTCCCTTGGAATGCTGCCAGAGAACTAATTGCCACACGCAGGGCAAGGCCAAACTTGGGACAGAGTCAAACAGAACTTTTCCAGAGCTTTTACCGACCAGATCAGTGGTGGGTTTCAATTTTTTTTACTACCGGTTCTGTGGGTGTGGCTTGGTGGGTGTGGCATGGCTTGGTGGGCGTGGCAGGGGAAGGATACTGTAAAATCTCCATTCCCTCTCCAATCCAGGGGAAGGTTACTGCAAAATCCCCATTTCCTCCCGATCAGCTGGGACTCAGGAGGCAGAGAATAGTCGGGGGCGGGGCCAGTCAGAGGTGGTATTTATTGGTTCTCCGAACTACTCAAAATTTCCGCTATCAGTTCTCCAGTACTGGTCAGAACCTGCTGAAACCCATCTCTGGATCAGATGAACTAATTGCTTCCTGCAAAAGCTCAAGTCTCTTTTGCTCCTCTTTTATGTCTTATGGGAGGGGCCAATCATCTCCAAGCCTTACTCCCAAGTTGACCCTGTTTTCTTAATTGTTCCTGTCTTCTGGCAGCTCTGCGCATGCGCACACTGGGAACAGGCTCCCGCTGTTCTTCTGCCTTGCTGATGTCAGACTCCGGAGACTCCGGAGGCAGCAAAGAACTACAAGATGGCCTTGGCCCCCACTCTGCCTCCGACTCATCAGAGCCATCATCAGAGGCTTCCCCAGACTCCAGGATGTTCCTCCCCAACCTTCACACTGTCCGACGTTCCTCCATGTTCCTCCCCAACCTCCTCACTGTCTGAATCTGCTGCCAGCTCTGCTGGCCGCTGGCGGGTCACAACAAGCTCAGTCGCAATTCTGAACTTGTAATTTCACCGATTGCAACCAAACTAAAGCTGCAAGCTATGGTTTCAGTCGCACGTCAACCCCTCCTGATGACCTTGGGAGCACTGCACACCCTCTGGGCCGGTCCAGGAAGATGCCGTCCCTCCATCCCAGAAGGTCCTTCAGAGTTCCCCGCACCTGATACCAGGGGCTCCTCCGAGTTGCAGGAGGTCTCTTTAGCACTGAGGCTGCTGATCGAAGTTCGGTGGATACACTGGAAGCCAGCATCTGGGAGGGTGAGCGAAAGTGACGCCGTGGACCTCCTCCTCCACTTCACCTCTGGGACGATGACCGCCTGTTGGGAAAGCATGTCCATGGTTGATAAAAGCAAGCGGCAATTGCCTGAATTTTTACTGATTTTTTTTTTTATAGTGAAACATCAAAGTTAGTGACCCAGAAGGAGATCAGCAAAGTATTTCTGACTCTCGTCTCAAAGATGCTTTTCAAAAAGGAAATGGACTTTCTAGGGATTTTTTTTTCTTTGAAAATGTTTCATTTCTCACCCAAGAAGCTTCCTCAGTTCTAGAATTGAAGAAGCTTCTTAGCAGTTAAGACTTAATACTTAAATACTGGTTCACAGGACTTTACAGCCCTCTTTAAGCAGTTTACAGAGTCGGCCTGTTGGCCCCAAACAATCTGGGTCCTCATTTTACCCACCTCGGTCAGGATCAAACTTCCTAGCTATATTGCATTTTAACCACTGGGAGGGAGGGAGGGAGGGAGGGAGGGAGGGAGGGAGGGAGGGAAGGAAGGAAGGAAGGAAGGAAGGAAGGAAGGAAGATTGTATTAGATTTATATTTATATTTGAGGACCCAGTTTGTGGGGGCAATAAGCTGACTTTGTAAAAATATACAAAAGTATGAAGGCTATTGCTTAACGCACTGTAAGCCGCCCTGAGTCTCCGGAGAACGGCGGCATATAAATCAAATTTTTTAAAAAAATTAAAAAAAATATACCGCTTTACAGTGCTGTACAGCCCTTTCTAAGCGGTTTACAGAGTCAGCTTCTTGCCCCCAACAATCTGGGTCCTGTTAGTTATTACCTGGTAGTTATTACCAGACACAATCAGTCCTAAACAAACATATTTTATTAGAACAGCCGAGAATTACTTCATTCTCAGCTTAGTCCAAATTAATTCCCAAACAAATTCTTTCTTTTAAGCCTTCTGGGAGGGGCCAATCATCTCCTGGCCTTACTCCCAAGTCGTCCTTTTTGCTTTAGCTGCTCTTGCCTTCTGACGTGCGCTAGGAACAGGCTCCTCCTGTTCCTCTGCCTCTCTGCTTTCCGCCTCTCTGGAGTCTGCGCATCGCTCCCAGATGGCCCTGGCCCTGGCCCTATCTCTGCCTCCGACACAGAACCCTCGTCCGGGCCTTCTCCAGCCTCCAGGACTGGCCCCTTGTCCTCCCCAGCCTCCTCACTGTCCAACTCCGCTGCCAGCTCCGCAGGCTGCTGGCGGACCACAACAGGTCCTCATTTGACTGACCTCGGAAAGATGGAAGGCTGAGTCAACCTTGAGTCGGTTAGCCTGCAAAATTGCATTCTAACCGCTGTGCCACCATTCTCTTGGATGAGAAGGGCGAAAGTGACTGGGTGACTGACTGAACAGAGGATTTCACACAGAGATCTGCTCTTAAGCCTTTGGGTGACCAAAACACTGTTGTGAAGGAACTGTGCAGTTTAATTTTTCAGAAATCCTTCTTACCAAGGCTACTGCATCTGGCTCTTCGGTGAATTCTTTCAAACTCAGACTTTTTTTGCTGGAGACCTGTAGAAAAAATAAAACACCAAAAGTGATCCTAATATGCTTCACAAGCTGGAAGCGTAGAGACTCCAAATCTCACTCAGCTCTGCTAAACTAACCCCTTTGTAGCTAAGCTCAACAGGTCAAGTCATCCTCAGGCACCCTAAACAAGTTTTCCTTTTGGTCCTCCTGGAAGCAAAAACAGAGCTACGGTGGAAGGTTTATTTCATAAATCAAAGGCAATGGCTAATTCTCAGTCATTCCACAGACATGCTTACGGTTAGCAGCTGGATCTGCACCAGGGGTGAAATTCAGCAGGTTCTGACAGGTTCTGGAGAACCGGTAGCGGAAATTTTGAGCAGTTCGGAGAACCAGCAAATACCACCAATGGTTGGCCCCTGAGTGGGGTGGGAATGGGGATTTTGCAGTATCCTTCCTCTGCCACGCCCACCAAACCACACCACACCCACCAAGCCACGCCCATAGAACCCAGTAGTCAAAAAATTTGGATTTCACCACTGATCTGCACCTTGTTTGGATTAAGTCTTATCTAAACTAATTGGGAAAACTAAGCTGAAAAGAAAGCTAAAGAAATAGAAAAGAAAGAGAAAGGAAGGAAGGAAGGAAGGAAGGAAGGAAGGAAGGAAGGAAGGAAGGAAGGAAGGAGAAAGAAAGAAAGAAAGAAAGAAAGAAAGAAAGAAAGAAAGAAAGAAAGAAAGAAAGAAAGAAAGAGGAGTGGCTGAGCAGCCGTTATAAGAACATTTATGTTTTATCCTTCCTAAGGTTGCTTCATAATTCCCTTCTTTCTATAATCTACCTTTTATAATCATCAAATCCATAAATTCATTTTTTTTTCCCAGCAAACCCCATCAGGGGTTTCCAGTTACTAATAAATGTGGTTAAAACTTTTTTTTTTTTAAACTATTACCATCTGGCAGACAGTGCAGGACAAATAGGCTGAAAAACAGCTTTTATCCCAGAGCAGTAATTATATTGAATTCTACTGTATATATACTGCAATATTAATGCAATATCAGGGGTTTTGAATTCAATTGTATAGAATGTGAAGGATGTGAGCTTTTGTTTTATTTTTTTTAATGTATAATGTACACTGAAGATGGCATTTCATTTCGTTGTACAAGGTGCAAAGACAATCAAGTAAACTAACTGAATAATCTTTCTCCAAGCAAGCAAATTACATTTTGCCATCTCTGCTAGTTGTGTCACCTTCACCATCCGTTCCTCCCCAGCAAATATTTCACCATCTGTCCATTTTTGTCAGCAAAGCAGCCTTGCAGGCAGTCTCCCCCTTTTCTGACTTACGGTTTAGGCTCCCCTCTGAATGACCATCACAGGCCTTAAAAGAGGAGAAGGGAATACCTGTTCTGACCTAGGCTTCCCAAGAGCATGAAGCAGACTCCTTGTCCCGACAAAAAAAACCCTTTTATTAAGTTACTGTGAATTCTTCGCATTCACATCCAGCAAAGTCTTTCAAGGGTGAACTTATAGTCACAGACCTCATCTGGCTTGGAGACCTGCCAGGCTGATATCTTCAAAACTTGGCAAGGAGTCTCGGAGAGTCACAAACCAATTAGGTGAACTAATTTGTCTCCTGCAAACTCGACTCCCCTTTCGCTCCTCTTTATTCCCTCTGGGAGGGGCCATTCAACGTCCACCTGTGGCCTTACTCCCAAGTCGACCCTTGTTCTTTAGCTGTTCCCTTCGTTTGGTAACTCTGTGCATGCGCACACTGGGAACAGGCTTCAGCTGTTCATCTGCCTCACTGATGTCTGACTCCGAAGGCAGCTGACAACTGGCATCCGGCCCTGGCCCTCTCTCTGCCTCCGATGCAGAGCCCTCATCAGAGCCTTCCCCAGACTCCAGGACTGGCCCATGTTCCTCCCCAACCTCCTCACTGTCCGAATCTGCTGCCAGCTCTGTTGGCCGCTGGCAGGCCACAACAATACCTGCAAGTGGGTGCAGACACGCCGCAAGACATCGTAGACACTGTCTCTGGAAATGAGGGACACAAAGATGTACTGCAAATAAAAGAAAACACGAGATGTGTAAGAAGTAGGGAAAGTCCAGGCCATGTCAGGCCCCAAACCAAGAAAGACGCAGGGTGGATCTTCCAGGCTGAGCTCTTTTACAACCTGTGGACTTCAACTCCCAGAATTCCTGAGACAGCTGAGCCACAATTGCCCACCCCTGCCCTATACCATTTCAGACAAACGATTGTCCAATCTTTTCTTAAAAGAGTGGGGTGGGAATGGGGATTTTGCAATATCCTTCCCCTGGAGTGGGGTGGGAATGGAGATTTTGCAGTATCCTTCCCCGGTCACGCCCACCAAGTCACATCACGCCCACGGAACCGGTAGTAAATAAATTTGGATTTCACCACTGCCCACAAAAATCTGGATCCTCATTTTCACGACCTTGGAAGGATGGAAGGCTGAGTCAACCTCGAGCCGGAATTAAACTGCCGAACTGCTGGCAGCCGGCAGTCAGCAGTAGCAGCCTTGCAGTACTGCACTCTAACCACGCGATTCTTACTTTTCTGCTGGCGTTGGTGGTGATGGCGAGTCCGTTTGGCAACAACCGGGCTGTTTTGTGCTTTTTGATTAGTTGGACAGAGACCACAGGGATAACAACCTGAAATGAAAAAAAGGAGTTGTAGAATGTCAATTTGCAAAATTTATTTTAGCATCTAAACCAGAGGTCTTCAAACTTGGCAGCTTTAAGACTTGTGGACTTCAACTCCAGAATTCTGCAGCTAGCATAGGAATACGCAGGAGCCTTCTCCAGGTTCGACGAGTACACAGAATCAAAGCCAACAGGCCAGAGAAGAAGCCCAAACTGTCCCACCTTTGTGGCCTTCCCTTTCCCCTGTGCAGGCTCACCTTGATATCCTTCCCAAAAAGGTTTGCGTAGAAACAGAGCCAGTTTGGAGAAATGTAGAGGCGGCCTTGGATAAGGATGTCTCGCTGGAGAGCACAGGAGCAGACTGGAAATAAAACAGACGGAGGCTGCAGTGCCAGGAATGCTTTTAACCTCAAAAGTGGTCATCAGTTAAAGGAGGGGATGGACGGATGTCAAAGGCAGCGCTGGGAGATTGACGACCGCCTCGTAAATGAAAAGGTAAAGCAGACCAGGGGATGGAATTTTAATCCCAGTTTCCAAATTTTTTGGATTATAAAACGCTCCGGACTATAAGAGGCACCTACCACTTTTGGTGAGGAAAACAAGAAAAAGAAATCTGCCTCTGCCTCCCAGCAATTTTGCCTCCTTGCAGCAAACAGCAAAGAGCCTGCTTTACTTTCATTTTTGTTTTCAGCATAGCTTGATTAGCACAAGAAAAAAAAAATCTGTTCCCAGCAATTTTCCTCCTTGCAGCAAGCAGCAGCAGAGGCCTGTGCAAAACAGCTGAGAGTTAGGAGGCCGATCCAATCAATTTGTGCTAATTAGGCTGTGCTGAAGCTGAAACGAGCTGTTTCTTCTTGCTGTTTGCTGCAAGGAGGTAAACTGCTGGGAGGCAGAGGCTAAAGGGTGGGGGCCAGTGGGTGGGCAGGGCTACATTCGGTGTATAAGACGCACCTAAATTTTCACCTCCTTTTGGGGGGGGGGGAAGGTGCATCTTATACTACAAAAAATACAGTAGTTAGTTTCCTTTTGAAACTTTCCAGCACCTTTGGAAGGAACAATGCTGGGGAACGATCAGGACAGAGACCTGGGGTTTTTTGGCGGTCCTTTTTCTCTTTACCTTTCACCACGCTCTCTTCAGTGGGGATATCCTTGAATAACTTGTGATACTGAGAATTATATTTATTGGGAGCCTAGAGAGAAAACAGATCCAAATGTCAAGAACATGCCAAAGACTGACCAAAAAGCAAGTCTGGAGTGTTTTAGCAGTTGTTTCACTTCCTTTTTCAAAAAAAAAAAAAAAAAATTAAGAAGAACAGACCACATTGAAACCACATCCTTAAAAAAAGAGAGAGACAAGACACTCTTGGCCTTAATTGTTCCTTTTAACCATTGCTGAATCAAGTAAACCAGGAATGGTCGAGTTCACGCAACACACAAAACCTTCAAAACTGTGATTAGGAAAATATTAGAATGTGCAGAAATGAATAGGCTAACACTTGCAATTAAAGAGAAGGAACAAACTGAATATTATATTGTATGGGAACTATTTTACCGATGGCTAGAGGAATAAATATGAAAGTTAGAAATAAAAGCAGATTAGTGAAATATAGAAAATATATTAATAGAATTAAATAAGTTAAGAATGAGTATTGTTAAAGTATTAGATATGCTATGTATTAAGAGCAGACGAATAATGAATATGGCTGTAAATTTTAATTGGTGTTGCACAAGACATTTGTACCCAGACGACAAACTGTTTAATGGAAGATGGATTGTTTGTATTAAAATAAAATAAAAAATGTATGTATATATATTTTTTAAAAAAACTTCTTGAACTTGGCAGCTTTAAGATGGCTGGACTTCAACTCCCAGAATTCCCCAGCCAGCAGAAGCTGAACCCATGCATATTGACGTCCTCCTCATCTATTCCAACATAGCTATCAAGGAAAGTGGCCAAGTGGTCCATCAAAATTATGACCATTCTCTCTCTGCCTGGCTTACCGTGACTTCTTGGGGACATTTCTTGAGTTCTTCATTCTTTACAGCATTGTTCAGATTCAAACTGCAATAGAGATGGAGAGAAATATCACTGTTGAACGTCTTTGTGTCCGTATAATCACTGTTCATCAAGGAGTCTCATGCAGATACCCATAAACAGAAAATTTTGGGGGAAAAGGATTCATTCACGATGCTAGCTCCCAGATGGAGAAAGGGGGATGTTTGCTGAATTCTGTCCTTCCAAAGAAGGGGAAAGATTCAGGGGTGGGCTTCAAAAATTTTAGCAAGGGGTCCTCTGCCAGGTTGCTGGGTAGGCGTGGTTATGGTGGGCGTGGCCTAGTCGGCCTCCTACACCACGGCGGGGGGGGGGGGGTTGCCCTCCCCGGGCTCCAGAGGTTTTTCTCGACCTCCAGGAGGGCGAAAACAGCCTCCTCAGGCTCTGGAGGCCCTCTGGAGGCTGGAAATGAGCCTGTTTCCGGCCTTCCTGAACTTCCGGTAGGCCCGTTTTTCGCTTCCCCGAGCCTCCGCATGTGCCCTGCACTTACCTGCATCCAAAACGGGCTGCGTGGGGACTCCTGGGAGGCGCAGGGCAGGGCCAGCCAGGAGTTGAATTTGGGGGCTCTCCGAACTACACAGAATCTTAGCTAGAGGTTCTCCCGAACCCCCGTGAACCAGGGATGAAATGCTCCCGGTTTGGACTGGATCGCCTGATCCGGTAGCAATGGAGGCTGGTGGTTCAGAGAACCCTGCCCCCCCCCATGCCCAGCTGAGCCACACAATCATCAGAGGCTTTTTTTTTTTTTTACTTTTAAAAGCATTTTTCTACAACCTCTTCGGCCGAAAAAATGCTTTTAAAAGTAAAAAAAAAAAAAAAAGCCTCTGATGATCGCGCGGCTCAGCTGGGATCGTCAAAGGGATCGTCAGCTGATGATCCCAGCTGAGTTGCCTGATCGGCAGAGGCTTTTTTTTCCTTTTAAATGCCTCTGACGATCCAAGCTGAAGTCCAGTTGCCTCTTGAGAAAAGCACCTTTGGGACAACCGTGACCTGGATGACTGAGAATCTCCATCGACATCAATGAGGGAATCTGGATTTGTTTTAACGGCTCTGCGTTACAGTTAAGAACTGCAGTGATTCACTTAACAACCATGGTAACAAGGGTGCCACAACTTATTTAATAGCCGCCTTCCTTAGCAGCAGACATTCTGGTTCCAATTGTGGTCATAAGTGGAGGTCTACCTGGATTCAGGAGTACATCTTTCAACCTGCATCTTGTATCAAGATGACCGAGCGTGCAACCTGTCAGGAAAAGCAACGGATGGATGTTCCTGAGAGAAAAGCTGGCCTTGTTCCAGGTGCTTGGCCTTCCTGCCAAGTGTGAGTGAGGCCATTCTCACCTGCCATTCGGAGAATCCAAGTTCTTTTCCTTGTGCCAGGATTCCAGCTTGTCCAGGCTGTGCATCAGCCCTGATTTCTCATGCATTGGTTTGGAACTGCAGACAAATGGAGAAGGGAGAGAGAGAGAGAGAGAGAGAGAGAGAGAGAGAGAGAGAGAGAGAGGGAGGGAGGGAGGGAGAGAGAACACATGTCAGAAGGGAGGTGGGTTTGAGCAGTCTCACTCAAGTACTAACAGAATAGTAGAGTTGGAAGGGGCCTTGGAGGTCTTCTAGTCCAACATGTCAGAGTTTCTTGCAAAAATCAAATCCAGAAGGACACACAGATAACTGATTCAGCTGGATTCATTCGCTTCTTTATATACATAATAACAGATGAAGTATTTACAATACCAATAGTTGATTCTTACAGGCAGATCACAAGACAGGAGAGAACAGTTAGTTTCATTTCAGCAGAGCAGACAGCATGCATAGACTGCTTAGTTTCAGTTTCTATTTCAATTCTCTGCACAGACTCAGAAGCTGCAGACTAAGACATGCCCTGGCTCCAGTCTGTCTCAGTTCCCAATTGGCTGACTTAGTTGCTATGCCTATTCATTGGCTGACCTTGTTACCATGTCTCTGCCAATTCATGAATAATTTGACACAACACCCTGCTCAGGCAGGAAACCCTATATCAGGGATGTCAAACTCAAGATCCGGGGGCTGGATCCGGCCCGTGTGTGTGTGTGTGTGTGTGTGCTTAAATCTGGCCCACAGGGTTGCCCTGGAAACAGCGAAGGACCGTCCTGCAGTGTGTCTGCCAGAGAAAACGGGGCTCGGGAAGGCCGCTGGCCGTCACAGCCAAAAATGGAGCTCGGGAGTCCATTTTCACTGACAGAGGGCTTGGGCCACCACAGGCACCCCCGACACAAGTGACATCGAGCTGTCCATGCCCACCCTGTGCACACCCACTCCGGCCACCCGAAGTCAAACACAACTCCGATGCGGCCCTCAATGAAATCGAGTTTGACACCCCTGCCCTATATCATTTCAGACAAACAACTATTGAATCTCTTCCTAAAACCCTCCACATTATAGAATAAAATGCAAAAATACAAAAAGGAAATAGGAGGACAGAGTGGGGAGGAGAAGGGAAAGAAAAGTGAGGAGGGAGAGGAGAGAAGGAAAAAAAAAAGGGTTGACTTCTGGCTCCCTCTCTTGCAGTAGAATAAAACATTAACACTGAATCTCAACTTTTTACTTTTCCATAATGGGTATAAATACACCCAATGGGTGTAAATAGCCTCTTTATCTGAATCCCATGGAAATTTCAAGCCACAGACCACTGCTAAGAACTGAAATAATCTGATTACTGTTTTAAAAGGTAAAGGTTCCCCTCGCACATACGTGCTAGTCGTTCCTGACTCTAGGGGGCGGTGCTCATCTCCGTTTCAAAGCCGAAGAGCCAGCGCTGTCCGAAGACGTCTCGGTGGTCATGTGGCCGGCATGACTCAATGTCAAAAGGCGCACGGAACGCTGTTACCTTCCCGCCAAAGGTGGTCCCTATTTTTCTACTTGCATTTTTTACGTGCTTTCCAACTGCTAGGTTGGCAGAAGCTGGGACAAGTCACGGGAGCTCACCCTGTTATGCGGCACTAGGGATTCGAACCGCTGAACTGCCGGCCTTTCAATTGACAAGCTCAGTATCTTAGTCCCTGAGCCACTGCGTCCCTTACTGATTACTGTTTACATCACTGCTATTTATATATAAATCATGTACTGATGCATCAATTGTGTAGGTGCGATTTATATGTTTATGTATCTATATATACACACAAAACCATCATAAATGCAAGGTGTATCTGTCTTAAGGTGTAATGCGTCTTATTTGCTTTGGCTTAGAAGGAAGAATGAATTTGCCATCTGCAATTGTGTAGTGAACAACAAACTTAAAGTGCATTTAGCATTGTGCGAAGGCAACCATTGCTAAATGTTCCGGTTTAGGATTATGGGGTAAACTCAGGCAGGTTTTAGCAAGTCCTGCACAGTTTGAAGGACTGGGTTATAAACTATTAATTCCTGAATAATAAGAGGTACCCCTTTGTAGGGATTTATACATAAAAGGAAGCATAGTCTGCCCTTTTTATAATATAATTATTATATTTATATGTTGCTTGTTGCTTGTATCCTTACGATTTATATTGATATTGTTTCCTGATTGCTTATTTGTACCCTATGACTATCATTAAGTGTTGTACCTTATGATTCTTAATAAACGTATCTTTTCTTTTATGTACACTGAGAGCGTATGCACCAAGACAAATTCTTTGTGTGTCCAATCACACTTGGCCAATAAAAAATTCTATTCTATTCTATTCTATTCTATTCTATTCTATTCTATTCTATTCTATTCTATTCTATTCTATTCTATTCTATTCTATTCTATTCTAAATCTTGTTATTGTTTCAGAATGACGTTTATATGATATAGCTCTTATTAACAATATATATTATTTAAATAGCTGAAAATAGTGTTTTTCAGACTGGCAACTTTAAGATGTGTGGAGACTGGGAGTTCAAACCCACACATCTTAAAAGCTACCAAATTTGGGGGGGAAAAAAAAAACCCTGGCTTAAAATATTGCAAAATTGAGAAAAGAAAGAAAAAAATTCTATCAGCCATCAATTACCATTCAGCATGTTATTATTACAAGCATAAAATTACTTGGCTTTTTCATCTACAGTTAAATATAACATTTTTTTTTTTAAAAAAAAAAACAACCTTGCGGTTACTCACACCAAAGTACTGATGACATGATAACGGTTTATTATTTTGTGCAGCTAAATAAAGCAATCAATTCATCCAAACTCACCCATATTTTTTTTTTTAATTCATTCTGGGTGCATGCAAAGTTGAAACCACAGATATGGGATTTCTGCTTTTGTCAGAAACACGCAAACTGTTTCAAGCTCAGAAGCCACCATGTTACAGGAATTTGTGTCTGATTTCTAACCGTATATAAACAAACACAGGACTTGGAAAAAGTATATCGTCCTGGTATACGCAGAGTGTCGAGAACAGCTCGCAACTCCTTGAAAATCCTTTTGCAAACAGCTTCCACTAAGCAAATAAGTTATTTCGATCTCATTCTTGGCCTCTGGCCTGGTCACCTTATCTGCACAGATAGCTAGCTTATCAGGTACCAGCTTAGCAGGTGGCTTTTGGGAAACCCAGAACAAACAGCCCTTGAGCTAAAGGTTATCCTCCAAAGGCCAAAAGCTGCAATTCAATGGCTCAAGTGGGAGCAAAACAGCCAAGCCATTCCAGATAAAAAAAAAAATGGAAAAAGAACGATTGTCAACACAGGAAAAAACGAATCAGGAAACGGATTTAGGAGAGGGAAGGGTGGTAGCAAAATGGATCTGTTGGGCATTAAAATGGATCAAGTAGGCCTCGTAGAACTGGAAGAATGCTCTTAAGATTTAGGAAGCTCTCTTCCTCTCTCCATCAAAGCCTTCCAGGTCATCTCCAGGTCTCTGGACAAGGCTCAACTCAGGGGTGAAATTTAGCAGGTTCTGACGGGTTCTGGAGAACCGGTAGTGGAAATTTTGATTAGTTCGGAGAACCGGCAAATACCACCTCTGGCTGGCCCGAGTGGGGAGAGAATGAGGATTTTTGCAGTATCCTTATCCTGGAGTGGGGTGGGAATGGAGATTTTGTAGTATCCTTCCCCTGGACTGGGTGGGAATGGAGATTTTGCAGTATCCTTTCCCTGGAATGGGGTGGGAATGGGGATTTTGCAATATCCTTCTCCCAGGAGTGGGTTGGGAATGGAGATTTTGCAGTATCCTTTTCCCAGGAGTGGGGAGGGAATGGAGATTTTGCAGTATCCTTCCTCTGGACTGGGTGGAATGGAGATTTTGCAATATCCTTCTCCCAGGAGTGGGGCGGGAATGGAGATTTTGCAGTATCCTTCCCCTGGACTGGCTGGGAATGGAGATTTTGCAGTATCCTTCCCCTGGAGTGGGGTGGGAATGGGGATTTTGCAGTATCCTTCTATGCCACACCCACCAAGCCACACCACGTCAGAGGCATTTAAAAGAAAAAAAAAAAGGCTCTTCTGATTGCTTTTTTCCTCCTTCCACCACCACTGTATGATTCCTCCACTTCCCAAATACCCATGCTTTCCTGAGGAAAAACAGCAGGAGCACGTCTTCCCCCAGCAAAAAAGAAAAAAAAAGTTTAATTCCGTTTGCAGGATCCACTGAGGTGCCTCTTCTAAAGCCCCTCGGATTGTTTGTCTAGGCAACCACACAGGCCTAATCTCATTCCTCTCCCCCCCCCCCCCCATTGCATTCTCAGCCCTCCTTGCAATTGTGCTTCAAAGTAGGTCAGGACATACATGGAAATGAGCGGAGGAGGACAGGAGGGGTGGGTGGGGGTGGGTGGATGGAGGAATGCAGCTCTCTCACCCAGCCCTGGTTCCCCTGGGTAGGCACCGTGAGAGAGACACACAACACACACAGAGACACACTTTCAGAGCGCAAAAGAGACACCCACACCCACACCCCTGCAATGCATCTCAGCTGCTCTTGCAACCCCGGTGTGTGACCCGAATCAATATTCAGGAAGGCTCTCCTTGAGGCAACAAGCCAAAATGTCCCAATTCACACAAGCGGCGGCCCTTTCGGAGAATTAAAAAGCAATCCAAATAAGCACCCCCGGAAAGAGAGAGCAAAGCCTGTTTGTAGTGTGTGCGTTGTGTTGTTAATCAACGCTTACGGCACGCACCGTGCCGGAGGGCAGATGAGTGCTTCAGCCTTCCATCCTTCTGAGGTCGGAGAAATGAGGACCCAGACTGTTGACGGCCAAGACGCTGACTCTGTAAACCGCTTAGAGAGGGCTGTAAAAACTCTGTGAAGCGGTATATAAGTCTATGTGCTATTCCTTCCTTCCTTCCTTCCTTCCTTCCTTCCTTCCTTCCTTCCTTCCTTCCCCTTCCCTTCCCTTCTTCCTTCCCAAAGTGAGCCTGCAGTATTGCAGGCTCACTTTGCCCACTGTCATAAGTTCGATCCTCACATGCTCAAGGTTGACTCGGCCTTCCATCCTTCCGATGTCAGTCAAATGAGAACCCAGATTGTTGGGGACAGAGGCTGACTCTGTAAGCCGCTTAGAGAGGGCTGTAAAGCACTGTGAAGCGGTATATAAGTCTAAGTGCTATTGCTATCTTCCTTCCTTCCTTCCTTCCTTCCTTCCTTCCTTCCTTCCTTCCTTCCTTCCTTCCTTCCTTCCTTCCTCCCTCTCTCCCTCCCTTCCCTTCCCTTCCCTTCCCTTCCCTTCCCTTCCCTTCCCTTCCCTTCCCTTCTTCCTTCCCAGTGGTTAGAATGCAGTATTGCAGGCTCACTCTGCCCACTGCCATAAGTTCGATCCTCACAGGCTCAAGGTTGACTCGGCCTTCCTTCCTTCCAAGGTTGGTCAAATGAGGACCCAGATTGTTGGGGGCAGAGGCTGACTCTGTAAGCCGCTTAGAGAGGGCTGTAAAGCACTGTGAAGCGGTATATAAGTCTAAGTGCTATTGCTATCTTCCTTCCCTTCCCTTCCCTTCCCTTCCCTTCCCTTCCCTTCCCTTCCCTTCCCTTCCCTTCCCTTCCCTTCCCTTCCCTTCTTCCTTCCCAGTGGTTACAATGCAGTATTGCAGGCTCACTCTGCCCACTGCCATAAGTTCAAACCTCACAGGCTCAAGATTGACTCAGTCTTCTTTCCTTCCGAGGTCGGTCAAATGAGGACCCAGATTGTTGGAGGCCAAGATGCTGATTCTGTAAACCGCTTAGAGAGGGCTGTGAAGCGGTATGTAAGTCTATCGCTATTGCTAATCAAGGAAAATGACATGACGTAAAAGGAAAACAGACACAGGGAGGGACAAAGAAAACAAAGGATTCTTATTTGCTT
Organism: Pituophis catenifer annectens; assembly: GCF_029215685.1. Lineage (NCBI taxonomy): Eukaryota > Metazoa > Chordata > Lepidosauria > Squamata > Colubridae > Pituophis > Pituophis catenifer. The sequence goes on along the minus strand of NW_027256894.1, from coordinate 18,471,206 downwards.
GCTCTACTTGCTGATGTCGATCCCAACTGCAATACCCCAAGGGCAGCCTAGAGCAGTGTTTCTCAACCTTGGAAGCTTGAAGATGGGTGGACTTCAACTCCCAGAATCCCCCAGCCAGCAGCGCTGGCTGGGGGATTCTGGGAGTTGAAGTCCACCCATCTTCAAGCTTCCAAGGTTGAGAAACACTGGCCTAGAGACTCTTAGAGGCGCCCCTGCACAACCCACAATCACCTCAGCGGGGAGATCAGAGACTATTTAGCAAAGCAATTAAAATAAGGCCACCGATTTCCAGATTGCACCGGAAATTTTCTCTCTGCTCTATATGATACGATCTTCATAACGTGGGCTTAAAGCTGGTTAAAGGAAGAAGGTCAGAAGACTGTTTTTTTTTGATCTTCAGAAATGAGCCTTTCTTGGAAGGCTTGTCGCTATTTTGCGGCCAGCCACCCCCTTGGCTAAATTTAGCTACTCAACATCAATAGCAATCGCCCAGCTTATCCTGTAAATGGAGGAGGGAAAGGAAAGGTTGGGCTGGACTTAGTCAATTAATGTTCCCCGGGCCAGGATGCGAACAAAAAACTGGAATCATGGAAGGGTGAGCTAATTGCAAGTTGGAAACTAGACAACAGATAGAAAACAGATAGGAGCCAAGATCTACTAAAGTAGTTTTATAGGGGAGACTTAGGCTTAATTGCAATTTGTGAGGGACTAGTATCCTGTAGCATCCTACAGCCTAACATCCTATAAGGTAAAGGTTCCCCTCATATGTATGTGTTAGTCATTCCCGACTCTAGGGGGCGGTGCTCATCTCCGTTTCAAAGCCGAAGAGCCAGCGCTGTCCGAAGACGTCTCCGTGGTCATGTGGCCGGCATGACTCAACGCCAAAGGCACACGGAACGCTGTCACCTTCCCACCAAAGGCGGTCCCTATTTTTCTACTTGCATTTTTTACGTGCTTTCGAACTGCTAGGTTGGCAGAAGCTGGGACAAGTCACGGGAGCTCATCCTGTTACACGGCCCTAGGGATTCAAACCGCTGAACTGCCGACCTTTCGATCGACAAGCTCAGCATTGTAGTCACTGAGCCACCGTGTCCTATAGCCTTACATTTTAAGGATTATGGATCTACCGCGTGGGAGGGCAAGAATATTAAGCAATATCTCAGCTTTTCCTAAGTTGAATGATTTCCGGTGGACTTCAACTCCCAGAATTCCCCAGCATGGCAATTGTGGAGAATTCTTGAGTGTTGACAGCGACGTATCTGGGAATTGCTGTTGCTAAGACTGGGGAATTCTGAGAGTAGAAGTCCAAACATCTTAAAGTTGTCATGGTTGACAAACATTGATTCTAGAATCTCGCAAATATGAGCTCTTGAAGAGGCAATAAAAAAGGCATGCTAGGGGAAAAGTCAGCATTTTTAGGCTGAATTCCTGGTCTGAAGCCTGATTTGTATTCTTTATTTTTGGAATCTCTGGCTGGCACATCGGCCCCAGGAGACCAATCTGTTTCCCGGGGGAAGAAAAATCACGGAAACCCAATAATGTGCCACTGGGCAGCAGCACCCCATCTCACTGTAACCTGATAAATATTTTCTCTTCCGCTTCCTTTTTCACCCAACGCAAAAGCACCTGGGCTCGTTCTGAATCAAAATTCCACTAAACATGAAGAATCTCTTCAAACTTTTGTTCCTTTCTCTGGTGTGCTAAAAAAATGCAGCCGGTGCAACTTCACAAAACTTTCCAAGTTCATTTTAGGCCTTTTGCCTACAAACCAACACAATCAAATACTATTCGTGCTACTGAAGCCCTTAACCAGGGAAATGTCAAAATTCAGAGCAGAAACAGAGTGGATTTTTCTTGTACTAAAGAGCACCAATGAGAGTGACACTTATTAAAAAAAAGAAAAAAAAGAAAAAAGAAAAACCTAACTTGACAGTCAACTCAAAAAAGCTGTAGTTCTACCTTCTGTGCCAAATCTTAGGGTGGAAGGCAAATAAAAGTAGAAAAAGGAAAACAGACGGAAGATGAACCCCCCACCCACAAGACCAAAGTCCTTCTAACTCAGAATGCTGAATTAATTTTTTGCATTTTGCAGAGAAAAATCACTCTTACTTCCCTTTGCAACTCCTACATTTTGCCCCCTGCCCTGTGTTTTCTACCTTTTTTCCTTCACTTTTTCTTTCCATTTTTTTTCATTAGGAAGTTCTTCTACTTTAAACTTTTCTATGCACTCTTTGTAAGGCACTCTCAAAAAAAAAAAAAAGCCTAAAAACTCAACAGTCATCAGATGAGTGATTTTGGGCCACCAGTCCCTCTCTCATCTCTCTCTCTCACCTCGCAGGGTTTTGTCCATTGCTGTGGACAAAATAGGAGGAGGAAGGAGTCTTCGGTACGTTCGCTGCCTTGGGTTATTTATAAAAAAAAATAAAGGTGGGATAGAATGAAACGTGAATAAATTCCTTCTTTACTTCCTCTTGTACAACTCTGAGTGTTGCAGTTTGCAACCTAAGTAAATAAAAGAAATAAAAAAAACTACATGCTGAAGCAACAGGTGATGGAGGAAATCGCCCTATTTGCTGATCTCCAATAAAAATCTACCCACTCAGGAAAACCCCACTGGAGACCCTTCTCCAGAAGGACTCATCAAGGCTTAAGTTGCCGTCTACTCCTAGTTGTTTTGACTATCTCAGTCAAACTTCAGTGCCACTGCCAGGAGCTGTACAGAAACAGAGATTTTGCTCAGACTTATGTGGATTTTTGGTCGCCATCACAAAAAAAAAGGTACAATTTGTCTGAGTGCATTTTCAGCTGGCATTTCTCAAGAGCAGATAAGGGAAAGGGAACAGCCAGGTCAGCAAAGATTGAATCGGGCAACAATAAAAACCAAGAGGGCATGTGGAGCATCCAGAAGATGCTCAGCTTCGCTTTGTCCATTCCAGAAAGGATGCAGAAATAATCTGAATTATATATTCTGAATAGTTCAGAAATCAGAAATAATTTAAATTATAGCAGAAAGAAAAAAACAACAACAACAGCCCCTCAAATGGGCACAACTGCCACAGTGGCCTAGCCTGCCCCACCAGTCGATTGTCTTTTTTTAAGAAACCGGTGCCCCAAACAAGCAACATTGCATCAAGGATGAAGATATGCTTAAAAGCATACATCTGAATCCCTTGCCAGCCAGCCAAGGGAGGGAGTTACCAGCATCTATCCCGATAAACACCTAAGCCAGGGTTTCTCAACCTTGGTAGCTTGAAGATGGGTGGACTTCAACTCCCAGAATCCCCCAGCCAGCAACGCTGGCTGGGGGATTCTGGGAGTTGAAGTCCACCCATCTTCAAGCTTCCAAGGTTGAGAAACACAGACCTAAGCACAACTTAAATAAACATTAACAGTTGCTAGGAATGGAACTTTAGAAGCCTAATAGGAAACTTGCGTTCACACAAAATGCTTCGCCTACAAACCCAGGTTAATTGCTGCATTCGTGTACAATAAAACCCAATGCTTCCACTTAACCCAATGCCCGGCCCGCATTAACATACTAAAAACACCTGGTTCTTCATAAATCGCTGAACCTCAGATTAAACAATCTCACTTTAACCTAGTCTAGCGTGTTGCAAAAATTCTACCCAAAGTCAGCCTTTCTTTCCCCCCCCCCCCCCCGTGGTCTTCAGTCCGTCTCCCGCTGCTTCTCTGCCCGGATTTCACTCGTTCACACAGGGTGGATTTGATTTAAATCGAGTTGATTTAAATCACGATTTAAATCATGATTTAAATCACTAGTGAAAAGGCTTGATTTAAATCCACTCGATTTAAATCATAATTTTCAAAGAGCAACTGTCATCTCTGCTACTCCTTTGACCCACTGTTGACTCACCGATAGTCCCAGTGTTGCAGAATATACAGCCTCCTGCTACCTAACTAAGCTCCATTTCATGCTGAATAAACTAAATTATTTATGTATCTTAAATAGAAAACTATCTTACGATAGATTTTTACCCCAAAAGTTTTTTATTAAAATAAATTTGATAAAAATCAAAAAAATCCGATTTAAATTAAAAAAAAAATCCGATTCAAATCAAAAAAATCTGATTTTTTTTTATTTATTTTTTTAAAAATCATTGATTTTTATCCACCCTGCGTTCACACCATCCTTGCAACTTGGCGCCAACTCAAGACACTTTGCAACTGGAAGCAATCTCTGACTCTTTCAACCCTACCACCCTCAGGAATTTTGGAAAGACCCGGGAGCTGAGGAGGTTCCCCTTTCCCCGTGCTGTTTCTTACCAGCCCCACATCGAGGTACGTTGTGCTGCCATCCCTCGCCGGGCTCAACTGCTCAGCCGCGGCCGAGAAGCCGAGTTAGACAAGGTGAGAATCCGGAAGCTGGCAACTGACAATTGAGGCATTCTTAGCGAGTCAGCCTTCAATCTTACGGCACCAAAGTGATCTCCTTAAGACGCTCACCGGTGGGCAGAAGCTTTCCGTAAGAGGAAATTTGAAGCTTAAGAACAATACGCACCTGGGGAACCAAGCGCATACTTGTTCCGCCGAGAAAGTGTAAAAATACAAGACTGTGTACCCTCATTACACACGGACAACAGAGAACAAAATTGGAGAGGGATGTTTAACGTCCTGAATCCATCCACCTTCGTTTACGAGATGTATTTTAATTCTGGGTTTGGACAAAGAATCTAATTATAGTGATATGCAGGTTATTGAGGGGGAGGGAGGGACTAGTCATGATGGCGAATCTCTGGCACACGTGCCAGAGGTTCCATGCAGCGCCCTCTCTGACGGCACGCGAGCTATCGCCCCAGTTCAGCTGCGTCGCGCATATGCACGTGCCTCCCGCCAGCCAGCTGCTTTTTGGGTCTCTGCCGCGCATGCGTGGAGGGCAGGGCTTGTGTGTGGGGTCACGCCTGCATAGCGGGAGCAGGGCACGTGTGTGGGGGTGCATGGATGCGCGGGGGATGTGGCACATGCGCGGAGGCCGCACGTGCATTGCATTTTAGGGGTTAGCCATCATGTAAAGGTTAGCCATCACTGGATTAGAGGGACCGCAGAGCCATTATTACAAATAATAAAATACCACCTAGGAAAACAATGCTCCACATGCGTGACTTTCATTTGGCTCTGCAATATTACAACATTCAATCTCTGCGTCGGAACAAAGCGCTAGCAACCTCCAAAATGTTAGGAATTCAAAACAAGCCCGATCACCACTCTGTCCCAAATATTTTGGAATCATTCCAAGCTCAAAATGTCACTTTCAAAATAGAGCCGTTTTTGAGCTCAAAACTCTTCCCGAATGGATGGAGTCGGTCTGGAACTCTTTCGGTGGGATAAGAACATTCTGTTCTAAATCCAAACTTGTTTTGAACTCAAGACATTTTCCACGGCCCTAGAAAATATCCGGGAAGTCTCTCTCCTCTTGAAAAGTGGTCAGCAACTATGTTGAAAGAGAGACAGCACGAACAAAATGCATTTAGGGAACGTGTGTCTCCCATTATTTCAGTGAATTTCCTAAATACCAAAATATTTTAAAAGTTGTGTCAGAGGAGGCAGCCAAGAAGCCTAGATCCTTGCTTTGTAAAGTGGGTAAACATTAAATCTAAGATTTCTCAATCAGTACAGTTTCTAGAGAGAAGCTCCCTGAGAATGGGCTCCACCAGGAGTCCGAAAGTTCAGAAGACAAAACCTCTGGTCCCAGTGACCGACCCAGATTGGATCCTACATGATCCTGGGACACATATATTCGCTTTCGTTCATTTCTCGGCAGGGCGGATTGGATCTAAATCCACTCGATTTAAATCACGATTTAAATCACTAGTAAAAAGGCTTGATTTAAATCCACTCGATTTAAATCGTAGTTTTTAAAGAGCAACTGTCATCTCTGTACTGCAGCGGCTCCTTCTCTCACTCGCTGTTGACTCACCGACAGTCCCATTCACTTTAATGGAACGGCTGGTGATGTGACAGTGACACAAGGTGAGGGACGTGGCGGGCAGCAGGTGAGTGGATGCCCGCTAACAGGTGCTGCCATGATGGATCTGAAATGACAGGTGCTCTTTCAATGTAAGGACTCGTTCTTGCTGGCAGTTAGAATCTTTAATACTGTTATTTGCAAGCAAAATGAAGGTTTCCTATTTAGCTTGCAGAGCTTGGATTCCCTGAATGAGTTTACCAAAAATGTAAATACTGCAGAATATACAGCCTCCTGCTACATACCTTATTTTTCGGAGCATAAGACTCACCTTTTTCCCTCCCTAAAAGGGGGTGAAAATTTAGGTGCGTCTTATACACCGAATGTATCCCTGCCCACCCACTGGCCCCCACCCTTTGGCCTCTGCCTCCCAGCAGTTTACCTCCTTGCAGCAAGCAGCAACGGCTCCTTTCAGCTTCAGCACAGCCTAATTAGCACAAGTTGATTGGATCGGCCTCCCGACTCTCAGCTGATTTGCTCTCAGTTGTTTTGCACAGGGCTCTGCTGCTTGCTGCAAGGAGGTAAATTGCTGGGGGCGGATTTTTTTTTTTCTTGTGCTAATCAAGACGTCTCCGTGGTCATGTGGCCGGCATGACTCAACGCCAAAGGCGCACGGAACTCTGGTACCTTCCCACCAAAGGTGGTCCCTATTTTTCTACTTGCATTTTTTACGTGCTTTCGAGCAGCTAGGTTGACAAGAAGCTGTGACAAGTCACGGGAGCTCACCCCGTTACGCAGTGCTAGGGATTCGAACCGCTGAACTGCCGACCTTTTGATCGACAAGCTCAGCGTCTTAGCCACTGAGCCACTGCTCATAAAAGGACATAAAAGGGGGTGCAATCCCCCCCCCCAGGAGAAAGGCCAAGTATGAAACAATACGAGTGCTAAGCCTCTGGAAATTAATTTAGCATCCAGAGGAAAAAGGGGGCTTAGCCTCATTCTTCAGCTTTGAAACTAGGTGGGGAGCAGGAGGGGGGGGGGAGTCTTAAGGCTGGCTGGTCAGCTCTTAAAGCCTCTATTCACCGTACCTGGAAGCTTCTTTAGTTACTTATATTTTTAGAAACAGTTAAACAAAGGGCCATTCACAGCTGATCGCTAAGAAGTAAGCTCCTTGGCCACAAAAGATCCATTGCTCCTTTCCTAGGCAGTCAGCCAGTAATAAGGAAGGATTTTGACACCAGATTTTTTTGGCCCAAGAAGATCCACGTGGCAATGCTCACATTCATTGCCTTAAGCAGCATCCAGCGAAGGATCCCAAGGACTCTACTTCCACCTGGAAAATTTCCCCAGGTTATCCCAACTGATCTAGGGGTAGCCTCGGTTCTTTTTGCAAGAGCCCCAATGTTGGGATGGGACAGGAGTCTTATAAAATGGGCACACAGGAACACAGAGAGCTCAAAAAGGATAGCCATGCACCAGAGTTCTGTTTTGCTGTTCGCTCTACATCGTATCCTAAACCAGGGGTCTCCAACCTTGGCAACTTTAAACCTGGCGGACTTCAACTCCCAGGAATTCTGGGAGTTGAAGTCCGCCAGGCGTAAAGTTGCCAAGGTTGGAGACCCCTTTCCTAAACCAAACACACCAGGGAATATTTCAGAGATATAAGGTAAAGGTAAAGGTTCCCCTTGCACATATGTCCTAGTCGTTCCCGACTCTAGGGGGCAGTGCTCATCTCTGTTTCAAAGCCGATGAGCCAGTGCTGTCCAAAGACGTCTCCATGGTCATGTGTCCGGCATGACTCAACACCAAAGGCGCACGGAATGTTGTTACCTTCCCACCAAAGGTGGTCCCTATTTTTCTACTTGTATTTTTTACGTGATTTTGAACGTTTGCAGAAGCTGGGACAAGTAATGGGAGCTCACCCCGTTATGCGGCACTAGGGATTCGAACCGCTGAACTGTCAACCTTTCCATTGACAAGCTCAGCGTCTTAGCCCCTGAGCCACCGCGTCCCTCTCAGAGACATATCAAGGCTTAAATGACGACCTATTTCTTTTCCCCACTAGAAGGCAATTTCATCCTGATTTAGCAGACCAGCATCTGTCGGCCTCCTTCCCTTTCATAACGGAGGACAAAGCTGGTTTGTTCAGTCTGAGAAACCCTCCTCGCCAGTAAATTTCAAAGTTATGAAGGCAAATGGGTCTCAAGTTTTGGCCACTTTAAGACATGCGGGCTTCAATTCCCAGAATCATGGCTGACTGGGGAATTCTGGGAGTTGAAGTCCACTTACATGAAAATGGCCAAGGTTGAGAAATACATTTCGAGGCACCAGAGGAGAAAAGCTGATTAAAAAACACCACCAGAAGCATAATCTTGATAATCTGTTCCTTTCTTTTTCTCAAACCTCCCTCTCCGTCCAGATCAAGGGGAGGGGAGGGGAGGGGAGGGGAGGGGAGGGGAAGGGAAGGGAAGGGAAGGGAAGGGAAGAGAAGAGAAGAGAAGAGAAGAGAAGAGAAGAGAAGAGAAGAGAAGAGAAGAGAAGAGAAGAGAAGAGAAGAGAAGAGAAGAGAAAACACAGTACACAGTCAACCTCTATTGCAATAAAAACATTGAGGTTTGTTCTGAATGCCCATAAACCCAGTTACATGCTTATTTTCCAATCAGGCTTGTAAAGAGGCCTGCAGGACACGAAGAGGGGACAAGGAGAATCGGAAGAAAAATGTAAGCTACCGGATTGGAGGTGGCTGTAGGGGTATGGCCCACAAAGTCAAATTTATTTATATCTTGCCTTACTTTTATATAAATAACTCAAGGCGGAACTTGGCACTCTCTTTTAAGATTATCTATTTGTACTTCCCACTGATTCACAGTCACAGCTCGAGAACCGCACTGGGATCTTGGCTGGCGTCTCTGCTTTCCCAATGGGGCACAGGTCTTTTCTTAGCTCAGATTTCTGACTGTCTTTAAAGCAGGGTGGGCAACTACGACCCCTTTCTGGCCTGTGGACTTCAACTCCCATAATTCTTGAAAGCCAACCTTGCTTTAAAGCAGGGGTCTCCAACCGAACTGTCCTGAGTGGCCAAAAGCCTGACGCGAACTGTACTTCGACGAATGGGCCACGGCGAAGGGACTGGGACGGAGGGGCCGTGGCCCATGTGCCAGGGCGAAAGACTGGGGAAGGGCCAGCCGAGGAGAAAAGTTTGTGGCTAATAACGCCGAGGCGAAAACCTCGAGGAGAAACAGGCAAGGCGAAGGATTCGAGCCAAAAAGTCCCATTCCGCTCCAACCTTGGCAACTTTAAACCTGGCGAACTTCAACTCCCAGAATTCTTTAAAGCCACCCTTGCTTTAAAACAGGAAGTCTCCAACCTTGGCAACTTTAAGCTTGGCAGACCTCAACTCCCAGAATCTCACCTTTGCTGGTTGGGGAATTCTGGGAGTTGAAGTCCGCCAGGCTTAAAGTTGCCAAGGTTGGAGACTTCCTGTTTTAAAGGGTGCCAGCCGCTGGGTTCCTCTGAGAGGGGGAAGATGGCACAAGAATCTACCATCCTGCCAGGATCAAATCCGGCTGGTCAAAAGGGAAGATTTTAATTCTGTGTAATGGGCATCATCTAAGCCAAGACGCAGCCTCTTCGGTGTGTGTGGTGCCAGAGACAAGACTACATTCAGCAGAGGGATGAATGGCCGAGATGGATTGAGGGCAAAGACAACCATCTGATGCCAGCCTGCACGGCCTCCCCATTCCCAAAAATCTCAAGATTGCCAGACGTCCCAATTTCTCAGATTCCTGGTATCCTCCGGGGAGAGCGTCTCTGCTCCGAAAAGATATCTCTGCCAACAGGAACAAGACCAAGCAACCCCAACGAACTGACATGCCCACGTGGCACAAGAGGAAAACATTGGAAGGGAAAAAGAACCAGGCATTTTGTCCTAACCGGGCAGGGATGGATTTGCAAGACGACAAAACAACAAAACCCCCACCACACCAATTCTGCGCAAAGAGGCCAACCTCACTACCAGCTCACAAAGCCTATTCAGAAGCCTATTTAATTTCGTTGTACGAGGTGCGATGACAGTAAACTAAACGAAACGAAATTGGGAACAAGAAGCATCTTCAGCCAGGAAGGAAAACAAGAGACGGCAAAGAAAGCAGCCACAATTGCCCGTAAGCGCAACCAACGGAAAGCAGAGCAGAATATAGAATAACAAGAGTTGGAAGGGGTCCTGGGAGGTCTTCTAGTCCAGCCCTGTGCTCGGGGCAGTCCTCAACTTACAATACCATGACAGCAACCCTGAAAAAAGTGACTTATGACTGTTTTCCACGCTCCGGGATTTACGTGATCAGCTTTTGCAACCTTCCGATAAGCAAAGTCAAAGATTCACTTAGCAACCGTGATATTAATTTAACAGCTGCAGGGATTCATTTAACGACTGTGGCGAGAAAGGTCATCAGATGGGGCAAAAAATAACTGGGCCTGGTGGCTCAGCAGACTGATAGCATTGTGATTAGCACACCAGCTGTCTGCAATTACTGTAAGTTCAAATCTCACCAGGCTCAAGGTTGACTCAGCCTTCCATCCTTTCTAAGACAGGTAAATTGAGGACCCAGATTATGGGGGCAATAAGATGACTTTGTATAAATATACAAAAGTATGAAGGCTATTGCTTAACGCATTGTAAGCTGCCCTGAGTCTCCGGAGAAGGGAGGCATATAAATCAAATTTAAAAAAAAAAAAAAAACTCACCGAACAAACGCCTCACTCAGCAACATAAATGTTGAGCTCACTTGTGGCTATTGGTTGAGGACTACCCCATTCCATTCTGGACGAATGGCTGTCCAACCTCTGCTTGAAATCCTCCAGGGATGGGGGCACCCACAACTTTGGAAAGGCAAAACATTCCACTGACAAATTGTTCTCACCTTCTGCAACTTAGCACCATCAACCCCAGGCTGAGCCAAACTGGGTAATCTCACTTTGCAGGAATCACTCCGTGTCCCAGCCGCCCAGTTTGGCCAGGTCCAGGCTCCCCTCCCTCAGCAGAAATTAGGACACCCAAAACTTCAACAGGATACTTTCTTCCAACCCCCCCTCCCTTGTTCATGTTGATAATTGCAGACAAAGCAGGGATTGTGAAAAGAGAAAGAGCAAAGAAAGGGCTGGTGCCAATTCTGTGGCTCACCCTCTCTCCCTCGGCCAACCCGGAGACAGGATGCGGTTTTTAAGGACTGAGAAGCATCAACTATGACATTGGTGGAACTGGGAAACCTATGAAGCAGGGTGGATAAAAATCAATGATTTTTTTAAAAAAATCAAAAAAATCAGATTTTTTTAATTTAAATCGGATTTTTTTTATTTAAATCGGATTTATTTTAATAAAAAACTTTGGGGGTAAAAATCTATCGTAAGATAGTTTTCTATTTAAGATACACAAATAATTTAGTTTATTCAGCATGAAATGGAGCTTAGTTATGTAGCATGAGGCTGTATATTCTGCAACAATGGGACTATCGGTCAGTCAAAGGAGTAGCAGAGATGACAGTTGCTCTTTAAAAATTATGATTTAAATCGAGTTGATTTAAATCAAGCCTTTTTACTAGTGATTTAAATTGTGATTTAAATCAACTCGATTTAAATCAAATCCACCCTGCTTTGAAGGCACCCTTATTGGTACCGTCCGAATTATTTAAAGGGGTCTTGATGTCAGCTCGAAGGAGGAGGCAAACTTCCCCAAATTTTATAACGGTTCTTTTTCTTTCCCCCCTACTTACATATTCGCATGTCTTGGATTGCAAGAGAACAAATTTAAAAATAAGAGTTTTGATTTTAGATTTTGGGTACTGGTTGGTGGGGAACCCGTTCTGATATTGAAGTGCAATTCCTAAACTGCTGGAACTGGGGAAACAAGCAGTATAGCATGTTTCATAATATCTGGACTGAATTTATTTGCAATTCCCAGACCAATGAAACACAAAATCCAGAATTTAAACCATTAAAACCACTTCTGCAACGCCCATACAAACCAGACAAAACTTCATGGAGACCCTTGTGGTTAACATTTGATTTTTTGATATCCCACCCCTACCCCGTATTCTGCAGACAACCCTGCCAGCTTTCTAAAAGTGACTGTTTTAGATCTACTTAAAGAGTTCAGCATTCTTTGCCAGCCTAATTTTATATATATAACAAATAAGCCACATAGCTGGCCAGGATTTCTCGTCCTTTAACATTTGCCAACCCTCACCAAGAGGGAGTCATAATCCAACCCAGCTGGACAGAATTAAAGAGCAGCGATCTGTTGTAAAGAACAATTCAACATTATAGTTTTGTCCATGAGGTTAGGAGAAAGGAAATTCTCTCTATTAGAAAGCAGCGGAGCTAAATTGGGGATCTAAAGTCACGTTTTGCTGAGAAGCTGGCAGCTCTGTTCCCCCCCAACCAAGAAGAAAGTTTATTTCTTTTACAAGCCTTACAAGAGAGTCAGTTTGGTTTAGGCCTCAGGCTAGAAAGCAGGAGACTGTGAGTTCTAGTTCCGCCTGGGACACCAAGCCAGCTGGATGGATCTTGGGCCAGCCACATGCTCCCAGCCCTAGGAAAGAGGCAATGGCAAACCACTTCTGAAAAACCGTGCCCAGAAAGCTGCAGGAACTTGTCTGGGCAGTTGCACTGATTCAAAGTGGAAAAATTGCTCCACTCCAAAACTGACTGTAAATGGCATCCGGTGCCCATTAATCATCTCTTGCATGCCAGGGCTCAATTCCACACTTTTGTTTATTTATTTATTTATTTAATTTGTATACCGCCCTTCTCCCAGAAGGGACTCAGGGCAGTGAACAGCCAAAATTAAAAAACATACAAATACAAAAGTTAAGATAATTAAAAAGAAAATCATTGGCTTCCCAATTTAAAACCCCCAAGTCCATAAAATTTAAAATCCCAATTAAGAGCCATTTAGGCTAGGCCGGCTTGGTGGAATAAATAAGTCTTCAGGGCCTTACGGAAGGTTGTCACAACAACCCTCCAAGGTGGGCCAGATTAAGCAGGGCCACCCCAGGACACCCAGCATTTAAGCAGGGAATTGGTGGAGGAGTGCAGGAGTGGCTGTCCGGATGCTGCTCAACTCGTACAGATAGTCCTCGACTTACAACGGTTCATTTTTAGTGACCGCTTTCGACAGTTACGACATCACTGAAAAATGACTCACGGCCATTTTTCACACTTCACGACCGTTGCAGCATCTTCACTATCACCCGTCAACCGACTAATATTTATGACCTATTGCAGTGTCCTGGGATCACGTGATCCCCTCCTGGGCGACCTTCTGGCAATCAAAGCCAACAGGGAAGCCAGACTCACTTAATAACCGCGCTACTGCGGTGATTCACTTAACAACTGTGGCAAGAAAGGTCGTAAGGGGGGGGGGGAAACTCATTTAGCAAGCGTCTCACTTAGCAACGGCTGGGCTCAAATTGCGGTCCTAAATCGAGGACTAACCTGTACCACACTCCCCATTCCTGCTTTTCCTTTAAGGCAATGATTCTGGGAGTTGAAGTCCACCCATCTTCAAGCTACCAAGGTTGAGAAACATTGCTTTAAGGGAATCGAGGCACTAGCGCCGGACTGGCTTTCCGCTTCCCGCCACACCTCCTTTCCTCGCCGGCTCCGCCTCCAACGACCAGCTTCTCCGACCTCAATCCTTCCCAGGAAGGCCGGGTGACCCCGCACTCCTTTCCCGCCAGACCCTCACCCTCTCCCGCGTTCCCAAGCCAAGCCCCTGCAAAGCCTCTCCAAGGAGGTTGTCTTACCCGAGTTAGACCCCTCCCCGAGCAAAGACGGTCTCTTTCACTCCTTTCCCAGGAGACGGGGAAACAGACACTTGTTTGCACACACACACACATGCACACATACACACCCTGCCTCCCGGGTTCAGCAGAAAACCAAGCCCCCGCAGAGCTTTAATTTGATTTATATGCCGCCCTTCTCCGGAGACTCAGGGCGGCTTACAATGTGCTCAGCAATAGCCTTCATCCTTTTTGTATATTTATACAAAGTCAGCTTATTGCCCCCACAATCTGGGTCCTCAATTTACCTACCTTAGAAAGGATGGAAGGCTGAGTCAACCTTGAGCCTGGTGAGATTCGAACCTGCAGAAATTGCAGGCAGCTGGTCTTAATAACCAGCTTAATAACAGGGTGCCTTAGACCACTGTACTACCAAGGCTCTTGGTAGTGCAAGGAGGTCGCCTTACCCGAGTTAGACCTGCCCCCCTCCTCTCCTCTCCTCTTCCACTCCTTTCCCAGGAGACAGGAAACAGACACGTGTCTACACATGCACACATCCTCCCAGGTTCAGCCAAGCCCCCGCAGAGCTTCTGCAAGGAGGTCGCCTTACCCGAGTTAGACCCCCCCTCCTCTCCTCTTCCACTCCTTTCCCAGGAGGCGGGAAGCAGACACGTGTCTACACATGCACACATACACACATCCTCCCCGGTTCAGCCAAGCCCCCGCAGAGCCTCTCCAAGGAGGTCGTCTTATCCGAGATAGACCTCCCTTTCCTCTCCTCTCCCACTCCTTTCCCAGGAGGCGGGAAACAGACCCGTGTCTGCATGCACGCACCCACACACACACACACATCCTTCCTCCCGGGTTCCGACAGCGGCAGAAAGCCAAGCCCCCGCAGAGCTTCTGCAAGGAAGTCGCCTTACCTGAGTTAGACCTGCCCCCCTCCTCTCCTCTTCCATTCCTTTCCCAGGAGGCGGGAAACAGACACGTGTCTACACATGCACACATACACACATCCTCCCCGGTTCAGCCAAGCCCCCGCAAAGCCTCTCCAAGGAAGTCGCCTTACCTGAGTTAGACCTGCCCCCCTCCTCTCCTCTCTTCCACTCCTTTCCCAGGAGGCGGGAAACAGACACGTGTCTGCACATGCACACATACACACCTCCTTCCTCCCGGGTTCCGACGGCGGCAGAAAGCCAGGCGCCCGCCCGAGTCAGACCCGCCCTCCTCTCCCCCACCCACCCACTTCAGCCCATCCCGACGTACATACAAAGGCGGCGGCGGCGGCGGCGGCGGCGGCGGCGGCGTCTCCGTCAGTTCCGCAGCTTCCTCGGGGCAGCAGCAGCAGGACAAGGACCCTCCGACCCGCCATCCCGAGGCGCGGCTGAGCCCCGGAGCTCTTTTCCCGGCTCGCGAGTCACGGCCTCGCCTACCGCCCCATTCCCACGAAGCGGCCGACACGGGCACCGGGGGACTCGCATAGCTGCGCGGTGGCGGCGGCGGCCCCCTCCCCTCCTCCTCCTCCTCCCGTCCCCGATCGCCTGCGGCGCGCCGTCACTCCCGGCGGGCTCGCGATTGGCCGGTTCAGGCTCCGCCCCTCTCGGCAGCCTATAAGCGGCGGCGGTCCGGCTCCCGCCTCGCGCCGCGATTGGTTGCTTTCCGACACCGTCGCTGCAAGGCCACGCCCCACCAGAAAGAAAGGGGGGGGAAAAAAAAAGGTGGGAGGGGGAGCAGCCGGCTTGGGAAGGAGAGGGGGAAAAAAAAATAAAAAAGGCTCCTTCGCTCTTAAAGGGGCCGCTGCCTCCTGAGGACAGAGGTGGCTGATCAGGGGGTCGCAGAGACCCCGCGGCGTCAGGGCTTGCAATGCAACGGTGCAAAAAGTCTCAGCCCTTTTCTCCAAATCGGATTGCCGTTTCTGGGGTTTTGTTTTTTTTTTCCCTTTGAAGACGTTTCGCTTCTCATCCAAGAAGCTTCTTCAGCTTCCCCACCATTCAGTCAGAGCTGAAGAAGCTTCTTGCCTGAGAAGCAAAGTGTCTTCAAAGAAAGAAAAACCCAGAAAGTCCAGTCGCCTGTTGAAAAAAAAAAAAAAAAAAACCCTTCGTGATCTCTGAGCTGGCTTGTTTTCTTGCAGACGTTTCATGACCCTAACTTGTAACATCATCAGGGCTGCAACGCAGTGGGTTTTCATTGCCGGCCCTTGTAGCACTGATGGTGTTACCTAGTTAGGGTCATGAAACGTCGGCAAGAAAAGCCAGCTCAGAGATGGCGAAGGTTTTTTTTTTTTTTTCAACAGGCAACTGGACTTTCTGGGTTTTTCTTTCTTTGAAGACGTTTCGCTTCTCAGGCAAGAAGCTTCTTCAGCTCTGACTGAATGGTGGGGAAGCTGAAGAAGCTTCTTGGATGAGAAGCGAAACGTCTTCAAAGGGAAAAAACCCCCCAGAAACTCCAGTTGTCTCTCGAAAAAAAGCCCCTTTGGGAAAACCATGACCTGGATGGCTGAGAATCTCCGTAGACCCCTCCTTTCAACCCTGAGCTACAAAATATTCTCTTTTATTGGAAGTAAACCCACCGGAATGCCCTCACTTCCTCCACTTGCAGGATATCCCTCACTCCTAAGACCCAGCAAGGGAAGTCTCCCCCAGCCACGGGAGAGGCGCAGAATGGCCCTTGAAGCAGTGATGGGATTGAAGTAATTTAACAACCGGTTCTCTGCCCTAATGATTTTTTCCAACAACCAGTTTGCCAAACTGCTCAGAAAGTTAACAACCAGTTCTCCCGAAGTGGTGCGAACTGGCTGAATCCCACCACTGCCTTGAAGGCTCCTTAAAAACCCACTCCCACCCAAAAAATTTTTAAACAAAATATCTGAGGTTGCATTTCCATGACACTCTTGTTGCCAGTTAAATGTCCTGCGACTTGACACACAGTGGGCTAAAGTGCGCTGGGACTGATCCTTGGACGGGGACAGGGGTGAAATCCAGCAGGTTCTGACAGGTTCTGGAGAACCGGTAGTGGAAATTTTGAGTAGTTCGGAGAACCGGCAAATACCACCTCTGGCTGGCCCCAGAGTGGGTGGGAATGGAGATTTTGCAATATCCTTCCCCCAGAAGTGGGGTGGGAATGGAGATTTTGCAGTATCCTTCCCCTGCCACGCCCACCATGCCACGTGCTGGCTGGAGAATTCTGGGAGTTGAAGTCCACAAGTCTTAAAGCTGCCAAGTTTGGGGACCCCTGCTGTAAGCTGTGGCTTTGTTTGGAAGGTAGTCTGAGCTTGAAAGGAAGGAAGGCAGGGGAACAGAGCAAGTTCACCAGGGAGGTTTTTTTTTTTTAAAAAAAAATAGGGGTGCCAAGGATGGCAGTTGGCCATGGGTACCTGCAAAAATGGGCCCTGGTCCAAAGCAATTACTTATACAGAAATCACACAACTCCCCACCAAAACCTTCAACGCCAGGTGAGATGCTCTGCAGTCTTTACTAGAGAGATTTGTTAGCTTCCGCTGGAAGCTACAAACCAGGAACAGCCTCATTAACAGATCCCTGGAGAAACTCCTACTGTGCAGGGGGAACCCGAGAGGGCAGCCCTTTCTGCTTGACACAAATCTCACAGGAGCTCCTGCCACATCTTGTGTCAAGAACTGGGAGGGGTTTTTTTTTTCCCCCTAGCTGTCCTTTGCTGGGTGCATCACAAATCAGATGGATCTGGAGGGGAAGGTATTTGACTTAAGTTTGCTTTGCTGGCTGGGGAATTCTGAAAGTTGAAGTCCACACAACTTTAAAAAAAGTTAAGGTTGAAAAAAAAGAAAAACCGGTTCGATTGCATCTGGGGACACCTGCTGGATGGAGGCTGTTTCACTACTCACCACTGAATATGGCTTTGTAACTCTCAAAAGAGCTTGGGAGCTTCTGGGTGTTGTATTTTGGAGAGCTACCCTGTCTCCCTAAAAATAAGACCTCAGATAATAAGCCAAATTGGGCTATTGATCGCATGCACTAAAATAAGCCCTCCCCAAAAATATTTAAATGCACGCGCAGCTGGTTCCCACTATTTCCTCTGGTTAGGGTGACAGAGCTGGAAATCAGGTAAGACAGCAAGAGGAGTCCCATCTTGCTCCATGTGCCCCAAAATAATAAGACCTCCCTGAAAATAAGGCCAAGCGCTTATTTCAAGGTTCAAAAGAATATAAGACAGGGTCTTATTTTCGGGGAAACACGGTAGTTGGTTGAGATTTTCAGTATCTATATTTCTTGACATTTCAGCTGAACTATTTTCAGGTCTATAGCTACACATTTTAGCAAAATGTATAAACGTAAAGATGAAATAACGGGAATTCCTAATAGCTTTATTATCTTCCTTTTTGTTACATGCAAAAAAAAAAAAGCCTAAACTATACATGCTAAGCAATAGTGCAGCACAGAAGTTTACTTGGGAGCTATGCAATTCCTTGAAAACAAGGGGCTTACTTTACAGGATTGCACATAAATGTTTCGTTTTCCATCGCAACTTTTCTCTCTAAGTATATACTGCTATTTTGGGTGTGGAAGGGAAGACGTTGGGCTCAATTTGTACCATTATTGCAGAAGGGAAAGTGGTATTTTAATAACCGCTTGAACCAAAGGCCATTTCAGGAGGACGTTGCCTGTCATACTCTTTTCCAGCCCTTCCCAGATTCACTTTTATTTCTCATGCAACCCAGCAACAGGTTGGTAAACTTCAAAACAGGAAAAGTTGGGTTGAACTCTGCTTTATTGATGTATAAAGTGGCATCTGACAATCCGATGCATTTCTTTAAACAGCAGGTAATGTATAGAGAGAGTTACAGAGTGCACTGTCAGGAGGCATGACTCAACTTGAACACAAGACAGCTCAACAACAGCGGCACAAGCAACCCTGGGTAGTTTCGGTTGGGTGGAGTGCAGTGATGGGAACAATTCCGGTGGCCTGGCTCGCTCACGTTGTGTTTCGTGAGCAAAAATTGGTCCCCCCCCCAATCCTCCTATGCTGTCAAAAACCAGCACAATCTATTCCTGAACCAACCCACTGTGAAAAAAATATATATAATCTGATATCCCTCAGGTCTACTGGCAAGGAGGAACAGAAGACTTAATAGATTTGGCTTTCTAAAACTTCCCAGGGGCAGGAGAGGGGGCTCGTGTCAACCCCTACTGGAGTGTGTGTCGATCTGATCAAGTGAGGCGCATCGTGGCTTACAAGGGAACAAGCATTCTTTGTGTATCTCGCAGCAAGAACCAGAAGGGCCCTGCAAGATCGAGCAAACTACGATGTAGCAGAGCTCGTGAGTGGAGTGTTTTGGCAGAGTGCTGACAACACAGACTCACAGAAAGGAAGAGAGAGGCTGGGAAGGTGGGATTCAAGACAAGTATCACACCAAGCCTCGCCTACAATGCCGCACTAAACAAGTCAGCCAAGATTCCTAGTTTCCCTGGCAGAGCAGATCGCTCCAGAAGAGAAACTGGGCAATCCCCAGCTGCTGGATCATACTGGCTCCTAACAAATAAGGCCGGATAGCCCGGGGCAAGGAAGAAAAGGGGGGAGGAGGTTCCACTTATCAAACTATTTCAAGTATTTCTAAATTGAAGTCTCTTTTTTTTCCCCCGCACCCCCAGTTACTGCACTCGATGGCTTAGGGCAGTCACTACTATCCGCTCTACAGACAAAGAACAAAATGGCAAGCAGTTGCTGGTCTAATGCGAGAGGGACAGGGGGGGATGAGACAGGAGGAGGGGGTGTTCGTTGCCGGGATCCGTTTTATGGGACAGGCACTACACGCATGGTGTTGGTGTAACCAGATCCAGGGCGCCAGCCGGTAAGCACGATGACTAGATCCCCTGACTTGAAGAATCCACGAGCTTTGCCTGGAAAAAGACCAAAATAGGAAAGGTGAGAAAGCAGGACGGGTTGATGTGGAATCCACAGGTAGTCCTTTGACTTACGACTGGTCGCTTAATGACCGTCTTTAATAGCAATAGCATTTATATACCGCTGTACAGCCCTCTCTGAATGCTTTACAGTCAGCCTGTTGTCCTAACGATCTGGGTCCTCATTTTACCCACCTCGGAAGGATGGAAGGCTGAGTCGACCTTGAGCTTGTCGGAATCGAACTGCTGGCTGTTGGCAGAATTAGCCTGCAATATTGCATTCTAATCACTGCACCAACAAGTTCCTTCCTTCCCCACTTAGCAATAGCACTTAGACTTATATACCGCTTCACAGGGCTTTACAGCCCTCTCTAACCAGTTTACAGAATTAGCCTATTGCCCCCAACAATCTGGGTCCTCATTTTACTGAAGGATGGGAGACTGAGACAACCTTGAGCCTGGTGAGATTTGAACTGCCAAACTGCAGGCAGTCAGCAGAAGTAGCCTGCAGTACTGCACTCTAACCACTGAGCCTCAATGAAATTACTTCAGGCCTCCACAGAGCTACTTATAGTCCATTTGCAGAGTTATGATGACCATGTTCCCTCTGTGGTCACATGATCTCAATTTGGGTGCTTGGTAACCTTTATGGCTATTTGTGGTGCAATCATGTGACCACAATTTTCAAACTGTTTATCCAGCTTCCATTATGCTTTGGGGAAAGTCTAGTCACGTAATGCCTCGACGTACAACTGCAACTTATGACTTGTAATTCTGGACCTCACTTACCATTGTAAGTTGAGGACTGCCTGTAATGGACAATCTACTCTGACCTCTTAGAACAGGGCTCTCCAAACTTGGCAACTTTTAAGACTTGTGGACTTCAACTCCCAGAATTCCATAGTAAATAATAAATAAATAAATAAATAATTTTATTTCTATACCGCCCTTCTCCCGAAGGACTCAGGGCGGTGTACAGCCTATTTAAAAACACAGAAACAAAACAATAATTAAAATTTAAAATCATTAAATAATTAGGCTCCAATTAAAATCCCAGAAATTTAAAATACCCCAATTTAAAACGTTATGTTAATAGCCCGGCCTGGCGGAACAACAGGGTCTTCAGAGCGCAGCGAAACACCCGGAGGTCGGAGATCTTACGTATTTCCGGGGGCAGTTCATTCCACAGGGCTGGGATAGTCAGCATGACTGGCTAGGGAATTCTGGGAGTTGAAGTTCACAAGTCTTTAAAAAGTTGCCAAGTTTGGAAACACCCCCCCCTCTTGCTGTATCAACCCCCCAAATGTTACCAGTTTCTGGAAAGTGCATTTTCACAGCAGTAGCTCCCTTCGGCTCCCACACTCATCTTGCAGGAAGGAAAGCCGAGACCCATAAATGACTTACCAACATTCATCCCCAGATTCACGCGGAGATCGACGTCTTCAGCCCAAGCGTCCAGGGCTGCGTCCTTGCACATCACAGGGAAAATGCCACGGTAGAGGTGGGCCTGGCGGGCGGCCTGAGCATTACGGGTCACAGCAATGATGGGAGCCCGTGGTCGGTATCTGGACACTAGGTGGGCAGATCTGGAAAAGATTTGGGAAGCTTAAATCATTTTCACCGCTGCCAGCTGGCTTGGACCCACACAATTCTGCAAGTGCACGTTTTGCTTTAAAACGGGAGGACACAAAGGGTGGAAAAAGAGACCCTGAGAGTAATACATGCACATCACGGCTTCAACTGGTTCTAATATTTATAAAATATCAGTTCCCAGGAGGAAACAACTAGTCTACAGAATTAGAACATTCTAAATGGAACATTGTTGGTTTCTCTTTCCAATATCCCCCAACATCAAGCATTTAAGTATTTGCAAATGAGGGCAATTTGGTATCTACTAAGAGATTGAAAGCTTTTACAGAAATATGATTATGGGAATACAATCCAG
Organism: Pituophis catenifer annectens; assembly: GCF_029215685.1. Taxonomy (NCBI): domain Eukaryota; kingdom Metazoa; phylum Chordata; class Lepidosauria; order Squamata; family Colubridae; genus Pituophis; species Pituophis catenifer. Next base: position 18,449,684 of record NW_027256894.1, on the reverse strand, counting down.
AATTAAATTATATTTGCAAGACGCAGTATTTCAGAACTCACAGGTAAACAGTAGGTAGGAACTCTTTATGAGAAAACAGTAAGAAAGGTTTAGCAGGAAGTATGTTCTAATTTCACAGGGTGTGCCAATATAATGTGGATTGCTCATTTCAGCTGCTTCTTTTTCTGTTATTTCCTCCAAATCTGCATTCCGCAGCTGCAAAACTATTCCCCCCCCCCTCTGCAGATAATCCTCGTTTCAGAGAATCAGTCATTTAGAACTCTGCATCAATTCTAGCTGCAAATATTAATGCAGACTTGCTTGGTCTGATTTGCAGAAAATAAATTTGCTCTGCAGTTTCAACAGATATAGAAACCAACTGCAAACTTCCAGCCAGTTGCTTGGCATGCTGAACCTGGCATAACCAAGCCGTTGCCGTGTTTCTTGCAACACACTATGTTCAAATAAACATTAGGGTTTAGTGTGGTGGCCTGGGTACCATCATACACTGGATCACAAGCAAACTCACCCCCTTTAATGTGCAAAACTTGTGTGCTGATAAAAATGAGATCAAACTTAAGTTTCAGTGGCACTCTTTTTGGAGTGTATTGCACAGCTGTTGAGCTGTGGGGGCATTGCCCACTCAATAACTTATTTCCACCACCCTGCAACTTTTCCACCAAAGCAGGTCATCTATAATTTGCTGGAGAGTTATGCCCTGGGAAGTGCCCTCTTTTCTAAAAGCTTTTTAAGACCTTCCCACACAAATTATGAGCCCCTGAAAATTTCCACTAGCATTTGCTTCTCCTTTCGTTTGTGCACATGTCCACAGCGAGCTGCTATTTCACTGAGAGTTTTTTTTTTTTGCTTTAATTTATATGCTGCCCTTCTCCAGAGACTCAGGGAGGCTTACAATGAGTTAAGCAAGAGCCTTCATACTTTTTGTATATTTATACAAAGTCAGCTTATTGCCCCCACAATCTGAGTCCTCAACATTGACAACTTTTGCGATATGTGGACTTCAACTCCCAGGATTCCTCAGCCAGCATGAATTCTGGGAGTTGAAGCCCACACACCTCAAAAGTTGCGGAGGTTGGGAAACACTGGCCAACAAGCCTGTGATACACAAACTTAATTATTAAAAGTGGTGCCTTTATTTTCTTTATTTTCTTGTCCAACCCCATACAGAGTTTATTCGCTTCAGAGTGGTGCTACGAAGCTGGAGGACCACTGGCTAAACAAGCAGCTCCTGGCCTGGGAAGACCCAGTCCAAAGCTACGTTAGCAGTGCTTCCATCCAGAGACTGAAAACCTGTGCTTGAGAGGGAGAAAGAGAGAGGCTCAGAAGCAGGGCGTGTCTGTTATCTGGCCATCCGAGTAAGTCCTCGCGACTTCTGCCAGCACCTTCCGCCTCCTCCTACCTTCCAGATTTGGTGAGCACAATAATGGCCCCACTGCAGCACTTGAAGGAGGCTTCTACGGCACCCACAGCAGCGGCTTCGGTAGGGTCTCGGTTCAGGGGGGCCAGCCGGCGGAGCTCTTCGAACAATTGCCTGTGAAAGATGGCTGCCTCGGCTTCGCGAGCAATCTACAAGAGCAACATGCGTTCGGGTGACGGCGGTCACGTCAGGCATCGCTTAGCCGTAAGAGTGAAGGTGGGATGATGGTGGGTCGAGCGGAGAGAACCAGCGTGGAAGCAACCAAGGTAGGAATCAACCCAGCTGAGCCATCTTGCTGGGGACGGACGGACGACAGAGGTGGTCATCCTCCACAAGAGCAGGTGAGTCTCGGCCTCCTTGGTCTGCATCCACCGCCTGGCCTCCCCTGGTGCAAGACTTGCCACATCACCCCACGCCTGTCGGCCACTGACCCGTGCATTCGTTCCTTCATGCACGACTGCGAACCTCTCTGAGTCTGCTTCGACCTACCTCAAATCCTGCTTGGTTAAGAGAGATGGAGACAGGCAGGTGGTTTTTTGGTTTTTTTAAGTTTTAAGAGTGCTGTGGGAGAACCCTACTGGCATGGAGCACCACCTGGAAATTTGTTTTTTTTTAGAGCACCTCAAAACTACCAGTAACAAATCTTCCAGACAAGCTTACTGGGTTACTCTGGCTAACTCTGAGCCCTACCTGCCGGTGTCTGTCAAAACTATCACAGCGGAAGCCAAGCACTTAAAAGAGGCCTGCACAGCGCCTACAGCCATGGCATCAGAAGGGTTCCGGCTGCCAGAAGTGTGACGGTAAAGTTCTTCAAACAGCTGACGGTGAAAGATTGCGGCCTCGGCTTCCCGAGCTATCTGTAGGCCAAGAGCGAGAGGGAGGGAGGGAAGGAAGGGAAGGGTAGAGCAACACAGAAAAGAAGGAAAGAGATATATCGAGTGATGTGATCACGTTAATAAGGCAAAAGAGAGTTAATTGCTTATTTGACATGCGTGATGACGGTGAGGGTGAGGCAGCAATCAGCTTCCCAAATCTGAACCACCACCAAAGCCACAAATCAGCGTTCAAGAGTGGGATATCGTTCAGGCCACGTGGGAGAGAGGCGAGTTGCTCAAATCCATTAACTAAATCAGAAGGATTCAGGGCATCCGTTCTAAGCTCTGATTGCAGAACCAACATTAACGTGCTATGGAACAGAATTTTTTAAAAAAAAAATATTCTGAGGTTTGAGGACTCTGTTGCTGCACCACCCTAATTTTTTAACAGGAAACCAAGTCTCTCATTTGGCTGGAAGAGGTTCCACTTGAAGAGAATCTGCCAGCTGCTTTGTTAAGAATTTGCCCCAATTCAAATATTCTCCCTTATCCAGTGCAGGGTTCAAGTAGCTTCTTTGTAAATAACAGTTAATCCCCAAAACAAATGAAGATGTATGTCCCTCCCGTTTCAGGAATTAGCTTGTGTGTGTTCTTCTCAGCCAAAAGTTGAGACTTGGGTAGCATTTTTAAAGCATGCAGAGTTCTACACATTCCAGATTATTATAACTAGGCAGTTAAGGTAAGATTCAATAAGGATGATTTGCAACATGATACACATTAGGGAAAGCGACATAATCGAATTTTGGAAATTACACTTTTTAACTGTACCTTAGCCCCTAAGGATCATGATTAATGTGAATTTTACAGAGATTGGTAGACGGAGAAGATGATAGAAAGCCAGAAACCCACCATGATACAGATGGTTAGTCTCAGCAGAAGGCAGTGATATCAGCAGAGGAGAATCTTAGAAGCTGTATTTAAATGCCACCTGAAATACCCTTCTGGGAATCTGTTACAGCAGCAGATCTGTTCTCAAGGACGATGTCGTGAATGTGTGTCTGGCTCCAGACCAGAGATGGAGGCTAATAGGAGGGAAGGCACCCCCCATAAAGACAAAATTCCTCTTTATTTTGTCATCCTAGGAAAAGCATGTTCCGATTATAATTCAAAAAGGCTTTTAACAACTCCTGGAAGCCTAAGGGTTTCAATATCCTTCAAGTCGCCAAATCGGGCTGTTCTTCCCCTCCCTTATTTCAAACTATTATAATTTGAGTGTTTACTTATTGAAAACGAAGGAAGAACGTTCTGCGGGCCCACAATTCTCCTGAGATACTTATGGCAAACAGGACACTTCGTTTTTAAATCTTTTAAAAGTCAGTTAAATTTAAGACACCCCAGCAAGGGGTTGAGGGCCCCTAGGATCTTTGTAGGTATTTCTCAAATGAAAATAAGAGATGAACAGGAAGGTTGAATTTTAACTTTTTATCTCTGAATGCCATTAGAAAGCAGGTCAACTTTTCTGTGTGTAAATGTTTCTGGCTGGTGCTAGAAATGTCTTCAACAAGCTATTTTGGAGGTTTGAATCAATCCTTCTCTGGGTTCCAATACTTTGGAAGAACTTTTGTACCAGTTAGGTGGGCACGGACTAATACTTCCTAAATTTCATCCAGCCTTTTGGCCCTAAATCTGGGGTCCCCAATCTGTGGGGCAAACTGCCCACTAGTGGGCCATGAGGGGTTTGCAATTGGGCCATGGGAATGGCCAGCGAGTGTGTACGTGTATGCATGCTCCATCTGCTGTGAGAGGCAGCTGTGCATGCATGCCACTCACATAAAGGGAGCTGCGTGGGTGCGCTCTTGCCTACTTGCGTGAACCCTGTGCAGGATCTTCTGTGTATGTGCAGAGTGTCAAAAATGGACATGATAACGTCCGGGCGGAGCCTCCCACAGTCGCTGCTACCGGTTTGCCCGAACTGGATAGAACCGGCTGAATAACCCCACTGATACAGAGGCTCTAGAAAGCTATTGGGGTACTTGCTCATTTCAACAACAAAAGGGTTTTAGAGGATTAGTATGACAACATAATCATGCTCTTTGCCTTGGGAATCATTTTCTTTGGTGTGATGAGGGACGTGGAAGTTATCAGAGGAATTCGGCCCAAGCCAAGAGGTAGCGTTAGTATCCTCGTACAGCAGGGGAGCGCCTTGGAGGAAGCTAACTAACCTGACACTGCAGCTGACGGTAGTAGGTTATAAGGCTGTTGTAATCCACAGCAAACAGCCAACGCAATCAGTTTTTTTTTAATTCTGGTATTTGGTGCTAGGTTGGTCAATGGGAAAACTACAACAAAATTCCAAAGCAGATCAGAGAAGTTCTCTGGCAGTTTATGAGGTCAGTCATGCACACTTTGTAAATTGGGTACTATTCCAAGGGCACAATAGTTCATCAGCAGAACTAAAATCCAAGGGACCACCAGTCCCACCACCCCAGTCACCAGTAAGTTCCAGGGCTGAGACAGAAATGAGTTTGGGATTCCGACTCGCGTATTTCCACGTTGTGGATTTCCTCCCCTCCGGGCAACATAAAGAAGCCAAGTGACTTTTAAACCCCAGATAATTAAAACTATGGAAATCAACATGCAAGGGGCCAAGGCAATTCTCTTCATATTCCAATAGGGATCCCACGAAAGATCTTAAAACTGAAGACGAGGGATCTGGCAACCTAAGGGGCAGGTGGAAAGGGCCTCAGGCTTTGCAAATCTACTATATTCCCAGTCCAGATGTTACACCAGCATGCCCATAAGAAAGCCTTTGTCTTCTCCAAACACGGCTCGTCTTCTCCAGATATGCCATACTTTAATTTTCACAGATCTGGAGGACACTAAGCTAGGTGGATGGGTCAAGGGGAAGACCAGCCGCTGCTGGCTATAAATGCTAGCTACTAGCCTGGGAAAGGATTGGTTGGGATGGGCAACTGGGAGGGAGAGCCGGTGCTTCTAAAGCAGCCAGTGTTGAAGGGCCAACTTACCAGGTGCTGCATCTGGACAGCCTCCAGGGGATAATCTCCTTTGGCAGTTTCTCCGGACAGCATGATACAATCGGCTCCGTCCAGCACAGCATTGGCTACATCGCTTCCTTCCGCACGTGTCGGGCGGGGTTTCTTGATCATGCTCTCCAACATCTGGCAGGAAAAATAAAGGTTACACACTCGCAGTGAAAAGGTGAAGGTGATTCAGCCTCAAACCATCTCTAAATTTCTGCCATCTCCACGTTTACAGTCCCTCTAAAGGAAAGGTAAAGGTTCCCCTCGCAAACATGTGCTAGTCGTTCCCGACTCTAGGGGGAGGTGCTCATCTCCGTTTCAAAGCCGAAGAGCCAGTGCTGTCCGAAGACGTGTCCGTGGTCATGTGGCCAGCATGACTCAATGCCAAAGGTGCATGGAACACTGTTACCTTCCCACCAAAGGTGGTCCCTATTTTTCTACTTGCATTTTTTTACGTGCTTTCGAACTGCTAGGTTGGCAGAAGCTGGGACAAGTCACGGGAGCTCACCCCGTTACGCGGCACTCGGACCGCTGAACTACCAACCTTTCGATTGACAAGCTCAGCGTCGTAGCCACCGTGTCCCTGTCCCTCTAAGAGTCCTTAGCTAAAATTCTAATTCAACCTACTTTTGGAGGAGATCATCTTATAAGAGAGGGATTGTTCTCATCGTTCAATAGGGTTAAACCTTTTCGTGTATATGCTTCAGTTGCAATCACTAGTTTATTTTTTCCAGTCTTCTAAGCTGAGTTACAACTTTTGGTTAACATCATGGATACCCGGGACAAGTTTAGAGGGGTGTCTGTGTGTTTGGATTCCTGAATTAGCCACTGGCTTTGGGGTGTCCTAGTGAACAGCAATACTTCCCTGCCAGTCCAATGAAGCAGAATAGGAATTTACTTTCTCCAACTTTCTTCAAGAAGTTGTTTAAACTTCTTTACAGTCTTTCTCTGCAAAAACTGTAAAGGACAGGGTAAAATCTGTTCTGCTGGGTATCAACAATCCCAGTTGCTAGCTAGCCACGTTCAAATCCTTAATTCTAGGCTAACCTATAGGATGCTCTAATGGTTCCATCAAGCTTTCAAAGTAATTTTTTTGGTGTTATTTCACGCACTCCATTAAACTCTGCCCTCTTTTATTTCCCTTAACGATACAGGCACAAGACGCCATATTAAGAACTGCAGAGCCCTTAAGTGGCTTTGCTCAGAGCCTTCAAATACCTGAGTAGCACAGATAATAGGCTTGCCAGCTCGGTTGCATCGGCCAATCATCATTTTCTGGGCTAGGAAGACTTTTTCGGCTGGAATCTCAATACCCAGATCGCCCCGGGCTACCATGATGCCATCGCTAGCTTCCATGATTTCATCAAATCTGAAAAGCAAAGAGGGAAGGGTTATATGTTATGGGAAAGGAAGGCAGCGATGCTGGGAGAGAAGCCAAGGACAGTTGTGACATTTTAAAGGAAGGGCAGTGGAGAAGCAAGCAATTCCAGAAGTCCTGTCTCCATGGAGTTCGGTTTCTAGGATAAATATCCCACCACAAAACAAAAGCCAGGATAAAATTATCCAGCAAGGCCTGAATATCATTATTATATTATATATATATTATATATATATTATTATTATATTAGTGAATGTCAAAGTATTCACTAAGGCTGCATTACTATTACTATTAATCTTCTCATCGTTCCCACCATCCATCTCCTTCCATTTATGACTGTATGATTGTAACTTTGTTGCTTGTATCCTTACGATTTATATTGATATTGTTTCCTGATTGCTTATTTGTACCCTATGACTATCATTAAGTGTTGTACCTTATGATTCTTGATAAACGTATCTTTTCTTTTATGTAGACTAAGAGCTTCTGCACCAAAGACAAATTCCTTGTGTGTCCAATCACACTTGGCCAATAAAGAATTCTATTCTATAAAGAATTCTATTAGAGGAGGGTCAGGTGTGACATTTAAACCAGCTACTCACCTGCGCACTCCCTCATGGTTTTCAATCTTGCTGATGATCTTGATGTTCTTTCCCTTTTCCCCGAGCACCTTCCTGACGGCGTGGACGTCAGCCGCTTTACGGATGAAGGAAGCAAAAACCATGTCCACGTCCTGCTCCACACCAAACTTGAGATCCTGGATGTCCTTCTCGGAAACAGCAGGGAGATCGACGGCAGCCCCAGGTAAGTTGACACCTTTTTTGCTACCCAACAACCCACCGTTCTCAATTTCAGTCATGATGAAGTCGGCACCTGCAAAGGATTTGAAACATCAACATTTGAATCCAAACGATGTTGGATTTGAAATGTCAACAGGTTCACAATGTCTATGGAGATTCTCAATCATCCAGGTAATGGTTGTTCCAAAGATGGTTTTTTCCCCCAGAAGGCAATTGGACTTTCTTGGTTGTTTTTCCCTTGAAAACGTTTTGCTTCTCATCCAAGAAGCTTCTTCAGAACTGAAAAAGAAAGCCCAGTTGCCTTTTGGAAAAGCACCTTTGGGATTCACAGGGTCACTTTTAACTCTTGTAGGCTCTTGGCATCTTTGCAAAAGAGCTTTGGTCAAATTGGCTATTATAGAGATTATAGTATAGATAACATTTAATCAGGCAGCATGGTGGCCTAGAGGTGAAGAAGCTTGTCTCACACTCAGGAGGCTGAGAGTTTGATGCTAGGCAATGATGGATGTGATAGATGTTCCTCTATCACAAAGAGGGCACAAAGAGAAAAATATCTGCTGTGAACTCTGCATAGGCGTCAGGAAGGGCATCCGGCCAGTAAATGCTCAGCTCCACTCAGTGGTCCCAACTCCACCCCAATAAAAGGAATTAAAGGTAAAGGTTCCCCTCGCACATATGTGCTAGTCATTCCCAACTCTAGGGGGTGGTGCTCATCTCCGTTTCAAAGCTGAAGAGCCAGCGCTGTCCGAAGACGTCTCCGTGGTCATGTGGCCGGCATGACTCAATGCCAAAAGCGCACGGAACGCTGTTACCTTTTGAGTTGAGATATCATCAAGCCATGTTGCATCATTGCACGTGACTTAAGTGGCGATGCTGTGATTTTGTGAAGTTTGTAGGGACCCCACAGAACAGGTGGGATTTTGTAAAAGGTGGGTCCAAATTATGTTTCTATTTAAGACGTTGGGTACGTTATTTGGAAGTTGTTTATTAAATTTATTTGCCGCCCATCTTGTTGCAAACGACTCTGATCGGGATGCCTTCGAAACTTACCTTTCTCCTTGACTTTCAGGGAAATAAGGCCATCGTCCACGTAGATTTTGCTGCCAATTTCCACCACCTTGATGATATTTTTGTAGTCCACCCACAATACATGCTCATCGCACTTCTCCATGTAAGCGTTGTCAAGAGTCACTTTCAGATTTGCACCCTTCTTGAGCTCCACTTCTGCTGTACCACTCTACAAGCATAAATCAAAAGTTAATCTCCGGAAGACACTCTGGTGCCCCACATTCAAAGACCCTCTCCCCCCCCCCCCCAAAAAAGCAACATCTCTGGAAGGGGCAGAAAAGCCATTGCTGATTCTTTCCCCCATTTCTGTATGACTTCCCGTTTTAGATTAATCTGGAAACTCTACTATATAACTGCTCAGGGATCTGCTTTTATATTGTTAAGAAACAGTATATACTGTATTTTTCAGACTATAAAACGCACCTAAATTTAGAAGAGGAAAACAAAAAGTTTTTGGCCTACCTTTTTTTGGCCCTTTTCCAGTCTTTTTCCAGCTTATTTATGGGGTGGTTTTTTTGGCCCATTTTCGAGGCTTTTTAAACCCATTTTTGAGGCTTTTTGCGGCCCATTTTTGGAGCTTTTTTGGCCCATATTTGAGGCTTTTTAGGGCCGTTTTCAAGACTTTTTGTGGACTGTTTTTGAGGCTCTTTTTGGTCCATTTTGGAGGCCCCCCAAAAGTCTCAAAAACCGGCCAAAAAAAACCCCCAAAACAGGCCAAAAAAGCCCTGAAAATGGGCCCAAAAAGGAGGCCTGAAAAAGGCTGAAAAAAGGCCCGAAAACAGGGCGTGTAGAGGCAAAAAAAAAAAAAATGGCTGGCGGGTAGGCGGGGCTTTAGCAATATTTGGTCTATAAGACGCACAGACATTTTTGCCCCCTTTTGGGATACAAAAATGTCTCTCTTCTAGTCCGAAAAATACAGTAGGCAGTCCTTGAGTTACGACCACAATTGAGCCCAACATTGCTGTTGCTAAGTGAGCTATTAAGTGAGTTTTAGTCCATTTTACGACCTTTCTTCCTACAGGTGAACCCATGTTTTTAGTTAGTAACATGGCTTGTGAAGTCTGGCTCCCCCCCTTGCCCCACTGATTTTGCTTGTCAGAAGGTTGCAAAATAGAATAAATAGTAGTGTAAACTGCAATAACCACATCACCGCAAAGACAGAAACCCACTTACCCCTTTGATGAGCCCAGTTCGAATCTCAGGCCCCTTGGTATCCAGGGCAACAGCGACGGGTCTATAGGAAATTGGATCGGAAGCAAAGCTTTCGGTAGCTTCTCTTACATTCTTGATTGTTCCTGCATGATACTAAACGAGAGGAACATGCAAACATGATGTAATGATAAGAGTAACAGTCTGGTTAGTTTAATCTTGCTCCTTTAATTTGCTAAACACCATCCATTAAACCCACACTTAGCCGTTGTTTTGATGGGACAATAGGTTTATGTATATCTCTGAACTTACTGACAAACCCTTGGATCTAACTCAGGTTAAAAATTAAGCCAAGATCCCACAAGAGACTTTATGCTAGAGAATTATTTCAATTCACTCCTGGAGCACCAAGACTCTGATTAAGTTTTATTCTGATTTGCATTGCCAGATTCTAAACATATTCCATAAATAGAATAGAATAACAGAGTTGGAAGGGACCTTGGAGGTCTTCTAGTCCAACCCCCTGCTTAGGCAGGAAACCCTCTACCACTTCAGACAAATGGTTATCCAACCTCTTCTTAAAAATTTCCAGTGTTGGAGCATTTACAACTTCTGGAGGCATGTTGTTCCATTGATTAATTGTTCTATCAGGAAATTTCTCCTTAGTTCTAAGTCAGTTAAGGAAGATTTAAAGAAGGTAATAAATCAGTAGTTTTAATTTGGTAATGATTATATATACTTATACTTGAAGATAAGCCCATTCTGCGGGTAAACTGACTGTTCAACCAAAATATCATGAAAAATATACCATCGGCAGTTAAGATGAGGCTTGAAATTTTTATGTTTTTACAGTTATCTAATGGTATTTTAATTAAAAATTCATGGGTCAGCATATCCCAATAGGCTTATCCACAAGTATATACGAGGACTTTTATTACCATATGTGGTAAGTTCATCCATGGTTAAGTTGAACCCAATTTTTGAGGGGTATTGTGGCACCTAAAATTCTCAGCTCGTCTGCAAGTAGATACGATGCTTGAGAATCTATTAATTTAAGATCAAGCTTTAAGAAGTGGGGAAGCCTCTTTTTAAAAAAGGAAAGGCAGGTGAACAAGGCATGGGGTTTTTGTGCACTAAACTGAAACTCCACTAGTAAGATGGCTCAGTCTGTCGTTTGACCTTTCGGAAGCCACCCGCAGCCTGGTGGCCTTTAAGGAAAGATGTAGATGGGGGGAGGGAAGGGAGTGTCTCCTAATCAAAGTTGTAATGCTGAGATGGCTGCTTTTATTTATAGAAGTGGGATTGTCCTCTTCTCCTGCAAAGTACCGCCATTCTTGTGACCTTAAAGTGCAATGCTTTTCAAAGGCCACAGAACTGATCCCTAAGGCAGATCTGATTTTATTTTGGACCAACAGATGCTCTACCTTATCAGATTGGGAAATCTTTCATTCCAGGAATTACTTGGATCCTTTAAAATGTTACCACCTTGTCCCGGGAGCACAGTTAACATATTCCGCAAAAATCTCCTTTTGCTTTCAAACACCACATGGGAAATAAAAAGATTTGCTTCAACCACCGCAGAGATACTTAGAGCTAACCAAATCAGTGTTGCAAGATCTTGTTTGAAGGCATGTAGCAGGATCTAGTAACAGGGGGAGTGATAGCCGAGATTTAAAGGAAGATGGAGAGGTGGTTTTTTTTTTTATTTTTTTTTTATTTTTAATTTGATTTATATGCCGCCCTTCTCCGAAGACTCAGGGCGGCTTACAATGTGCTCAGCAATAGCCTTCATCCTTTTTGTATATTTATACAAAGTCAGCTTATTGCCCCCACAAACTGGGTCCTCATTTCACCTACCTTAGAAAGGATGGAAGGCTGAGTCAACCTTGAGCCTTGGCGAGATTCGAACCCTGCAGTAATTGCAGGCAGCTGGTCTTAATAAGCTTAATAACAGGGTGCCTTAAACCCCTGTACTACCAAGGCTCTTTTTTGACCTTCTGATATATGTTCTATATGTTTAGAAGTTGTACAGAGCTTGCTGGCAAGTACTCTCTATTTTAAGATGGCCAGGAGTTTTTTACGCGGTATTTCTTCTGCCCATTTCACATTCCGTTTTCTGCAATTTTGTTTTGTTTAACCCAGGCATTTGAGCTCCGCTGCCATTTGAAACCGGGAGTAATTCAATCCATGTTGATCTCTAGAGGGAAGACCATTTAAGTCAACTAAGTAGAAGGTAGCAGGAGCCCTTAGACTTAAGGAATAACCCAATCTCATTTTACCAGAGAAGGGACAGCAATGCGCCATTGCATACGGGGCAAAAGAACTTTTTAACGTCTACTTTTGTTAGAATTATTTTATGAAGTTGGGCGTTGCTTCATCAAGCAGGACACCTGAAATTACAACCCTGAGTCTGGAGATCAAGATTAGTCTGGGTTAACTGAATTCGGGGTTACTGAATAAGAATACTCTATTTACTACTGCTGTTTCACTTGTATGTCAGAAAGCGGCTCTTTCCATTCCCATCAATTTCTGCCCTGTTTTTCTTGCTTTTTTTCCCCTTGTACCTCGTGAGTTCCGTGAGAGAAGTTGAGACGGGCAACGTTCATTCCAGATTTAATCATTTCTTTCAGCATTTCTACTGACCGAGAAGCCGGACCTAAAAAACAAAGGGATAAAACTTTTGTGAGCAGAGACCCATTTTTAAAATCCCTACCTCCTTATCAAGCTAAGACCATACACTTCCTCTCCAAGTTTCTAGCTCACTTTTTTTTTACTTGGCATGTATCCATCCGGTTTCCTTATTTTAAATAAATTACATGAAATTACATTGTCTGAAATACTAGAGGGTCTCACAAATGAAAGCAAATATACGTGTCCACGGATAACGATGCAAGATTGAATTTGGGTCAGTCATTCGGACCAGAGACTTACTCTTCCGAGCTTTCGGACTCGTGCTGGAGCTCATCTTCAGGAAATTTCTCTCCACCGGAATATATGCTTTGGGGTGTTCTGTGAGTCATGTTTAATGAGTAAGGCACCACATGAACACAATTCACAGAACAGCCCAAAGCACATATTCCAGTAGATAGAAATTTCCTGCAGATGGGCTCCAGTACAAGTCTGAGCAAAAGCTCAGAAGAATAAATCTCTGGTCCAGGTGACCAACCCAAATTCGATCTGGTATACAATCTCCTGCTTGTGCAGGGGATTGGACTAGAATCTAGTCCAACAGTGGTGGGCAACCTTAAACACTCAAAGAGCCACAAAGGTTTTAACTGGAAGCCCCCCGCTTAATTCTGGAGCCGACCGGAAGTCCGGTTCCCCCACCAGTCTCCTCCTAGTGCGGCGTCCTTTTTCCTCTACCTGTCCTAACCAAAAGCCCTATCAATTGTGGAGCCGACCGGAAAACCCGTCCCTCCTCCTGGTGCGCCGTGCTTCCCCCTCCCCCAACCGGAAGCTCCTCTCAAAATGGTGGCATTGATCGGTGACAGGGAGCCGCAGCAGAGGGATGAAAGAGCCACATGCGGCTCCAGAGCTGTGGGTTGCCGACCCCTGGACTAGATGATCTCCAAGCTCCTTTCCAACTCTGTTATCCTATTAAATGGTAACATTCAGTGCATCAAAACTTCCTGAAGAGGTATGTCAATGGATTGATTTGAAAATATTCCAGGAATGAGATTTTAATAGGAAGTCTCTTAGCTAGATGGACTTTCGGTACATGAACTGAGCTAACATGCAGGAGTGTCCCAAGACAACCACAATTTGGGGGGTGGGGGGGTCCATCCCTAACTTACCAATGGTGCAGATAATGCCAGTGTTTCTTGCGGTGATTGGTGGGGAATCAATGTCCAATCGGCACATGTGTTCCAAGAAAGTGTCTGCCATGGCAGCGTAGAGCTGCTGGGTCTGGATGAAAGCATCACTGGTAGACATGGTTGCTGAGAGTTGATATCTAAAGCCAGAACACAAAATTTAATAGTACTGAATTAACATTCCAGAGCAGGTACCACCAAATGTTCTATCTCTAAGTGTTCCATGCACGGAATTCTCAGAAATACTCCACTTTGAGGGCGAGAGAAGAGACCCTTTCACTTGGGAAGTGTTTTCAACCTGAAACAAGAGTAGTCTGAGCTCTGAATGCCTCTTTTGGTCTCTAGGCGTTCCATTTTGTCCTCGTAGCAGCAATTCTGTATTCAAGGATAAAACATTTTAATACTTTTTAACATGGTGGTGATTTTAACGTGCTAGAAAAAAAGAAGTAGAAAATAGAAATTGGGAAAGTATTATTATGTAGAATTATTATTATTAGTAGAAATATTATGTATGCTGAAATATAATAGAACATGTTATGATGACTATGTATACACAAAGGTTAGAAGTTGGAAAAGTATGATTACGTATATTTAAATGGTAACATCACTATCAGAATTTATGTAAAATATATTGACCCAGATAATACACTGTTCACTAAGAACTTATGGATGTTGAAGAAAAAATTACAAATAAAATTATTTTAAAAACGGATAAAACATCTTTTGAAGTCTCAAGTGGAAACAGCAGTTGCCTCCCCAATTCATCATATCCTTGTTTCCTATTATTTATCTTCTGTTTTCACTCAGGAAGGAGAGGGAGCAAATTTAACATAACCCAATGGGGGGGGGATGGGATGGGACACTATAAATGAGCTAATCCTCTGAGCTGTAATTCCATGTAACAGCCTATGCACCATGCTGCACCAGTCCATATCCATGATCCAAGCCCAGATAGGACTAGGAGTGATGGAGAGCCTGGGTGTAACCTCAGAGGCCTTTCTGCTGAATACAGGGCAAAAATTATGGGAAAAATACAAACTGAATCACTTCCACCACTACAGCACTTAACTGTAAGTAAATAAATCTTCAAAGGACTAGGCAAATATTATGCCGAGAACTCATAAAATTCCCATTGGTGTGGCCATCAGTAGCTACAAATTCTAGCTAACAATAGGTTGGGTAACTCAAAAAAATACATATTGCTAAATTCTGGGAGAATTTTATGCTAGGAAAGATCATCAAGGTCAAACTATATAAATTTAATCTTAATTAACTGCCATATCAAATTGTACAAAATAAAGGCAGGGTATAAATCTAATAATTAATGTGTAATGTCCATGAATTAAAGCGATTTTAAGTTTAGCTAAGTCTAACTCTATACCCCTCACAGGCCAAACAACGCTCAAGCATAAAAGAGCAGTCAAGATGTCACAAACTCAGCCTTGCAAATTCAAAGAACAAAATGAGAAAAATAAAAACTTTTTAAGACAGACACGTTTTCAGAATTACATTTCCCTGACATAACAAATGAGCCACCCAATTTCACTTTGGGAAGAACTTAAGCCATCTAAAAGAACAGCCATCACTTAATAACGGTTTCTCAGTTTTAAACAGGGCTCCGCAAGCTCCCATGAAAAGCTGCTGTTGCTTCTTGAATCCAAGGGGAACGTTTTGAATGCTCTGTTCATTCCAGGGCTTCGGACTGACTCTGCTTTCAGCTCTGGAGCTCCGCCCTGTGCTACGTGCCACTTTCCCTGTGCGCACGGCTTTAAAGCAAGAGAGAGCTCTGTCTCCCCAGAGGCCTTAGTCAAAGCTAGCTCTTTTAACGTCATGGAAGATGCTGCTTGCTTTCACTTAAGTACCACAATGGAGAATCTTTTTTAATTCAGTGGAGAAACACGTGGGGACCCTTCCTGTGTACAATACCAGGAAACCCCATGCAGCCGGATTCCTAAGGAGGCAGCAATTCTGCAGTGGCCTAAAATATTTTCTGCTTGTTCCAACTCAAGAGCGCTCCATGGCATCGGGCCTAGCTATCTCCGAGACCGCCTGCTGCTACCGATGACCTCCCATCGACCCGTGCGCTCCCACAGAGAGGGCCTCCTCAGGGTGCCATCAGCCAAACAATGTAGGCTGGTGGCCCCCAGGGGGAGGGCCTTCTCTGTGGGGGCTCCCACCCTCTGGAATCAGTTGCCCCCGGAGATAAGAAGAATCCAGGACCTCAATGCCTTCCGTCGTTCCCTGAAAACCCATCTTTTTCAACAAGCCGGGTTGGCTTAAGAAGAAATTTTTAAAATTTTTAAATTCTTTTAATTAGTCTGTGATTCTTAACTTCGGGCCAAAATTTATATATATTTTAAATGTTTTAATATTTGTATTCTATGTTTTTTATCTTGGCTGTACACCGCCCTGAGTCCTCAGGGAGAAGGGCGGTATATAAATTGGAAATTAAATTAAATTAAATTAAATTAAATTAATTAAAGAGGTCTTCAAACTTGGCAGCTTTAAGGCTTGTGGACTTCAACTCCCAGAATTCTCCAGCCAGCTATGGGAGTTGAAGTCCACAAGTCTTAAAGCTGCCAAGTTTGAAGGCCTCTGTTCCAACTATTTGCAAAGTCACTGATGTTAGCAGGTCATAATTGATATCCCCGACCTCAATCGATTCACCTTTAGGGGATGAGAAAGACATATGCTGGAAGTTTACGGGTAAAGCTTTGTAGTCAAGAGAGTTTTTAAAAGGTGGTTTTACTTATGTTCATTTCAATATAAACTGAGAAGGAAGATTTATACAAACACCCCAGAGCTTTAGTTGGAAAGATACAGGCCAAGTTTTGTTGCAATTCAGGCGTTTGGATGCTTGCAAGTCTTAACATTGTTAATGATGGTCAGTTTTGCACAAATCTGAGAAGCCAACAGCATACAGATTTAATTCATTGTTCTTCTTGCCTGCAATCTGCAATATGAGTGTGCCTTTAACACAGCTCCATCAATTTTGGAAATGCGAGTTTGTAAAAGATATCCACAGTTGCTACTACAAGTTGACAAATGTTACAGGTGGTGATTCAAGCATCTGCACCCCGATTTTTAATGGGGGAGGGGAGGGGAGGGTACCCCATTGCAGAAAGTGGATTTACTTTTACGAGGCTACAAGCCTTAACCTGAGAGACACAGGCCGAAAATATGTGAACTGTGAAAGCAGGAATCGTGTGACAATCTTCAAAATCATACTTTATGAGTGGTTACCGAAATGCTAAATTAGATAAGAAACGACACTAAATGCTGCAGTGCTATAAAACATGTTTGTTAACATTCCAATCTCATGTGATCTTCCGCACAAAGGAAATGGGTGGCTCCAAATTTGAAAATGCCTGGGTTTTCTCAGGTATCATGCCTGTAGGCCCTAAGATTTGAAGTGACCAATCTTTAGCTATTTGTACCATTTTACTTTTTCTTTAAAAAGTAAAGAATAGAACAGAATAGAATAGAATTCTTTATTGGCCAAATGTGATTGGACACACAAGGAATTTTTCTTTGGTGCATATGCTCTTAGTGTACATAAGGAGAATAAAATACATTCATCATAAAATCACTACTCGGAAAGCCAAATGAAACACATGATACCAACAAGAACAGAACAAGCTCTGGCTAAATTTAGGGACCATGAATCTTGGCTGCATCATGTGTCTGAAGCTTTACTGCGCCCAGCCACTAAACTGGCAGCCAGTTGCTATTGCACCTTATTTCCACCCTATGCACCAATTTTCACAGCAAATTGCTTCAAGCTAGGCGTGCCACAAAAACTCGGGTTTTGAACACATCTGAAGCAGGCAACTGTGCTTTCCTTATTTTGAGTAGAGTATATTTATCATTGATTCACCAGCAATGTACTGATCCCAGCGTTCTGTTAAAAAGCCACAGTCAGCCTTCATCTCAACTTGCGTTGCTTAAATTGGCACTTCCACAACCTTTGATCAGTAGTAATGGACTATGAAAGTGTGAGAGTAGGGTACCAGCCTGGGAAATAGGGGTGGGTGCTTGCAAAAGTCTTCCTTAGATGTGGATGTTCTCACATTTGTCCAAAACAAAAAACAAAATCCCCTCATATTAATGCAGCCCAAGATGAGTCTAGAAAGCTTATATATCACTTTAATTGGCAGCAATTCCCATGCTATTTTGTTAATTGGTAATATCAAGATTAAAATGCAACAGCAAAGAATCTACTTGTTAAAATTATTCTGCTCAACCGTTCTGCACAGTCATTTCCTCCTTCTGAGTAAGGAGCATTGCATCACATTTCTACCATCTGTCCACATTAATGTTCACCCCTCCCTCATTGGGAGGACTTGGAGATGGGGGGGAAAACCTGATCTCTCATGAAAATTTGGATATCTGTGGCTTCTGAACAGCAAACCCGAGTTTGTTCTTTGCAGGGGTAGGAAGATCCATCTGGTGTGATGGAGCATCTCCCCATCACCCTCAGGTTCTCTGTCCCAGATTCTTAGCACGTGGCCTTTAAAAGAATGGATGCTTTGAAGACCCTCACTCCATTGGGGGAGATTGCTATTTAACTGAGATATAACTCCGCACTGGGCTTGATAACTTTTAAATAAGCTGGGGTTAGTTTTGCACATGGAAGGGGACTTTGCGCTATGCAGTTTCTGCCCCGGGAATGGGGTTGGGAAAGCACAACAGGCAAATTGTTCTAACAACCAACTTGTACAGCATCACAAAAGGTTCTGGAATGTAGCCGACAGAGTAAACAATAGCAAAATGAGCCAACTTTACTTTTGACAATGGAAGGTAGCAATTGCCTATTTTATTAGGACAAATGTATCCCTAGGGCAGTTTTTGCGCACTAGCTACCTTAATCTGGTACCCTGGATGACACTAGATTACAACTTCTATAATCTTCAACCACCATGGCCTGCATTTGAAGAGAGCCCTGGAGGCACCGAACTACAGAAACCTGCTTTACTGCTACTAAGTAATTTTAAGCTAATATTCTGTGGTACACCCGGACCTGGTTCTTTCATTCCTTCGAAAAATATTGCCCTGAGGTTGCAGCATCCAATCCCCCCCCCCAAAACCAATATAAAAGGGGAATTGACTGCCAGTTCAGAAATTTAGAAACAATTTAGTTATGCGCAGCATTTTCACTACAGAAAGGAAAGATGCAAATATTAGGGAAAGTGATTCCATTTGTTCATTACTTTTGTCCCTGCATTTGGCAGCATGCGGCAGTAAGGAAGGTCATGCCAGGAAATGCCACATCATGGTCAAATGGCACTGTCTGAAAGGAGAGAGCGCTCACCTTCACAAAGCTATGAAGGAAAGGGACGGAAGGGGCTAAAAGACTTGCAAAAATGGGGAAAGCAACTCACGCCCTTGAACAAAGGAGAACAAGGATGCTACATCTATGTCTGCCTTTATGGCCTTTTGCAAGACTTTGTGAGATATATATATATATATATAAAAAGCCCCTGCCTGCCTTGATTTATGATCTGGTGCTGCATCTCCAGAGCCTTTCAGGGGAGAAAAGGCAGGTCAGAGGAGGCCACGTGCAACCAGATCTCTCCTGCCCCATCATCTCCCCTCCTCGTGGCAGAGACCCAAGAGCTCCTGGGATGGCACCCAGGCCAAGCCGAGGCTTTTCGGTGCACCCAGATTTCACCCCTTTTGAGAAATGGAGGGAAGGGGTTCCCACCTCCTCCTCCCCGGAGCGAAGGCCTTGCATTTGGGGGAACAAAGCTAATGGAGAGCCTGGGAAGAGGAAAAGGAAAGGGGTCCCAAGAGAGCATCCATCGGTTCCCCCGTTCCCTGTATCTGCGCCGGCCTTTCCCAGCCTGCGGCGAGGGCCCCGGCTACGCTCCAGCATCCTGGGCCGGTGCTGGGAAAGGACGCGGGACTTTCTTTGGGCTTCCAGCAAAGGCCAGGCCGAGCACGCGCTGGGTCGGCAGCGCGCGCTTCCGAAGCCGCGCAGGCGCCCTGAGAACCGCCCTCGTTTCCGGGGCTGGGGAGGCGGTTGCCCCGGACAAAGGGCCGCGTGCCAAGCCGCTCCTTCCCCCGCCAGCGCCCGGCCCACGCAGCTCCCTCGGGGGACGGAAAGAAGCCGGGCTCGCCTCTTCCCGCTCGCTCTCCCGTTTTGCACAAGGGAGAGAAAGGCAGAGGTTAAGATGCGCTACTTCGCTTCATTAATATTGGGGCCGCTGGATTTCTGCTTTTCTTGCACGGGCTAATAAACACGGGAAAGGGAGCCGTTCGCACGTGAAAAACGGGTGGAGGGGCCGCTGGGATAGCCGCATTGACCTCCTGATAGAAAAGATCGGGTACCAATGAGATGGTTAATTGGCAGCATCTCACTTGCCCTCCCCCCACCAGGCACCTCGCGCCTTTCTCCCCCTCCCCACAACACACGCAGTTGCAATTCCTCCTCCGCGGGGGCGAGGAAAAAGCCGCGCTCCCGGCAGGGGATGATAGGAGCGGGAGTCGGACGGAGCCGGGGCTCGGGGATGCCAGAGGCTGCATCGGAAGCGAAGCGGCCGGTCCTTGCCCGCGCCCGGCCTGCCCAGCCCAATTGCCCCCCTCTCACCTACCCGGCTTCCAAAGGTCAATTCCCGCGGAGAGTCTCCACCTCTCTGAGCGGCGAACGGCGCAGCGCAGCCTCAAGGTGATTCAGGGCCGCCTCGCCGCTCCGCCTTCGCGAACCCCTCCGCCGCCCGTCGCTCCGCCCCTTCCAATCTCCGGGCGGGGCCCCCGGACTATTTGCTTCCCTCCTTGAGCGGAGGGATCAGAGCCTCGTTGCGGCACCCACCCCCCTCCACCGCCGTTGTTTCTCTCTATGGGGCCGCCTGGCTTCCCATTGCCCTGGGCGGCCGCCCCCATCATCCACAGCCAGCCGAGGGGACGAGATAAGGGAATGTCAGGAAAAGAAAGAGGAGCCTGGCCGGGCAGCGTCCCTTGGATGCTTCGGGGAGCCCGCGAGCGGGATGGAGAGCAGGCCCAGAATGAGTTTTTGGGGAGGGGAAGGAAGGAAGAGTCCGGGCCAGTCGTGGGAAAGTCCACGGGAGGCGCAGAGGCGGAATTCATCAATGAGCCTGGAAGCCACGCGAAGGGCCGAGCCACGCTAGCCCGGCGGCCTGGCGAGAGAGCGCTGCCGTTAATGGAATTATCCGGCGCTTCCAGATGAATGCGGGACGTGCTGAGCCGGTGCAGGGAAGCACCTGAGAGCCACGTGCAACACACACACACACACCCCGCATCAATCCTGCCCGTTTTCTGCTGATGGAGCGGATTAAGAGCAGAGGGATGACCTGCGGCAACGGCTCCCTTGATCTCAGATATTACACAGAAGCAAGGCCCGTTCCTTCCAGGGGGGCTTACTCCCAAGGAACGGGGGACTTGCAGAGCGAACGTAGCAGCCCGAAGCTACAGCCATTTCTAGCTGGGCTCTGTTTCTTCGTTCAGGGAGCTGCAGGGCTCCCTCTTATTAGCTGCAGCCCCAACCGTCTCCGCACCCGGCGAAGCAGGATCTCAGCGACTGCAGCCTCTTCCCACATTCAGCACAGAATTGTGCCAAGTCTGGGAACTGGCCCTTAGGCTCTTCTGCACCCTCCCCCCTCCTTCCATCTTTCTGGCCTCTGGATGGAAAATTTTAGCCAGGTCAGAAGCGTGGAATCTGTGGTTTTCAGTTGGCCTGATGGAAATTAACCTAAAGTAGTTACTTTTTTAAAAAACAACAATCCATGTTTATTGTTAAAATATCGAAATACGAAGAAGGTACAGTAGGAAAAATGCAAGGTGATACTCCCCAACATTGCTACATTTGCATTAAAGAAACATTGTAAAAGATAAACAGTAAAATTTTAGTGATTTTGTATATTCTTACCCTCACAATTTAGATACAGTATTTGATCTTCCATCAAATATTAGTAATTGTTACTTTCTATGTATATCCTAGAAACCATATTCTACAAGCCTCCCTCATTATGGGATACATTGTATATGAAAGGGCCATTCCTGTTTGAATTTAAACATTTAAATATATATATAGTTACTGATTTCTCTGGCATACTTAAGGAAACATATTTTGTTCCATTAGGATGAAAAAAAAGGGGGGGGATACTCCCACTCTCACCCAATTTCTTCTTTTTCTTTCGACTCCTATATATGAAAAGCTGTTTAGGATAAATTTTAAGCTAAATTTGAAAGCCTTATGCACCAAGATTCAGCCATACACCCATAGCTTGTTTGGCTTGGATGTGCGTGTTATGTGAACTTGTGGTTTCTAAGCAATGATTTATGACTTGGCTTGTACAAATCCTGCCAGTTGTACCATGTCAAGTCATCCGTGTTTAAACCGTTCATGTGCTAGCAAGCTTTGTGCCTTCAAATACACCTTCCCTCCCCAACTTAGTCATATCAGAACCAATTCCAGCAGGCCATGATCTGACTCTCTGGCTGCCAGAGCTGGTATTTGAAACTGCCTATTTTCTTTCCATTACTGTGCCAACTGCAATCCATCCTGGGAGGGAGAGAGATCGGACTCTTTGTAGGTTTTTAGGATGTTAAGCAGTTAAAAACTAACAACAATAAAGCAAAAGCTTTAAAAAAAATAACATGTGGAAAGTAAAAAGTGACTTTAGCCTTGGGGTATCATGTGCTCAGTCCTGGGTTTTGCCAAATGCCGGACTCTAGCTGCAGTGCAAGTTTTAGATTGCAGAAATGAATGGCGGCAAGCAGTTATTAAATCCTGGGGCAGTGAAATGTCGAAACCAAAATAGCAGTTCATTGGAAAGGGACAAGGCAGGAAGGTAACCAAGTGCCCAAGCAGCAGCTGAACATACTCTCCGAGTTGGAAGTTCCTAATGTGACACTTTTAAAAAAATGTTGGGCCTACAACACCCAAAGTCCCTACCAGAGTGAAGTTGTCAAGATTGGAGAAGGCTGATCAACTTGAGGCAATATGTGACCTTCCACATTATTCATGGTAAGTTGCATTATTTCTCTACCCTCAGCCATGGTGGTTGGAGTTGATGGAAATGAATGCCCAGTTATCTGAGGGAGAGGGCATTCATAGGGTATTATATTTGACTTGGGGCATGGGTTAAATCATAAACTGCATTTGCACAGATTGCAGAATTAACCTAGTTTGTACGGTACATGGAATAATCAATCCAACTGCTTAGTCAGAACAGTGGCAAAGGCTGCCTTCACATAATATCCTCAGCCACCAGAACTAGCAAATGTTAGTTTAGCATATTATATAAATGCAATCTGTTAAGTCTTCACCAGACATGTGAGGTAAACAGCCTTATAATTTGTTTAAATATTTTGTGAACTCAGCCACAGTGGATTGTAAAACAGGTTTTTGGCTTAGTATGTGTGCATCTGGCCATTTGTGATTTACTTCATGAACCATGGTTAAGCAAGCATTCTTTAATGCTGTGTGTGATTCTAACCTCTGTGATTCTATCAGATGTGTCCCTCCTTTCTAGCTGGATTAAGGGGCAGCTTCACTCACAGATTTTGGACACTGGCCTTATTTCTTGGACCATCAACCAATAATCTGCCTAAGAAAGGGGTAGCTTTTCTGCTGTCAGAACAGGATTTCTGTCCTGCTTTGGTGAAATAAAGCAAGACAAAGGAATCAATTGCCAAAAGGAGGCCTACCATTTTCAGCTTTTCAGATGCAAAGAATCTGCCAAAGGCCCCAAAGGCAATGTCTTCCTCCATTTTTGAAGAACCCGGGGAGTTTTCAATGCCTCAGAACAAAATGAGTGGATCCCTGGGGAGGGCATATCAAAGGCTAAATGAAAATCCCCAGTTAAGCCAGATTGATGAGGGCAATCTAAAACCTATCACAGGACATTTCAGCTTTTGAATTCCTTAAGAGGTTGTTTGGTGAGAAACTCTGCTTTAGAGGAAAGGCTGTCCTCTCTTGCCAGCAGAAAGTAAACCTGGGTCTCCTTTGATTCCAGCTCAACTCCTGATATCTTCATGATCTTATAATTTTCTTGGCAGCAATACAGTAGTGTCTTGCCATTACCTTATTCCAGGATTTGATTTGATTTTACTTCCCAGTCTTTACCTCTAGCTCTGAGATTTCCTTGACATTTCCCAGCCAAATAATAACCACATCTAACCCTGCTTTGCTTTTCAAAGCCTATGAAGCTCACGTGGAATAGTGGCATTTGTGTATGCCTTCTAAGGCCATGGAAGGAGCAAAGGCATAGGATGCTTTTCTTTAACTTAAGCAAAAACCTGGTCAAGTAGGTAACATTTATGGACATATACATGGCTGATGTTTGAAATTATCATGTAATCTGGATTCACCAAGGCTGTCATAATGAGCTTATAAATGCAGAACTAAAACATAAAAGAAGCCTTAGTTATAAATTCTCCAGCCACTGAAAAAAAATCATTAAGAATTTTTCCTGATCATCAAACTCTTGGTTTATGACTCAGTATAGTGTTTGGCATGTGGTATGAACACAGGCATGGTTGAAACAAGGTATAAATTGTGGGATGCCTATAGACTGGGGAACTATAACTTTCATCCCCAAACCACTA
Source organism: Pituophis catenifer annectens (assembly GCF_029215685.1). NCBI lineage: Eukaryota > Metazoa > Chordata > Lepidosauria > Squamata > Colubridae > Pituophis > Pituophis catenifer. Next base: position 18,425,635 of record NW_027256894.1, on the reverse strand, counting down.
GTCACCCTGAGTCACACAGTGACTAGCATGATATTCCATCACGACATGATTTGCTAAGCCATGGCTCACACATGAAACTAGAAACTATAGTCTGCAGACCAGGATTTAAGCTTAAGACACGGTAAGCCTAAATCAAACTGCACAGTGTAAGAGTCCAGCCCTATGTGGAATGTGGAGTAAGGTCATGTCTTGGGGAAATGAGGACCCGGTTTTTGGGGGTAATAAGCTGACTTTGTATAAAAAAGAACACCGCTTGGGAGGGGGGGGCGAAAGCCCTACTAAGCAGGTATATACAAAAGTATGAAGGCTATTGCTTAACGCATTGTAAGCCGCCCTGAGTCTCTGGAAAAGGGCGGCATATAAATCGAACCAATAAATTGAACCAATAAATAAATCCTAACTTTCGGTCTTTCAAATACAAGAATTGTTGCAGAGCTATTGCTTTTCTATAGTTTGTTTATTTAGGGAATGGCATCTACAGAGGTTATACAATCATTGATATACAAATTTAGTTTAAATAAAGCATCAGCAAATGTGTGTGTGTGTGTGTGTGTGTGTGTGTGTGAGTGATAGAGGGGGGGGGAGAGAGGTGGACAATACATATATGAGATAAAATATTAAATTAAGATAAAATAATAAAATCATAATATGGAGCTATAGAATTGCAATGGGATGGATGTTATAATTCAATATCTAAGGAAAGTACCCATCTACACTAACTGCCTCTGGTGTGGTTGCGATTTTCTATAGTTTGTATAATCAACAGATTGTTGTCATACCTGCACGCACACACAATCGGGTTAGGCAAAGTGACAGTGAGATATTCAATTATTGTAAAACAGAACTGATGAGAATAAACACGACGAACAGGAGTCACACTGAATAACCACTGCACACCTCTGCTTCTGAAAACAGAAAGCTTTAGGATTAATTTCCAGAAGTTGAGGCAAACAGATACCTTATTGCTTAGAACTGAGTCATAAAGATGCACTTTTGTTGCAAGTTGTCATTTGCCCAGTAGAGGGCACACTCAGTACAGTAAATCTTACAGTCATAGATAAGCAAGTTCTATTCCTGAATCCAAATTATATTGCATATCCGGTGTGTAATTAATAAGAATGAAAGCTGTATTCCTAATCTTATTTACCTAGAAAAACATGTCCCATGGATATCTCTTGAACTACATTTACAAAAGAATAAATTGAGGAGTAGAGGGAGGATAGAAGAAACATTTAAAAACAAACTAAGTGCTTGAGTGGTGTGTTTTCAAAGCACAATCAGATCATTTAAAAGATGCAATCATCATTCCTATGCATTTTTTCCTCATATAACTTTTAGTCAGATAAAAACTGCCTGAAGAGGGGAAAAAAGGAGCAGGGTGGGGAGAGATTGTGAATCAGAAAAAAAGATTGAAAGAAGTTTTTGGCTCTGGTCCTGCTTACTGCAAATGTTGGGCTCCACCCCTGCTTAATGTGTGTGCACGGGATTTGCCTGCCTTCTTTCTCTCAAAGGTCCTGTTGCAGGGTGCTCTGACCTGAACTTGGAAAACTCTCATTCAGATAATTCCACGTGACAATAAAGATCCTAAGGTGGCTTTAGCCCAAATTTCTAATAGCATCTCCCAAATGACTGCATGAAGTGGTAGAGAAAAACAAAGATCACACAGAAAATAAACACGGTATGTAAGCTGGCCCTGCCTGACCATTTCATCTCCTATTTCCTGCCTCCATAAATGAAAACACGTTGATAGTCAACCACGAAGGTGAGATCCAATTAAGAAATGCATGGCTGCTTCAACAATTACTACCTTGCCTAATGTGGCCTGTTACTAATTTCATGAGTATGACAAAGCTGATTTTTTTTTTCCAGCAGGGTAATGCCACTGTTTTCAAAGGACATGCTTTACAAGCTTAAGGTGCCATACACTAATTAACTAACTAACTAACTAACTAACTAACTAACTAACTAACTAACTAACTAACTAATAACTAAGCTTAATGTCCAATTTAGCTTTGATACCAAGCCAGGTATAGAAAATCTATTCCAGAAGTTGAGTGCGGTCACAAATGTGATTTTTTTTGTGTACTTGGGAGACATTTTGAAGGTTAAGGGACAGAGCCAGAAGATGCAGTGTTTTCACCCTTTACGACCCCAGAACTTCTAACCAAAATGGGCACTGGCTTCAGCCACTTCTAGACAGGCCATGAAAAGCTATTGTCACTCTTGAGCCCCCAGAAGTTGTTGCCTGCTGAAGTCATAATTGGACTTGTTTGTGTTTGGTTTTAGCAGATTTTGTCAAGCCAGTGAACAGTGATATATTCAATTTCCAACTAACTGTGACTTAGCACATTGTGTGAGCAGTGTTTCTGAATACAGTACTGCCCTATTATTACCCTCTTATTGGTGGGAGGATTGAATAATATGGATGAGGTCAAAGACAAAAACTGATGATGGCCTCTGTTGTATGGAAAAGGAAAGAATCCTAATCCTTTTGCATATATATTATAGAAATAAAATCTTACTGTAAATATAACTCCTTTGTTGTTTTCTTGGCTAGTGTTGCAATTTTGGGCAGGCATGTGTAAACATGTTTACACAGCAGAAAGTCTGGCAGAAGAGGGGCTGAAATCCTTCCCCATTAGCTGAGTAGACATAGGCTATTGGGAATTTAATTCAGCAATATCAACAATTCAGGAAAGGTGCATAAATTGCAGTCATAAACAGCTACTGTTTTTGTTTGCTGAGAGGCAGATTTGCTCAGAGGCAAATCCCATAGAGTTCAACAAGGTTTTCAGAAGTAAAAGATGAGTGACTGGTGCTAGTTACATTATATTGTTTGGATCATACTTTGCTAAGTACACTGGCTAAGTCAATCAATAAGCCAAACTGAATGCTAGGCCAAAATCAAACAAAATGTGATTGCAGTGAAAATAATAAACTTAACAAAATGTAAACTGTACAGCCTCTAATTCCCGTCTTTTGCATATGTCCAAGGCCAAATCCAATTCCTTTCTTTGCCTAATTTCATCAAATTGACTCTGCCCAGATATCCTTCCCAATCCCATCTAGACCAAAGAATAGAAACCTCTTCAACAGCTCACAACATAGCCCAAACAAACCCTACAAGGGTATTGCAAACTAGAGAAATCCACCCCTCCCATCTTTTTATCAGTAACAATCTCAACATTTCATCTCCCCAACAAGGGACTTACCCAACTCTGCTACCCTCCTGAAAGGCCCACTTCAGCTAACAATAGGACCTGTCCCAGGTATACTGAAAAGCCAATCAGATCCCTAGAAATTCAGGTCTTGTAGCCCTCAACTTGTACAAAAAACCAAGCAGGCAAACCAATGATCATTGCAGTAAACATGGTTCTTCTCCCCAGTGTTGTGCTCCTTTGGCAAAATTCCACTTTATTTATATAAGATATTTTTGTCCCGCCTTTGTTATTTTTATAGATAACTCAAGACGGCTTTATGACTTAATTATGACTTAATACTCTTTGCAGCCCAGCTATAATGATAGTTTACATATTCTAACTCCTCTGTAGCCTTAACTGTGAGACTAGGCTAGTCTCATTTTTAGGTTAGAATACAGTACTTGTTTTCCACTTGCTGTCCTAAATAACTCTTAGGATAATTTTTCCCAGACGTAAAATATGACCTTGGTTGCACTGAGTGTTGGGTGAACTGAGCCAAGTTCACTCAATAAACCACAACTTAGCAACCATGCAGGCAAATCTGTTTACTTGGTTTGATGTTTTCCCAAAGTGTTTGATTACAACTTCCACCTACTATATAACTTTCTGGTTAGGGATTATAAAAGCTGTAGTTAAGAAGTCCAGAAGGTGCCATATTTGCTTACACTGACTGAAGTTTTTTCCTAGTCAGTCTGTCTGTCTGTTTGTTTATCTGGGGGCTGAACATTTGCACAGGTCCTTTTCTTGTTAGGACATTTATACAGACTGAGGATTCATATACAGTATCATGCTACATCAACATGGAATTTTGATTTAGCATGATACTGTATATGATTTTAACTTCTCCATATAACCTGAAAGGGGAAAGATTTTAGTAGCCTGCATCAGAACAGAATGTTCAGGCTGGCAGGAGTGGTGCCTACAAGAGATTATGGTAAGGTTATTAATTTGACTGAGCATTTGGAAATGGAGTCGTTGATTAGAACAGAGGCAAGCCAAGTTAAATGTGAAGTGTAAAGCTTTGAGGATATTTCTAGCCTGACTACATAGATGTTTACCAGAAAACAAGCTCTGCTGAACTAGACTTGCTTCTTGGTGTGTCTGTGTGCATTTACCACTGCACTGCTATAGTTGTGAAAGGTCAATGGGGAACAGAGGAAGTTTGTAGGCAAGTGGAGCTGCCAAGGGCTGCCATTTAGGGTATGAGGGAGAGATCGCCTCAGAGCAAATTAAAAAGTTTAAATAGGGCTATGAGTCACTGTGAAGGAAGAACAACATTACAGTAGTGCTCATTGGTGAAAAATTTTATTGTTTCTGCCCGAGAGAAATGAACAAGCACCTCAGATGCATACTGTATGGGTGTGCACGTGCCAGAGTGTGACGTATTAGATTTTAATATACTGAATTGTTTTTGTGCTCTTAAATAAGTGCTACTGTGCAGCTATAATTCTGGGAACCAAAAGCTCTCCACCGTGTCTGCAAAATTCTCCACCTCTGTGTATACCCAGCACATACTTGTGTATCTCAGAACTGTATGTGTGTGGTGTTTTAAGAATTGGCTCTGAGCCACAAGATAATGGGCAAGTTGTAAAGAGGATGTGTAGCAAAATAAATCCTTCTGTCAACACTGGTTTTTCCATGTGAATTCCCCCTCCAAATGGATGATGTCACCATAAGTCTATACCTTCTGTAACAAGTGGTTGTGTAGCCACTTGCCCATTCATTCTTATAAGGCTGCTTGTGAAGTTACACACTGATGTTACCCTAATTGTGACAGCGAAAACTGTAAAAAGAGGCCCCCTTTGTACTTCTATGGAAGACCAAGTGGTGTTGCAAACACAGAGCAGGCTTTTCCTCCTTTCTATCTGACTTACAACGGCAAGGGTATAAATTTTTCCTTCCCTATTATAATTTCAGTGACTTGACAGAACTTGCAGTAATAAATGACAGAAGAGTCTCATGTACAAAATGATTTCCCCCCTTCTCTAGATGATCAGGGCCTAACTTGCATTTCTTATTTGTACAGTTCAACTGTTAATTCATGCCTGAGTTTTCCCCCCAGCATTTATAGGGGGAAAAAAATCCAACATAATGATTTTGCAAAGTTGAGAGTTATTAGTCTAAAAAAATTATACTGTAACTCTAACATTTTCCTACACCATGCTAAACTTGTTTAATCCTGATTGCACAATTGGCTATCACACTGAGTAACGTCACACTGTTGCATCAAATATATTTTCCAAACTGAAATGGCTACTTAATATAATACATTAAATTACTTGTAGGGGTTGATTTTTTTTCTTCACATTCAAAAGATTCCTGTGTGATATCAGAAGCAGGACTCTATCTTGGGAAAAAGAGAGAGTGCCATAAACGTGCATCTGGGCAACTACTAAGCCAAAATTTTGGGACATTTGATAGTATTGCTTATTTTGCATTACTCAATAGTATGATCATTAACCTGATCTTTGTGAACAAACAGACTCATCCACCTTGCAAAAACTGCAGAAACTGGAAAATGAACAATGGTCAAATGATATTCCCCAATGGCACACCAAGTAAAGCAAGAATCCAATGGTGCAGAGAGAAAACAGACTGAGAGATCACAATAAAAAAAAAAAACCATACCGTATCAAAACAAGAAAAAGTGGGGAAAATGGGAGGGAAGATCCAATGACACTAATAGAAACTACTTAAAATTAGTCCTGCATGAAACAATTCCAACAGCCAGTCTGTCTGTGCAAAATCCTGGGGCAGGTCACAAAATATCAGAGACGGCTGTAACCAGGAGTAAAATGGAACTGGTAGTCCAAAAAGTAAGATCATCAATGTAGGTCAAAATCAGGGAGATTGTTTAGCAATAAGTAAAGTTCAGTTAGCAATGTCCCCAAGAGAAGTCCAGAAGTTATTAGCCCAAGAATTCCAGACACAAGGTAATTAAGCATAGCACTGCGACATAAAGGCAAACATTGCTGCAACCACCATTAAGTTTTAACTCAAAGAAATCCAGTAGGAGGTGCAGGTTAAGGCACATAAATGGGGTAGGGCTTTTATTGCACAGCTATGAACACCTTGACTGTTTTGACCCCTCCCTAAGAGATGCTGCAAGGTTAAGGTATTGGATTGGGGCTGAGGAACCCCAAATTCAAGTCCCACTTGAACACAAAGCCCAGTCACTTCCCTCACACGTCAACCTGTCATTTATTTATGTTTTTATTCATTTATTTATATCCTGCCTTTATTATTTTCACAAATAACTCAAGGCGATGAACATATCCAACACACCTTCCTCCTCCTATTTTCCCTACAACAACAACCCTGTGAGGTGGGTTGAAGGGGAGAAACTGGCCCGAGATCACCCAGTTAGCTTGAACTCTCCCAGTTTCTAGCCTGATGCCTTAACCACTAGACCAGTGATGGCTAACTTTTTTGCCATTGAGTGCCAACAGTGGGGGGAGTGTGGGGGGGTCACGCGTGTGTGCCCACACCCATAATTCTATATGCCCCACCCCTGCGCATGCGCGCATGACCCCTCCGTGCTCTCCCCCCTTTTGGCATGCAATGGCACAGTGGGCCACCGGACTACCAGTGGGACTGGAAGTCGGGAAACATTTCTGGCCTCCGGAGGGCCTCCGGGGGGTGGGGATGGCCGTTTTCGCCCTCCCCAGGCTCCTAGAAAGGCTCTGGAGCCTGGGGAGAGCGAAAAATGGGCCTACACCCCCCCCAGGCCAGAAACAGCCTGTTTCCTGACTTCTGCTGGGCCCAGAAGGCCCAAAAATCAGCTGGCCAGCGCACACATGCATGCCGGAGCTCAGCTCATGTGCCCACCAATATGGCCCTACGTGCCTGCTGTGGCACGCGTGCCAAAGGTTTGCCATCACGGCACTAGACCAAACTGATTTGAAGATAAAAATGATTGAAGGATTTTTAATCAGACCAGAGTTTTACAAGCTTTTTCGCACTGCAGAATCTGAAAAATATACCCAGAACTCCTAGATCAAGAGGCAAGGCTCCAAGAATAGAAATTTGTCTGCTGCATTGGGGTACTTTCCCCCCTTTTAATATCCTTTAATATCTCAGGGAATCCCACTGAGTTTTCACAGCGCCCTAAGAACAGTTTTGATGTAAAAACTCTGATTTAGACCACCCGCAGCTCTCTTGAGAAAAAGCAGGGCAGAAATGCAGCAAATAAAATCCCTTTTTTATTTACTTACTTTATCGATCATGTTTATATATAATAAATATATAATAAATGATATTCCCGAATCACACTTCTCTAAAGGAATTAGGTTCTCCTGGTAGGATGAGCTGCACGGTCTCTTCTCTTTGCACCAGTGTGAGGTAATTCGGTTCCCCCCTAAAAATCTGAAGGGGGATCTCTGCCATTACTGACCCATAGGCCCTCCATAGCATCCCTTGCAGCTAGTCAGGCCAGGCCTTCCCTGAGGAATGAATATATTATTAAATATAGTATTAAAGTCGGATGCTGCTTCTGCCTCTCCAGGCTCAGGGATCGGAAAGGGATGGGGAAAAGGGACGTGGCAGCAGGCGGGGGTTTAAGTGTCAGACCGGCAGTGGGGTATCAAGTCCAACCTCGGGCAGGAAAGCTCACCTGCGCTTCGGGCCGGACCTTCTCCTTCCTTCTTTCCTTCCACCCGGCCTACCTCACAGGGCGGTGGTTTTCACCGTGGGGTGAAAAGCAGGAGTGCCGCGCGCGCCCCGCAACATCTTGACTTCCTGGCGAAAAGGCGGGAGGCGAAACCTACCAAGCAAAAAAAAAAAAAAAAAAAATCCGTAAAAGAGCACCTGCCTCTCCTGCCCCTCAGGAAACCGGCCCTCGCAAACACGGCTCGCCATGGAAGTTGGGAGGGCAAATTCCCATCCGGAGAGGAGTTGGGACTCGTTAGGTTGACAGAAAACTGCACTGTCTGGGACGGCTGCCGGCTCAGCCGCCAGAGAACCGGAGGCGCGGCCTCTCCTCTCTCCTCTCCTTTCCCCACCTCAACAACTTCGACCGGCCCCGGAGGGTCGATTTAGGCCTCGCTTCGCCAACTCGGGCCTAACTTTGACAAGGCTCCGCCGCGGTTGCCGTGGCGACGGAGCGCTTCTCCTCCGGGGGGGGGAGGAAAAAAAAAAAAAAACCTCCCGGCGCGAGCGGAGCCGCGATTGGCCCCCGCCGCGCCACGTGACCACGGTCGCGTGAGCCCGCTTGACAGAAGCCCGGCCAAGCCGCCTGAAGGGCGCCGGGCGGGCGCGCGCGCGTGTGTGGCGTGGTGTGCTGTGGGGGGCGGCGGGATGGCGGGCGGTGGGGGGCTCGGCGGCGGTGCATGAGAGGGAGGCCCGGAGACCCTTCGCCGACCGGGGCGGGGAAAAGCCTGAGCGGGTCGGGACGGGAGGAGAGTTAGTTTAGTCAGGCGCTGCGAAGTGGGGGAGGAGGAGGGGCCCGTCGGAGCCATGGCGAACCCCCTGCGGCCGCCTCGGGAGCTCCCTCAGCCGGGCGGGCGGCGGCGTCGGCGTCGGCGGCGAGGAGCGGCGTCGCGGTGCGGCTGAAGCCCCTCAGCGCGGCTCCTGACGGGCGGGACGACGGAGAGGCCCTCCGCAGCCTCCTTTCGACTCGACACCCCCCGAGGGAGGAGACTCGCCGCCGCCGCTGCTGCCGCCGAGTAGGAGAAGCGAGAGGCGGGCGGCGCAGCGCGATGAGGCTGTGACGCCTCCCGGGAGGGCAAAAGAAGCCGTGGGGGAGGGGAGGAGAGGAGAAAAGGACGACTCCCAGCTGAGGCGATCTCTGAGGGGAGGGGGGGGCGGGGGTCACCCTCTCCTCGGGCCCCTCGACGGGGAAGGCCGCGCGGGGGGGGGAGTCGCCCGTTGCTGGGCAGACATGAGGCCCTGAGCCTCTTTCCACCCCCCCTCCCATCCCATCCCCCGTGGCTCCTTTCCACCCCTTCCCCACCGTGAGGACCACCCCCCCATTTCGGGGCCCGTCCCTCCGCTCCGTTCAGACGTGGCTGGGTTTGCTCGGGGTCCCGTGGCGTCTGGACACGGGGTTGAGTGGGGGATGTTTTCCTCCTGCTGCTGCCGCCGGGATTAAGCGGCGACTCGGCCGGGCTGGCGTTGTTGTTTCTCCGGGAGCTTGAGCCCTCCCCCTCGCCTTTGATGACGAGCCGCCGCTCTTGCTAGACGGCCCCGTTTTATTTAAAAAAAAAAAAAAAAGAGGATGGTTTAGGCTAGACGCGAGTCAGGGACGACGAGGAGGAGGAGGGGGAGGTCGGCGCCTGGGAGGCCTCCTCCCGGCGGGCGGGCGGGCGGACGGTAGAACAGGTAAAACGCCATGGACTCCAGGCTGGGGTGACACTGCCCCGAAGAAGGCTCTGGGCTTTGGGAGCCTTTGATTGGGGTGTGAGTGTGAGTGCAAAAGGGGAGAGGGGGTTAGCTTTTGTTGTCTCAAGCTTTTGCCCCGGCAGGTTTATAAATAGATCGGTTCAGAGACGCCGTGTCAAAGGAGGACACCTTGGCAAGGAAGGCAAGCAAGTTCCACCGAGAGAGAGAGAGAGAGACAGACAAACTGCCTTTAGCTTCTCCCTCTCCATCCAACTGCTGTTGCCACCACACAATGAATACCAGGAGGAGGAGGAGGAGGAGGCCTGGACGCTACCGATTTTTGTAAACCGTCAAGGGAAAAGGCTGGATTTCCCTCCCCCCTCCTTTCTTTTGGGGACTCCGACCTCCCCAGGGAAGAGGAAGAAAACAGGAGGAATCTGGTGGTGAGAAGCCACATCAGGGCGGAAGGAAGAAAAAAAGCTGGGGAAGCCGAAGGACTCTCTCGCTCTTTTTTTTTTTTTTTGGCTGGGACCCGAGAAGGGAAAGAAAAGATTGGCGTGAAAATGAAGCCGGATCGAGGTAAATGAGTTTTTGAAAAGCAGTTCCCTTTCTGGTGTTTTATTGTTGGGCAAGAGGCTTTGTGATGTACAGCAGTGTTGTTGGGAAATGGTTGGGTTGAGGTCCTAAGTCTAAAAAGAAACAAGGGGGGGGGGAGGAATTTGGAAAGGATCAGGAAGGATTAAAACCTGGAACTGATAATTAGGATATTGTTCTAACATGTTTTTGTTTAAGACTGTTGAATGAACTTAAGTTTACTTCAAGAGCTGAGATGTTATAGAAAATACCTTTTGCCTTCTGAGAGAATGTAATTTTAAATGTTAAATGTTTTAAATGTTTTTTATGTTTTTTTTAAGTTATTACCATATAATAAAATAAAATAATATCATTTATTATAATCAGGAATTAAGTAGCCAAACCATCTCATGTAATGCACAAATAATGTAGCCTGAAACTAATGCAAAAGAAGTTAAAGCCTGTTTAAATTCCTGTAAACAATCTGGCAAGATCTTTTTCAGTTTCATCCCTAATTGTCTTTAGAAATAAGCTCAGTAGGACAAATAAGCACCAATTCAAAATTCATACAGCTGTTCTAAGAAATTCCTTATCATTAACTAAATCATGACTGTAAAAAAAGATAAACTATTCAGTTTATTCAGCTGAAAATCTATTAGACTGAAAAATATTTTTGGGTAACAACATATAGTAATTAATTCTTAGCACCCAGGCAATTGGTTGAATTAAGGTTTACATTATCAATTTAATAATATCTTGCTCCAACACATTGGAGCAAAGGGCTGTCTCAACATTTGCTTTAATGTACATTTGTTATTTAGAACCTTAAGATATCTATGGCAGGATTCACATAAGCTATTACGTGCTTGTTTATGTGGTTTTAGCTCTTACTAAATTGTGATTTATGGTTTAACGTGTCAAGTTAATTATGATTTGTTTAATAACAAGCTGGTTAAACAAACTTTGGCTTAGCACATTGTTTGAATTCAGCTGCTGAACAGCTTTAGCTAGAATACCACAGATGCTGAGGAATATTAAGATACAGAAGTGTTGTTTTTTTAAAAAGCATAAGTATTTCTACAATTACTTAAGGAGACAGGATACAAGTAAAAACTTTTTGGCTGCTTGGAAATTAAAAGAAGTGACATTGATGTGGCACAAGTGAACATGACATTTTTAAATATATGCTAAATCCTGGTTAATTGATTTTTACTAATATTTAAAACTACTTAAATCTGGAGTGCAAACATCTTGTCAGCTATTAGATGGCAGCAAAGGATAAACATCTGTCTCTTTGCTGCCAACTCGTGACCCTGTGGATTTTTTTCAGCCTGTTTCTGTAACTTGCTAAGTGTCCCTTAGTATTGCGGTCCCTGTAGGAACAAAATAAAGTATAAAATATACTGATATATAGCTGGAGGTTCAGCGTGTAACTCCTTTCATAGTACAGAAGCTTGATGCATATTCATAAAGTTTTAATAATGCACAGCTGTGAGGCAAATGACCTTTTATAATTAAATACCTCTAAAGTAGTCTGTGTAAAACAGTAAGTTAAAAATCCTTCTGGAAATTCAATATTTAGCATATTATTCAAAGAGCTTAATAAGCGTAAGATGTATTTTAATTTACTTTTTTTCAAAAGCAGATTCAGCCATAGGAAGAACTGTGTTTATCTAATTTAACAATGTGGCTGCTTCACATCAACCACAGGGGGTTAAAAGTGTGGCCTAAGTGCCACATTTAATATAGAGATACTCTTAGGAGGCACAATCATGCAAATGTTTGTTTGCCCTGTTTTCTGCAAAGCAGCTGCACTACAGGCAATCACTCAAGTGTGCTATCAAGTGCTTTCATTAGTCGAAAATTAATAGTGAAGGATGCAAGATGAGCAGGGCTTTAAATTGAAGTATAATCTGTTTAATATCAGACTAACAGAAATAAGAAGTACTGTATCAATCTAAATAGACTTTTGTTGTCTGTGTTAATATATGGGACTTTAGTGATTAATAGCTGCATTGGATTAGACCCAGATTTAATACTAATTAGAGTAGGCCTACTGAGGTAATGAAACTTAAATAATTGAGGACAATCAAGTCAGCAAACCAGCTGATGATGGATGATGATAAGTTAGATACAAAACTTAGATGGGTTCAGAGCCCTTGTGTGGAAGGGTGCTAAGACAAATCGTGCCAATGCTATTTCTAAATTTCCCTTAGACTTCAGTGAGTGGAAGTGTCATCAGATGTTTAAAGGTTGAGTAAAAATAAATATTATTGAACTTTGGTTCTCCGAAAATGAGACCCAGCATTTTTCCATTGTATTGACTATGAGGCTGTAATATTTAAAGGGTGGAAAATGTAAATATACACATGTGGGAACTGTGATTCTGAGAATATTTCGTTTCAAGGATGGCAGAAAAAAAAGTTTAGTATATTGCAGAAATGAATAAGTTTTGCAGCTTCTAAATATGTAGTACTTTCAATTGATTTAAGAAAAAATTACTTTTAGTATTGGACATACAAGAGATTATTGTTTGGTTGATATTATGATATGCAAATGTTTTGAAGGAATCCTTGGGAGCTTGAAAAAAGATGAGACCACTTTCATCAATAACTAGAAGGTGCTAGGCTTGTACTTAGTCCAAAATACTTCTTTCAAATAGTTTTCACACTGTGACTCTTCTGTGTTAAACTTCTAGAATTTCCCTGCTGAAGTGCACTGGTTTATTTTGTCCAATTCTTACAATGCATCATTTTTAAAATATCCAGTTAAGAGTGTTTTGCTGTTAGAATGATATGGCTATCCTATTAATGCCTAATTCAACATAAATTCCATATTGGAAAAATGCAGATTACAACATATTGAGATACAGAATGTGCTGAGATATATATAGAGAAAACAACCTTTGCCACTCCTTACTTTCTTAGCAAGGAGTAGGAGATTCCAGGTCCAGCAGCCTCATTGAGATTTCAAGGTAAGCTAAAAGGTTATGTTTGTTCTCCACTTACAATAAATAAATCAGAAATCCTGTGTCTGCACACTCTGCTAAATAAACTATGGATAGATCCAACCTTATTTGTTTTCCTCCCAAAGAAAAGTAGGGGCAATCCTGTTTACTTAGTAGTAAGCTACAATTTGTTTCAGTTCTGGTTTACCAGGATATGTGTTTGAAGGCAACAAGGAAAGTATTTCCCAGTGCAGGCCCGTAGTGTTAATTTTCACAGAAAGGGATGCTGGCTTTGATTCTGGGAGATGAATAATAAACACAAGTGTATGATTGGTAGATGATGGACTTCCTGTTGAGCAGGCAACATTTCTGCAAAGACCTGTGCTTCTAGTTAGTGATGCCGCAGGTATATGCAAGGAGGAGACAGCACACTGGAAATGATGCTGTTTCCTGTTGTAGTAGGGAAGCTGTTTTTCTGGCTGTGGAATTGTACTGAGAAATAAATATAGAGGAAAGATAGGTTTACTTCTACATGAAATGAGGTGGATTATGCAAGAGAGATTTTAAACTATTAAGTCCCTATAGTAATACGCTTTCCAGCCAGTAATACAACTTCGTAGTTGCTTCACAGTTGTGCCTTCACATAGGATCATCTGCCATTGTTATCTGTGACTCTTTTTTTTTTTTTTTTAAATTTGATTTATATGCCGCCCTTCTCCGGAGACTCAGGGCGGCTTACAATGCGTTAAGCAATAGCCTTCATTCTTTTGTATATTTTATACAAAGTCAGCTTATTGCCCCCACAAACTGGGTCCTCATTTCACCTACCTTAGAAAGGATGGAAGGCTGAGTCGACCTTGAGCCTTGGAGAGATTCGAACCAGCAGAAATTGCAGGCAGCTGTGTTAATAACAGGGTGCACTAAACCCCTGTACTATCAAGACTCTTTGACCTTGACATGGTGTTTTTTCCTGGATTAGCTGAGGACTAATATCCACTGTGCACCACATCGCCTACTGTGAATTGACTTTTTTGTTCAGTAGGCAACTGTCTGTTTTCCTAATCAAAATATATTAATAGAATATACTTCATATTGAACTCTGAATTTGTGTTGTATGTGAAAAGGAGCAATTACACTTAAAAATGGTTGATGAAATTGAGCACTAGTGTTGAGTTTTGAGAATGAAGCCTGATCTGAAACGTTTTTCATACGGTAGTTATTTGCATTTCCTGCTCAGTTTTGCCCTTTCTATGGGATCACTGTGACCCTATACTAAGGTAAAAAATTGTTTTGCCCTATGAAGCGCTATCTTGTGCTTATTACATACCATTACCAAATATTGTAAGTCACTCCCTGCATTGTTGTGTTGGCAACCTGGATGTATTTATTCTGATTCATTTTTTACATTATTTATTTAAACTCTATTGTCTTGGATAAAAATGCATTTCAAAAGCAGTTGTCTTCATTCTGACAATTGGCTCTAATATAAATGCCAATAAACTGGCAGCATAGATTTAAATTCTACAGAGTCATCGTGCATCTCATATGTTTAAGATCTGAAATGATAGCTTTTAGTCTATCATTTACATGAAAATGAGTTTTGTAAACTACAGTTTTTTATTTTTTAAAACAATTTAGATATTCTAAACTTAGTGCCATGCTGTGAAAACTGGAAGCCAGTTCCAGTATAGAAGAGAAGAAGAAAGGCAAGATTTACTGTAAACTTTGAAGTCAGACATGTTCAAGAATGACAAGCACTACATTTAAGCTTTGTATGATTTTTTGCATTTTTCCTGAATCCTGTATCTTCTAGTCAGATGTGTTGGGCTACAACACTCGGGGTTCACTGCTAGTCTAATCAGCTCTAGATGAATGTACAGGTAGTTCTGGACTTACAACCACAATTGAGCGCAAAATATATGTTGCTAACCAAAAGTTGTTAAGTGAGTTTTGCCCCATTTTATGACCTTCCTTGTCACAGTTGTTAAGTGAATCACTGAAGTTGTTAAATCAGTAACACAGTTGCAAAGTGAATATGCCTTCCCCATTGACTTTACTTGTCAGGAGGTCACAAAAGGTGATCACATGATCCCAGGATACTGCAACTGTCATAAATATGAGTCAGTTGCCAAGAGTGAATTTTGATCACATGACCATGGGGATGCTGCAACAGTCGTAAGTGTGAAAGATGGCCGTACATCACTATATTCAATGCTGTTATAACTTTGACTGGTCACTAAATGAACTGTAAGTCAAGGACCACTTGTACCTAGAGAACATTTGTTATTATTGTTTGCCTTTGCAAACCAGAATTTCCTAGTGGACTGCTGTGAATGAATGTATGACTAGAGTGTGGACAGCCACTTGTCTGAAATGGTATGTTGACCAATTTAAAATGTGTGGACTTCCAGCTCCCAGAATTCCCCAGCTGACATGGCAGGGGTATTCTGGGAGTTGAAGTCCACACAACTTAAAATGGCCGAGGTTGAGAATATATCCAATCATGTCCTGAAAATCATGAATTTCTCCTGCCTCAATTTACTTCTCTTCCATTACACAATAGAATATAATAACTTCACTGTGCATCCATGTTTCTGTCTTCAACTTTTATTAGGATATTCTCAAAATACCATACAGTAGAAGTGATTGTGAGGGAAACCTCCAGAGAAAGAAAAGGTTCAAAGCTGGCTTCTTCAGCAACATTGCTTTAAATCAATGTTTCTAGCACTTAAGTGTTACAGAAAGGAAAGTGAAGCCAGAATAATGATTGAAAATAATAGTTTGGTACAGAACTGTGTTAAATAAACTGTCTATCAATATTCAACCCAAGGTTGAGATGAGCTGCAGATATGTATTTTGGATTACAATATTGTGCAGATTCATAGCTTGCTTTCTCCTGAAGATTTTAAAGCATCACAATTTTCCATGTTTCCCATCTGTATGGCTGCTTCGTTGGGTTAAGCGATCTTTTGTTTTCTAAAACATACAAAATGTTAAATAAAGATGATGCCTTAACATACTGTATGAACCTATCCAATTGCTGGTTTTGTGGTTGTTGTTTTTTTTACATAATTATTGTGAACGAAATTATTAAATAACAGCATGGTTTTGTCCTGATGCAGTCCTTTGATCAAAGGAATACTGAAATGAAACGGAACTTGAATCAAGTGAAGTTTAGTGTCAAACCCTTTTTGTCTGTTTTAAAAATCTTAGAAAAATGTAAATGTTAGATTATCTAGCTTTCCAAATTGTGTCTTTTGTACATACAGTGCCTAGCATTAAGAAACATTTTGGTATTCTCTACAAGGAAACTTGCAGATGTGCCATCTCTGTTTCCAGCATTTTGGGTTTGAAGGCGTGTTTTCCGTACCCCAATTATTTGCCAATGCTGATTCTTAATGGAGCAGAACTGAATATTGAACATTAGTACAAAACTATATTTAGAAAATGTGGAACAGAATAATTTCTATCTACTTCAATATACTGCTTGGACTGTTCCAGCATAAGACTGACAAATTACGGATGCATGCATACTATGAAAAAATTGTCAGCTATGCTCTTTGAAATATTTGGAATGAAAGAAATCTTAAGCTGTTGTTACTTTCCTTTTGTAATTGTTTTTTCTAATTCATCTGCTTGCAATATCACTGTCTGTAGCATCATAACAAAAGTTGCTAGTGTAGCAATTAATAAAATTAATAACAAGTATTTAGAAGCATTTAGTATTTTAAAAGAAAACCACCTAAAGGATCTTGAGGGGGAAAAAAATCTACGTGGTTCCTAAGAGTTGACATTGATTTGTTGCGACATATATTTCAGATTCACTAAAATACAGATATAGCTAGAGGTAAAGACTTGGGGATTTAAGATAAATAATAGAATTCTCTTTAAGGTGAACCCATGTGCGAAAAGTCAATAGATACCTGCATTTGTAAAGCTTGTTAAACTCTCCTGATTGGAAAAAAAAAATACAGCATGACAGTTAGGTTAAAAGAATGTAACTAGGTGGACAAACCCATAATGTGCTTTGCATTCACGTGTTGTGTAACCCTAACTATGGCAGCTGATTAACCATGGCTGATGGTTCAGTCTATTATGTGGGCTGTACCAATTCCAGATCATTCAGTGAGTCACAATTAATACAACTATATCTTAGGGGTTGTGTAGTGTAGTGTAGTGCAACGATTACATATTTCATGCACCAGAAAGAAACTCACTTCCTAAAATCAGAGGAGTTTCAGTCCATTTCTTCTTCTCAATATGAGCAACATCATCAAAACATTCCTCTGTGTTGAATATTTTCTCTTTTTTTTTATACCTTCTGATTGCAAATGTCTAGAACAGGCCGCTCCCTTCCCTTCTTAGGGTTATACTTGTTTTTGACATCGAAATAGTAGCCGTCGGCATTTCTGTTCTCCAATAAAACCTGTAAAACCATTTTCAAGAGAAGTAGCCTGGTGCGGACTACTATAGATTTTAGAGGAAAGTGCCATTAAAAAAAAAATTAAAATTAAAGGGCCCGGGTACGAATGGCAGCCTTCAGGGCTGCCACATTGAGTGTGTCTTGCTCCTTGTTGTTCTGCTTTTCTTTCCTCTCCTCTTGCCCAAACACAGCTGGGTTCACAAGAGGCGAAAAGAAAACATGATACTTCTGCCAAAGAGACAGGAAACTGTAGTAGCCCTTGTGAGCAGCGAAGGGTTGAAGCACGCCTGCCGTCCAATCAGCGGCGAGCTCTGTTGCTATGTGCACTCTTTTCTCTGCCTTCTTTGTGGAAAAAATGTCTTGCACAGAAAGGCTGAATATGTACCCAAAGCTGAACATTTTTGTGTCCGACACTGCAGACATCTGGATCTTCGCGATACTGACACTGTAGCCCCTGTGCTGCCAGGGCACCTTCTGTCCCACCACGATTCCAGTATGGTTTACGGTGGAAGCAAAGGGCTGATCAGAGAAGGTGTGTAGTCAAAAAGAAATAATTCTAAATGCTAAAATGCGCTCGAGTTGTTTATGAACCAGAGTGTGTGTTTATATGTGTGTCGGGATTTTTTTTTTCCTTCTTCAGCGAGCTGGTGTGAGTCATAGGCTATAGTTTCTTTGTCTACATAAAACATAACACACATGGATGCTTTTTTGCCAGTTTTTAAGCTCATTTCTGAGGACAAAGAATAAGGAAAAGAGTTAAAGGTTATTGATTCTGAACAAAGGAAGGAGGAGAAATGGTCAGAGGGGAAAGAGGTGGTAAAATTCTTCTAGGTGTAGCATTTCACAAAGGAATAAAACACTTTGGTGAAGTTGAGCTGTGAGTTTTGATTATTGAAAAGCAAGCACCACAATTGATTTCACAGCCTACAGCCACTGAAATGAGAGCATCACCTACTAAGTTGAAATTTTGAATTGCTACGTGTTCTCTGTTCCTGTAGTGTTCTAGGGATATACTAATAAGTACATTAGCTTTGGAATATCATACGCTCTTGGCTTTTTTTTTTTTTTTTGGTACATGGATTTATGATAGAGCACAGGTTAATAATCACCCTTGCCTTATTTACTGGTAAAATGTAACAGTAATTGAGTGTATTCTTTTGTGTGTATAGGTAAAATTTCATACAAAGCCTGAAGAAATTATTACTGATTTTAAAAAACAGTTAGCTAATTTTCACTGCATATTCAACATCTTAATAGCTCAAAAGGTATAGATACCTGATTTAAGCAAATCCTTGTAATTGTTTATATTTTTCATGGAGAGAGAGTGGGAGAAGAATATCTCCATTGGACTCTTGTATTTCATGTTTAGAAAAATACTATGCTTTAATCAGAAATGGTGTAGCAGAGAAATCATTGAAAGCAATCCTATCCTAGCACCATTATTGATAAATATGTCCTTTAAATCTTATTTATGCTTTTGTTGTAGAGACAAATTCATTGGCTTGAATTTCTCAGGTTTTACCAATTACTTTGCAAACATAAACATTTAATAACTGTTGTGGAGAGAAGTTATGGAAAACTTGAGAATGTTTAACCTTAGTCAGAGTACACGGTATCACATTACTGAAATCTTTCCAGTGCAATGTAAAAATTCAGTAAAATAATGGTGAGAAATTAGTCACTCTCTGGATAATATTGGCATAGTCAGTCGTCAAGGATGCTGGGAATTGTAGTTCAATGGAGGCCAAATAATATTCCTATAAACTCCATTGTAGCAACATTCCTGGTTCATTTGAATGGATGTTACAACTGTATATATCTTTTCCATGCATAGAGCTATTGCTTGTGCATAAATGAGTTGAGTTCCACTGGAATAAGAATTATTACTGCATACATATTATAGTTTGCCCATGTTGCTAGGTGAGTTATCGTGTCCTTGAAATACATAGTTCAGCATAATGGATAAACTCAGTCTAAAGCGTGTAGAGCAATCAAAATTTCAGAATTGTTTAAAAAACACAAGCAAAAGTTACTGGTTTGCATGTAAGAGTAAACGAAAAGGTAAGAGCATTCTTTGTTCATTTCTAAAGATGTTTCCAGTTTAGGCACTGGAAAAATGTAATCTACTAATGGACTAAAACTGAAATATTTGTTTCAAGAAACTTAAGAAGAAACTGACTAAAATTTCCCAATATTTATAGGGCTATGTATCAGCTTTGTTGTGGAGGTGGGAATTAGCAAACAGATGCTGAATGTATTGTGTAAAAAGCTAAAATATGACTGGCTGATCTGGATTTTGCGCAGATATGACAAAGTAAGTTTGTGGGTCAGTGTGCTTGTACAAGCTGTTGATTAATAACACAGCAGTTACGTATCTATATCTACAGGTATGTAATACAAGCAGAAGGTTGATGATAGGTCTATGGTGCTTGGAGCAAAATAAAAAGATTTTTTTAAAAAAGTTTAAGAACCAGCTTAACTTTAGGGAGTATTTTTCCTCCTCTCAAAAGAAACTTTAAGAAACAAGCATAGCCTAAAGGGAAGAGAAACATCCGCAGAATCTAAAAAGGATTATAATATTCCCCACTTCATTCTATCCTTGGAGATGCTTTAGTAATTTTTGTATCAGTATGATGAGCAGTTCCGATAAAAGAAATGACTAAAACATTTCTCAGGATTGAGTAGTACCGTACGATTATTCATGTCCCTCAATATGCTGGAAAATATTCGTTCATTTGGCAATAAAATCTGGAAGAATAACCAGCTTTTTTTTTTTTTTTAAGTCCTCTCTAAATAAATAACATTACTTGAACTCTTCTTAGAGTTTTTCTGAACACTGGTAATTTCTCACTCTATTTATGTCCTCACTACAACTGTGTCTCCTTTCTTTCTCCTTGTTCAGAATGCATCTGAAAGAATGCATCTGTTGTTTAGAAAGAGCCATGCAGCTGTGACCCTGTTATGATAGCAGGTTCGGAGGCTACTCGGACCAACAGACAGTAGAGAAGCTTATTTTGAGCTGGGAATCCTTTCTCTCAGAAACAGTCTTCTAAGAATACGCTGCCCTGGCTGTTCCTAAACACATATTCAGCAGTAACCTTCCTGCAGGAAAGGGTTGCAACCTGGATAACTCCCTGTGATAAGAAAGGTGAAACTAGGTCAGAGCTGTAGAAAGATAATTATATAGTTGCCCATTGTGATTCTGCATATAGCAAAAAATACAATCATATATATTTTTAAAAAGTAAACAACTCCTTGAGCCCACTGAGTGTACTTCTCTTGAGAGATGGGATCCGCAGCATGCTTCTCTTGCTGGATCCGAAACAGATGTAGATGTAATCGGATGAGGAATCCTGCATTTCCCATTAAAACTAAATTTATTTTCCCACCCCTGTGTTAGAGGAGATAAATATATGAACTGTAGTAGCTTGATTTTCTTAGTGTTCTGGTGGCAGCAAACAGGAAGATTGGTGTGACCTGATCTCTGCTAGGCAAAAGATCAGTAGAGCAAACATAGTCCAAACTGTTGAGAAAGCACCTTACACAACCTGGGATGTATCTCCTTTTTCGGTTTCATCTTCCTGTTCTTCTGGTTTATCCCTCAATTATTGCACACCACAAAGTGCACAAAAGTATTCCTTGGGAAGCAGCTTAAATGTCTCTTGTAGGCTCTTTTCCTCTACGCTGTGTGCACCATTCATAAAGATTTTGATCTTATCGGCCTTAAACTTTAAAGACTACAATTGCCTTTTTTTTTTTTTTTTACAATAGTCAGTAGCCAGTTTGTGTATCACATGAATTTATGGTTTATTTTACCATGGATGATGGAATGGAACCAGATCATATTGTGATTCAGTGTATACATAGAAGTGATTATTAGATGAATTGAATTGGTGAATAAGATTATCACTTCTGGATCACATTTTTCTAGTTTCACAGTTATGTATAAATAGTAGGCTCTTCATTCTATCCATTCCTCCAACCCATCTCCATAAATCTCTTTCCTATCTAAGATCAAGGTGATAGTCAGCATTACAAGCATGGACCAAAAGGATTTAAAATTGTCATTACAAAAAAGGTGTGTCTAGCCTCCTGCTTACTTTTACAGAGTAACAAAAATCTATTTAGAGGGAATTCTTTGGAATGCTATTTTTAACAGGATTCCTGCAGCTGTTTTTAAGTTTGAGTTCTGCAGCTGTTTCTCTGGCATGTGGACAGGGTTTCCAGATTGTTGTATTTTGAGCATAATAAACCAGTATTTTGCAAGACAACAGAACTGACTCATATTAGCAATTCATTACAAGGTGGAATCCAGAGTTTGGAAGAAAACCATAAAAATCAATGGGACACATTAGATTGTGATTAAAGTCCAATTGGTTACAGTTGCTCCACTCAGACCCATAAAATATGGGTATAGTCCATTGTTTTACACTTGTAAAGTAATAGTTAACATCAAATTATGCAATTAATTATTTGGCCTTCTAACAGTTGTGGCTTCACATACTACCATTTTAATTCTTAATTCCTTGCCAAGCATGTTCACTGATAGTATGATAGTGTCACTTGGTTTGCTGTCTTAGAAATTAAATTTAACTGTTCTTAGAAGACCATGTTAAGATTGTTTTTCTGTAAGTAAATCATTATGAATCATAAACTTATAATAATTAAAAATGCTTACACACTAAGCAAAATGCAAATTCAATCCAATGTTTCATAGTGGGGTGATTGTAATTAAAACATAAACAACATGATTTGTTACATAATTCCAGCAGATACATGGTTTTTGAAGAGCACTGCCAGCTGCTACTTAATCTACTGAGAATTGTTTGAATTTTATTTCTTTGTACTAATTTAGATTTGTTAGGCTATAACAATTAATGCTATGTTCCTTGAAAAGGTAGCCTGGGAATTATTCAAAGCTTTTAAAAATCATTGAAATGATAGGGGAGCAAGTTCTTCAAAACTTTCCTAAAATGATAATATATCTTCTTATCTAAAGATAAGATAATTTATCTCATCAAGATAATATATCTTATCTAAAAATCCATTTCTACATTCTTAAATGTTCTGGATTTAATAGGCCATCAAAACTTAAATGCAGAATTTCTTATTCTTCACATGTATTCTAACAACGAACGTTCCATCTTAAAAAGCAAAGAAGGAAAAACATAATCTCAGCACATGCCTCCCAGTTACGAACACTGAGCTCTAGGAACTTTTGAATTAGACTGTTTTATACTATATATCTAAGGGTCTCATATTGACAGTTAATAATGCTGCCATGTTTCTTTTTGAAACAGCGCAAAATTTATCCATTTAAAAAAACTGAAATCTGGCTTTTAAAACTGATAGCTTCATCCTCGTGCGAGACAATCCCTATCCCTTCATCAGCCGCACGCAAGAGGATTTCAGCTAGGTAAACTTTTAATGAGCAACGCTGAAAATAATTCAAGCTGGTTTAATAGATAAAAGGATTTAGCTTACCTTGCCTGATCTTGAAAAAGGCCATGCCCGCTTGGTCCATGGCTGAGAAACTACCAAGAAAGGCCAGGATTGTCGGCTAAGCTAAAAGGTCAAGAAGAGACATCCTGAAAAAGGAGGAGCCAATCCATCTTCTTGTCAAGAAAACTACCTGGTTGCATCCTTGATTTCACTACCAGGGAGCACCTACTTGACCTTAGTTTGGGGATGGGCAACTATGGCAACTTCCCAACTTGGACTTCAACTCCCAGAATTCCTGAGATAGCATGGTTGTATTGTTACCATAGTTGCCCATCTCTGTCTTAGCTGATCTCAAAAGGTAAGCAGATTGCGTCTCTTTCTTAATATTGTCAAGGTTGTTGTTGTTACCTAAATGTGGTCACCAAGGGTTTATTCTTCACCAGATAAAAATAGCATGTGTAACTGTAAAACCTTTTATGAGAAAATGGTTGGGTTTTTTTGGAAGAAAATTAAATTTAGGAGTACACACGCATGTGTGCGCACACACACACACATACACACACGAAACTATATTGTTTATAAAATTGCACATTTTCTTTTCTCTGTTAAGACACCTTAGATGAATACTTCGAATACGAAGCCGAGGAATTCCTTGTCAACTTGGCCTTGTTGATTACTGAAGGCAGAACACCTGAATACTCGATTAAGGGCAGGACTGAAGGCTTCCACTGCCCTCCAGCACAGTCAAGTCAACCAACAACAACTAAACATGAATGCAGTGACAGATTGGCCCAGGTATGATGATCCATGCTGATGATGGTTGGCAAGTTGGTTCTTCTGGAAAATCAGCATTAAATGCTATAACATAACATCAGTGACGCATGTAACAGCCGAACTGTGTTTAATCTCTGTTTATGTTAGGTAAGCAATCACCTTTAAAATGTGTTTAGAAAGTAAATACATTTGATTATAGGTCTGCCAAATTAATTTTTTTGTATATTATAATGGTGCCAGCTGGATTAACTAGAAACTCCTGGGATTGATAAATGGAGTTACCTCTCAAAAAATGCATTACAGACTTCTTTTTCATTTTGCATTATTAGAGTTTGGAAAATTCTATGTGGTTTGTACACGGGCGGATGTAATTGTAACATTCGGTTGTTTGATTCTTTTGTTCCAGTGCCGTCAAGCTAGGCATACCCGATCTGAAGTTGCATTGCTGTGGAAGAAAAATATTCCCATTATGATAGAAGTGATGCTACTTCCAGACTGTTGCTATAGCGATGAAGGACCCACGACTGAAGGGAATGACTTAAATGATCCTGCAGTCAAGCAAGATGCACTGTTGTTGGAAAGATGGATTTTAGAGCCAGTTCCACGGCAGTAAGTTTTTTTGGTTTTTTTTAAAATTGTGCGAGTTGGTCTGGACTGAAATGTACCACAATTTTCCAGTTATGTCAACTTATCCCCTAGCACCATGTTGACGAATCTACGGCACGCGTGCCCGAAGTGGCACGGGGACCCATGTTGCCTGGCATGCACAGCATTGCCCGTTCCTTCCGGTTTCTGGCAGGCATGGGTACGCGACGATCAGCTGGCCTTCATGTGTGCAGCACTGCCGAAATTGGAAGAGCTGGTATTCTGTTTTCCTGCATGAGCATGTGTGCCAGCTAGCTGAAAGTGAACCTGGAAGTTCATTTTGGGGGGCATGCCTGTGCCCTGGGCAGCTCCTCTTCCAGGTTGTGGCCCAGACGAGCGTTCACGCGTGCGCCCTCTTTTCGGCACTCAGTGCCAAAAAGATTCGCCATCACTGCCTTAGCACAACAGCTGTCCTCGATCTTTCTAACTCCACAGACCGGCAACACCTGCAATGGTGGTGACAGCAGGGGTGGGGGGAGAGGATGATTTTGCATGTGCAACCTAGTTTCCACGCGTGTGCCAATGAAACTTGGCACACTTGCCCGCTGCTTGTGCAGTCCAGTTCCCAATGGGCCTTGGACTGCTACGGGGCCACATACCAGGGGACCCATGCCCTAGCAGGATCCAGAAAATAGAGCTTTGTCTGTTGTTGCCTTTGTCCTCTGGAGTAGCCTCCGGTCAAAGAGTCACAAGGCTCTTAGAACAAGCTTTAAGGACCTGGCTCTTTTCTCAGGCTTTAGGTAATGACATTTTGGAATGGGGGAGAATCAAAAGTTGATGATTGCAGTACAAAGGAAATCTTTTGTTTTGTTGGTCATCTTGGGAGAGGAGGGGGGGCTTATAAAAAGATCAATACAGGAACTATTGTCCCATATTAAAGCTTGAAAGGGGAATTATCCATTTTAAGAATTTTAAAACTGCCTTCAGAAGTTGTGGGACCTTCATCACTGGAGGCTTTCAAGAAGAGACTGGACTGCCGTTAGAAATGGTGTATGGTCTCCTGCTTGGGTGGGGGGTGGACTAGATGACCTACAGGGTCCCTTCCAATTCTGTTAATCTGTTAAAAGAATAGATGAATGGTTAACTGAATTCAAATAAAATGACTATGTAACAGACCCTGCTAAGGCAGAATCTTTTTTTTTTCTTTTTTTTTTCAAATTTTGTTTATAGGCAGACAGTGTTTTCCACTTTTTAGCAGTATGTAATCATACCTTGAAATTGATGGAAGCCAATTGCCACATAGGGAGGAAAGCCCGCAGTACATATTCTGGATTAAAATTATGTTTCCTTTTGAGTCAAGCTGAATTCTACAACATGAATGCACCCATGCAGTTTTCTTGTCAGTGAAAGGGGAAAAAATGGTCATAAATGATTTGGTGATGGGGAATATACTCCTTTTATTTGGTGGTGGTGGTGGTGGAATTGCATTCAGCTACATTGTTCCGCCCTTCCTGTGTATTTTTCACCGACGTGTATATTTTCTCTTTTGATATATTTTTAGAAGTGGTGATCGATTTATTGAAGAGAAGACCCTCTTATTGGCTGTCCGCTCTTTTGTGTTCTTTTCTCAGTTAAGTGCTTGGCTGAGTGTGTCACACGGAGCTGTGCCTCGTAATATTCTTTGCAGGTAGGCTTTTGTTGAAAAGCACCTCCTCCTGCTCATTCTCAGCAGCCTTGTGAGGATGAGAAGCATTGCTTTTACGTACTGCTTCTGATTTAATTAGTCTGCTTCATCCCATTTAGGAGAGATTGATTTAAAAACAACAACCATTATTTTAGATTGTATACGCCCAAAGGCTCAGGAACTAGAACATGCACTAAATGAAGACTTGAATTGCTTTGACATCTTGCTTTTCATTTTTCAGAGTGAGTGCTGCTCATGTGGATCTGCAGTGGACGTTTTCCCAGACGCCAACAGAACACCTTTTCCCTGTCCCCAATATTTCTCACAATGTGGCCTTGAAAGTCAGTGTCCAATCCTTGCCCAGACAATCGAACTATCCAGTTCTGACCTGCAGCATTCATGCCAACTTTGGCTTCTATGAAAACAGAAGAGAAGAGACTAATGTACACCAGCGCTGTGATTCCGTTAAGACCGAACAATCCAGCGTGGCCAACTCGCAACGTCCTTCTGGCAAACTGGTGTGGGATGAAAGCATGCTTGGCGTAAAGCAAGGCCCCGAGTTTAACACTGCTGTCAGAAACCTGAAACTTTATCCCTTAGCTGGCCTTGGAACTGACTTTGGATCATTAGAATCGAAAGTTCAGGTCTACCCAGCTGCTGTGGAGAGCAGGGCGCTGTTGCCAGAAATGCCAGAGAGAGCTTTGAAATCATCTTGCTTGGCTGATACCCGTGGCCATAACAGCAACCCTTCCTGCCAGTCACTGGGAGATTCGATTCCTTTGATAGGCTCTTTACTCCAAGAGCGCCATGAAGTTATAGCAAGGATCGCCCAGCATCTCATTCACTGTGATCCGGCAGCATCCCCTGTCACGAGGAAGGCTTTTAGCACCAATGAAAAGGGTGTGGCAAACCCCAAGAGTCTACGTCATACCCCTGAAGAGAAAAGCTTGCTGAAGAAAGGAAGGGAATTGCCTTCCGTTGCTGCTAACTTGGAACACAACGCTTCAGAAAATGTTGGAAAAGTCCAGCTAATACCAGAAACACCCTTGTCTCGCTCCTACGTCCCCCTGAACCAGTGTTTCCACCAGATGAGAGAGGAAACCAACCCTCTCATAAGCTCGTTACTTCAAGAGAGGCAGGAGGTTATCACAAGGATCGCCCGACACTTGATTCATTGTGATCCACCGCGATCACAAGGTGCGCCTCCTGTGTTCACTTTTCACGACGTCAGTGCAGTTAATCCGAAGGCTTTTCACAGTTCCTGTGAAGAGGACAGCCTGCTGAAGAAAAGCAAGGATGCCCCTTCTGATTCCTTCTCTAATTCTAGATTGGCTTTACCAGCAGATGACCCCAAGACAAAACTTAAAACACCAATAACTCTGTTGCATTCACTTAGATGTGACGCAGACCACAACATATCTCCCAGCTTTAGAAGAAAACTGCTGCTAGCAGAGACCAATGAAGTAGTCCAAAACACATTTCATCAGTCTCCTTCTAATAGAAGTCAAAGTCCTCTAACTTGCACGACCCAATCATGTAACAAAGAAGGTTATAAATTGGAACTGACAGATAAATTGGAGCCTGTGCTTTCTGGTTGTCCCCATAAACCTCAAATAGCAAAGAGAGGCACCAACAAGCCGTGTTCACATTTCAGATGTAGTAACGAACTGGTTTGTAGAAGTAAATTTAAGGACAGAACGATCTCTTGTGAAAATAGCGACCCACACTGTTCAAATAATCCCCAGGTGGATGAGCACCGGATACTTGAAAATGTTAAAGCGGCTACAGTGCTAGCATCCGACAGCTGGCACAAATA
This sequence comes from Pituophis catenifer annectens, assembly GCF_029215685.1. Classification (NCBI taxonomy): domain Eukaryota; kingdom Metazoa; phylum Chordata; class Lepidosauria; order Squamata; family Colubridae; genus Pituophis; species Pituophis catenifer. The sequence goes on along the minus strand of NW_027256894.1, from coordinate 18,397,873 downwards.
TGAATCCAGGCACTTAAATAAAGACTCCAAACAACCAAATGTTTCTGAACAAAACTCTCAGCTCACTAGTATTGAAAACTATTTACATAAAGACCATGACGTTTTCAAATGCAAAAGTAAGCAAGACAGGGTGAAAAATGCCAACGATGAGAACGAAGAGCCAACTGACTATGAGGTACAGAAGCATTGTCAGAAGAAGCCTGTAGAAGATTCCTTGGCTGCTTTTTTTGAACAAAAGAAGAACGCAGAGGTGCTGGTAAGTGATGTTTAATTGACATATGGTCAGTTTCTGTTGTATGTTTCTCCCTGAGTCATTGAAGATGACTCAGAAGAAAAGTTAATCTCTGCCTCTAACGTTGGTGTGTATACACATACATATTCAAAATGAAAGCACCCAGAGAAACAAATACTTGCAACAAGAGGCATGAGAAAGTTTTGTTCGCTGGAGATGATTTTTCTTCCTTATGGTTTGATCTTTTAACCATGCCTAATTCTACAATTAGAGTCAGGAACGACTAGCACATATGTGCGAGAGGAACCTTTACCTTTAATTCTATAAAGTGGGTGACTACTGAAATCCTTATAGTTTGCAACATTTCCTTGTTTGTGAAAGTGAATATTCATAAATGCTTAATAGGGTTAGGTAATAATATGTGTAGAGTGTATGCAGGAAATTTGTGACTTGGCTACTCCGCTACTGAAAGACTATTGCATTAAGTCAAAAATTACTATAAAAGTACTTCAGATCTCATGGAAAAATATCCCGGCCCATGGAATTTTTTTCATTTGCACTTGGCAATCCTAAAAATCAGGTTCTCTAATGCAGTGGTCCCCAACCCCCGGTCCGTGGACCGGTGCCAGGCCGTGGAGTACCTGGCACCGGGCCGCACAGCGGCAGGGGGACATAAACGCTGCAGCGCAAAGGCTCCTGGGCCGTGCGCAATGGGCCGTGCGCAAAAGCTCCTGGGCCGTGCCCCCACTCCTGCGCGCGCTCAGCGGGCCGCGGCGATAAAAAGGTTGGGGACCACTGCTCTAATGGATATAGGAATTTAAACATCCCTATTCCTTTGGTGATGAGAACAGAAATGACCCAGCCTGTCTCTTACATTTGAATTAAGATACAGATTAGTTTTCTTACAAACCTGGTAGCACTTTAGCTCTCTCAAGCCAATTGTCCTCTTTTAGAAGATGTTACCCTTGAAAGCAGATCTACAAAGTACAGGCCCTGGGTGTTATGGTAGACAACATTTATTGAGTTTCCTTGATCTGCAGCTCCATCATTGGAGGAATAATAAGTAGGAATAAATTGCCTCTTAATTTGTTAAGTACTTAGGAAAATGGAGTTGTAATGGCACTCTTTATAACGGGATGCTGTCTTCTTCTTTGGGCAGAAAACAATACCACTCAAACACGTGTGGCGCAAAAGTAATTTTCACCACTTGGATGGGACTTCTACCAAGGCCTTCCACCCCCGAACTGGTTTACCTCTCCTTTCAAGTCCAGTAAGTTACAATTTTACAGCCCTGCTGTCTTTCCTTTATTTTCCAGGTTTTTCAATAACCACAAATGGTGGAAGCAATCCAATGTATTTAGCCTTTTAAGTTATCTTTTGAAAGCTCCAGTTCTGGTATCTGGGAACATTGCCTCATCCAGCCAATTGGTGTTAGTCTCATTGTTTAATTTTAATCATTATCATAAATATTGTATGCACTAAAATTTCAGACTCTGTCTTGGAATACAAAAACATAACTGTGTTTCTGTCTTTGCAGGTTCCCGAAAGAAAAACACAGACAGGATGCTTTGATCTTGATGCATCATTATTGCGTCTGAAATGTTTGTCCTCCAAAAGGTATTTTTTGAAATATGTTTTCTAACATATTCTGAAATATACTTTGGAGCAAATATACTTTGGAGTAAATTAATATTTTGGAAAAAGGGTGAATGAATTGGAGCAATTCAGAAAGAGGAATAAAGATGGTGAATATTGACAGTATGTTCAATAAAATATGACCCACAACTTTATACTAGGTGTTTGTTTATGGAAACTAGATCATGTTGTAGTCTCTAATAATGCATGGTTACACATAGTTCTAAAATAGTATTTTCCAAACTTGGCTATATTAAGATATATGAACTTCAATTCCCAGAAGTTCCATGATGGCTGGAGAATTCTGGGAGTTGTAGTCTACACAGCTTAAAATTGCCAAGTCCAAAAAACATTATTTTAGAACTATGTGTAACCATGCATTATTAGAGACTACAATATGATCTGGTTTTCATAAACTCCCAGTATATTATAGGGGTTATATTTTATTGAACACACTGTTCTAAAGGGTTCACAAATGTTCAGTCATCAGCGAGTTTCTTGGATTCCTCCACCATATTATATCGCAATGTAACAGCAGAAGAAATTGCTTCCATAACTTTTTAATTTATTATTGATAGATGTTGCAGTGCCCAGACTCCATAGTTTGACCTGAGGTAATTGTTATCTAATCAGTGAGACAAAGCAGACTTAGTTGTGTCTGGCTTAAGGAGTTAAAGTTCATGAAATGCTATAGAAAACTAGCAAATCTAACACTTAGAAATTTCTAAGGATTGTAGATAGATGCCTTGTGACACCTATGGTAATATTTTTTCCCCTAAATACTATCTATCTTTCCTAAAAACTAACCAAGTTAGTTTTCTTTAAAGAGGGCCTTATCAGTATAATAGTACTGAAAATGTGTCCTTTTACTTCAAAGCCTAAGCATTTGAGGCCTGTGTCTTAAAAACAAATTACTGGAATGCATGTGATGGGAGGAAGAATCTTAGACTTCTGTATTTTGTTTTTTAAACTAGTCCGCAACGATATATAAGCAAAGAGAATGATTCTGACATCAATGAGAAAGCACTCCTAAGTTCCAGTGCACCATCTGTTACAAGTCTTAGCCTTCTTGGAAACTTTGAGGTAAGTTACATATTCCAAAATCTTTCTCTTTGTAACAGACAAACTAGCTGTTTTCTGTGTTATATATAAGATGAGCCAAAACTTATCTCATTGATACAGCGGTTTGCTTGCATGGAGAAGGTGCCAAGTTCAGGCAGCAGATCTTCAGTTAAAAGAATCCAGTCCTGCCAATAGCTTCTTGAGACTTTTGAAAGCCATTGCCAGTTGGATTGATCAGCCCTGAGCCAGAAGAATTAAGTCAGCACTGGGAACTTCTTTTTCAACCATTATCTAGACCAAAGTTTTTCAACCTTGGCATTTTTAAGCATGCTTGCAGGGGAAGTTTTGGGAGCCGAAGACTTCTGCTCTTTCCAAATTCTTTCAAAAGTTACCTTTTGTTCCTTCTCTCTCTCAAATACAAACCAAGACTTGATTCTTAGGATAATATTTTCAATTTTCACACTGAGATGCTTCTAACAGCCATACGTGTAATTTAATGGTTTTACCCCAGCGGGTAGTAATCTTCCAGATGGGGGGAAAGGAAGGGCATACATTGACCAATAAAATCATAACTATCTATAACCATTTTTCAATGTTGCCTTTGTCCTTTTAGGAATCTGTACTGAACTATCGTTTAGATCCGCTGGGTATTGTAGGCGGCTTCACAGCTGAAGTGGGAGCAAGTGGACTTTTCTGTCCAACTCACATGACTCTTCCCGTTGAAGTTTCTTTTTACAGTGTTTCTGAGGACAACGCACCCTCTCCGTATATGGTAAATATTTCAGCGTTCTGTATGTAGAAAATGTATGTTGTGTAACTTCTAACATCTTAAGAGAATAAGAGAATTGGAAGGGACCCTGGAGGTCTCCTGGTCCAACCCCCTGCTCAGGCAGGAGACCCTTCTATATTCTAAACATCTTCTACATGTTTCACGGGGCTGCTACATGAATTTTGAGAAAAGCTGCACAGATATTGCCCTTCCGATCCAATATTGCTCCATAACTCCAATAAGAGACACCAGACAGCACTGTAAAGCTTCTAATTGCCTCCTTGAATGTCGAGGCGAGGCAAAAATGCTTATTAACAGTTTCGGGTATAAATTTGTGAATTAATTACTTTGATGTGCTAATTCTTATGTCCATATGCCTAGTTGTAACCTTATGCTTCTTGTTTTCTTCTCCTTTCCCTCTCAGGGTGTAATCGCTTTAGAGTCCCTTGGTAAAAGGGGTTATCGGGTACCTCCTTCAGGAACAATACAAGTGGTAGGTATCGTGTAACAGATAATTACATTGAGTTCATGAGCCCTGGAGTCTTAACTCCTTGCTCAGTGCAGAAATCCAAATTGAGGCATCTGAGGTGGAGGGCTGGCTAGTTTTTGCTTGAACACAGCTACTGAAGGGAGGGGACCACTTCTTTGCGTAAGAGGTTCCAGCACTGAATTATTCATACATTCAGTTGGAATTTGCCTTCTTGTGACTGAAATCCAGTATCTTCCAAATTGCAGAGAGAGAAAACAAGTCTCATCCATTTTGTAGCGCTTTTAGGTAGTTGAAGACTTACATCCTATCCCTCTTCAATCAACTTTGTTAAGGCTAAACTTACCAGATCCTTCAGTATCTTTCTGAGACTTAGTTTCTAGTGTTTTGATCTTAATTGCCTCCTGGATATTCTCCCATTAATAAAACTGTTTTAATGTGTTCATTGTTCATTATATTTCCCATAAACAAAAATACTCAAAAACAGAAGGCCCAGGACTAATTCTTGTGGCATGTCACATGATGCTACTGTCCAATTTGAGGAGGCACCAATGATGAAATCTCTTTTGAGTCAGCTATACGTTCAATTTTCACGCCCGTCCTTTAGTTTGCTGATCAGAAGGTCATATAAATGCTTTGGTAAAGCTTTATTGCATTGTACAGCTAAACATTTGCTTATGAAAAAAAGCTTGACAAGGAGAGTGAAAATAATCTGACACTGTGTTTCATTGTTTTAGGTGAAGAAGTACACTTCTGACCCTACAGAAGTCAATTTAGACTAATTGAGAAATAGGGAGATAGTGTTTGTGAAGATACATGGTTAATTGCAGAGGTCACACTGCTTCAGGTTAAGAGTAAGAAAGAAATTTTCTCTGCACTATTTTTCCCCACCAAGAATAGGGCTCATTTCTGTGAAAGCTGGAATTCTGCTTGGTGATAGACTCTAAATGTTCTTAGTTCTTACTGCAAAGCGGCTAAAGATAAGTTCAAAGGAGATGATTAGTTTCCTATCAAGAAATTAATCTGTTTGCAAAATATAGAGATTTTGTAGAGAGTGAGTCCTAATAGAATCAATTCTACTAAGCAATGATTAAGTCAAGGCAAAGATTTTTATTACACTTACATGAGTTAATCAGCTCACTAATGCAAGAGTGTCTATGTCACATTTACAACCGCATTGTGAAAGGCAGTAATATGCAATTGTTAGGTTTTTGCATCTTCAGCATTTCCTTTCCTTTTGAATCTTCCCCCAATCATACAGATGTGGGTCAGTCAGTTTTATTCAGGATAAAGCCCCATAGATAGTCTTTGGTTCATGAAATTTGGTGTCATAATACATTTAATTATTTTTGGGGTGCTTATAGGAATTTTTTAGTTTTGCTGCAATACACTACATTATTCCTACCTCTCTAATCAAAATATTTAGTAATTCTTTGCAATACCATCCCAAAACAAAACAGGAAATTATTATCAGAAAGGTATAAAACCAAGCTTGGGCATTGAAATGAGATGGTTTTTTTCCTCTTCAATCTCAGAGGTTGTTAAACTTTCTAATTGGAACAGTACTTGATAAAATTAAACTGTACATAAGAGAAATGTTGACCAGTGGCTTTAAATAACAACTGCCAACTATTTGTCCAAATACAGCACTGGAAGGAGGAATAACATGTTAAAATTAATTTTTCCAGCTTTAAGAAACACCAGTGAGAAAACTGAGCATCTGGTGTTAGATTAGGGTTGGCCAAAACCACAGTTTCCTCCATGCTGGCAACACTGGGTGAACAAATTTTCTAGAGGAGATACCATGGATCCATCTTTCTAAATACATTTCATTCTTTTTACCTGCTTTAGCGATTTCAATGAATTCTCAAATAAGGCCATTCTTTTTTTCCCCTCTAGACCTTATTTAATCCTAATAAGACTGTGGTGAAGATGTTTGTGGTGATCTATGACTTACGAGAGATGCCTGCCAATCACCAGACATTCCTGCGGCAAAGAACTTTTTCTGTCCCTGTAAAGCGAGAAACAAGAAAAAGCATTCTTCAACAAAATACTCGACATACTGAAGAGAGACTATTACGCTACCTCATTCATCTGAGGTGAGAACGTGGCTGAGGGAACAAAGGTGTGAGATGCCATCTGGCATGACCTTTGGAGGGCCCCAAGGGGCTGCCGTTGACATGACAGGATGGGGCTGTGCCGAAGATGGCTGGCAGGGTGGGGTTTTTGGTAGGTTGGTTTTTTTTTTTGCTTTTTTTTTTTTGCTTTTTAACGGTGATATACTTGCACAATGGTTTTCCACAAAGAGCAGGAAATGTGCTGTCACTTGTCAGCAGTCAAGATCAAAGATTAGTGAAATGGTATAGGGCCGTGATAGTGAACCTATGGCACACGTGCCAGAAGTGGCACGCAGACCCCAGGTCAGATCTCCGTGGTGTTTCTTTCGTGAGCTTCTGTTTCCCTGCAAATGACAAAACAGAAGCTGACGAAAGAAAAAGATCTTACCTCTTGCCACACTGCTGGTGTTGGGGTGCCCTGCCTCCCGCTGGCCAGCTGGCCTTCGGGTCTCTGCTGTGCATGTGCACTTGTGCACGTTCGCACATGTCTACACATGTCCGCACATGCTCACATTCGTGCATGCCCACGCATGCGTGTATATGTGCACATGCACACACCTTTCAGTTTGGCCATGCATGTGTGTGTAGTTTGGGCACTCCGTGTCTAAAAGGTTCACCATCACTAGTATAGGTTTCCTTGCCTGAGCAGGGGGTTGGACTAGAAGACCTCCAAGGTCCCTTCCAACTCTGTTATTCTCTGTTATTATAATATTAAGATTGGGTTAGAGTTAAGATTGTAAAGCATCTAGAGTGATCTTGTGTTAAGATAAATTAATAAATTTTACAAATAAATAAATTACAAATAAAACAAAAGGGGCCTTTAAGGGAACTTAGGGACTGTGTGTGTTGCTGGGCACACATTACCCAGCCCTTTTCCACCTAATTTAGGAACCCCCTAATTTTAAGTAGCAATGGAGCATCTTTTGGAACAAGTCCATGATTGAGAATGCTGTTACATTCACCTATCAATTGAAACATAGATAGACAGCATCAATTTGCTTTGACAGTTTTTCTTTTATTCGAATAATTTGAATTAATTTGAAACTTTAAGCAATTCGGGTTTAGCAGCTGAAATCATGGACATCCTCGCCAAAAGAAAATAAGTCTTGGTACAGTCAACTATTTAATGGCTGAATCTCCTGGGAGACGCTAATTTAAGATGTGCCACACTGCCGTGGTGAACCTACCTTAGGAAATGGTCAGCAAAAACATTTGAACCAGACTAAAGCTGGTTGTCTTGCAAAACCCAAGAGGTCAATAATGCAGCTCTTCATGTGGACTCACTGAATTGCTTGAATGTCTAAACCAGCTTCTGTAAAATAAGCTAAATGTCCAGTCATTAATTTATGGTATACTTGCATCTGGACTGAAAGTTCTTCAAAATTGCTATAGACAGTTCACACAGAGAGAACGGTGCCATAGAAAAAAATAAGGGACACTATTTTGAAATATAAACATTAATGGTTATGCTAGGGTGCTTTGCCTGAATATAACAAATTTCCAAAGTTGTAATCGCTTGTTAAATTTGTTCTTAGGGTCATGTAGGACTTCACTCTTGTGAGACATTGACAGTAGTTATGTGATTATTTATCAGTTACTTGTTCCTTTCCCAGGTTCCAGAGTTCCAAGTCTGGAAAGATCTACCTCTACAGAGATGTAAGACTTCTGTTTTCCCGAAAATCTATGGAAGTGGACAGTGGCGCTGCATATGAACTCAAATCTTACACTGAATCTCCAATGAATCCTCAGTTTTCACCCCGGTGTTAGCAAAACACAACCGTGAAACTATTTCCTCAATGACCAGATTATTATTCAAGACAAAACAATAAAATATCCTGTGCAAAACCTGAATCACGGAGGTAGTGAGAAGGATGGTCAGATGGGAGTCAAAATCTCTTGGACCAGTTCAGAAAAGTTTTTAGAATGAGCTTTGTGTATTCTGAATAGACTGGAAAACACTTAGTCGTAACCTTTTTTATACTCGTTTTAAACCACTTCATTGGATGTGTTGCAATAGCAGAGTCCCAAATTAGTTTAGTGTTTACACCTTATTTTATTTTTATTTTTGGGCTATTTAATATTTAATGTTCCTTTCACTTAAGTGATGTTTGTCTTTACTGTTCTAATGTAGCACAAATCCGATGTAAAATCATACTACGTATTTTTGACATTAATATTGAAATCTTGAAATATATACAGAACCTTTACTTTGACGCGTGATGTGTTTTTCAGTGACTCTTAACTCGCTAAGAATAAAGATGAGATTTTGGACTTCCATTACATTATCATACTATGCAAAGGATCTGGGGGCAGAAGGAGGATCGTGTGACTCTTTTCCATTGCTCATTTCTTTCCATGCTTAGTTTCCATGATAAACACAAAACCATACCAAAAGAAAAACGTTTTGATTACTCATGGTTAAGTTGACTCATAATTAGCATTTCCTTTCCTATTTAAAGGTTTTTCCTCAAGCATTTCACTTTATCCTAATAGATACCCCACATTTGGCATTACATTGCTTTCCCATGCCTGATTTTCTCAGACTACAGGGCTTTTTTATTTTTTAAGATGTACTGTGAAAACAAAGTCATATTTATATTGTAAATATATGTGAAAACAGCTATATTTGAATTCTGGTTTTATTTTGAGAGTCTTTGTGCTCAGTGGATCACCTCCCCTTTTTTTGTTCCATAGTTGGTTCTAGAAAGTTAATTATTTCATTGCAGTATATTGCAAAAGAACTGCCCATGCCATGTGTTAGTACAGCCGCTGCAATGGAAGAATACTCTTTAGAGCTGTGTTTCTCAAACTTAACAACTTGAAGAGGGGTGGATTTCGAGTTGAAGTCCATACAGCTTCAAGTTGCCAAGGTTTGAAAAACAGCTTCAGAGTATTCTCTTGTGGTTAGTATTTGAAAGAATTAGAATTAAGAGAAGCATTATTCTTATACTGCTTATATTTCTCTTTTGTTATTCAATCCCAAAATACAGTGTTAAGCAAAAAACTAAAAACAAGTGTTTATCTCAATACTTGATCCCCAACAAACTTAAGTTCTTTTGCAGGTCTGAAAAATAAAAAATAGTCTCTGGGAAAGATACTTGTCTTTGTTACAACCAAAGTTTTGGTTTTTCCCCTCCTTGCATAATTGGATATAAAATCCCTTTCCCAAAAATAATGAAAGAAATTAGGCTTATTTACTCTACAAATTTTACCTTCCTACTAAGATGGAGCAGTTAGAGTAATTACCGTAAATAATTACTGAAACACTTGTTTTCTTAGCATGCATTTGAATATAAAGCAAAAAACCCCCTCCCCCTCCCAGGCATCTAAGAGATTTGCCCTGAAGGGCAAAGATTTGGTGCCTTGAAATAAATGTCTTAAGCCACTTTAGGCACTAAAGAATGGAAAGGAAAGTTATAAAAAGGCAAAAATACATGCTTTAGATTGAGTCTTGAGTCTCTTTGGGTACTGAAATTAGAAAGATGGCTTAGAAATTTGCTGTCAGTCAAATTCAGTCAGTCATTTAAAAAAGCTAACTGATGAGTAAGCAGAGTGAGAATTGCCTTAATATTTAAGGTCTTTAATATTACATAATGTTAGGTTGATTTAGAAGCAAGGCCAGTTAGCAATCCGATTTATCCTTTGCAAATTTCCCATGGTTTCAATCCTTAGTTTTCAGAATCAAACATTTCCAAGTATACAGACGTAGGCCCCATTGTTACACCAACGAGGTTTTTCTGAAATTGCAGAAAGACATGGCTCAACCAAGCTTATCCCATCCATCTCTACTCATGAGAAAGCGCTCTGGAGCTTCTCAACTGCTCCACTAACAGCCTTATTAAACGTTCCTCTCTGCATCTCCAGTGGGACAAATAAGGCATCTCCTTCAGAAACTTCAGCTCCCAGAATGCCTCAGGAATCAACTCCCAGTGACGTAGCCGATGACGCACGCAGCCTAACAAGCCAAGCTCGCGCAGGGAAGCCAGTCGCCCTCCGCGCCTCTCTCGCTTTTGGTGTGTGCGGCTCGCTCATTTTGCTCTTAGGAGGCGTCTCGAGGAAGTTTGGCCCGGTCGGCTCGCCGTCTTCGCCGTCGGCCATCTTGTGAGCGGCTCTGTGTATGTGTGTGTGAGGGGGGCGGAATACCAGCGGCCGCAGGCGGTGGTTGGAGCTTCGCTTTCCAGGCGGTAGGCCTTTCTCGCCCGGGGAAGGGTGGTTCCTGGCATCCCGGTTGTCTGGGCGGCCATGTCTGCGGAGAACCTGGAGCCCGCTTCGGCAGAGGAGCAGAAGGTGAGGGGCAAAAAGAGCAGCGGGCGGCGAGGGCGGCAAACCAGGAGGAGAAAACTTCCTGAGGGAGGGGGGGGAGTTCCCGCCGAGAGGCCTACCCGGCGGGATGCGTGTGTGGGAAAAAAAAAAACGCCATTCCTGGCTCTCTTTCCCCCCCCCCCCCCACAGTGGGGGGCTGCAGGCTCCCCACCCGAGGCACGATTTCCTCTCACGCCCCCGCGAGAAAGTGGGAGGGGGGGGACACACACACGCCCACGCAGGCAGGCAAAGCCTCTGCGGGTTTAGCTCCCCCCCTCCAATCTCTCCACGACGGTGGAATAATTCCGAATTGGGTCCCTTTCCCCTCGCCCGCACCCCCCCCCCCCCGAGAGCGGGAGGGGTTACCCGGGACCCCCCCTAAGGTGGGCGTGACCCTCTCCCCCCCTCCCCGCGTGGCTGCAGTCGCCGGGGGCGTCTGATTGCAGCAGGCGAGGCGGGATTCTGACGTCATCAGGCTCTAATGCGCAGCCCCTCCCTCCCCCCCAAAGAAAAAATTAAGGAGTGATGATCAGAGACTCACAGGCTGTGCCCGGCGGCCTTCTGCGATTCAAGGTAGGCCGCCGTCAATCCGATCCCCGAAACTTGGGTTTAAGGCAGATCTTTTGTCTTGGCTCTCAGTGTTTGGGGTTTAATAGCCTTCAGGATGGAAACTTCGTTCGGCATCGAGCTGGAAGGGACCTTGGAGGTCTTCTAGTCCAGCCCCCCCTGGCTCAAGCAGGAGAAACCTATACTATTTCAGATAAGTCACTGTCCAGTCTTTCCTTAAAAAACCTCCCTTGATGAAACACCCACAACCTCTGAAGGGGAAGCGGTTCCATTGATTAATTTGTCCTTATTGTTCGGAAGCAAGTTTCTCCTTGCTTCCAGGTTGCTTCTCTTCTCGGTTAGTTTCCATCCCTTGCTTCTTGTCCTGCCCTCTTTGGAAAATAAGTTGACCCCCCCACCCTCCTCTTTGTGGCAACTCTTCAATACTGGAAGACTGCTAATCATGTTCTCCCTAGTCTCTCTTTTCTCTAGACTAGCCAAGCCCAAATCCTGCAACCCTTCCTCATATGTTTTAGTCTCCAGGCCTTTATACTACCATTGCTATGGTTGTGTTTCAGACCATAAAGAAAGAGCAGAAAGCGTCGAAAATAGGACAAACATGAACAAAATAACACAGTACCTTGACTCAAAGGTGCTTTTTCAAGAGGTAACCGGACTTTCTGGTTTTTCTTTGAAGATGTTTTGCTTCTCATCCAAAAAGCTTCTTTAGCTCCAAGAGCTTCTTTAGCTCCAAGAGCTGAAGAAGCTTCTTGCATGAGAAATGTCTTCAATGAAAAACCAGAAAGTCCAGTTACCTCTTGAAAAAGCACCTTTGGGACAACCATGACCTGGATGACTGAGAATCTCCATAGATACTTAGTACCTTGACAAAAATTAAAATGATTGGATTATGTTGGCTTGTAGTGGAACCTTGTAAGTAGGGATCTTGTAATACTCTTACTGGTTTGTTCACACGGGTAGCATCTTACACCTACTACAGTATTGTAAAGTTATAGTTGACAGTATATTCAAAGTATGTGTTGTGCAATTGGTCTTTTATGTTTCTGTAAATTTGCAAACAACCCTTACATTATTTAGCTAAGAAACAATTATGAAGTAATTGTTAGATTGGATTATATATTTTTTAAACTATTAGGATATCACAGTATGAATTGTGAAATCACAAAACTGTAATGCCAGTTTCTTGTATTTTTAGGAAATGGAAGATAAGGTGATTAGTCCTGAGAAAGCTGAAGAAGCAAAATTGAAAGCAAGATATCCTCATCTGGGCCAAAAGCCTGGGGGCTCGGATTTTTTGAGGAAGAGACTTCAGAAAGGAGTAAGATATAAAACTAATTGACATAATAAAGGGAAATGGTTTAATTTATGTTTGCTCTGAAATTAAAACCTGTATCCTAGTATAATAGCATATAGAATATTCAAACAATGCATTTAATTTATCTTCAAGGATACAAATGAATGCTGTAGATCCCCTTTTGAGTTACTTCATGCATTCTGTTCATAATGAATGCGTTCTTGGCATGTGATTGCAATGCTAAATGCCCTATTCATTAATGTGAACAGGATGTTGTAAGCATTTCTAACTATCAAACGATAACAAAACCAGGATTCTCCATCTTAACACATTTTATCTTTACTTGGTGAGTTTTTCCAGATAAGGATCAACATGCCTTTTATTCTGCATATGCATCAACGTAATTAAATTAGCCTAGATGCTGAAGCATGTATGTAATTCTTGGAGGAACTACATTATATTTTTTTGTTATATTTCACTTGATAACGTTTATCTTGCAGCAAAAGTACTTTGATTCCGGGGACTACAATATGGCAAAAGCAAAGATGAAGAACAAGCAGCTTCCTACTGCGGCTCCTGATAAGACTGAAGTCACAGGTGACCACATTCCTACACCACAGGACCTTCCACAACGGAAACCATCTCTTGTTGCTAGCAAACTGGCTGGCTGACTAGGCTGGCAGAACTGCATGAAACTTCTTATTCCCTTAATCTTTCCTTAAGTTTTTTTTTCCTCACATTTTTGTTTCCACTAAGTCATTGACTGACTGCTTGGCAGGTAGTGGTAGCGTGTGCTGCTATTGTAAGAGTCCAATTAAGAATTGCGTAGTCCTTGGACGAGTTGAGAACAATGCACTGATTTTTTTTTTTTAAAAAAAAGACATGTTTTGTTTAGAGCAATGTAATCTACTTGAAAAATGTACATATTACCCATTTGCTAGTGTAGGGCTGGTTCCAGCAAGTGACAAAGCAAGTTTGAAATTTTTTAATGTTTTGGCGTTCCTTAGTTCACTTTAATTACAGTGTAATATGTTTGTATCAAATACAAGTTCCTTTTTTTCCCCTTGTGTTTTGGTTTTGAAAAGTAGAGGTTTTAGACAGTAAGTTGCTAGAAGGTAAAGCATGTATTAAAAACGATGGGGCTTTCACTAAATTTGTGTATTTACTCTTGAACTTGAATGGCCTTAAACCTACTTCAGCTTTAACAATAGATTTTTTTACTTGAGCAATATTTGCTCATTTTGGTGTAATTCTTGTAAACTTTGTGCTTATTGACAACTGTCTGTTGAAGCTGGTATTCTTTTGGGTCCTGTAGCATAGAACACATTTTTAAAGTGGATGAAGTGTGCATGTGCATTGACTGCATTCACTTTTGTGCCATGTCTGTAAATAAGATAGTTTTGCACAATTTTTGCAAATACGTTAACTTTACACTTTTAAAAATGTGCCAACTGCAAGCACAAATTCTGTCTCTTGGAAAACCATAATACTTATTTGAATCAAAGCCTCCTTGGTGAAAAGTAATAACTTGTATGCTTAAAATCTGGAAACTTTTGAAGTACTATGGGTAGATTATCTTTACCAATGCATTTTCCCATTAATTGATACAATGTTCAGTATAAATATTCTATATATATACAAAACAGTTTATCTGAAACAACGAGGTTTTATTTATTTCAAGGGACTTAACTTAAAACACATTAAGCTACTTTTAAATCACCCTATATAGGGACTTCCAGCACTACTATATTTCTTCAGCACACTTGAAGATCTCTTTTTAAAATTAAACGCAAGAAGTTTAAATCATAAAATTATGGATACTTCTGTGCTGCTACTAGAGGCCTCCAACGTTCTAAAAACAGCACCTGCTATTTTCGGAGTAGTTTAAAAAGAATACAAACACTTTTTAGATTAAGAAGTAAAGATGGTATTGGTTAGATTTGATATGTTCTAAAATTATGATGTCTTGTAAGATAAGAGTGCTTTGTCATTGTATATTATAAATATTAAAAGCAATCGTATCTTGGATATAATTGGCTACCTATTCACATATAAAAATTAACAAAAATACTGTTTTGTCTGTCTTAAAATCTCAGATTTACTTGACATTCTCACTCTGAAAGATTTTCTGTATAGTTTGAGAGATTTGACTTTAGGCAATAGAAGCTGGATTTTTCCCAAGGTAGTCTCTGAAAGTAATACATTTCTGCTGCGCTTCTTTTATAAATAAATTCAACATTCATACAAAGTATTCCAAGGTATTGGGCATAGCCTTGCTACATCTCAAATTTTAAAAGGTTACTTTATACTGATCCGAATCTCTGTTAGCTGCACGGATGACAGAATTGAAGAATTTGTAATTTCTGGTTTATTTAGGAGGGCTATTTTGTCACTTCTCCCCTAAAGCTATATTTTTTCTTTTGTCTGAGTAATAATGACATGAGATCTCTTCCTGCTACAATCTGCTTCAATTTTATGTCCCAGTTGTATTAAAATTTGAACGTCATGAGCAGTAAAATCAGCACAGGAAAGATACTTCGTTAGGGATAGAACTGAGAACCTAGTATCTGATTTGAGAACATGTAATGTTTAGTGGAAGCTGTTCTAACAAACATTGTTTCTTTTTTATAAGAGGCCGACCCTGTTGAGTAGCTTAAAATGACTTCCTAACAGATTGCTGCAGATTATAGTATGGTGAATTGGTTTGGTGGATAAGGAGGTATATAAACTATGTCAATCTAAACATTCCATTCTCCTGCTTACAATGCTTATATTTTTGTATTGATAAGACTGGACAAATGTTAGGGATACAAAAAACACAAGCTGAACGATTGTAAAAATAGCTATTCCAGTACCAGTCAGCTTTGATAATGAATCTCTGTCTCTAAAAAACCTCAGCAACTGAAGATAGGTTGGTCTTCTATTAAGGATGCAAATAGTTTGATCAGTAATAATTTCTCAGAAGAGAGAATGGACGTCTAAACTGCAGCTTATTTCAACAAGATAAAGCTGTTACGTGTGTGTATATACTGTATGAGTTTTACCATTTGATACCTTTTTCAGAGATCTGCACTACAGCCTAACAATCTGCTTTATGCAGTGATTAGTAATGCTCAAGGATGTCTGTACCCAAAATAAATGGTAGCCTCCCAACTCCTCCCCAGTAGCTCAGTAATAGTGTATCAAGTGATAAAGTTTTCCCCATTTCTGCTCCATCCACCGAGTTTGCCCATTGTCGCAAGAATCTGTGTGTGATCATGTGTATGCAGAGGCCACGTTAAGAATTGCCTGCTCTGATAAGTCCTTTGATGCATTCTATAACCCGAGGCAGTGAGGATTTCGGTTGCTCCCTACAGTTTTCAGTCTGTATAATATGCATAATAAATACAATTAGTTTTCACTGCTCTGTAGAAACTTTTGTCTGGTGTTTTACTGATACACCTTCCCCCATACCCACCCACAATAACTGCCTTGAATTCCTTAATTCTGACTAAAAGCATTGGTTTCCATGGAATTAATTTTGTATTAAGGAAAAAGCTTCTGTTTTCTAGTATGTTTTCAATATTAAACCTATAATGTTCTTGACTGTAACTCTATATACCTCAGTTCTTATTTTTCTAAAAATTGTATTAAATGTTATGATTTGATTTTAATACACCAATAGGCTTGTTTCTATGCAATTCATTTATGAAAATTGATTCTGAAAATTAATCCGAGAATCATCAGAAAGGATTCTTCAGACAAATCCCCGAAGGGGCAGGAACTATGTAAACTCTTTCGTGTTCCGACTTCCTCTGATACTTTCTGGTACAAAATTGCAGGTCCATGTTTTTTTTCTGCAGTACACCCTCTTTGTAGATACAATAACACATTGGGATCTGACGTACTTGTAATTTTGGTAAAATGAAGGTGCTGAATTCCACCTGCATAGCTAACCTTAGCTCTTTTAATTATTTGAATAGAAATATCTTCTATTTACAACCAGACGAATAGGGTCTATTCTGGTTGATAAAACGGCCAAGTTGAATGTAAACCAACTTTTACAAATTGGGGTTTGATAGACCTTACTAAACTTTTATGAGAGCTTCAGAATTTTTGGAAATGTGTGGGATGGGGGCCAATGTCATTAACTTGAGTATGAAAATATTACACTAAGGGAGAGCACTGTAGCTATCACGTTTCTGCTAAGAATCCAGTCACCTGGTTAATCTATTTGTAAACTCTCTTATTTTTTGGCCTAATCTATATTATGCTACTAAAATTCTCCTGTTTTCACCCTCCAGTTGGCTCAAATGGTTGGTTGTACCGGAAATTTTTTTGAATCAATGTACCTCAAATCTGCCAATTTAAAGAACGCATTAAAAATTGGGACCGGTTATGCCTATGGAATTGAAATTTCCAATGTTCACACCACTTTTATGTGCTGAGTTTTGGTGGTTGCAGCATCCCTTTCGTCATGTGATTATTATTTCAGATGCCCCCTGCTAGCTTTCTCGCAAGCAGAGTCAGTGGTCAGTAGAGGGGGTGTACATAAATGCACTAACGTGCCTATTGTCCCTGTCATTGTATTTTCTCCTTGTTCTCGTTTTTGTTTTGACAAATCCAATAAATAAATAATAAATGGGGAAGCCGGCAGAAAGTCAGAAGTGGCTTCCATTCCTGGTGTATTAATACCACAATTTCTGAATCAAGGTACCTCAAATCCGCTAGTTTAAAGGATGTAGAAAACATCCAAAAGCCATCGCTCCTAATGGAATCTATACAATGTTCACACCAGTTTTATTTGCAAACTTCTGGCCACTGCAGTGTCTCACAGTCACGATACACTTTTGAGATGACAGCATCCAACATCAGGGTAAAAAAAACCCAACAGCTTAATTATGCCTTGTGGAAAGGAGGAGGAGGTCATATAGTCAACAAATAAGACCAAACATCAGGAAGTGGTCACATCAGACTATTTTCTCTCAAAAGGATGACTCAGTGGGTCATAGGTTGTCTGGTCTTGCAATTTATTTTGTGGGCTTCACTAAGAAACCTAACAGGTGGACTTTGTTGGATTAAGATTAGTGGAAGCCCAGTCTTTTGTTGAGCACAAATTGGCCATGTGTACATAACATAACCACTCGTGCTTGGCTTGCTATACAACAGGGGACCTCAAACTTTTTAAACGGGGTCAATTCACGGTCCCTCAGACTGTTGGGGGCCTGGACCAGCTGGGTGGGTGTGGCTAGGTCATGTGACTGGGTGGGCGTGACTAGGTGGTCATGTGACTGGGTGGTCATGGCTAATTTAGCAGTCCATTAAACAATACATGCAGATTAAACTTTGTTATGCTCCTGGGGATGGAAAGCAGATTAGTGAAGAGATGTGGCTGCCTTGGAGTGAGTGTGTGAGAGCTTGTTTTTGGCCTCCTGGGGCCTCCATGCGTCCCGTTTTTGGCCGCCTCAGTCTCCAGAAGACAGGTGGGGGCCAGCGGGTAGGTGGGGTGATGTGGGCTGGGCAGCCTCGTGGTCCCGCGTGGGCCAGATTAATGGCTTCGGTGGGCCATGTTCGGCCTGCGGGCCATAGTTTGAGGACCCCTGCTATACAGTTTTACAGACCCAGCCTGTGAGATTGATTTATTCAAGATATTGTTCAAAAAAAAAAAAAAAAAAAGGACTGGCAGCAGGTGGCAGCACTTATCCATGACTGATCTTGAAAAGTAGGGTTGAGTTTGATGGCTACTTGGAGACTACATAACCCAGACAGCAACAGTAAGATGGGTGCATACGTATGTCTATGGCTTATTTCTTGATCCTGCTGAATATTTTCATAGGTTAATGAACTGAAGACTGGAGGAATCCCTGGTTTAGGATGATGGAGGAACCATCCCAACACAGGGATGTCTCAATCAGGTTTTTCAAGTAGTCCTCGACTTACCATCATTTATAACTCAGTTTAGTGTATCCTCATCGTCCCCCCCACCCCCCCAAATACAGGTAGTCCTCGACTTACAACCACAATTGAGGCCAACATTTCTGTTGTTATGCGGGACACTTAAGTGAGTTCTGCCTCATATTACAACCTTTCTTGCCACAGTTGTTAAATGAATCACTGCGGTTGGTGAGTTAGTAACCCGGTTGTTAAGTGAATCTGGCTTCTCCATTGGCTTTGCTTGTCAGGTCGCAAAAAAGGGGATCCCGTGACCTTGGGACACAGCAACGGTCAGAAATATGAACCAGTTGCTGAGCACCTGAATTTTAATCACATGATCCTGGGGATGCTACCAAGGTCATAACTCTGAAAAAACAGTCCCAAGTCAATTTTTTTAAGTGCCGTTGTAACTGAATGGTCACTAAATGAACAGTTGTAACTCAAGAACTACCTGTATTAAGGGCACGGGGCAGGAAGGACCCCCTCGCAGGCTGTCTCACTGGGTCTGATGGAAGATTTCTTTTCATTCTTGAGGAATTGAATAGAATAACAGAGTTGGAAGGGACCTGGGAGGTCTTCTAGTCCAACCCCCTGCTTAGGCAGGAAACCCTACACCACTTCAGACAAATGGTTATCCAACATCTTCTTAAAAACTTCCAGTGTTGGAGCATTTACAACTTCTGGAGGCAAGTTGTTCCACTGATTAATTGTTCTCACTGTCAAGAAATTTCTCCTTAGTTCTAAGTTGCTTCTCTCCTCGATTAGTTCCCACCCATTACTTCTTGTCTTGCCCTCAGGTGTTTTATTATTTATTTATTTATTGGTTCGATTTATATGCCGCCCTTCTCCGGACACTCAGGGCGGCTTACAATACCTTAAGCAATAGCCTTCATACTTTTTGTATATACCTGCTTAGTAGGGCTTTCGCCCCTCCCCCCCCAAGCGGTGTCCTTTTTTTAATACAAAGTCAGCTTACTGCCCCCACAATCCGGGTCCTCATTTTACCTACCTCAGAAGGATGGAAGGCTGAGTCAACCTTGAGCCTGGTGAGATTTTGAACTAGCAGTAATTGCAGGCAGCTGGTGCTACTTAACAGCACTTTAGTCTGCTGCGCCACCAAGGCTCTTTGGAGAATAGCTGGACTCCCTCTTCTTTGGGGCAGCCCCTCAAATATCCGAACAGTGCTATCATTGTCCCCCCTTAATCCTTCTTTTTTTTTTTAAAAAAAAATTGATTTATATGCCACCCTTCTCCGGAGACTCAGGGCGGCTTACAATGCGCTAAGCAATAGCCTTCATCCTTTTGTATATTTTATACAAAGTCAGCTTATTGCCCCCACAAACTGGGTCCTCATTTAACCTACCTTAGAAAGGATGGAAGGCTGAGTCAACCTTGAGCCTGGGGAGATTCGAACTTGCAGTCATTGCAGGCAGCAGATGTAAGTGGATGTTAATTAGTCTGCTGAGCCACCAGGCCCTCTTCATTAAACCAGACCCACCACCCAATTCCTCCAACCCTTCTTCCTATGTTCCACCCTCCAGCAACCCCCTCATCACCTTGCTTGCTCTTCCCTCCAAACCTTTTTTTGAATCCCTCCTTTCTCATGAAAGGTTCCCATTTTATGAGGGGGGGGTCGCTTCTCCAGCGCCCCCACCCAAAACGAACGAGGGAGGCTTCCCTGACCCCCCCTTTCCTCCTCCTTCCCCCCCCCTCCCCACCGCCCCTACGCGACCACCCTCTGCCTCTACCCGGAGAAAAGGGGGGGAAAAAAAGAGGGTCTCTCCATCCGCCCGGGGGACGGCGGCGCGCACGCTCGGGCGCCTCCGCCGGTACCCAGCATGCCTGACGAGGCGGAGGCAACGGCGGAGGGGCCGCCCGCACCTCCTCATCCTTCTCTCTCGGCGCATCTCAGGTAGCGACATGGCTGAGGGGAGCCAGTAAGCCGCCTAACCGACCGACCGACCGCCTCTCTCTCTCTTTCTATCTCCCTCCCTCACGTCCGCCCCGCCTTCGGCTCCTCCAGCCGGCCCCGAGGCCCGACCGACCTCGGGTTGGGGAAGACGGCGGCGGAGGCAGTGGAGGAGGAGGAGGAGGAGGAGGAGGAGGCGGCGGCTGCTCCTCCACCACCACCACCATGGCGGCCTCCGAGCTCTACACGAAGGTGAGGGCGCGCGCGCCCGCGCGGCAGGAGGAAACCAGGCCCTGCCCGGGTGACCGTTGGAGGTTGCCTGGCAACGCCGTGGGGGGGGGGGGCGCAGAGGGTGGGTGGGGGGGAAGAGCGCCCCCAAAGAGGTAGCTGCTGGCTCCCCTCTTTTTTTTTTGACTGGGGGGGGGTTTCTTTCTGAGGGGGGGCTTCTTGGCCGTAAGGAGGGAGCCCCCCCCTTCCCTTCTCTCCCCATCCTTGCTTGCATGCGGCATGGTTTCCTTGCTCTTGATGCCTCATTGAATAATACATATATTTTTATAATGGGCCTTCCTTGGTTTTTTTTTTTGTTTTTGTTTTTTTTGTTTCGTGTGGTGCCCAATTTTGGATTGCATATCCTCCTCCCCCCCTCCTCCATAAAACGCAAAGCATGGCAACCTGCCCCCCCCCCCTGCAGTAGCATCTTTCCGCCTGCATCTTAACTGCCTGTGTCCTCCATTTATTTTGCCTCCATCATTATCCCTGCTTCTCTCTCTCTCTTTTTGCATATCCGAATGCAAGGGGTTGGAGCATCCTTTTTATACCTTTTTTTTAAAAAAAAAAACTTATTTAAGGGCTTTCGCACCTGCATTTTGCAGTTTTGGCAGGCCCTTCCTCAAGATTCCTCTCCCTCCCTCAGAAGCGGTTGGGAATTTGAAATCGCTGCCCTAGAAAGATTTAAAAAATGCATCATTCTGTGCATTGGGAAAACTAGTTTTTTTTTTTTTTTTTTAATGATGGCAGTTTTAGGAGGAATAAAATCTGCTTCATCAGCCCATGGATGGAAAAGTGTCTTTTGTTTATAATAAGGCTTCTTTGAACTACCGGTTTTTCTGTTCTGCTACATAAGCGTGAATCATGTTTGATTTAATTGTGTTTGTTTATTTCCAGTACTTATAACGCGGCCTGCTCCCCAAGGACTCTGGGTGGTGTACTGTGCAATGTTTAATGAAAAGAAAAAACTGACATTAAAGAACTGCATCCAATTTAATAGAAAAACCCAAAATTAGCCACAAAAGAAAAGCAAAAATAGTACCCAAGACAGGCATGCATTGATAGTCACGTGGGACCAAAACTGTGTTCAATCAGCACTCAGTTGTTTCTGGAATTGCAGCAAGTTGGGAGCTCCAAATATTGCTGAAATGAAAATATTGGTCGACCATAAAGTGGGGGCTGTTTTAGAGAAAGCCTGCCTGGTGAACGCCACAGGGAAATGAAACTTTTGGGTTCTCTGAATAGCCAGGCTGGATGGGGAGATATATGTAATTTTGGCCTAATTGCAATGTCATTGTGATCTTTTTTTATTCTGTTCAGGAATAAGTTTTGTTGTCCTTGGTGGTAGAAGTAGGAATTTTAGTTTCTTAAGACTGTAAAACTAGTGATAATCTGTGTCTGGGAATGATGAATAAGAGATTGATGTTACTACCGATAAAAAAATATTTCACAACTACAAGGTTTTGATTTTTGTGCTATACATTGCTTGCTTGCTGTTATAATCTAGACAAATCTTAAAACAGAAATTATTTAAGCAGGTAAAACCTGCTTATTTCCTTTTTTTTTTTTTTTTGGAACTCCCCATTCTTTATTTCTGGGGGCAATTCTTTCTCTTGTTCCATATAGTTGAAGATGTAGATCTGTTTGTTGGAATAAGAAAATTACTTGGTCTGTAGGATGCTACAAAAAAAGTTAAGATGGCAGCTGTGATGGTCAGTGGCAGCTATGACTGTTTCTTTTATTCATACAGTATGAGAAATTAAAATGCATGAACAGTTAACTTTTCAAGAGGTGGATTTAGCGATGGCCCAGGGTTCTGTAACTTAAGATGCTGTGTTCATCTCTAGAGATTCTCAAATTTTTCTTAAACTCTTCTGTTAGTATTTTTGCTTTTCTTCATTTGCAGCTGTTTAGAGAATTGCAAAGCCTAAACAAATGGTAATGTAGAAATGGCAATTTGTTTTTTCTTTAGGGACGTATGTTACATTAATTAATTTTGGATTAGCATATTACAATTTAGTTAACTAGTGTACATCAGATCACTTTCTTTTTATTTTACTTGTTCCTTTGTGCCTTTTGAAAAGGATTTTTCTGGGGAGGTGCCTTTGAATCAGTCTTGACTCCTGGTAAACTGCCTGGACAAGTCCATGAGGTTTTTTTGGCAACATTTCTGGAAATGGCTTGTCATTGCCTTCTTCCTAGAGCTGGGAGGGAGTGACTGGCCCAAAGGCATCCAGTTGTTTCGTGCTCATATTTATCACAGTTAACTTTGCGCCTACAAGTTTACAACTCACATTTTGCCCAGTTTTTTATCTGGTGCCTTCGTCTACTACACTAAACTGGCTCATTTTGAAAAGTTAGGTTAACTCAATTCACAGGTCCTGAAGGATGCGCAACCTAATAAATTTTCCAATCACTTCATTTGCAGCGATGTTGCAGTCTTTTAGCTTGAATTGACTCCATTCATTAGCCAGCCAAGCTTTTGTTCTTTGAGTACATAAATTGGAACTAATGCAGTTCAACATAAAAAACAGGAACCACATCAAGTGAAAAATCCCCTAACTACTGTGGCAAGGCAACAAAATCCCTCTACTTGTGACATTGGCTTTCACTAAGTGACAGATGGTGCTGATCTGTGGGAAGTGGAATAGGGTGGTTTTATTTTGAAAATAAGGCAAGCCATTTAGCAATTAGATTAGATTAGATTAACAGAGTTGGAAGGGACCTTGTAGGTCATCTAGTCCAACCCGCCCCCCCGCCGCCCAAGCAAGAGACCTCACACTATTTCTGACAGATGGCAGTCCAGTCTCCTGGAAAGCTTCCAGTGCTGAAGCTCCCACAACTTCCGAAGGCAACTTCTGTTCCATTGGTTGATTGTTCTCACTGTCAGAAAATTTCTCCTTATTTCCAGGTTGAATCTCTCCTTGTTCAGTTTCCATCCATTATTCCTTGTCTGGCCTTCAGGTGCTTTGGAAAATAGCTTGACCCCCTCCTCTCTGTGGCAGCCCCTCAGATATTGCAACACTGCTATCATGTCTCCTCTGGTCCTTTTCTTCACTAGACAAGCCCTGCCCAGTTTGTCAACTGAATCAGTCTCTAATCAGAAGTCAGTGAGGTTTGCACCCAAGTACATGGGGGTGTGGTATAGATACCTTCTTTGATAACCCATGTAGATTAATTGTGTTAAGAAGTACTGGTATATGCAATCATATATTCTATTTCAAAGGATATTTTCAGATGCCTGTTAATTCACCGGTTAAGAGACATTGTGCAGCTAACATTTTTCTTTAATGGATTTTTTTATGGGGATAGTGGCTGGTGATATGCAGATGAAAGAAGCAGTAAGAAAATGGTTGTGAATGAGGCGGGATCAATATTTCTGTAGCCTGGAAGCATCCAAATCTTACAGGCCCTGGCCTAAGGACATTTGCATGGAAACTTTAATGAACTAAGATTCCTGATGGTCTGTAATTTAGAGCATCGCTACAACGGTGCAATGGATAAAAGCATTCAAAGCTTTAGGCGTTTATTTCTTTAACCAGATGTTTTAGCTCAGCTGACTAGTGTGGCCTATTTGTTTCAACAGAAGTTGCACATGTGCTTAAGATCTAAGATCAGATTTGGGAGATGGAAAATGTCAGAAATCAGCTAAATATTAATGATTAAGAGGAAAGCAGGACAGTTGTGGACAAAGGCGCTTTTGTTTAGTTTTCTCCAGTTCTTTCTCTTCTATTCCTCTGTCTCCAGGTATTGCAATGGTAATGATGGTGATGATGATAACGTTTTGAGACCATCTACCTCCCAAAAGGCTTTGGACAGCGGTACCCAGAAAAGACCAAATACAAAACATGTACATCTGGAAAACTAAAACAACCAAATATACCCCAAACCAATAAAAAACTAACAAAGGCTCAGTAATCTCAGACTTGGGTGCAGAGCCACATTTTAGCATCATAGCCTGAGAGAGTTATATAGCCTGCTATATAAAATTGCAACAGCCGGTAGGATAGAGACAAGCAGTTAGAGAAATGGGGTGCGAACACAGTTTAACAAATGTAAATGCAGTGTGTTGGTAGGCTAATAAGTTGAAGTTATAATTTCTTTCTAAAGGAAAAAAAACACACCCTTTCTATTCATTAAAGAAAGCCATGCAGACTAACCCTGGCATTTTGGTTGATAAAAATTTGTCTTAACTATGCGGTTTATTCCAAGGAAAGTATGATGAACATGGGCAGAGCTGACTTGATGAGAGGCAGCATTTTATTTATGAAGAAATCATCTTGCTTTACAGGGCATTTCATGGGAAATGTTTATTCATATATGCTGGGCAGACCAAAATCTGCAATTTCAAGAAATCAGCCCGGATGTACTGCCTTCCCTTTCACTGGAATTCTTTGGAACAAATATCCTCGTGTTTGTGAATATGTGCAAGCACATCTCAAGAGGTACACTTCCACAGATCAAGGCCTCATTTTAAAATACGTTAATTAGAGAAAACACCTAAACATTATGATTAGAGCCTCATGAAGTGATAGCAGTCCAGATAGTCCTTGATTTACAACAGTTCATTTAGTGACTGTTCAAAGTTACAACGGCACTGGAAAAAGTGACTGTTTTTCAAGGTTACAACCTCTGCAGCATCCCCATGGTCACGTGATCAAAATCCAGATGCTTGGCAACTGGTTCATATTTATGACCTTTGCTGTGTCCCAAGGCCACAGGATCCCCTTTTTTGTGACCGTCTGACAAGCAAAGCCAGTGGGGAAGCCAGATTCACTTAACAACCGGGTTACTAATTCACCAACTGCAGTGATTCACTTAACAACGGTGGCAGGCAAAACTCAACAAAGTTCTCAGCAGCAGAAATTTTGGACTCCGTTGTGGTCGTAAGTTGAAGACTACCTATAATGTCTTGCTCATATGGACATCTTCAGTGTTAACATATTTGCTGCAGACCAGGGGTCTCCAACTTTGGCAACTGTAAGACTTGTGGACTTCAACTCCCAGAGTTCCTCAGGCAGCTTTGCTTTGCTGGCTGAGGAATTCTGGGAGTTGAAATCCACAAGTCTTAAAGTTGCCAAAGTTGGAGACCCCTGCTGTAGAGAATCACAGCGTGAATGGGGAAGGTGTGAGCTCATCCATGACTTTGCCTAGGAAGTATATTGACTAGTTGATGCTCTGTGAAATGACAGCAGCTAGAATTTCTCATCTGTTGCATGACTGCCAAGAAGTGGGCCATTTATTTTTTTAACATGGTGCAGAGTAGGATGTGGAAACGTGTATTTTTACATGACAGTATGTTTGTTTTTTGTGCATAGATTATATCTGTGTAAAGATTCTCTTAAGAGTTTAAAGAGCCTATTTTTAAAAATCTAGTCTTGTAGCCTGTGTCAAACGCTTTGGCATTTCTATAAAAATACACATTAGCATTTATTTTTTTAAAATCTCTTGATCACCTCCAGCAAATTAATTTAGTTTGGGGTGTGGTAGGCGATTAATCGTTAACTGCTGAATAGACTCAACTATCAAAACTGTTTAACCACTCCCTTCTCCTTTTTGATGCAATCCGTCCTATGAATCAGTGCTTTGCAAGATGATTTGATACAGCGCTTTAAAGGAGATTGAAAAAGGGAAATTCCAATTTTTTTTTAATGTTCCCATGTATAGACTTACAAAAGTATAGGATGCTGAAGCCATGCATGTCTGATATTACCACCATGGTTATAGATATACATACCCTGTTTCCCCAAAAATAAGACATCCCCTGATAATAAGCCCAATCGGGCTTTTGAATGCATGCACTAAAATAAGCCCTCCCCAAAAATAAACCCACCCTGAAAATATTTAAACGCATGCACAGCTGGTTCACGCCATTTCCTCTGGTTAGGGTTAGGGAGACAAAGCTGGAAATCAGGTAAGACAACAAGAGGAGCCCCATTTTGCTCCACCGCCCCAAAATAATAAGACTCCCCGAAAATGAGGCCAAGCACTTATTTTGGAGTTCAAAAAAATATAAGACAGGGTCTTATTTTCAGTAGAAAATACGGTAGAAAAAAATTACCTGTAGAAACATGTACTCTGCTGCCACCAAAATATAGGTGAATAATAGCAACTATGTCTGTAGCCAACCTGGCCATCAGAAAGATATATTTACTTATAAAATATAGAAATACAATATATACACTGCTCAAAAAAATAAAGGGAACACAAGCAGAAGACATCCGAGATCTGAATGAATGAAATAGCCTTATTAAATACTTTGTTCGTTACATACAGTAATTTTGTGTTCCCTTTACTTGTTTGAGCAGTATGTCAACTACTGTTGATACAGTAGATTTAGGGGATGGCATCAGGGGTGGGGCTGCTGGGGGTTTGCAGGGGTTTGGGAGAACCTCTAGCTAAGATTCTGTGCAGTTTGGAGAATCCCCAAATCCCACTCCTGGCTGGCCCCGCCCACCCGTCCCCTCCCCTCCCAGGAGTCCCCACAAGGACTGTTTTGGATGCAGGTAAGTGCAGGGTGTGTGTGGAGGCTCGGGGAGGGCGAAAAACGGGCCTACTGGAAGTTTAGGAAGGCCAGAAACAGGCCCGTTTCCGGCCTCCAGAGCCTGGTGAGGCCGTTTTCACCCTTCCGGGGGCTCAAAAAAAGCCTCCAGAGCCTGGGGAGGGCAACCCCCCCCCCCCGCCATGGTGCAGGAGGCCGACTAAGCTACGCCCACTATGGCCACGCCCACCCAGCAACCAGGCAGAGAACCCCTTGCTAAAATTTTTGAAGCCCATCCCTGGGTGGCATGTGCGAGCAAGAAGCCAAGATTAAGGCAGGTTACTGAATATGAACACTTTAGCTATTAAATCTCACTGTTTCTAGGAGGGGGGAAGAACAAAAGTCTCAGTGCCGCCAACTTCATAGGAATGGTGGAAACAAATTACCGCTGGGAGCAATGTTTTTTTGAAGGTTAGCATTTGATGACTGTCACAAGACAGCGGGATTTTGCCATTCTTCCGAGAGGCACAAGAGAGCAAACACTCCGGCTTTTTGTGCTGGGGAACGTTTGGGAAGAACTCTTGGCAAGGAAAGGATCTGGCTGTCTGACAGTAGCTATCACTCAACTGATCCTTACGTAGCTTTGAGAGTGGCTAGCATCACTTTGTCCGCTAGAATCGGCTCAAACCCACATGGCTTACTAGAGGCCAGCACCGAGTAGTTCTTAACCCCATGTCTTGCTTACTAAGGTGACAATGATTGCTGCCCAGATTAGCAGAAGTTTGCATCACCGCGAATACTGGAAAACAGTGGATAGTTTGAACCATATGTACCTTCAAGTAAGTTAACCTTCTAATTGTTATGGATGGGATTTAGTGCTAGATCTCGTTATTCAGAGATCATAACCTCTTTGCCAAGGTGGCAGTCCTGTTTAAAGTTGCACAAGGAACTGGTTGATTCACTTGCAATGGATCGTACCCAGAGGGAATATAATAATGCATGTTATGGGAAAAGTACGGAGTATAGTTTTAATGGAAGAGAATAGTATATTTTGGTGTGCAAATTTAGCAACGAGTGTTCTAGAGATGAACTGTCTTTTTGTTGTTGTTTTTTGTTCTACCTATGGAAACTGACAATTTTGGAATAATTTTGGAATGATGTTTCCCAGTTTAGATTGGCAGAATCTAATGCTGTATGCAAGGATATTAATATACTCCGATTTTTCAGAAAATGATACTACATATTTAACTTTATATTAATGATAGAGGATGTTGTTTTTTCCAGTATTAATTTTGAATATGTCCTTGCCTCAAATTGCTACCCTGCAGTGCGTTAGCTCTAATTTTATGGGATTTTATGGGAGTTGCAGGAATTAAAGGCCGTGGGGAGCACCAGTTAGGGAAAAACTATATTACAATTTATTGCAAAGTAATTACTGTTGAATATAGTGGGACTTATTTACAGAGACACCCACTACTCTTATTATATCGTGGGTTTCTGTTCTGAATGCTTGATGAGGTTCCTGTTGCCCTGACAGCTACAGAGAAAATGTTGTGTCTTCAAACTGGACAACTTTCTAGTTGGACAACAAAGGAAGTTTTATTTGACAAAAGTTTTTGCCTAAAGATTCATGTGAGAAAATGTGATGAAAATGTAATCGTTCTTCTAATGTTTCTAACCTTGATCTGAGGGTAAAACTCTTCCTTCTAATGATTTATCATTTTTTTTTTACATCACATGCCTTGTTTTCTTCGTTGAAAATAAGGCAGTCCTGAATGCTCCCAGAATAAATTAATATCAGCGATGGGTGTTCTTAGCCTTAAAAAAGGGTTGCAGCTTACATTCTGATGTGACTTCCTTGGGGGGCTTCAGTTTTGCTTTTCCTATTGCCAATCTTCTAGATATAAGTCTTCAGTCTTCTTCCTGTAAAGTTGGCAAAGCAGTAAAACAAGTTTATTTAAAAAAAATAAAAAAATTTAGTCATGTAGAAATCTAACACGGTTTGCTGCCTGTATTTTTTTTCAGTAGAGGAAGGCTTTTTAAAACTACAGGTTGAAGTAGTACAGCGCACTCAACAATGTTTCCTGCCTGAGCAGGGGGTTGGACTAGAAGACCTCCCAAGGTCCCTTCCAACTCTGTTATTCTATTCTGTTCTATGTGAACAGAGAGATAGCTTAAAATTTTCCACCTCCTGCTGCAATAGTTTTCCGTTTGCAAGAAGACGGTGGGGTAGTGCTTTTTCTTCCTCCTTTTCTCTACTAAATTGTGGTACAGATTTGCTAATCTTCTGTCTTCCCGTTCTTGCAAATTTAGCAAGTTAGATATCTGAACCTTGCAATCTGAACCCAGGGTGTGCCATAATTGAAGGACAGCAACTCGGTTTCAGCCAGAATTGTGTTTTTATGCTTCTTTTTGAAATAGCACTTTGTCTTCTGGCGATGAACTGTCGCCTTCTCTACATTTATGCAATCAAACCTGAAAGGATAATCATAGTGCCCCATGATTATGCCAGGCCAACAATGCTGGCTGGGGAATTCTGGGAGCTGTAGTCCACACATATAAAAGTGGCTAAGGTTGAGAAACACTTGCCTTAACTTCTCTGTGCCACACTGGCTCCGTTGACATTTTTTTGCTGCCAGAGCAAAACTTGTCTCCTTTACTTCCTTAGCGTTCTTTGCCCTCAAATGGCCTAATTTCTATTAAATGTTCAAGAAGGCAGGTTCTGCCTTTGGAAGACTGAAGTTTATTGAGTCTAAAAAATGGTGGGGGTAGGGTTTGATAGCTGTGAGCATGTTACTACTACTTTACATATTGTATAAAATGATGCAGAGGTGGATCGTGTTGTGGAAATTATGTTTGGAAGGTGTAAAACAACATAATTTGGACAAAGGGGGCCAGAAACCGAGCTGAAATCGCGATAATAGTGCTGACAGGTGCTGGATCCAGTGGGCTTGATCCCCCCCAAAAAATTATTTATTTTTCATGTTGGAAAGAGACCTTCTCTGATTGCTAGAAGAAAGGGAGACATTGGCTGAAACCCAGGGAAAGCATTCCCAATGTATTCATTCGTGCTTAATTTGGTATGGAATGTTGTTATAATGCTGCTTTGGACTTGAGTAGCTGGTACTACTTGTAGTTGAGTAGCTGAGGATACATGACTGTTTTTCTAACAATAACGTTTCTGGATATGTCCTGATTTTATATGTTAACAATGTACCTAAATTATTGAGTACAAACGTAAATTTGTATTATTCAGTTGCATTTGTTACTAACGTTGCTTTTTTAAAATCCAAAATGATGTTTAAAAAAAATTAGCGATGCCCTTACACTCCTCCTGTGGGGGGTTTTTTTAGTTGATTTGCGAAGCGTATTGCACCCTGTTTTTGACAATTCTGAGTTTAAAAATACCTATTTTTACCACCACTGGTGCCTTTGAGAGATGCATGCCTCAAGTGAGTCTTATGATGCGAATGTTTTGGTGGATAGTTTGGTCTGGTGATTTGCTCATATGATCTTGAAACGCAAGAAAAAATTGCTTTAACACTCTTGTTGTTTCGGTGGAACAGAATCCTGCTGTCAGTCCTCCTTTTATCAAAATTTAATGAGTTTACAGTTGAAAAACTTCAAAGGCTGTCTCATCGTCTGGTTGTTCCAAGAGTTTGTAAGGTTCAGCGAAGAATACTAGATGCCATTTAATTATTTTTTTGGGGGAAATCCCTCTGTGTATTACTTATATCAAGTTATTCTTTCCATGAGATAACTTAAAGAGTTTTTCAAGCCTGTCTGATATTTCTGGCAATTATGAAATTGAAGTTCCTTGAAGTGACTTCTTAAACTTCTAGTGCAGAGGTCTTTAAACTTGGCAGCTTTAAGACTTATGGACTTCAACTCCCAGAATTCTCCAGCCAGCATAGCCAGCAACCAACATAGCTGGCTCGAGAATTCTGGGAGTTGAAGTCCAAAAGTCTTAAAGCTGCCAAGTTTAAAGACCTCTGTTGTAGTGGATGTTATTACCTTAAAACAAGGGTTTTTTTTTTTTCATTTTTTTCACTTTTTAAAGAAAAGTCTTCCAATTTTTTGAGGAGTAGATGATTTTCAGAGGAATAAATATTGGTTTTCTTTTCTATTGCAGACCAGATTAAAGTCTGAGGGAAAATCTGTGCTATTCAATGGCTATTTGGTCACGAACCACCTTGAGTTACAAGCATATAAAAATGGTAGGATAAAAGTAAAACAATATTAAAAATATTTCTACAACTATTTCTCAGGTTTTGAAGCAAATATTTCACGGATCCTTTGCAGGACATTGCTACCCAAGCAAGCTGCGTGCAGTATAGGCAACAATATATAAACCCAAGTTTGATTCTCTTAGGTGGCATTGGTTGAAATTCAGGTGAAAAAAGAGAACAATTACAACTCAGCCAACTCCTGCAGCTTAATTATTAAGAGGATTCTTTGCCGCGGTAGGAATATTAACGCAGGAACCCAGGTGATCAAACTCGCACACCGTGAGCATCTGTTAATGGCAGACCTTATTCCTTTAAATATCTCATGTAGTGGGCGCAGTGGGTTTTGGTTGTCTGGTTTCTATGGAGATGTGTTCCCTTGGTCCTTGTTGTTGCAACTGGTTGATGTCGTGGTTTTCCCAGCAGAGATGCACAAGATTCCAATGTTGTGGCATTAGAGCAGTGCTTCTCAACCTTGTCCACTTCAAGATGTGTGGACTTCAGCTCCCAGAATTCCCCAGCCACCATATGCTGGCTGGGGAATTCTGGGAATTGAAGTCCACACATCTTGAGGTAGCCAAGATTGAGAAACATTACCTTAGATTATTGGTGAGAATGGGATTGGCAATTAACATTAGCAATGGTCCAACAGAGCAGGACTTCGAGACAGAAATATAAGGCCCCACGTGCATTTTATTGTATTTATTTATTTATTTATTTATTTATTTATTTATTTATTTATTTATTTATTTGTTCGATTTATATGCCACCCTTCTCCGGAGACTCAGGGCGGCTTACAATGCGTTAAGCAATAGCCTTCATACTTTTGTATATACCTGCTTAGTAGGGCTTTCGCCCCCCACCCCCAAGCAGTGTTCTTTTTTTTATACAAAGTCAGCTTATTGCCCCCACAATCCGGGTCCTCATTTTACCTACCTCGGAAGGATGGAAGCTGAGTCAACCTTGAACCTGGTGAGATTTGAAGTCGCAATAATTGCAGGCAGCTGGCAGCTAAGTGCTATTTAATAGCATTTTAGTCCACTGCTCCATCAAGGCTCCTTATTCCCCCCCCCCCCCCGCTTTGTCCCAAAGGCTTTTGTGGCAAGTCATAATATGAATGTGGCAAGTCACCTTCTCTTAACATATTTATTTTTCTTTTGTCAACCAAAGATAAAATACATAACGGGAAAACTGTTTATGGAGATTCTCAGTCATCCAGGTTCATGGTTATCCCCAAGGTGCTTTTTCAACTTTCTGGTTTTTCTTTGAAGACTTTTCACTTCTCATCCAAGAAGCTTCTTCAGCTCTGACTGGATGGTGGGGAATGGAAGGGTTTATATTCCTTGCAGACAGCTGGTCATTTGCATCCTTTTAGAGTCATTGAGGCCACTTGGAGGTTTGTCTGTATCCTCAGGAAACAAGAAAATCCAGTTGTCTCTTGAAAAAGCACCTGTTGGAAGAAATATCCTTCTAGGTTCAGCTCCAAGTGGGGAAAAAGACACTAGAAACATGGAGACTGCTTGGAAAGGTGGTTTAATGGTGGACAGGATCACATGGTTTGAGTTCCTGAGCAGAAAAGGGGCCGAGATGCTGCGATTCCCTGGGTTTTATACCCTCTCTGGCTTTGAACTTCTGGGGCCCAGAAAAAGTATCCTGATTGGTTGTCAGACTTCCAGGGGGCGGGGGTCTTAGCTAGCCTTGCTGGCTGATGTAATCTCCCCAGGTGCCGTGTGGTGAGTTTCTGTTGCTAGATGGGTCCTATTGTGTTGCAGATGATGGTCCATTGACAAAGGTGGGGGGAGGCAGGAAGCTGCTTTGTCTTTAAAACATGTTTCTCCATTTCTCATCCAGGGAAATATAATATTCTGCCTTTTTAAATATTTCCTAAAATATTTCATTCTTCTAGGAGAGGGGTGGGTGCTAACTTTCTACACACCTTTGGAACAACTGTGACTTGGATGACTGAGAATCTCCATAGACAGTTTTCCTATTCTGTATTTTATCTTTGGTGACAAAAGAAAAACAACTACGTTAAAAAGAAAATGTGACTTGCCACATTCATATTCTTTTCCTAGGATTGTTAGATGTGATATTGATCCTATAGGTAGGTAAATAAGACTGCCTCGAATGCCAAGTACCGTAATTTGTAAAGTCTGTGTAGCCCATAGTAATTAAGCTTTGGGGGTTTTTTTAATGGCGCACAGCGAGCAGAAAATCTGTAACAGCATGATCTGCAATTTCTTTTAGAAAGGTTTTAAGTTCTTTGTTCCCTACTGCCGTTCTATGTTTCAAAATTCCCAGAAGGTTAAGACATATGCAGTAGTGGCGGATATCTGTAGCTCTGGTGTGCAATAAGGGTGAAGGTTTGTTCTCCGAGCTTGTGAATTGGTTTCCTAATGTTTCGTTACCAGGCTAGGCAACATCTTCAGCGGAATTTAGGGGATGTCAGTTTCAGTATTCCGAACTGGTTAAGACATATTTCAGTAAACCTGTACTATTCAGGTACTATTTTCCAAAGCCCCTGAGGGCAGGACAAAAAGCAATGGGTGGAAACTAATCAGTGAGGGAAGCAACTTAGAACTAAGGAGAAATTTCCTGACAGAACAATTAATCAGTGGAACAACTTGCCTCCAGAAGTTGTAAATGCTCCAACACTGGAAGTTTTTAAGAAGAGATTGGATAACCATTTGCTTGAAGTGGTGTAGGGTTTCCTGCCTAAGCAGGGGGTTGGACTAGAAGACCTCCAAGGTTCCTTCCAACTCTTGTTATTCTATCTATTTATCTATTTATCTATCTATCTATCTATCTATCTATCTATCTATCTATCTATTTAATTTATTATTCATATTTCTATGCCACCCACTCTCCAAGGACTCTGGGCGGCTTACATCAAAGACAGTATACTAAATAGCATATTGCCCCCAACAATCTGGGTCCTCATTTTACCCACCTCAGAAGGATGGAAGGCTGAGTCAACCTTGAGCCGGTGAGATTTGATCCGCTGATCTGAACTAGCAGTCAGCTAAAATAGCTGCAGTACTGCACTCTAACCACTGCGCCACCTCGGGTCTATTCCTTTCAGCTACAAAGAGTTTTAACATCCATTAATAAATAGAAAGAATGAAAGGTCTTGGATCTTCTTTTTAAAAATTATTTTTATTTGTACATTTTTCTTTAACATATATAAGTATTTAATAAACAGTATATTGTCTGGGTCATTTTATATATACATAATAATAGTGATGGCAATATTCTTTGCTTGTATATAATAGCATTCTTCCGATTTTTAATTTCTATTTTTATTATCTAGCCATTGGTAAAACAAATCTCAAGTTAAAAAATATTCTGTGTCGTCTTTATACTTTATCTTTAATGTTAACCTATCCATTTCCGCACAGTCTAATATTTTTTTGATTATATTTTCATCTGGAGGAGTTTCCTCATTTTTCCAATATTGTGCAATTCTTGCTGCCTTCAAAACATGCAATATTAAATATACCGTTTCCCCCAAAATAAGACATCCCCTGATAATAAGCCCAATCAGGCTTTTGAGTGCATGGCAATAAGGCCAAGCGCTTATTTCAGGGTTCAAAAGAATATAAGACAAGATCAAATTTTCAGGGAAACACGGTATATTCCCTTTATTATATATTTCTCGCGAAATACTTAAAAATATTTCTGGCTTTAAATCTTTATGTTGCTTTATCATTTTCTCTAGCCATGTATTTTATTTCTGTCCTTTTTTTTTCTTTTTTTTTTTTTGCCTTTTGTCTCAGAACTTCTGTGGGCTTTATCCTCCTACCTATCTTTGCTAATATTTGCTGGGGCTTTAACTGATTCACCTTTTGGATGGGGTGGATGTATTTCGTTGTGGACTTTACTTATCTACTATGCAGTCCAACACATTCTTGTTCAGTTTTTTTGCAAACTGAGTTTGAGGGGGAGATGTAACTCTGAGTTTGGTAAAAGAAAGATGGAATCTTTTAAAGGGATTTCTCTGGAAAATGAGGACCTAAAATGGAGTTTTGCCCAGCCAGTGGAGAGCCCAAATTTGGTATTAATTAAGGGAGAAAAAGATCAGAAATACATAATATTGACTTGAGAGAGGAGCTGCAAATGTTGGTTGGTAAGTGTGGTTATGCTCCTATTTTAAATTCCTTCAAAACCAGTTAACTGTTGTAATTGTTTTTTTTTGTTTTTTTTTAGTATGCGAGGATTTGGATACCTGATTCAGAACTAGTGTGGAAGTCGGCAGAACTTTTGAAAGATTATAAACCAGGAGACAAAGTCCTGCATCTTCGACTTGAGGATGGCAAGGTAATGTTAATTTTACCCTTATATTTAGTAAGGTTTGTTATACTTTGATTCTGAATTCTTTGGTTTTATGATATGACCCTATTTATTTGGAATTTGCATCACCTGCTACCAAAGTCTTCCAGTTGGCTTTAAAGTATCCCTAAAATAAAGTAAAATAAATAAAATAAAAACCATTAAAAGAGTACTTTATTAAAAGAGTACTACAGAGGAATTATTGAGACTCTCATCTGCACCTCTATAACTATCTGGTTTGGTTCTGCAAGTCAACAAGACAGACACAGACTTCAGAGGATAATTAGAACTGCGGAAAAAGCAATTGCTACAACCTGCCTTCCATGGAGGACCTGTATACTGCACAAGTCAAAAAGAGGGCTGTGAAAATATCTACAGACCCCTCGCATCCTGGACATAAACTGTTTCAGCTCCTACTCTCAAAACAAGGCTATAGAGCACTGCACACCAGAACAACTAGACACAAAAACAGTTTTTCCCCCGAACGCCATCACTCTGCTAAACAAATAATTCCCACAACACTGTCAAACTATCTACTAAGTCTGCATTACTATTAATCTTCTCATGATTCCTATCATTCATCTCCTCCCACTTATGACTATATGACTGTAACCTTGTTGTTGGTATCTTTAAGATTTATATTGACTGTTTCCCTATGACTATCATTAAGTGTTGTACCTTATGATTCTTGACGAATGTATCTTTTCTTTTATTTACTCTGAGAGCATATGCTCTCAGAGTAAATAAAAGAAAAGATACATTCGTATCTTTTCTTTTATGCACCAAGATAAATTCCTTATGTGTCCAATTGCACTTTGTCAATAAAGAATTTCTATTCTATTCTATTCTTTATGTACTACTACCTTGTTTCCCCAAAAATAAGACCCTGTCTTATATTTTTTTGAACCCTGAAATAAGCGCTTGGTCTTATTGCCATGCGCTCAAAAGCCCGATTGGGCTTATTATCAGGGGATGTCTTATTTTGGGGGAAACGGTATAAACCATAACAACCAACTTGAGAAAAACGTTTGTAAGCTGCTATAGAAAAACTTTATATCTTTAGGATCTCTTTCTTAGATGTGTGAATTAAAAGTTTCTTTTTAATTCACACACCTAAAGAACGTTGTGGAAAAAAAACTACAAAATGTTCTCCAAATGTAATTTATGTTATTTTTGTTAGGATATTGAATATAAACTTGATGCTAAATCTAAGGACCTACCACCCCTGCGAAATCCAGATATACTTGTGGGTGAAAATGACCTGACAGCACTCAGCTATCTTCATGAACCTGCTGTTCTCCACAATCTCAAAGTTCGATTTATAGACTCAAAACTCATTTATACATATTGTGGTAAGCACAGATCCTCTGAAGTCTCTCTCATGTTATTCCTCATTAGTGTTGGTAGGAAAGTGGCCCGTTCTAGGCCAAGAATAAAGAAAAATTGCAGTTCTGAAAAAAAATATATTTCTTTCACAACTATGGGGGCCTGAGTTTATTTTTAAAATCGTGAAACCTCTATGTCTTCGCTGGTTGCATAAAACCGCAATTATGCAATGATTGCGTTTTTCCAGTCTTGGCATGGGTTGGTATCAAGTAAGTTTGTAGAATAGACACGATAACTGTCACATATACTCAGGCATGAAGCTTACCTAAATTTGTAGATGCTATTTTAAACCTTTACTGCATGATTATTGAGCAAAGTCACATGACACATCTATGTTTTCAGTTGTTGGGATGATCTGTGCATGCAGTGTGTGTGCATCTGTGACACAGTTATAGATCTTTCATCAGTTTCTTGAAAGTTGGTGCAACAAGGGAAGTTCTTCTAAAAAATGGGAACATCTTAAAAATGCATGAGAATTAGGAAGAGATTTAAGCAGAGTTTGTTTAATAAACTTTCTATAATTTAACTAAGGTTTTCATATGCCTTTTCCCTTCTCTATAGATTACTATTCCCGTTCTGTTCTTTACAAGTCTTCTTGATTTGTCGTTTGTATTTCCAATAGCCAGTTTAGCCATTTCAATTCTTTCCTGCCTGGTCCTTTAGTTCCCTCTAGTGTTCATTAGCAACCTTCACCGAGCCTCCTCATATGGGTTTAGTTCTTTTTTAGTTATCTCTCTCTAGTATAATGATCTATATTTATATAGTATAATGAAAAACATACCTGTTTTTCAAATCTTACAGCAAAAATAATATTCCAAATCTCTCTGGTCTCCCAATCTGTTTAGAACTTAATCTTTTTGCTTTTTTGCAAACTGTATATTATTTTGAATTCTTAAAACCCCATTTAATTTTTTTTTTAAATTCAGAGAAAGTAAAATCAGGTATCTAATTAAATCCACTATTTTGAAGGTCTCGAATATCCATAAAGTCGTTAAATTGAACATTTCCAAATGTTTTTAGAAAGTGAGTTAGAGCTTAGAATCCTTACTAAAGTGTCCTTATCAAAGGCTCTGTTGGTGCTGAGAATATAGATTTTGGCTCCTGGCATTCAAATCCATGGGGAACTATTCTTTTATGGTCTCCTCGTGAGGAGTTGGCATTCAGAGCAGTTGTGGGTGATCTCCTGTTCACTCCATTGAAGGACTGGTCTGCCTGCCGGTCCTTCATTCTTTGTAATAGTCATTGCTCGCTCATGGAGATGTCTCTAGTCAACCATGACTCACACTGGAAGCCCAGTCTCCTACAGATGACCACTCAAATTACATTCTGTATGATATCAGCTACATCATTTAGCCCATGCACTGACAAAGTATAAGGGGAAATACTTAATTATTGTGGTGGTTGCAGTTTAACATGGGCGAAATCTTTCCTGAATTAATTCCACTGCTTTTCCCTGTCTTTGTTATTATTTTGTTTCAGGTATAGTTTTAGTTGCCATCAATCCTTACGAGCAGCTGCCTATCTATGGCGAAGACATCATCAATGCCTACAGTGGCCAAAATATGGGGGACATGGACCCCCACATCTTTGCTGTGGCTGAGGAGGCATACAAACAGATGGCCAGGTTTGTGGGATGGGGGTGTTGGCTTTTCACCAACTAGCTTTGTGGAACGAAGGGGGTTGTTGTCATGATAAATATAGTTGTTGTGGCCCGTCGGCTGCCAGCAGAGTTGGCAGCAGACTCAGACGAGGAGGAGGTGGAGGGAGAACCTGGGGCAGCTTCGGAGCCTTTGGAAGGCTCTGATAAGGAAACAGCATCAGAGGCAGAACCAGGGCCTTCCGTCCTCCCCCAGGTGGAGAGGCAGCTGTCTTCAGGGCCTGAGCTGAGTGACAGGGAGGAACAGAATGGGGCCCATCCCAGATGCGTGTATGCGCAGAAAGGAGAGGAGAGGAGAGCAAAGGAAAGCAATAAGCCGGTTCTCAGGGAGAGGCAGATGCAGACGATAACTAGCCCCTACCTGGCTGGTCATATCATCACCGCTACCGGCTCGGCGGAACCGGGAGGAACCCACCACTGCACATGACCACCTAGCCACACCCACTCAGTCACATGACCACCTAGCCACGCTCACCCAGCAGGTCCAGTTCCCCCAACAGTCTGAGGGACCGTGAATTGGCCCCCTGTTTAAAAATTTTGAGAACCCCTGAGTTATAGGGTTTCCTGCTTGAGCAGGGGGGGTTGGGCTAGAAGACCTCCAAGGTCCCTTTCCATCTCTGTTACTCTGTTAAATGATTTTTGCTTCTATTTCAGAGATGAACGGAACCAGTCCATCATTGTAAGTGGGGAATCAGGAGCCGGGAAAACCGTGTCTGCCAAGTATGCCATGAGATACTTTGCCACCGTGAGCGGGTCTGCAAGTGAAGCTAATGTTGAAGAGAAAGTGTTAGCTTCTAATCCTATAATGGAGGTAAGACCAAAATATGTTTTTTTTTAAAAAAAAAAAAACAACGAAAAATTAGAGAGCAATTTTGCCACTGGATGACTTGTTTCCCCTTTACTGCTTCAACCATACTGGATTGTATATCAGATAACTGATTTAAAATTTTAGGGGCTAACAGTTTGTGAAGGAAAACAGGAAAATGTTGAAAAATATAAGGAAAAAGAGAAATGGATGGGGAGGGAAAGGTTATATAATATATATATATATAAATAAATATATAAAGGATTTACATACACTAGCCTGAAGATGATAGATCTATATTAGTCTCCCAATAGGCAGCAAAATGCTAGCTTGCTGTCTGAAGACGCCTAAGATAGTGGATGTGATTTCACTGAGCTATGGCTAAAAACTTGGTTTACGGTAGGAAAATACTTGGCTGAAGAAAAATACATACATACATGCATACATACATATATACATACATACATAACATACATACATACATACATACATACATACATACATATATATATTCTCCCTGATGATATACATACCAGATGCAGAATATTCAGGAGATCTACTGACAAATCCAGCGTCCCCTTTTTCTTGAATGTTTCAAAATCTATTTTTTTTCTTGTTTTAAGCATTTCTTGAAACTCAAAACCAAAAGTGGAGGTGGCCCTAATGCAACTTTGTCAGTGGTGTTTTTGATGTATTCAGAGCTCAGGTAATTCTGCCTGGTTTGCTGTGCTGTGTGGAATTTGCAAGCAACTTCACTGAGTAACGATTAGTAAAAATGTATACTAACCAATAGGCATGCCGTGTGTGCATTTTCACTTTTCCTTCTAGGTGTATAAAGATTCCTGACCTGATAGGGCAGGGGTGAGCAACTATGGCAACTTTAAGACCTGCGGACTTCAACTCTCAAAAATCCTGAGCCATCATAATTTAAAACATGCATTAATATTTATTTTTTGACCCTATGCAAATCCCTTCACTACATCCCTGGTGATGTACAAATGCAATCATTGTTATCCTCCACCCTCAGTCTCCAACAAAACCTCTGATTCAATCTTAGAATGAAATAGCCCATGTTTGTGAGTGTAGGCTGCACTGTCACTAACATGCAGTTATTGTTAACAAAAATATATGGATGCATTTTCTGAAAGAAGGTCTGTTGGGGTAGTGTATACTTACCTTGTACACAGTTTTTAGTAAAACAATTCGTTGTGCCCACACAAAATAGATCTGCTTGTGTCTAGTAATATTGTATGCATGTGAATATGCTAACCGGAGACATGGTATAGATTACATTAGGGCAGGGGTCAGCAACCTGTGGCTCTGGAGCTGCATGTGGCTCTTTCATCCCTCTGCTGCGGTTCCCTGTCGCCGGTCGGCTCCACAATTGATAGGGCTTTTGGTTAGGACAGGTAGAGGAAAAAGGACGCCATACTAGGAGACTCTATGGTGGGGGAACCGGACTTCCCGGCGGCAGGGGAAAAAGGACGCCACGCTAGGAGACTCTGGTGGGAGGAACCGGACTTCTGAGCGGCAGGGGAAAAAGGACGTTGTGCTGGGGAGATTCCATGGTTGGGGGAATCAGACTTCCAGTCGGCAGGGGAAAAAGGATGTCGTGCTAGGAGACTCTCTGGGGGGGAGCCGAACTTCCGGTCAGCTCCAGAATTGAATGGGGGCTTCCGGTTAGGACCTTTGTGGCTCTTTGAGTGTTTAAGTGTGCCGACCCCTGAATTAGGGGTAGAGGCCTCGCTTTTAAATATGATTAAAAATTGGCAATTGTTAAAAGAATAATTCTCAAGCATGATGTAGTCTGTCTTTCTTTTTGGATATGCACATGTGTTCTCAGAAAACCCTAATCTTACAAGAGGCATCCTCATCCCATGTGTGTGAGAAAGAAGCATTTCTTAAGGTGCCGTTTATAATGGGACTGGTTTTTTTTTTTAAAAAAAAGTTTTCTGACCCTGTCCTCTTTCCTTCTCTACAGTCTATTGGCAACGCTAAAACCACAAGAAACGACAATAGCAGTCGCTTTGGGAAGTACATTGAAATCGGTTTTGATAAGCGGTATCGAATCACAGGGGCTAACATGAGAACTTACCTCCTAGAAAAATCGAGAGTGGTATTCCAGGTAAAGTGGATTCCACCTTATTTTGAAGTTGCATAATGGATGAGTTGGGGAATAAAACTTTGTATCTGATGGGTTACACCTGGAGTGGGATGTTGTTTGGTTTTCCTCACTGCAATCTAGAGTAGGAATGGTTAATTTAAGGAAGAAAGGTACCGTATTTTTCGGAATATAAGATGCACCTTTTTCCCCCCTAAAAGGGGGTGAAATTTTAGGTGCGTCTTATACACTGAATGTAGCCCTGCCCACCCACTGGCCCCCACCCTTTGGCCTCTGCCTCGCAGCAGTTACCGCCTTGCAAGCAAACAGCAAGAAAAAACAGCTCCTTTCAGCTTCAGCACAGCCTAATTAGCACAAGTTGATTGGATCGGCCTCCCAACTCTCAGCTGATTTGTTCTCAGCTGTTTTGCTCAGGGCTCTGCTGCTTGCTGCAAAGAGGTAAATTGCTGGAGCAGATTTTTTTTTTCCTTGTGCTAATCAAGCTATGCTGAAAACGAAAATGAAAGTAAAGCAGGCTGTTTGCTGTTTGCTGCAACGAGGCAAGATTGCTCAGAGGCAGATTTCTTTTTCTTCTTTTCCTCACCAAAAAAGGTAGGTGCGTCTTATACTCCGGTGCGTTTTATACTCCGGTGCGTCTTATACTCTGAAAAATACGGTATCTGTACATCTATTGTTCCGGAGGGAGTCTCAAGAACCAGTGGAAGAAATCAGAAGGGAGCAAATTATGGGTTGTTTTAGTCAAAACTTTCTCAGGATAGTACAGTATGTGTCATACAGAAATTCATCCATGGTATATACTATTTCTGTGTATGTATTTGTGTGTAATTCATTTGTTCCTGGAGACAGCTGTCTGTGTGGTTGCTAAGAGTCAGCACTGACGTGCTAGTTCATGTCAAATATAATCTGTTTGCATTAAAGGCGGAAGAAGAGAGAAATTACCATATCTTCTATCAGCTTTGTGCTTCTGCGGCATTGCCTGAATTTAAAGCTTTGCGGTTGGGTATGTAACGGTATCAGTTGTACCACATTTTGGCATTTACCGAAGTACTTTTATTATCTATTAATGACCATCTGTCTTCCATGTGCACCCAGTGCTATCATATTATCAACATTTTACCAGTAATAATTTAAGAGAAATCGTTATTTGCTTGATCCCTCTGACTGCATCGGATCTCTGATTTTGAACTTTGAACTTAAATTGGGTTTGATTCCAGGAGAGTCTAGTTTAATTTTTATTTTTTTTAATAATTTCAGCCTTCAAAGCAAGGGGCATAAATTCTTAATAATGAACAACTAGTCAATTTGCTTGGCTG
The DNA here is from genome assembly GCF_029215685.1 of Pituophis catenifer annectens. Taxonomy (NCBI): domain Eukaryota; kingdom Metazoa; phylum Chordata; class Lepidosauria; order Squamata; family Colubridae; genus Pituophis; species Pituophis catenifer. Next base: position 18,355,000 of record NW_027256894.1, on the reverse strand, counting down.
CAGTTACTTGACTGTTGCATGAAAGTCGTAACAGCATTTTGAAGTGTGTTTTGTTATAAAAAATAATATTGTTTTTGGGCTGTTGGTTTTGAGCTCCGAGCTTGGCAATTGGGTTGCAAACGTTTTGTCGCCATTCGAGGAGACTTCGTCAGTGCGCTTTGAATTGTGCTGGTCAGAGGAGCACAATTCAAAGCGCACCGACGATGTCTTCTCGAATGGTGATAAAACATTTGCAAGCCAATTGCCAAGTTCGGAGCTCAAACCAACAGCCCTACCAACCAGTAGTGGGTTTCAAATCCTGTTGCTACCAGTTTGCTTGTGGGTGCACGTGCGCCCACACAGGCACGCAGCGCTTCTGCGCCTGCACAGAAGCATCCGGGCGGGTGGGCGGAGCCTCCAGCCACCGCTACCAGTAGCAACCCATCACTGTTACCAACCCAAGCTATTAATATTCAAGTACATTTCAATCTTGTTTTTGTTCAAATAGGGAATGCAGGCTATTTTCACTATACAAAACAAGGGGGAAGCCCAGTAATTGACGGAATTGATGACGCTAAGGAAATGCTTAACACTCGACGGGCTTGCACTCTTTTGGGTAAGCACGCAACTCTTCAAGTTGCTTCACTTAGGATAACTAACCCAATGTTGCATATTATTATTTGCAAAAAACCCCCCAAAACCTAAAAGGGTAAATAGCTGCTTAAGAGAAGGTTCCACTTACAGAGCATAATAGTTTGCAAAATGCAAATTGTTCTGGAGAGCTTGCTAACTACTATTTGACATCTCAAAGGCACCGAAGAGGAATGGAGGAGGAGCAGATGTCTGTTTCAGTGACAAATAGCTTGGCTTTCTGTGCAGCTGACTTTCTGAGAAAAACAAGATTTGAAGCACTGTAAGGCTGTCGTATTTATTGCTTGGTGCAAAACTCACAATTCTTTCACTAAGCGCATATGCCTTGTCGGTGGATAAAAATACGCAGTTATGAAAGTATTGGTGCATTGCTTTGAATTGTAAAAATGCTGCAGTGGTCTACTTTAATTATTCAAAAATGTGATGACATTAGCATAAAAACCATTTGTAAGAAGGCAAATATTAAAGGGGGGCTTATAAAGCAGAGACATCACCCTGCCAACAAAAGTGCGTATAGTCAAGGCTATGGTTTTCCCAGTTGCAATGTATGGCTGTGAAAGTTGGACCATGAGAAAGGCTGAGCGCCAAAGAATTGAGGCCATTCGAACTCTGGTGCTGGAGAAGACTCCTGCGAGTCCCTTGGACTGCAAGGCGATCCAACCAGTCAGTCCTAGAGGAGATCAACCCTGACTGACCGCTCTTTAGAAGGCCAAATCCTGAAGATGAAACTCAAAATACTTTGGCCACTTAATGAGAAGGAAGGACTCACTGGAGGCGAGCCTAATGTTGGGAAAGATTGAGGGCAAAAGAAGAAGGGGACGACAGAGATTGAGGTGTCTGGATGGAGTCACTGAAGCAGTCGGCATGAACTTAAATGGACTCCAGAGGATGGTAGAGGACAGGAAGGCCTGGAGGAACGCTGTCCATGGGGTCACGATGGGTCGGACATGACTTCGCAACTAACAATAACAACAAATGTAGATACATAGGAACATTTATAGTTTATAATGATAAAAAAAACCTGTTTGCATCTCTTGCAAGTGGGAGTCTGCAGTCTGAATACTGGATGTGGCTGTAAATTCTTGCCTTTTTGGTAAAAAAATAAAAGGGTGACCACCTCACTCAGTGATGAATTGTTACCTTATTATTAATTATACTTTGTATTGTTCTTGTTTAGGTACTTAATAGGTTGTTGTTAATCAAGGCAACTTTTTTTTTAAATCTTCCCTCCCCAATACAACAGGCATTGTTGATTCCTGTCAGATGGGAATTTTCCAAATCCTTGCTGCTATTCTTCACTTGGGCAATGTGTCCTTCACATCTCGAGATGCTGACAGCTGCACAATACCTGTAAGATCCAAAATACTTTAGATATTCTCGATCCTATTAATATTGCTAACCTCCCTACTCTTCCTTGTGTATTTGTGTGGTAGTTGTCTTGCCAAAATGGAGATAAGATAAGATGCATGTCCTCCATCTCTTCTATTTTTGTTTTCTTTTTAGATTCCTTCTCATTTTGCTTCAGAGTCCATCTTTCCAACTGGAAAGACTTTCTCTTTAAATCTAAGGCATGGTAGGGGGGGATTTTGAGTGGTGCGGTGGTCTAGGGGTGAAGTTCTCACCTCACAATCAGGAGGCTGTGAGTTCGATCCTAGGTAGAGGCAGATATTTCCCTCTCTGGGCACAATGAGAATATATTTGCTGAACAAAGCTCCGCACTGGCGACAGGAAGGGCACCCGGCCAATAAACACTAAGGTCCATTCTGACTCCACCCCATAAGGGATTATAGGTTTGTTAAAAGAAGAGGATGATGGTAAGGAGGGATTTTGGCTGTTTGAAAATATTTAGATGACTATGTCAGAGTGTAGGCAGCATAACTAGTATTATGAGATAATCCCAGGAGCAAAACACAGCACACAGAGCCTTTAGATAAATAACAGTGGTTTTATATACAGCTAAATATTTGCAGCCTTATACATGGTTAAATACCTTTATCATACAGCTACTGATACACAGAGAAGGAAACGCCCTCTAATGACTTCCCTTATATAGGCAGCTTCTTACCCAGCTTCTTAAAGTGGCAGTAACTCTGCTGCCTCAGTCCCATTGCATCAGCTTCCAGTTGCCTCCGCTTACAACCTCTCATCAGCTTACAGCTATTAACTTTTCATACCCTGACACTCCTCCCAGTTAAAGCTGTACATCTGATAATCTGAGGAATTGTTACGAATACATGTTGTTTTCAACTCTTATGGTCCTTGTAGCCTAAACACGAACCCCTCAGGATCTTCTGCGATCTCATGGGAGTGGAATATGAACAGATGTCGCACTGGCTTTGCCACAAAAAGCTTGCTACTGCCACAGAGACCTACATCAAGCCAATTTCCAAGCTGCAGGCTATCAATGCTAGAGATGCTCTTGCGAAGCATATCTACGCAAACCTTTTTACCTGGATTGTAGATCATGTGAACAAAGCTTTGCAGTCCACTGTGAAACAACATTCTTTCATTGGCGTATTGGACATTTATGGGTGAGTGGTTTCCGTCTCAGTATTTTCATCCAGTTTCGTACCATTGTAATGATTTCAAGTGGTATAGTAGAAAAATGATAGATTCAACCTTGAGCTATAACTATTTTCCTTCATTGATAGATTTATCTAAAACAATATCTTGAAGTTTCATAGAATCAGGTTACATAACAGACAAACAAAATAGCTTACATCGAGAAGAACTGTTTTTTTCCTCCCTGGAAGGAAGGTAGACATTGGGTAAATATTTTTTGTTTGTTTGTTTTTGTCTTGCCATTCCTTTCCATTTTAATACAGCTGAAATAATTTTTTTTAATCAAGTTTTATTGATTTTATTGATATTCACCTGCATATTTTTATGAACAGAGTATTGGCCATATCATATCTTATACAACTTATCATATCCAAATACATTTTACTTACAGTTTCTGCCAAAATCTCTTTCCAAGTTTTTTGATCATATCTTAATATTTCTATGTTTATTTATATAACAAACATCTTCATTCACCCTCAAATTCTAATTTCTCTTTTTTTTTACTCATATTTATTCTCTTTTATTTTTTAATTATTCATTCTTTATCCTAATACATTTAAACATGTATTCGGGACAGCTGAAATAATTCAGTTGAAGCTTTTACACGTCAGCCTTGCCACGGGTTCGTTGAATACTTGAAGATACGCTGAAAGTTGATTTTATTTTTCAGGTTTGAAACATTTGAGATCAACAGCTTTGAACAATTCTGTATAAATTACGCCAATGAGAAATTACAGCAGCAGTTCAATATGGTAAGTAAGAAACTTGGGTTTTTTGGTGTAATGCTCTCCACCCACGGCTTAATTATCCACTTAATAATCAGATTTTCTGGATTAGTGGTTCAGAAGAAAATCTTTATCATTTTCTAGAGGGATAGCTGTGTTAATCTGTTGCATCTGGCAAAACTGGCTGTCCGTTTCAATTTCTGTATCAGCGTTAAAGCCCCAGGAAAAAACACAAAATGCAAAGTCAGTACCGTAACCTTGCCCTGATGATCCATATTCCTCCCTCGCCCACAGCACGTCTTTAAGTTGGAGCAAGAAGAATACATGAGGGAACAAATTCCTTGGACCTTGATTGATTTCTACGACAATCAGCCCTGCATTAATCTCATCGAGGCCAAACTGGGAATTCTGGATTTGCTGGATGAGGAATGTAAGGTAGGTCAGTCCAGATTTCCCTGTAGAAGAATTTCCGCAGAAAAGCAAAGCAGAAAGAGTTAACCTGCAATTACTGCAGGTTCGAATCTCTCCAAGGCTCAAGGTTGACTCAGCCTTCCATCCTTTCTAAGGTAGGTAAATTGAGGACCCAGTTTATGGGGGCAATAAGCTGACTTTGTATAAATATACAAAAGGATGAAGGCTATTGCTGAGCACATTGTAAGCCGCAATCAATCAATCAATCAATCAATCAATCAATCAAATGAATAAATAAATAAATACCCATTTATATCCTCACCGGTTTAGTGAGATGTCTTTTTCATCTTGTTCGGCACAATTTGCCTGATGGTATGTTCCGTGAGTCGCGTGGCTCCTGCCAATCCACAGCTTCCATAAGCTTCCATTCCCATTATTTGAACGCAGTATGGGGATGACTCTCACCCTGGTCATCACTTCGTTACCCTCCTACCATCGGGAAGGAGATATAGAACCATAGCCAGCCGCACAAACAGGCTGAAGAACAGTTTTTATCCGTGGGCTGTCAGTCCCCTGAATGAGAAATAACATCATAACTACGTAGTATGATGGGACTGGAGGGCCGGCGCAATGTGTAACATGTTCACACTGGTGCAATAGGACTGGGTGTTTTGTTAATATGATTTATTGGGTTAGGGATTTGTTTGTCTTCACTGTGAGTTGTATTGTGTTGGGGGTGCTGCACTGAGGGAGCTCCACCAATCTCATTGTACCTATGTTGGGCAGTGACAATAAAAATTTGAATTTTGAATTTCAGTAGCTTGAGTTTTGCCCGGGGTCATTTCATGTGTCTCTTTTTACTAAACTCTCCGAGATAGAAAGGGGTGCACGGCTCCCCTTTGGGCAGCACTAAAAAGCCAATTAAAAATGTTACAAAATTCCTGCACAGGAAAAAAAGGGAATATCTCTTCCTTTCGCAAGGGCACCTTTTCTGTTACTACTGTTCACCCCCCCCCCCCCCGTGGCTGTGTTCCCACCAGAAATGTGAAGTCACCTCCCCCTCTTTCCCTTCTCTAGATGCCTAAAGGTTCAGACAACAGCTGGGCCCAGAAATTGTACAATACCCACTTAAATAAGACGGCACTTTTTGAGAAACCTCGATTGTCCAACAAAGCTTTTATAATTCAACACTTTGCAGATAAGGTAAAGGATTTTGTTTCCTGGGTGATGATGTGGATATTACTTTTTTCTTGTACTTGGCTTGGTCTATCAAAAGATCTTTTTGTAGTTGTTATTGGGAGGAATTCTTTAGGCAGAAAATATTTGACAAGCAATTCAACCAAGCGAGTATGCTTTGCGTTGAGTATGATGGCTTCCTTTATTAACTACCGCAGTCGGAAACATTGGCAAAGCTTACAGATTTAAATCTGAAATTGGAAATCTCATAAAACAGAAGACTTTTGTGCTTATCTGGGTATACCCTATCTTTCTGGGCCACTGATTCCATACTAATAATGCTATAACCATTGTTTGGTAAAATTGGATATTTGCATTTCCAGGTGGAGTACCAGTGCGAAGGATTTTTGGAAAAAAACAAAGATACTGTCTATGAAGAACAGATCAATGTTCTCAAATCAAGTAAGGTTAGTGTTGAAATGATCCTCCCTGCCACTTCACTTAACCATCACAATCCTATAAAGACTGAATTTTCGTCATCGTTTCTGATTTCAGCCCCTACAGAAGAGCAGGATGTATTCTAACCAGTTACAGCAATGAATAGGTACAATATGACAGTTTACTCCTTTCTGAACATATTATAGGAAACTTGAGAACATAATTAAAAATCAGAAAGGAAGCGTACTTTCCTCCTCCTTGTCTGATTTGGGTTACCTTTCTTGGAAGCTTACAGACTTCTAGGCATTTGAAAATAATTCTCTTCCCCTGTAATCTCTTCTTTAATGGAAAATTGTCCTGCTGTCAACTCGCAAAGCATCCCTGGCCTGTTCTCAAGTTGCCATAGGCAAGGGGGATTAAAACTTGGGCCACACATTTTCTGAATAGTTTTTATCCCAGAGCTATAATTGCACTCAACAATGAATTAAAAGGCCACCATCAGTGAGCTGTTGGACAGTTTTACTTGGTCTGTTGTGTGAATGTTTGGGTGGTTTAGGAGTGGAGAATTGTGGTGGGTGGGAGTGTGTTTGGGGATTGTTATGTGTGTTGGACTTGGTCTTTGGGTGTTAAATGAATTTCGTTGTATGGGTATACTGTGTATACACGTACAATGACAATAAAGTTATTTATTTATTTATTTAAACTGACAAAGCAGCATGGCAGCCAAAAACAAAAGCGCATTCCAGACATATCTCTCTCAAGGCTGTCTCCCAGGGTTACCCACAGCGGCTGAAGGGGAGTGATCACATGGACGCGAATGGGATTGATGACACCCTGGGGGGAGGAGGGAAACAGGGTCATGATTGGGGTGTAAATTACATGAGGTCAGAGTTGGCTTCACTTGGAATGTGCCAACATGAAGCTTCTAATAAATAACTAGATTTCTTTTGAAGCTTAGCTCAAGGCTCATGATTTAATTAAGGCATCTGTTGGAACCTGACACCTGTATTTCAGTGAAGGTGCCAATTTTTCTCACAATTCACAAGGCAAAAGAAAAAGGAGCGAGAAGTACTAGGTGTCAAACTTCACAACTGTTAGATTGAGCAACATATGGACAGTTTCTGCAGCATTTACTTGGTGGAAGAGCCTCTCTTGATCTGTTTGTGGCTGCATGATTGGAAATAACTTTTTGCTCTGATGTAAGCCTAAAAGATTAGGAATGTCATATCTGCAGCACGCTTGGAGTGAGTTAAGCAGTGTAGATAACTGCTCTGCAGGAACAGTGGAGAAGGTCTTGCATCACCAAGTTCTCCTTGTCAGTAAGCTTTACAGATGCTTCTAATTGGCCTCCGTGTGGCACAGGCTCCTGGGCCAGCTGCGCCATTGCTCTAATCTAGAAAAGGCCATTCTTACATTCTTGTGCTCATTTAAATCAACATGCTTTATAAAGCAAAGCTAAACTACCGTATTTTTTACAAGCATCTGGAAAGCAATAAAACCAACCCACGAAGGATAATCTCTTTTGCCTTTGGTTCCCCTTTTTATTACATTACCTCAGGGAAAAACTTTCTCTTTCCTAACTCAGAGGTGTCCTTTTTTAAACAAACTCTTGCGTCTGAATCAGTTTAAGATGCTGCCTGAGCTGTTTCGAGTGGAGAAGACCATCAGTCCCACCTCAGCCACACCATCCGGTCGTACCCCATTGTCTCGAGCGGCCGTGAAACCAGCCAAGTCAAAAATGGCCCAAGCAAGCAAGGAACATAAGAAAACCGTGGGGCATCAGGTAAAGGAAACATATCGTATTTTTTGGAATATAAGACACTCTGGAGTATAAGATGCACCAAGATTTCGAAGAGGAAAACAAGAAAAGATACAGTTTTTGGCCTCCACGGGTCGCGTTTTTGCCCTCCTCAACCCACAGGAGCACTCTGCAGGCTCCTTCCCCCCCTCCCCCCCAAAAGAGGGTGGAAAAGTTACCGAATACAGCCATTTGTATTATAAAATGGGCCTGTTTTTGGCCTCCCATGCGTTGCATTTTTGCCCTCCCCAGGCCCCAGGAGCACTCTGCAGGCCTCCCAAACCCTCTGTGCATCCCATTTTTGCGAAAAACGGGCCTGTTTTTGGCAAAAACGGGACGTGTAGGGCAGGTCTTTGGGAGGCCAAAAATGGCTGTATTTGGTATATAAGATGCACCAACATTTCCACCCTCTTTTGGGGGGAAAAAAGTGCATCTTATACTCCGAAAAGTACGGTATTGCATTTTTCTCTGCTCCGGGCTGTTTTTCTGGATTGTGCAGCCCCACATTACTCAGGGCTGTCCCTCGTGACAATGGAGGATGAGAGAAGAAACATTTTCTGTAACCTTTTGTGGAGAAATAGTGAAATTTTCCCCCCACAGTCTACTTCCACTTTTTAAAATGATCTTTCCTTGTCTATTAGTTTGCCACTGCAGATACACTTTCTAGTAAAGTCTTACAAAGAGCTCAATTAAGGGTTTAGGATTCAGGTAATCCTTGACTTAATGACTGCAATTGAGCCCAGAATTATGGTCGTAAGTTGTTGCAGTCGTTAAGTGGGTTATCACATTATCAGTTTACTGCTGGGTTTGTTAAGCGAGCACCATGATTGTTAAGCAGGTGTGGCAGTCATAAAGTGAACCTATTTTCCCCAGTGGGTGTTTTTTTGCCAGAAACAAAGGAAATGCTGTTTAAAAAAAAAAAACCCTACAGAAAACCATGGTCATGTGACCATGGGATGCTGTAAGGAGCTGCTTGTCAGGTGCCTAAAATTCAATCCTGTGGCCATGTGGGGCAGCCATGGGGCCATCAGGACTTCAAAAGTGGCTCATAAGTAGCTCTGGGGACGTCCGTCATAACTTCGAACAATCACTAAGCGAGGATTACCTGTACTTCTTGGACTATGACATAGGTCTGATCTGGATTTATTTCAGTGACGAATACAGATACAGACTGACTTAAAAAAAAAAAAGTAGAGTAGATGATTTGTCATTTATGTGAGAAATGGCTGCACGGAGAGGTTTCAGTCTAAAGAAAGAAAAAATGCGTCAGTGGCTTCCTTGTACATTTTTTCCCCCTTTTCGATCTTTCCTATAGTTCAGAAATTCTCTGCATCTCTTGATGGAGACCCTCAACGCCACGACTCCACATTACGTTCGGTGTATCAAACCAAATGACTTCAAGTTTCCATTTATGTAAGTTTGTGATGCTGTCGTATTTGCCCTCTGAACGTATATTGTGTGTTCCGACCCAGGCTTCCCCAAAAAGCACGAAGCAGAATCCTGGTCCCGACAAAACCCCTTTTGTTAAACAAACAGTGGATTCCTCTCATTCACCTTCAGCCAAGTCTTTCAAGGGAGAATTTACAGTCACAGACTTTACCTGGCTTGGAGAGCTGCCAGGTCGATATCTTCAAAACTTGGCAAGGAGCCTCGGAGAGTCACAAACCAATTAGGCGAACTACAAACTCCCTCCCGTTTCGCTCCTCTTTTATTCCCTCTGGCCATTCATCGTCCACCTGTGGCCTTATTCCCAAGTCGACCCTTGTTCTTTAGTTGTTCCCTTCGTCTGGCAACTTTGCGCATGCGCACACTGGGAACAGGCTACAGCAGTTCATCTGCTTCACTGATGTCTGACTCTGAAGGCAGCTGATAACTGGCATCCGGCCCTGGCCCTCTCTCTGCCTCCGATGCAGAGCCCTCATCAGAGCCTTCCCCAGACTCCAGGACTGGCCCATCTTCCTCCCCAACCTCCTCACTGTCCGAAGCTGCTGCCAGCTCCTCTGGCTGCTGGCGGGCCACAACATTGTGTTAGAGAAGAAAAAAAAACCCAAACATTTGCTCAACAAATCTCTGCTAGAGCCATTTGGGAAGTCAACTTATTTGCAAATTTTTGCTATTCTTTGGGCAACTCATCCTTTCCCTCACAATAAAAACTTCTGTTCTGTGATCACATTTGTGTCATGAATGACTCTGTACTGTGTGTTTGTATGTAGGTTTGATGAAAAGCGGACTGTACAACAGCTGAGAGCTTGCGGTGTGCTGGAGACAATCCGAATCAGTGCAGCTGGTTTCCCTTCAAGGTGAGCACATCACGCATCAGATGTGGGGGGGATACAGTTTGCATTTCGAAGGTCTTTTCTGATTGGCTAATGTCACCTTGCCTCTTGGAACCAGGTGGACCTATCAAGAATTCTTCAGCCGCTATCGTGTCCTGATGAAGCAGAAAGATGTCCTCAGTGACAGGAAACAGACATGCAAGAATGTCTTGGAAAAGCTGATTCTGGTAATGGATTTATGGTGCTTTAATGCCTGTAAAGTTAGCCCATGCTGGATGGATCCTTGTCATTTGAAGGATGAGCAGTAATGTGGTCTCCAGTCTCCTCTACCAATGTGCCTCTTAAGAAGAAGAAGAGCACAAGAAGCGGAGGACATTTTATCAGGAAAATACCGTATTTTTCAGAGTATAAGACGCACCTTTTCCCCCCCTAAAAGGGGGCGAAAATTTAGGTGCGTCTTATACACCAAATGTAGCCCTGCCCACCCACTGGCCCCCACCCTTTGGCCTCTGCCTCCCAGCAGTTTACATCCTTGCAAGCAAACAGCAAGAAAAAACAGCTCTTTTCAGCTTCAGCACAGCCTAGTTAGCACAAGTTGATTGGATCAGCCTCCCGACTCTCAGCTGATTTGCTCTCAGCTGTTTAGCGTAGAGCTCTGCTGCTTGCTGCAAAGAGATAAATTGCTGGAGCAGATTTTTTTTCCCCTTGTGCTAATTAAGCTATGCTGAAAACAAAACTGAAAGTAAAGCAGGCTGTTAGCTGTAACGAGGCAAAATTGCTCAGAGGCAGAGGGAGATTTCTTTTTCTTCTTTTCCTCACCAAAAAAGGTAGGTGCGTCTTATACTCCGGTGCGTCTTATACTCCGAAAAATACGGTAGCATCGTATGAAGACTTCTTCATCTTGATGCAAATGAGTTATCACACTTCCCCCCCAAAACTGCTTTCAGTTCCTGGGGAAAATGTTAGAACTGCAAATTAGAAAAATCCAATGTGTCGCGTGCAATCTGACCTTTGCCCGGGGTGTAGAAATCAAAGTACAATCAGAGACTTAACAAAGCAACCATATATATGTTTATGCAGAAATAGTTCCCTCCTCACGTTGAATTCAGTGGGGCTTGTCTCAGGTAAGCGCATATATAAGATTGAAAATCCATCCATCCCATGGCAGCTAAATGGGATGAAAAATCCTTTATATGTCCCATAGAGAAGATGAATTAATTTAGATTCCTAATTAAATCTTCCTTTTAAACTTTGACACTTTGGTATATTGATATACGTTTAACCCGCCTGCTTTTTGGGAAACTCCGCACGTGCTTAGAATGAATTCCCTAACATAGAGTGAATAATTAACACCCTCAATTTTCTTAACAATCTGAAATCATCACGACGTGTTAAGAAATAGAACGGCACAATCCAGCTGTTTTGATCCTTAAAAAAAAATATATTTTTTTAATATACTCTGCTGCTTCTGCATAACATCACCTTCATGATCTTGTAAGATACTTTTAATCCTTCTATTATTGAATCCGCTCTTGTCTTTTTATTTATATTGCAAAGTGGGTCAAGTTCCGATACTGATTAAACTTTTCTTTTCTGAAAATAGGACAAGGATAAGTACCAGTTTGGGAAGACAAAAATATTTTTCCGGGCTGGTCAAGTAGCTTATTTGGAAAAAATAAGGGCTGATAAACTGAGAGCGGCTTGCATCCGTATCCAAAAGACTATCAGGGGGTGGTTGATGCGAAAGAAGTACCTGCGCATGAGGAAGGCAGCCATCACCATTCAGAAATACGTCCGTGGATACCAGGCACGATGGTAAGCTGATCTTCCTTAGGATGGTGTGCTGTAAATAGTTTTGATAGAAGAGAATATATGTAGCTCAGGGTTGAACTGTGGGGTCCTTGGTGCTCTCTGAGCTTGCTTGTTTTCTTGTAGACGTTTCATTACCCAATTAGGTAATATCATCAGTGGTAGAAGGGAGTGGGGTTTGCTCTCTTTTTATATATTAGTAGCTTGTCCTGTCAGTATCGGTGGGAGTGATCTTGGTGGTTCCTTGATTAAGTTGTTGTTTATTGTTAGCTTGTTTGTGTCAGTTGGTAGTTCCTTGATTGGGGTACTGTTTACTTCTTGATTATTGATCTAGTGTAAATAATTCCTTGCTATCTGCTCAGTTTCCCTGAAAATAAGATTATTATAGGCTACATATTGAAAGGTAGGCCTGGGCCATTGGATATTTCAGAAGACACATGTGTTCTGTTTTATTTATTTATTTATTTATTTATTTATTTAATTAATTAATTAATTAATTAATTATTTAATTTCTATACCGCCCTTCTCCCGAAGGACTCAGGGCGGTGTACAGCCTAATTAAAACACAGACAATATTTAAAAATAATTAAAATTATTAAATAGTAGGCCCAATTTATAAAACCCCGAATTTAAAAACCCAATTTAAAACCAATTAAAATCTTTATATTGATAGCCCAGCCTGGCTATGTTTTTGCTGCCTGCTTGGAAAGCAAGAAGTTGTAGAATGCCCGGTGGAGCATAATACAGGGTAGATGAACTATTTTTTGTTTGATTAGGGGCATGAAAATTAGTTACACGCTTGGTGTAAACCGAAAAACACATAATGAAAACAGTATATTAATAGCTCCTAGTCATATGTATTGTCTTATGTTCAAGGGCTGCGAAGACTAATTCCTAACTGGGATGCAGAGATATTTCTTGAATGCCTTTGAAGTGTTTGGTTGGCCACTTTGACTGATGCCCAATTAGATGATTAGATGCTCTAATCGAACTGTCATCAGGATGCAATTCTCTGCTGCATCGTTGGCATTCCCCCAAAATAACGTGTGATTAGCCAGATTTTATCTAAAATAATTTCCTGAGTCTTTATACAAAATAAACTCGGAGAGAGAGAGTAGCATAGAACGCTAGATCCTTATCTTTCTTCTATTGTCAGTCCTCCTATGTGAACTATGAGCTAATTCCGCTTTATTATAAGGCTACATTAAGAGAAGCCTGCAAGTCTGAACTCACACACTTCCCATCACCATTTTAAACCATCTAATCAATTTGAGCAGGTCCATCCTAAGTTTCTTTCCCTGATCATTAAGTCCCTTCTCTTGTCTGGCTGTTTCCTAGGCAGCATCTCTTCTCTTCCTTCCCCGAGATCTTCCATACTTGCCATTATATTTATTCAGACTATATGCAGGGGTGGGCTTCAAAAATTTTAGCAAGGGGTTCTCTGCCTGGTTGCTGGGTGGGCATGGCCATGGTGGGTGTGGCCTAGTCGGCCTCCTGCACCATGGTGGGAGGGGGCGTTTTTGTCCTCGGGCTCTGGAGGCTTTCCTCGAGTCTCCAAGAGGGCAAAAACGGCCTCCCCAGGCTCCAGAGGTCCTCTGGTGGCCGGAAACGGGCCTGTTTCCTGAACTTCTGGTAGCCCTGTTTTTCACCCTCCACTTACCTGCATCCAAAATGGGCCATGTGGGGACTCCCGGCAGGAGTGGGGTGGGTGGGGCAGGGCCAGCCAGGAGTGGAATTTGTGGGTTCTCTGAACTGCACAGAATCTTAGCTAGAGGTTCTCCCGAACCCCCAGCAACCCTCTTGAAGAGATTGTAAAAAAAAAATGCTTTTAAAGCCTCTGACGATCCCAGCTGACTTGCCTGATCAGCAGAGGCTTCTTTTCCTTTTAAAAACATTTTTTCTATAACCTCTTTGGCCGAAGTGGTTGTAGAAAAAATGCTTTTAAAAGCCTCTGATGATTCCAGCTGAGTGGCACGATCATCTGAGCCTCTTTTTTTACTTTTAAAAGCATTTTTTCGGCCAAAGAGGTTGTAGAAAAAATGCTTTTAAAAATAAAAAAAAAGCCTCTGATGATTGCGCGGCTCAGCTGGGCAATGAGGGGGGGGGAGAGGAATTTTTGCTACTGGTTCTCCGAACCACCCGCCTCCATCGTTTCCAGGTTGGGCGATCCAGTCCGAACCTGGAGCATTTCACACCTGATTCCAATACAATAAATTAATTTCTGTTCCCCTCTCTCCCCCATTTTCTTGCTCAGCCTTGCAAAGTTCTTACGAAGAACCAAAGCTGCCATCATCATCCAGAAATTCCAGCGCATGGATGCTGCCCGAAAACGGTATCGGCACATCCGAGCAGCTACCATTACTCTCCAGTCGCACTTGCGAGGCTACATTGCCAGGAAGAAGTATCACAAGGTAAGGACAAGATCTTGGCTGCGATTTCGAATCCTCCCCAAAAGTTATGATCCCACAATACTTTCTTCCAGAATGCGGTAGAACGCATACGTGCTTTAATGTTATTTCTGTGGGTCCATTTCTCAAGATTGAGATCAGGGCCCTTGCAGACTCACAGAGAAGAAGATTAGTGGTGCAAAACTTTGCAAATTACGTATCCCATAATACATAATGTGCAAATCATATAACCTATAATAGATATTCTCTCTAATCCTTTTCCAATTTGTTCGGTATCCTTTGGGGTTAGCTGTTGACAAAAACATAGCTATACTCCTGACATACCGACATCCAGAATTATATTTAGTGGGTTTCAACACATTCTTATACCTCCTTATTTAAACCAACTCCCCTGTTTTGTAGTTGAATCTTATTCTGTAGGAGAAATTTCACCGTGTTCTGTTAGATTGCAAAAGCCTTTAAAAACTTCTGTTTCTGAATCTCTGTGGCTTTGCAAGAATTTCAAAGGTGGTTCAGTTGTGTTGACGGATCATGTCTTCTGACACATCCAAGGTGTTCCGGTAATTAAAGATGATTTTGTTCTGCATAGCGTATTCTTTGCCTGTGGAAGTTTTTGCAACAGCTGTCTTGTGATTATAAAAACTGGTATGGAAAATAATTACGGGGCCTGTAAGAAGAGTTGAATCACCTGCTCACCTGTTCGGAGGAGATTCCTAAATGAGATTCTGTTGGGAGGCTCACAGTTTCACAGGGATCTCCACTGTTCCAACTCTAGAGATGCTGTTTTGTAAACAAACGAACGCGCTTAGGAAAGTTTCTGATACTTGAATATTCTTTGGATTTGCTGGGATTATTTGTGTCAGCCTGAGGACCCACAGTAGCTGTCGAATCAAGGTATTTCTAGAGCATTTGAACAGAGCAATGACATAATTAACAGCTGGAAATATGCTGTTGTGCATCCTGGTATAACTCAAGCATAAGAAATAATATTCAGATGACGGGGCTTTAAACGTGAAAATAGAGAAAGGCTGGTTAATGTACTATTAGAAAGCAGCCTTGTCTAAATTGTTTTCCTGATATCCTGAACGAGAATGGCGTTCTTGGCCAGCAAATCAAAATTTGTGGTCACATGATGGATGAAGGATCTTGAATCTTTCCTAATAGCTATATTCCTTTTGGGAGTTTAAATGCTTTATATTGATTCTGAGTATTAGTTTCGTATGAGGTAGGAACAAACTAAAAATACCAAACTGATTTAATTTATCAACTTGAGTCGATCACTATTGGAACGAAGCAATATTTATTTGAGTTATTTATAAAATATGAATGTTTAGTCTATGACTTATGGCATGAATAATTTTATAATTTTAGCCTTGGGTGGCAAAGCAAGCTACCCCTATAAATTGGGAGGAAATATTGTTTCCTTCTTAGTTTTAGGGTTGTTGTTTTCTATTTTAATAACTTTTCGCTTAGCCACAACTCACTTTCGCTGTGCTGTCAATTAATTGTCCCCCGTAGCGAATGTCAATCAGAGATCTGAAATGCAGGGAAAGGATGCTCAACCTGTCTTTTAAATGCGCAGATGCTTTGGGAGCACAAGGCCACCATTATCCAAAAACATGTGCGCGGCTGGCTAGCTCGCTTGCGCTACCACCGGACTTTGAAGGCAATTATTTACCTGCAATGCTGCTTCCGGCGATTGATGGCCAAGAGGGAGCTGAAGAAGCTGAAGATAGAAGCTCGCTCAGTAGAGCACTACAAGAAACTCAACGTCGGCATGGAGAACAAGATTATGCAACTCCAGCGTAAAATTGACGACCAGGTAAAAGGATGGACAACTGTGGATTAAATGAGCCACGGTGGCATGGATGGATGGATGGATACATGGATGGGTGGGTGGGTGGATGGATACATGGATACATGGATGGACAGTCAGACAGGCAGAGATGGATGGATGGATGGATGGATACATGGATGGGTGGGTGGGTGGATGGATACATGGATACATGGATGGACAGTCAGACAGGCAGAGATGGATGGATGGATGGATGGATGGATGGATACATGAATGGATGGATGGATGGATACATGGATACATGGATGGATGGATGGATGGATGGATGGATGGATGGATGGATGGATACCTGGATGGACGGATGGATACATGGATGGACGGAAGGATATATGGATGGATGGATGGATGGATACATGGATGGACGGATGGATATATGGATGGATGGATACATGGATACATGTATGGACAGTCAGACAGGCAGGCAAGCAGAGATGGATGGATACATGGATGGACAGATGGATGGATGGATACATGGATGGACAGGCAAGCATAGATAGATAGATAGATAGATAGATAGATAGATAGATAGATAGTTACATACATACATACATACATACATACATACATACATACATAAAGAGACAGAGATGATAGAGATAGAGATATGTTTATTTCATACTCAAAAGGCAGACTTGATGGATCCCTAGGTCTTTTTCTGCCGTCAGATTTCTATGTTTCCAAACTGAAAAAATAGGGATGGGATGGTGCGCATCTCCTAAAAGGAGACAAGATGATCCATAAATATTTAGCCTGTATCTGTCGTCCTCTGATGATTGACCTGCACTCTTTGGGGTTTTTGTTCAGACACGAGACTCCAGGTCCCTGGTTGAGAAGCTAACTAGCTTAGAGGCAACTTACACTTCCGAGACGGAGAAGCTGCGGAATGACATAGAGAGGCTTCGGATGAGTGAAGAAGAGGCCAAGAATGCCACCAATCGCCTCATTAGCCTTCAAGAGGAGATCGGCAAGCTGCGGAAAGAGCTGGATCAGATCCAGACGGAGAAGAAAACGATCAAAGAAAAGGCGGATCTCTATAAACAGGAAACAGACAAGGTAAAATCGTTTTGTGTAAACAACTCCACTCGGCAGCGCAATAATTCTTGAGAGCAAACCTCCCTTTTGGTTCACATGGGACTTCACCTCACCCGCTCACTTCCCCAACCCAAATGCCATGCCCCCTCCTCCCCATTATTATGGCAGCCGATAGCAAGCATGCATCAAAGGAGAATCCCATGCTGGAGATTCGGCTGGCACACTGTCCTAGACTAAGTGGAATACTGTGTATACATAAGACTGTGATAACGATACCAGCAGCCTCATTATAAACTTAGCAACTAATTTAATTGGAATCATACAGAGAGAAACTTATGGCCAAAATATTACAAAACTTCTTTTTTTTTTTAGCTGGTGCTTGAACTAAAAGAGCAAAACACACTTCTTAAAAAGGAGAAAGATGACCTGAATAGCCGCATCCAAAACCAGGCCAAAGAAATTACAGGTAAGTTCAGCTCAGGAATTTACTGACTGGGTTTTTTAAAAAAACTAGTTTCTGTGTCTAAGTAGGCCTGTGGATCTGAATGTGGGAATGCTGGGAAATAGGGAAGGAATCCCCATTTCTCCCTTGTAGAGAGAAAGCAATGGGTGAAATCTTACTTTGATTTTTTTTTTCTTTTTGTTTGCAGAGGTCATGGAGAAAAAGCATCTCGAGGAGACAAAGCAACTGGACCTAGACCTGAACAACGAAAGGCAGAGGTATCAGAATCTGCTCCAAGAATTCAGCCGGTTGGAAGAGCGATATGATGACCTCAAGGATGAGATGAAGCTGATGGAGGTGAGTGGACCAGATGCCAAAATCAGTATCAGACTTGGGTTTGGGAACAGATGCTTTCCAATAGCTCCTGAGAAATGGGAATGGGCAAAGACGCACCTACCTTTTTTGGTGAGAAAAGCAAAAAAAAGAAATCTGCCTCTGCCTCTGCCTCCCAGCAATTTTGCCTCATTGCAGCAAACAGCCTGCTTTACTTTCATTTTCGTTTTCAGCATAGATTGATTGGCACAAGGGGAAAAAAAACTGCTCCCAGCTATTTCAGGCTGCAGGGATTGCCATTGCCTATTGCTGCGCGGGCCTCTGCTGCTTGCTGCAAGGAGCCGCCTTGAGTCTTCGGAGAAAGGCAGCATACAAGTTGAACAAATAAATAAAGAAATAAATAAATTGCTGGGAGGCAATTTAACCTCCTTGCAGCAAGCTGCAGAGGCCCGCGTAGCAATAGGCAGTGGCAATCCCTGCAGCTTGAAACAGCTGAGAGTCCGGAGGCCGATCCAAAGGACAGTCAACTTGTGCTAATTAGGCTGTGCTGAAGCTGAAATGGTCTGTTTCTTCTTGCTGTTTGCTACAAGGAGGTAAATTGCTGGGAAGCAGAGGCCAAAGGGTGGGGGCCAGTGGGTGGGCGGGGCTACATTTGGTGTATAAGACGCACCTTTTAGGGGGGAAAAGGTGGGTCTTATACTCAGAAAAATACGGTATATCTCTATAATCTATCTATCTATCTATCTATCTATCTATCTATCTACCTACCTACCTACCTACCTATCTATATTTCTATCTTTCTATCTTTCTTTCTCTCTCTCTCTCAATTAAATTGTGAACGTAGTGAATAAAGAGGGCATCCTGAATCTTCTTCCTTCTTGCTGCTTCTCCATCTACCTTTATTCATCAAAGACTCTTGGTTTTTCCTCTATAAGTTTTCTAAATTCTCTCTCCTTCAAGAGATGAAAGAATGAAAGTGCAGGAAACTTTTAGCCCATGGAAGCACCAAGTTAATGCTGGCGCTCATTCCCTTCCCAGACTATTTCCAAACCGGGGCACAAGAGAACGGATTCCACCCATAGCAGCAATGAATCAGAATATACTTACAGCTCTGAGTTCGCTGACGCTGAAGAGTTTCCAATGGGAACAGAGGTAGGGTTGGAAATTTTTTGTGATTTGTTTGTGAGTTTCCTTGGCTCAGGATGCAGATTTTGTCATCATCTCATCCGTTCTGGAGATCATTTTTGAATATCCAGAAATGTTCCATGTATTAATTGCGTGATGGCTGAGTCAGATTTTTAAACTGTGCTTTAGAAACTTCTCAATATTACAAAGAGACAAGAACTTGGTGTGTTCATAATTTGTATTGGAGTCTTAACTGTCAACCTGTTGTTTTTCTTTCCATAAAAATAAAGCAGAAAGCCATAGACAACCAAAGGTTGATTGTGGACCTTAAATTGTGAACTAGGTTTCATTTTTAAAAAAAGTTTTAGGACTGATACTTTTTAAATTAGAGTTGCCTGATCGGTAGAGGCTTTTTTTCTTTTAAATGCCTCTGACGATCCAAGCTGAGTTGCCTGATCGTCAGAGGCTAAAAAGCTTCTGCCGATCAGGCAACTCAGCTTGGATCGTCAGAGGCATTTAAAAGAAAAAAAAGGTTTTTCTTCTTTTAAAAGCCTCTGACGATCCCAGCTGAGCCGCGCGCTCATCAGCCGAAGAGGTTGTAGAAAAAATGCTTTTAAAAGTAAAAAAAAAAAAGCCTCTGATGATTGTGCGGCTCAGCTGGGCATGGGTGGGGGGGCAGGGATTTTTGCTACCGGTTCTCCAAACTACCCACCTTCATTGCTACTGGATCGGGCGATCGGGAGCATTTCACCCCTGCTTTCATCTTTTTCCTCATGGTAACAAACATCGTGTAGATCTGTCCCTCCTTCCTGTAGCTGGGAAACTTTCTGATCTCCACCTTTCCCCGTTTGCCCTGTAAATCAGGAACCGAGTGAGAAAAAGGCACCGTTGGACATGTCTCTCTTCCTCAAACTGCAAAAACGAGTGAAGGAGCTGGAGATGGAAAAGCAGTCCCTGCAGGATGAGCTAGAGAAGAAGGAAGACCAAGTTCTGCGGGCCAAGGCCAAGGTAAGGTGGAAAAGATCACCCATCTCCTAGTCCGGGTGATGGTGACAGTTGGGATCCCATGCCAGCAATGATATTCCATTCGGCAGGTGGAAGGTAGGTCCATGATTCTCTCCAGGGGAAAATTCCGAATTAAAAGAGAATATTTGAAGCTCAGGGTTGAAACGAAGGGTCCCCGTTGCTCTCTGAGCTTGACTGTTTTCTTGCAGACATTTCATTACCCAGCTTGGTAACATCATCAGTGCTAGAAGGGCTAGCATAAACCCCCCTCCATTCTAGCCCTGATGATGTTATCTAGCTGGGTAATGAAATGTCTGCAAGAAAACAACCAAGCACAGAGAGCACTAAAGAGTCCTCAAAATTCCAAAAGTAAGTAAGGAACATGCAAAGCAGAGCCTTGGTGGCGCAGCTGACTAAAGCACTGTTAAGTAACACCAGCTGCCTGCAATTACTGCAAGTTCAATTCTCACCAGGCTCAAGGTTGACTCAGCCTTCCATCCTTTCGAGGTAGGTAAAATGAGGACCCGGATTGTGAGGGCAATAAGCTGACTTTGTATAAAAAAAAAACACGGCTTACGGGGGGTGTGGGGTGTGAAAGCCCTACTAAGCAGGTATATACAAAAGTATGAAGGCTATTGCTTAACGCATTGTAAGCTGGCCTGAGTCTCCGGAAAAGGGCGGCATATAAATCAAACCGATAAATAAATAAATAAGCACAATTAGTGCTTTCTTGCAGTTGTCCACTCCTTAATTTTTGTTGGTTTGATCCATTGATGTTATAGAAGCAGGTCAGAATATTATTATTTTTTCTTACGGTGCTTTGTCTCATGACTTTACGAACTTTAAAAGATGTCTTAATCTAGTTTTTACCTGTTTTCTTAATGTTGTTGATACAGTCAGCAGAGCTACCAATGATGTTTTTAGTAATTGTAACCGTTTGAAAATCACTCGCCTTTTCTCTCTTGCCTGTAGAATTCAGTCCATTCTTAAAACCTTTAAACATTAAATAAACATTACTAATTATCTAAAAATGAATACATTGAAATATTCATTTCTTCTTGATAGGGTCTGCAATGTTCTGTTTCTAAACGTGCAATATTTTTGTTTCTGCTTTGAATTTTTCCAGGAGGAAGAAAGACCTCAGATGAGAGGAGCAGAACTGGAATACGAATCGCTTAAGGTTGTGAAAAGTATTGTATTTGGAATTCCTGAATCTTGTGCGTTACCCTCCCCAAAATAGGCTAACTTAGAAAAACAGATTTAAATGATATTTACTGAACTTTTTTAAAAAAATGTCCCAATGCTTCATCTACATACTATGGTATAAGCATATGTGGAAGTTGGAAGCCGGTAGTGATTTGGTCATTTTAATTATTAGCCTGAGACACACTCACAAAAGTACATGGAATTTGTGATCCATCCGTGGATCTGGAAGTGCCAACATTTCTAGACTACTTTTCCACTCTAGGCATGTTTAAAGTCGCTGTTTTTCAAACTTGGCAACTTTAAGATTCAACTCTGAGAATCCTGGCTGGCTGGAGAATTCTGGGAATTGAAGTCCGCACAGTTGAAGTTGCCAAGTTTGAAGTTGCCAAGTTTGAAAAACCCTGGTCTAAGTGTTTCCGCCCTGAATATTTTAACTGGTTGCCATTCCTTTAGTGGGGGGGAAACAGACAATACAAACACAAAGACAGGTCTCTTCTGACAGCCCACAAATTCATAGAGTTCTTTAATGGAAAGCCAGGGGTTTCCCTTGGATTAAAGTAGACCTTTGTTTGTGAAATATATAAAAGTCAGGCAGGGGTGGGATTCAGCCGGTTCGGGCAAATCGGATGTTAATTTTAATCTGGTTCGCTGAACCGGGATAGTTGCAGGGACTGGCTGACCCCCACCTACCCCACCCCTCCCGCGAGTCTCGACGTGGCCCGTTTTGGATGCCAGGTAAGTGTAGGGCCTGCACAGAGGCTCTGGGAGGGTGAAAAACGGGCATCCTGGAAGTCCCAGAAGTCCAGAAATGGGCCCGTTTCCGACCTCCAGAGCCCAGGGGAGGCCATTTTCACCCTCCCAGAGCCTCGAGGAAAGTCTCCAGAGCCTGGGGAGGGTGAAAATGACACACACACCCCGCCGTGGTGCAGGAAGCCGACTAGGCCATGCCCCCAGGGCCACACCTACCCAGCAACCGGCAGAGAACTGGTTGCTAAAATTTTTCAATCCCATCCCTGAGGTCGGGACATCTTTTATCAAACCCATCAGTAACTAAGATCGGCTTCTTTACCTTGATCTTGATTTCTCTTAGAACACTTGGCGAAGGAGGACAATTGTTTTTATTGTTTCCTCCCATCTTCTGCCCCGCAGCGTCAAGAGCTTGAGTCAGAGAATAAGAAACTAAAGAACGAATTGAACGAGTTGAGGAAGGCCCTGATGGAAAAGAGTGCTCCAGATGTCACGATGCCTGGTGCCCCAGCATACAGAGTCCTTTTGGACCAGATGACCTCTGTCAGTGAAGAGCTGGAGGTCCGCAAGGAGGAAGTTCTCATCCTGAGGTCTCAGCTGATGAGCCAGAAGGAGGCTGTGCCATTCAAGGTGGATCTAGAAACAAAACTGGTTGTATCATCCACGTTCATGTTAGGTAGTACGATGGCAGGTTACATTGCTTCTTTTCTCCCGAAGTACAATCCAGAATCAAACCAAATATTAGCATGGATTTTCTTCTGTAGCTTTTTAGTGGCGCAGGCTACGTGTGTAATCTCTTGCACTGCAGAAAGCTATTCCTTCTCACCATTGAGTAACCACTGCTCTTCATCAACTGTTGTATTAATTTATGGCATGTTAAAAGGGGGGGGCCAGCATGCTCAGTTCCTTACCATTTGGTTGCCACAGTCATCTGGAATGGCCTTTCTGAAGCTTTAGAGCAAGGATGTCCAACCTTGGTAACTTTGAAACCTGTGGAGTTCAACTCCTAGATTTCCCCAGCCAGTCATGCTGGCTGGGGAATTCTGGGAGTTGAAGTCCACAGGTCTTAAAAGTTGCCAAGACCCCCGTTTTAGCAATTTCCAACAAGAAACAATTTCCCTTGAAACGTGTTAGGATAGCTAACAGATCAAAAGAGCCTGGTTTAGCTCTGCAGACTAAAGCACCGTAATTAACATCCAGCTGCCTGCAATTACTGCAGGTTCGAATCTCCCCAGGCTCAAGGCTGACTCAGCCTTCCATCCTTTCTAAGGTAGGTAAACTGAGGACCCAGTTTGTGGGGGCAATAAGCTGACTTTGTATAAATATACAAAAGTATGAAGGCTATTGCTTAACACATTGTAAGCCGCCCTGAGTCTTCGGAGAAGGGCGGCATATAAATCAAATTAAAAAAAAAAAATGCTGATGCAGTTGCATTTATTCATCAATCAGCTTTAATTAATGAGCGTGTATGTTAGATAACTAGCCTGTTTCTTTATTTTCCTGCTTGCACACGGATTACCAGGATGATAAGGTAACGTTGCTGCAGATAATTTTATTTTTAATGCTGGAACCCTTGTAACCTGCCATGTGTCCATTTTAATGCATTCAAGCAAGCCACGGAATTGAGCCCATAAAAGTAACAAGGAATATTTTGATCTGCGGTACATTCTAGTTGTAGTATTTATTTATTTTTTTACTTTGGCAGTAGCTTTCCTAAAATAAAAACATCCAAAAGAAAAAGAAGGGGCTGTTATAGCCTTTTAGGTAAACAAGAAAGATCAGGTCCACACCCAAAGATTCAATTAAACTGATTTATTGCTCAAAGCCTATGCGCAGGAATCTTCTCAACTAATGGTCAATACCTGCTAAGAGTTAAGTAAGGGTCTGCAGCACTCGAGGGGGGAGGGGGTTGAACCAGGGGTGAAATCCAGCAGGTTCTAACAGGTTCTGGAGAACCGGTAGCGGAAATTTTGAGTAGTTCGGAGAACCAGCAAATACCACCTCTGGCTGGCCCCAGAGTGGGGTGGGAATGGAGATTCTGCAATATCCTTCCCTTGCCATGCCCACCAAGCCACGCCCACAGAACCGGTAGGGAAAAATTTTGGATTTCACCCCTGGGTTGAACTTAGTTCTCTTGTGACTACATAGGCATTCTAGGCTGATTCCTCCTTTTCACTCCACCCCCGGTTCTGCCATCTCTTCTCCTACATCAAGAAACTTTTTTTTTTTATTGTGTTGTTGTATCTGTCACAGCTTTGAAACAGCCCTGGGATATGTAATTGAGACAGAGTGCATGGCTTGGCCAGAGATCAGCTCGGGAAGTTCATGACACAATTAAGATTTGGACTCAAGCCACTTCTTGATGTTGCTCCAACCCACTTAGAGCAAATTGCTTTAGCAATTCCTCTGGAAGAGCAGCGTAGACAAGTCTTACATTAATGATAACTAAATAATGATTGTATCACAGTTTATTTGCTGCTGAGACAAGCCTGTACTTAAAGCATGTACTATTGAATCGTTCTCATTTGTTCTCCCATTGATTATTTCCAGAATACCATGACAGACTCTACAATTCTTCTGGAAGATGTTCAGAAGTTGAAGGACAAAGGAGAGATCGCTCAAGCTTATATTGGACTGAAGGAGACAAACAGGTACATGACTGAAAATCTTGAACTGTTGTCTCCCAACATTAATCATTATCTCTATTTTTTTCTCTCTCTCTGTCTTTCTATCCCTCCTCCTCCTCCTCCTCCTCCTCCTCCTCCTCCTCCTCCTCCTCCTCCTCCTCCTCCTCCTCCTCCTCCTCCTCCTCCTCCTCCTCCTCCTCCTCCTCCTCCTCCTTTCCACTCCTATGGGATGTACAGAACATTTCAATTGTTGAACTGCTTTGAATTTGAAAAGCCCCTTCTTGTATTTGAAACAGCGCATTTGGAAGTGCTTGTAACTTCAGATATAATAACCTGAGCCCTAAACCACTTCCAAAATTATCATAACAGCCCATCTTGAATATGGGAGAGCCGCTTCAAGCTCCAAACAGGGTATTTTGAATTCAAAACCTTTTAGACATCTCCAGCTTACTCCATAAATCTTGATTTTTTTTTAAACGTACACATTTTGGGTCCCTTAGTATGAATCTCTCTAAAGGGCAAGATGGTTTTAGTGCCTTCAGCTTTCATAGGAAAATAAATCTTAAATAAGCTTGAATTAGATGTTTGAAAAGCCTTTTGTGGTTTTGATACAACGTTCTGAAATTTGCTAAACCCTCGTATGAAAATACAGCTTAATTCTATGCCTTGGTTTTATCTCTCAGCATTGTTCTTATAAAGGGGGGGGGGGAACCCCCTTTTTAAAATACAAAATTGTTCCAGTGTTGGAAGGAAGCTGGTAGATAATGTAGGGCACTGGCACTTCCTCTTGCCAGTGCCCTACATACTTTAGTTGCAGTATCAGACCTGCCCTTAGGCAGAACAGCAGTGAAAATACTTTCTGATTGGCATCATTGCCCAGAAATATTACATTGGCCTCCTGTCACAGTGAATAAATAAATCTGAGAAGATTCTTCCCTTCCTCAGTTATTTGTGCTGTGTAAAATCCTTATCTGGATATAATGAGAATGTGGCTTATTTGTTTGGGTTTAATGAATCTGGAATAAAGCAGCCTTATCTGAACACATCTTATCATCTGGATTGCCCCCAGGTTAACTTTTACAACTGCATTACTTCTATAGTAATAGAAGCAATATACAGTAGTGGCCAAAATTGTGGAAACCTTTTGGGAAAAGTGTATTTTCTAAAACTAATAACACCACTTTTTTTTGGAGTGGTACCATAAAATTATATATCTATGGAAAGATAATTTAATCAAGAATGTAATGCAATAACTTTTATGAAGGATTTGCTTTTAGAACAGCAGTTACAGTATAAAGAAGAAAAGTAAAACACATAGAAAAAATGATATATACAAAAATTATCACCATGTCAGTTAATGCTTAGTTGGGTAACCTTTAGCATGAATTACGGCCTTACGACATCTTCCCATAGAGTGAACCAAGTCTTTTAGTATTGCAGCTGTCATAATGTGAAACCAAGATTGAAGGATTGCTTCTATTAACTGGGTTTGATTGCTGGGTCGCTTCTGACTAACAAGTTTCCTTAGTCGGCTCCATAGATTTTCAATTGGGTGAAGGTCTGGGCTATTCCCAGGCCATTCCAGCAGTGGAATAGGATTATCTTGAAACTCAAAAAAAAAAAAAAAAAAAGTGATGTTCTTAGCCATTAAACCTCAAAAATGCACTTTCCCCAAAAGCTTTCTACAATTTTGTCCACTACTGTATAGTTCTATATTCACATTGGAGCAAGTCCCAGTGAAATCAGTAGATTTAGTTAGGTATTAGGATCTTGGGGTTTGATTCTCAATAAATTTGTACAAGATTGGTTGAGTTAAACATCTTGGAATTATATTTACTGAGACCAAAAAAAGATACTTCTTTTTGTCCCCTAATTACACTCTTCCGCTTGCATTGTCCTTTTACTTAGCATGTCCCATCATTTCCATCACGTGTCCCTTTTATTTTTGTTTTTGTTTCTGCATTTAAAAAAAAAACATTTTGCTTGGAAGATCATCTCCTCAAGACTGTCATTTGCTGAACGAGGATGGCGAACTGTGGCTGGTATATGAAGGGCTAAAACAAGCCAACAGGTTACAAGATTTCTCAGGATGGGGGTGTTGTTCCTTTAATTTGCATTCTTTCTTGCTTTCTCGTGTCACTAACATGCTGTGGAGCTGCTTTTGGCAATTACATTCGATCCAAATATGTTTGTTAAAGGAAAAAAAAGAAGAGAATGCATTTATTTATGTGTTAACAAGAGTTATATACTGCTCAGATCAATATGGCTTTGGGCATCTAAGCCTCATATTAGAAAGAAGTCCAGTATTAGGATCGATGTCTCTAGGCTTCTCCTGGCATGTGTAAAAATTTAAAAAGTAGAGACAGAGTTCATTTATAAGTTGGAAACTTCATCAGGAAAGGACAAGTGAGGATATGATGGAAAGAAGTCCATCACAGCCAGTAAATGCAAAATCTGTCCATGCTTTCTGCTAGATGGGAAGAAGAGGACCAATTTTGTTGTTCTGGAATTTTTTGGAGTATAAGACACACTTTTTTCCCTCCTAAAAGAGGCTGAAAATTTGGGTGCGATTTATACTCCGGATGTAGCTTTTTTGAAGCTTTTTTCCAGCCCTAAGGAATTGCTAGATCTACCTCCGACTCTCAGCTGTGCTTTAGAAGCTTTTTTTCAGTGAAGCGATCTTCCCCGGCTCCCTCCTACTCTTAGCTGTGAAGTTTTTTTTCACCCCTAACGTGCTAGCGAGTGAAGCAATTTACCTCTGACTTTCAGCTGTGCTTTAGAAGCTTTTTTTCAGTGAAGTGATCTTCCGTGCTTTGCCTGCTCCCTCCGACTCTCAACTGTGAAGTTTTTTTCCAGCCCTAACGAGGCGCTAGCGAGTGAAGCGATCTCTGTGGTTTGCCTGCTTTTTTCATTGCTTCTCTCTCCAAAGATCAGCTGTGCTTTAGAAGCTGTTGTTTATCCCCAAGCAGGGGATAAAAAACAGCAAACTAATGTGCTGAAGCTGACCAGATGAAGGATGCTAGCCAGATGAATACTTGGTAGGCAGTTTTTTTTTTTCCTATTTTCCTCCCCAAAAACTAAGCTGCGTCTTATACTCCGGTGTGTCTTATACTCCGAAAAATACGGTAACACATTCTTCTCCTGTGGAATTTTGTTTCTTTATTTGGAAAGAATTTTTTTTTAGCTTGTTCCACTGGCTTCACTGTCTGGACGATTTCCATCAAAATATTTAATAGAGAACGGAGACAGAGGAACTACAGTACCTGCTACTACAATTTATGGGTATTAGGTGGGCCTATTTCTCAGAGAGTCCCTAAAATCTTGGTGTCAGCTAGAAAAGATGGCAAATCAAACTTTAAATATTGATTTCCCAAAAAGAATGCAGAGTCCAAAAACAGAAAGATAAAGTTCAAAACGCATAGTCCAGTACCTGTCCTAAGATTAGCAGGATGAAACATACGAATAAACCTATTATTTGCCTGTCACTTTAAGTCATTCCAAATAGCTATCCTGCAGACCATTTCCAAAAAATCAGATTCAGGCCATTTTGAAAATCATCTCAACGCAGTATGTGCACCCTGTTCTGTAAATAAAGCCACTGAATGCATCTACTTACTGGAGAATGGGGAAGTCAGTTTTTAAATATATGCCTATATTCTCTAAAGTGTTACTGTTTTGTGCTATTTTTGTAGTCGAGTGATAATGAAAGTTTCATTTTTAGCTCAGCTAAACAACACTCAAAATGCTTTTGCCAAGAATGCCAACTTAACCAGTCTCTTTCCTTTTCTTGTACTGCTAACAAAACATGTACATTTAACTGCATCTTTTTGTAAGTTTGCAAGAAGCTAACTTGGGTGGGGGGGTCTATGCTGCAGGGAAAGCAGTGGAGAGGTGGCTCTGCAGCTTCTTTGTTTCTTGTCCCCGTGCTCTAGAATTGCTAGAAGGTTCTAGAGCAAATGGCAAAGAAACGAAAGGTAAATTATCCACATTTACCTTCACGTGCTTAGTCGATGTAGCTCTTAGCTGATCTGCTTAGACATATTTAAACCCTGAAAGGCTGTGTCTGATTATAGATAGCCTAGTTGAGATATGCACCTGTTTGTAGGAAATGCAGTGCTAGCATTAATAATGATTGTTTATTTATTCTTTGTACGTATTTATTTATTCTTTTCCTCCCACAATTGACATAAGGTGAATCAATCATTGGTTCATCCGCCTAAGGTTGTGCAACAAATCAGTAGCACAGTATTTTTTTTCTTATTAGTTTCTTTAGGGCCTTTGGATCTGCAATAATACCCCTTTTAAAACCAAAGCTCTGAAAATTTTTCAAAGCCTATGATCCTTATGGATCATTTTTGCTTTTTTTTTTAAAAAAAAAATTTGGTTTATATGCCGCCCTTCTCCGGAGACTGAAGGCGGCTTACAATGCGCTAAGCAATAGCCTTCATCCTTTTGTATATTTATACAAAGTCAGTTTATTGCCCCGACAACTGGGTCCTCAATTTACCTACCTTAGAAAGGATGGAAGGCTGAGTCAACCTTGAGCCTGGCGAGATTCAAACCTGCAGTAATTGCAGGCAGCTGGTCTTAATAACGGTGCATTAGACCACTGTACTACCAAGGCTCTTTAGTTAGGATACTTCTGTTTCACTCCGAGCAGAATAATCCCGAAGAATAGGGACTGCTTAATAGATACGTTTTAACGGTAATAAATTTCATTGCCCCTTTTGCTTGTAGGAAACCAGTTATAGGTCTCTAAAGGGCTAGGGTTACTTAGTAATTCACTGGGGTTTAGGGACCAGCGTTAGTCTAAGATGTTAGGTGTTTGAGACAGAAAATCGAAATACTTTCTAGGTCTAGGATGATAAAAAATGTAGCAATAACCAAATTATATTTATTTTGAATAAACTTCAGCGTAGCTGGTATATGCAATCCTATTGACTAATTGTTAGAAATTGTGGATTTTCTGCCCTCCCAATAGCGCCCCATAGATTTCCCCCACACACACACACCTCAAATTGTCCTCTTTGCAGTAGATATGGCTGTAAGGCAGCATTTACAGCAGCCTTAAGCTTTGTGTGGAGTTCAGCACCTGGAATTGCTAGGAGGAGAATTCTTCTAGAAGCTTCTTACACTTGCTGAGATTGAGAAGCAGCTCTCCAGAAGGATCTACTGTACCTGCTCAATAGTTTTGTAGCTCAGCTACCTTGGAAAGAAAACCCGAACGCCCAAACAGGCTCATGCAGGATCAGCCATAATTCTGCTGCATGGGTGAAGCCACTCCAGCCAAGGTGCTTTTTCAAAAGGCAACTGGACTTCCTTTTTCCTTGAAGACGTTTCGCTTCTCAAAGAAGCTTCTTGGAAGACGTTCGGTGAAACGTCTTCGAGGAAAACCAAACTCCAGTTGACTTTTTTAAAAAAAAAAAAAAAAGCACCTTTGGGACAACCTGGATGAATCACAATTTCCATGGTCAAGTCAAGCAAAGTTTCAGCCTCAAGACACTCAAAAGGGTTTAAAGAGCGTTCTTCTGGTTTTCTTTCTCTCCTTGATCAACCGGTCGCCTACTCCTATCAGCAGCAATCGAAATGCCCAATCTGTGATGAGAAAGTCTTCTCTGCTTTTTCCTGACCTTTCTTTCTCTCTTGGCCTTCCTCAATTGGCTTCTTGTAGGCTTCTGGAAACTCAGCTGCAGGCTCAGAAGAGAAGCCACGAGAATGATCTGGAGGCCCTCCGTGGAGAGATCCAGAGTCTGAAGGAGGAGAATAACCGCCAGCAGCAGTTGCTGGCCCAGAACCTCCAGCTGCCCCCAGAAGCTCGGATCGAAGCCAGTCTGCAGCACGAAATCACCCGTCTGACCAATGAAAACCTGGTAAGGGCTTTTCATAACTCGGTAGTCCGAAAAAGCCAGCTGTACTTCCAAGGTTTCGGGGAAGAGGACAAAGAAAGGAGATTTGTTGAGGCCTTGAAGACCTAGCCATGGCTTTCCAAGCTGAACTTCAGGCCTCATTTTGAAGGATTGTGTTGGGTCTTCTGAGGTTCTTTTGTGTTTTGGAAGTTCTAAGGTAGGGGTGTCAAACTCACGGCATCACAGCAGTGTCATGTGACCTATCGGGACTTTTCCCTACCTTCGCTTAACCGGGCGTGGGTATGGCCAGCGCGTGATGTATGGGCCGTGGGCCAGGAGTTTGACAGCCCTGTTCTAAGGCCTTATGTAATTGTTCTCTTTTCTTTCTTTTTTTTTTTTTAAAAAAAGCACCAAATTAGATGTGTTTTCTGTTAGTTGCAACATGTACACGAATCCCAACAAAGCATCTGCAGCTCACTAATTTTCATGCCATACCTTGGAGGGAATCTTGGAGTACTTTCCCCCAAGCGATGACCCTCCAGAAGTCTTGGGAGGCTGCAGCATGCAGAATCCCCAGGAAGCACAGCTGGTTGTTGGGAAGATCAAGTGAGACGTGAGAAAATGGGCATAAGAGAGCATCCTTTTTAGTGAATTCTCTCTTATGGGTCTGCTTTTCCACTGCAATTTCCAGTGGAACATCACTAACCTTACGATTAAAAAAAATATGGAAAGGACCAGATTATTTTTGTCTCAGCAAATCTATCCAGAATAGGAGCAGGCCTGAAGTCTGCCAAATGTTCCTGAAGGTTTCATGATGACTACCAGGTGCTCCATTTCCTTAGCCCTGTGGGAGAGAAACTGCCAGAAACCAGTATACTGGATCTGTTGCATCTCTTGAACGAGGTCACACAAATCCTCTGTCATGCTGCATGCATTTCAGTCTCTCTCTCTTAAAAAGCAAGATTTTTATATAACATCTAGGCCGCGTGCAGGCTTACCAATATTAGCCAGATGGTGGCACTGCCTTCCAGCTGTCCCGAGTTTTCTCTTACGGCACTTAACAGCACCGGTTTCTGTTTTGTCTGTTGCTTTTCTGGTCCTTTTTAGCCTCTCACCCGTTTTGTCCTCAATTTTGTTGGGTAGGATTTATTGGAACAGATGGAGAAACAGGACAAGACGGTTCGGAAACTGAAAAAGCAGCTGAAAGTTTTCGCCAAAAAAATTGATGAGCTTGAAGGTATAGTATTTGCCTGCGGTCAAAGTGGTTTCTGCTTCTAAATATAAATACAGACGTACCGTATTTTTTGGAGTATAAGACATTTTTCCCCCTAAAAGAGGGTGAAAATTTGGGTGCATCTTATACACCGAATGTATCCAAAAATGTGAGGCATGGAGGAGGCGATGGTCTGCAGCAATCCCTACAGCCTGGAACAGCTGATTGGAGGTGTTCCGGAGCCGATCCACCTGCCAATCAGCTGCTCGTGTTGAATCAGGCTGCAATAATGTGCTGAAGCTGACCTGGCTGTTCGCTATTTGCTCCAAGGACTCACAGAGTTTGCAGCAACAAGCAAAACACAAGCAGAGGAGAGGAGTTTCAGTTTCAGTTATCAGTACAGCATGCAGCTTTAGAATAGTTGAGCTAAGCCACGCCCAGGCTCCTTGCTTTCTCCTTCCTTGTTGCTCACACAGCAAATACTGTTTCCAAACCGTCTCACACACTGACAGGACGCTAGCCAGATGAATACCCATGGATGCTGGTAAGCGGAGGCAGATTTTTTTTTCCTTATTTTCCTCCCCCAAAACTAAGGTGCATCTTATACTCTGAAAAATATGGTATTTTTCTATCTGTCTGAGGCAAGGATTTCTGAAGTTGCTCACGAAAAATACAGCGGCATTCTGTAATAATAATTAAGATTGGGTACATTGAAGGAGCTGCACAGGTTGTCCTAGGAGCTGTTTGCAAGCTGATTAGGAGAAGATAAACATTCAGCATATTTTTTTTACTTACCAGATTGTAGCATTGTCTTTGGTTTTTTTTTTTTCTTTTTTGCTAAACGTTCCTTGATCAGCACTCCCGTTCTCTTGAATTTCATTTATTAGAGGTTACAAAAGGAATATATGGAGTTTTGGATCTTTCCCCTGCAGCAGCTCCATAAGATAGAATTTCCAATAAAAGAGAGTATTTGTAGCTCAGGGTTAAGCTGTGGGATCCTCGGTGCTCTCCGACCTTGGTTATTTTCTTGGAGACGTTTCATTACCCAAGTAGGTAACATCATCAGTGCTAGAAGGGAGTGGGGAGCTAACCATCTCATGGCGAGATGGGCAGCAAACAAACTTACTAAATAAAAAAATAAATAAAACTAAATCTAATAAATACTGGCGCAAGAGAAAATGATGCTTTCCCAACTAATCCATCTTCGTAGAAGATCGGGCCTGGTGGCTCAGCAGACTAAAAGCATTGTGATTAACACCTGCTGTAATTACTGTAAGTTTGAATCTCACTAGGCTCAAGGTTGACTCAGCCTTCCATCCTTTCTAAGGTAGGTGAAATGAGGACCCAGATTGTGGGGGCAATAAACTGACTTTGTATAAATATACAAAAGGATGAAGGCTATTGCTGAGCACATTGTAAGCCGCCCTGAGTCTCCGGAGAAGGGCGGCATATAAATCAAATTAAAAAAAAAAAAAATCAGATGCCGTGTTTTGCCATCTAAGGCAATCTCATTAAACTGTTCCCAAGTTTAATGCTCGTGGTTTGCTTCATAACCCAGTCTGCATTCTTCACCTGATTGTATTTCGCCCTTCGTAAGGCATTTTCCCAACCACACACCCGAGGGGGAAAAATGCTCTCTTAAAAGATTACATTAAAGGAGTGGCCGAGAACAAATCATTGCCTTCCCTTTGCCACGCTAAATATAGCCTGCTGTGTTGGCTGTGCAAGTGTGTTTCAGCTCCTGAGTTCCTGAATTCAACAAGGTATGCGGGCAGACCAGGAAAATGTCAGAGCTATGTAGAAACTCTGGATTCAAGAAACTTTCTGTTATTGATCTGCTGCCGGTTAACCTTAGCGGTTTTTCCAGTTGCTGTGTGTTATATTTATTGTCCTAGACTGACACAAAGCCAGGTTAAGTTTCTGGCTGATCAGCATTCCAGAGCATATTTCTGATTTTAGCTCGCCTGGTGAGGGCATTCCTTTAGCACTTTTTTTTTTTAACAAAATGATTGTTTCCAAGATTTCCTTAAGAGGGTTTTATAGATCCATAGCCAAGCCTGCCTTCCTTCCTTCCTTCCTTCCTTCCTTCCTTCCTTCCTTCCTTCCTTCCTTCCTTCCTTCCTTCCTTCCCCCTTCCTTCCTTCCTCCCTCCCTCCCTTCCTTCGTTCCTTCTTTCGTTCCTTCGTTCCTTCCTTCTTTCTTTCTTTTCCTTCCTCCCTCCCTCCCTCCCTCCTGCGGACTTCAGCTCCCAGAATTCCCCAGAATTTCTGTCTGGGGAATTCTAGGAGTTGAAGTCAATGGTCTTAAAAAGTTGCCAAATTTGGACACACCTGTTGTAGAGCTTTACGGGTGGTTCATAAACAACATGTACTTTCTCAGCAACAAGCAAACCTCCTAATGGATTGTTACTAATTCATTAACTTTCAGGAAGAAAACTCACAGTTCAGTCAGTGCCATCTTTCTGGAGCAAATCTTTTGTTCACCTCCTGTTCCCTCTTCTTTTCCTTGATTTAGTGGGCCAGATGGAGAACATTTCACCTGGGCAAATCATTGATGAGCCCATACATCCTGTGAATATTCCAAGGAAGGAAAAAGACTTCCAAGGAATGTTG
Source organism: Pituophis catenifer annectens (assembly GCF_029215685.1). Lineage (NCBI taxonomy): Eukaryota > Metazoa > Chordata > Lepidosauria > Squamata > Colubridae > Pituophis > Pituophis catenifer. Next base: position 18,320,724 of record NW_027256894.1, on the reverse strand, counting down.
GAATACAAGAAAGAGGATGAACCCAAACTCGTTAAGAATCTTATTTTAGGTGAGAGGTCTTTCTGCTTATAAAATGCGCCGTGTGGTGGTTTTGCAAACATATGTCGCTTTTTTCCATTATGTACAATGTAGTTGTTAGTCTACTGCACAGCAGGTTCCCTTTTCTCCTTCAGTAGCTTTACGCTCTTCTGTTCTATAATAAGCCCAGATAATTTTTTAAAAAGTTGGCGACTGCACAATGGAAAACAAACTTGGAATAGAATCAATAGCATCCGTTTAAAAAGAACAGAGAAGTATTATTACTTGAAAATACTTTTTTTAAAAAATTTTTTTGCCTTTGAGTCAATCTTGGACAAGTTCTTGGCAGCTTTTTCAGAAGTGGGTTGCCATTGCTTCTCTCTTAGGGCTAAGAAGCACTGGCTGAGTGCCGCAATTGGCTTCTCGCCTACGGCAGGACAAGAATTCGTATTCTCCTAGTTGCCTTAAACCACTTCTGGCTCTTTGCCGTTTTATTAGGGCATTTTAAATACACTGATTCAATATATAGGGGGCGCAATGACTCAGAGCTTCGGTTCGAGACCCAAGTGCCGTGCAAAGGGTTGAGCTCCCGTCCCTTCCTCCAGCTCCTCCCCGCCTGGCAGTTCGAAAGTCTGCAAATGCGAATAGATAAATAGATACCACTTTTGGTGGGAAGGTAACAGTGTTCCGTGCGCCTTTGGCTGGCCAGATGACCACAGAAATGTCTTCGGACAATGCTGGCTCTTTGGCTAAGAAACAGAGATGAGCACTGCCCCTTAGGGTCAGACACAACTGGGACAGGGGAGATCTTTGCTTTTAAATACAACAGTCTATAAATCCCTGTGTTCCTCTTTGTGACTTCTTTCTCCCTCAGACCTGAAGCCTCGTGGAGTGGCAGTAAATCTCATCCCAGGGCTGCCAGCTTACATTTTGTTCATGTGTGTCCGCCATGCTGACTACCTTAACGATGATCAAAAAGTGAGGTCCTTGTTGACTTCTACGATTAACGGCATCAAAAAAATTTTGAAGGTCAGTTTACGGTTTCAATTGAAATGTCAGTCCGGAGTTGATTTAAAAATACTGTTGATGAGCTCTGTATCATACCTACTCCGTCATGAAAATGCGACAGGCATCTAAAGTATTTTTCTGTTAGAATAATAAAGGACAACTAGCCCAGTGGTGAAATCCAATTTTTTTTTCTACCGGTTCTGTGGGCGTGGCTTGGTGGGTGTGGTGTGACTTGGTGGGCGTGGCTGAGGAAGGATATTGCAAAATCCCCATTCCCTCCCCGCTCCGGGGGAAAGATACTGTAAAATCTCCATTCCCTCCCCACTCCAGGAGAAGGATATTCCCACCCCATTCCGGGGCCAGCCAGAGGTGGTATTTGCCAGTTCTCCGAACTACTCAAAATTTCCACTATCGCTTCTCCAGAACTTGTCAGAACCTGCTGGATTTCACCCCTTGAACTAGCCCCATCTCCATTTGTGACCCAGATTCCGTGATGCAGAAATTGATTCAAAGAGAGTCTCCACAAAGGTGTTTTTTTTTTTAAAAAAAAGGCAACTGGACTTTTGTTTTGCCTTGAAGACGTTTCGCCTCTCATCCAAGAAGCTTCTTCAATTCTGATTGAGACTTGTTGGATGAGAAGCGAAACGTCTTCGAGGCAAAACAAAAATCCAGTTGCCTTTTTTAAAAAAGCACCTTTGGGACAACCATGACCTGGATGACTTGAGAATCTCCATAGATAGTCAAAGAGAGGCACGCAGAATCCTATCTAGAATCTAATGCTATGTAGAAGTGCTGTAACTTTTGATTTCGCAAAAGAAATGTTCCGTTTTCAATAATTTTGCATTTTGAACTTCCTTTAGTGCACATTGCAAATAGAATAGGAATGGGAATGGAATAGGAATAGGAATAGGAATAGGAGTGGAATGGAATGGAATGGAATGGAATGGAATGGAATGGAATGGAATGGAATAGAATAGAATAGAATAGAATAGAATAGAATAGAATAGAATAGAATAGAATAGAATAGAATAGAATAGAATAGAATAGAATAGAATAGAATAGAATAGAATAGAATAGAATAACAAAGTTGGAAGGGACCTTGGAGGTCTCCTAGTCCAACCCCTGCTTAGGCAGGAAACCCTACACCACTTTAGACAAATGCTTATCCAATCTCTTCTTAAAAACCTCCAGTGTTGGAGCATTCACAACTACTGGAGGCAAGTTGTTCCACTGATTAATTGTTCTAACTGTCAGGAGATTTCTCCTTAGTTCTAGGTTGTTTCTCTCCTTGATTAAGTTTCCACCCTTTTCATTATTACTGTTCCGTATTTTTGCTTTTAGAAAAGAGGTGACGACTTTGAAACGGTCTCCTTCTGGCTGTCGAACACATGCCGATTTTTGCACTGTTTGAAGCAGTATAGCGGTGAAGAAGTAAGTTCTCCCTTTTGGTTTATTTCCGTCGGTGAACGCGCTTCAAAGGTTTGAAGTGGGAGTGACTGTCATTCCTCCAATAGGCTTAAAGAAAGTTAACCATACTGTTCTTCATTAAAAGGATTTTTTGAAAAGTCGTTATCCTCCTCGCCTGTTTGAATACGACAGCATAAAACACATTAATACAAACTTGGCTATTTTTTTTCCCTCTCCCTGCAGGGATTTATGAAACATAACACGTCTCGTCAGAACGAACATTGCCTGACTAATTTTGACCTTGCCGAGTACAGACAAGTATTAAGCGACTTGGCCATCCAAATTTACCAGCAACTCGTTCGAGTGCTAGAGAATATTTTGCAGCCAATGATTGGTAAGGCAAAACCGAACGACATGAGAGAATGTCCAGTGGATTTTTTTCCCCCTACGTAATTAAGAAAGTCATTTTCATCATTTGGATTGGTGAAGACTTGCCTGTTTCAGGAGATTCTTTATTTGCTTAGTATGTTTGCTTTCATTTTAGTTTGGGTTATGTTCTTGTGCCACAGTTGTTTTCTCGTCAATGGTGTTCTTACTTCCTTATTTTCAAAGCGCCATCACCGTTTATCCCTGTTTCTCTTGTGTTTTGTTTGTTTGTTTGTTTGTTTTCAGAAAGTGTTATTCCTCAGCTGAATTTATGACCTCCTTTCCTCAGTTTCAGGAATGCTGGAGCACGAAACCATCCAAGGTGTGTCCGGGGTGAAACCCACCGGCCTGCGCAAGAGAACCTCGAGCATCGCCGACGAAGGGACCTACACCTTGGATTCCATCATCCGTCAGCTGAACACCTTCCACTCCATCATGTGCCAGCACGGCATGGATCCTGAGCTGATCAAGCAAGTGGTCAAACAGATGTTCTACATCATTGGGGCCGTGACCCTCAACAACCTTCTGCTGCGAAAGGACATGTGCTCCTGGAGCAAAGGAATGCAGATAAGGTGGGGAGTCCTCTTTCGGAATTTTAAGTCCTTTGAGACACATTTCTTGGCTGAGCAGGGAGTTATTTCGAATCAGCTGATCGTTTCGTGTTCTTAACCCAAAGGTCTTACTGGGCTGTTTATCAAAGCAGGCAGGTCTCTAGCTGTGAAGGTTGGCCTCCATATTTCTATGCGGAATGAATGAATGATGCATGAATGAGTATTTCCGAAAGCATCCCTCGGATAAACAGTCACTAAACAGGGCAGTCAGTAAGCAAAGGCTGCCTGTAGTTTGAACTCTAACGTTACGCTCTAAATGGGATATCCTGCCAAATAACTTTCTTTTCATATGCTGATGAATAGAATAGAATAGAATAGAATAGAATAGAATAGAATAGAATAGAATAGAATAGAATAGAATAGAATAGAATAGAATAGAATTCTTTATTGGCCAAGTGTGATTGGACACACAAGGAATTTCTCAGTGTACATAAAAGGCAAGATACATTTGTCAAGAATCATAAGGTAAAACACTTAATGATAATCATAGGGAACAAATAAGCAATCAAATCATATTAGGAAACTGTCAATATAAATCGTAAGGATACCAGCAACAAGGTTACAGTCATAGTCATAAGTGGGAGGAGATGGGTGATAGGAACGATGAGAAGATTAATAGTAGTACAGACTTAGTAAATAACAACAACAGTCATTGATTACATTTAAACGCCGCCTGATTCTTGGCTGTTCTTGGTGACTTACAAATTGTTAGAAATGGGAAAAAAACCCCATAAAAGGATAGTGCGGGCAGGGAAAGCACACAAATAGTCTATTGACTAGCCCAGGGGTCAGCAACCTGTGGCTCTGGAGCCGCTTGTGGCTCTTTCACCTCTCTGCTGTGGCTTCCTGTCACTCAAAATATGTGTCACAACCGCCAATGTGCAACACCCGCTATCATGGGATTTATTGAGCTTTTCAACCCCCGGTAGGCCAACCATGGATAAATCCAAGAAAAGAAAAGCTTCAGAAGGAAATAGAGCGTTTAATTCAACTACGTATGCTAGTTTTGTGGCCACTTAAGAAATAGTCAGGCACGGGAAGGGTTTTGTGGCTCCCGGTGTTTTCTTTTCTGTGGGAAACGGGTCCAAATGGCTCTTTGAGTGCTTAAGGTTGCAGACCCGTGGACTAGCCTATTTAAAAATCAGAATTGCTAAACAGACTAGTATTTTTTTTTTTGTCTGAATCAAACCGTTTCCCCCGCTAACTATAAAAGAACACAAATCGATGGGAAAAAAATTCCCTCTATCAAATTTCACACCAGAAAAAGTAGGAATTAGGGAATTTTCCTTCCGTGTTTAGTCTTCTAAAGGTATTCTGAGCATTCTTGTCCACCACAAAGAGCTTCTGTTTCCCTCGTAACAAACATTTTTGTTAATAATTAACCGAGTACCTCTTGAAGGGCTACTGAGCAAGCATGCTTTTAAAAGAGCCTTGATAGTACAGTGGTTTAGTGCACCCTGTTATCTACGCTTTGCCCAAAAAGGTTGCAATTTCAAAGCACGATTGGCGCATGTGCTCCTCCTTGAAAAGCTGCAGATGGGAAACTGAGCCTTGGTAGTACAGTGGTCTAAAGCACCCTGTTATTAAGAACAGCTGCCTGCAATTACTGCAGGTTCGAATCTCGCCAAGGCTCAAGGTTGACTCAGCCTTCCATCCTTTCTAAGGTAGGTAAATTGAGGACCCAGTTTGTGGGGGCAATAAGATGACTTTGTATAAAATATACAAAAGTATGAAGGCTATTGCTTAACGCATTGTAAGCCGCCCTGAGTCCCCAGAGAAGGGCGGCATATAAATCAAATTAAAAAAAAAACAAAAAAACGATTTCCACTTAGGCAGGCTGACTTTAAAAAGTTGTTAAAGTTTTTGATTTTTTTCTCCCCCAAACACATCAAACCTGTAGGTACAATGTAAGCCAGCTGGAAGAATGGCTTCGTGACAAGAACCTGATGACCAGCGGTGCGAAGGAAACCCTGGAGCCCTTGATCCAGGCTGCTCAGCTGCTACAAGTGAAAAAGAAGACCGATGAGGACGCAGGGGCCATCTGCTCCATGTGCCACGCATTGACTACTGCACAGGTAACCCTCTTCTGGGACAAGAGCAAGAAAGAGGATGAGGGGGCTGGAGGCTAAAAGGTATGAAGAACGGTTGCAGGAACTCCGTATGTCTAGTTTAATGAAAAGAAGGACTAGGGGAGACAGGATAGCAGTCTTCCAATATCTCAGGGGCTGCCCCAAAGAAGAGGGAGTCAAGCTATTCTCCAAAGCACCTGAGGCCAGGACAAGAAGCAAAGGGTGGAAACTAATCAAGGAAAGAAGCAACTTAGAACTAAGGAGAAATTTCCCGACAGTGAGAACAATGAATCAGTGGAACAACTTGCCTCCAGAAGTTGTAAATGCTCCAACACTGGAAGTTTTTAAGAAGATGTTGGATTTGTCTGAAGTGGTGGATTAGGGGACTGGAGGCTAAAACCCATGGAGAACGGTTGCAGGAACTGGGTATGTCTAGTTTAATGAAAAGAAGGACTAGGGGAGACAATGAGAGCAGTCTTCCAATATCTCAGGGGCTGCCCCAAAGAAGAGGGAGTCAAGCTATTCTCCAAAGCACCTGAGGGCAGGACAAGAAGCAACGGGTGGAAACTAATCAAGGAGAGAAGCAACCTAGAACTAAGAAGAAATTTCCTGGCAGAACAAATTAATCAGTGGAACAGCTTGCCTCTAAAACAGTGTTTCTCAACCTTGGTAGCTTGAAGATGGGTGGACTACAACTCCCAGAATCCCCCAGCCAGCAACGCTGGCTGGGGGAATTCTGGGAGTTGAAGTCCACCCATCTTCAAGCTTCGAAGGTTGAGAAACACTGCTCTAGAAGTTATGGGTGATCCAATACTGGAGGTTTTTAAGAAGAGGTTTATTCTCTTCTTAAATGGATAACCATTTATCTGGAATGGTTTAGAGCAGGGGTGTCAAACTCGATTTCATTGAGGGCCACATCAGGGTTGTGTTTGATCTCGCGGGGGTGGGGGGGGGCAGGCTAAGCATGGCCAAGGTGGGTGTGGCCAGCTCGACGTCACTTGTGTTGGGGGCCCCTATGGTGGCCCAAGCACTCTGCCAGCAAAAATGGGATCCCGAGCTCTGTTTCGGCTGCGATGGCCTCCTGCAACCCTCTGCCAGTGAAAACGGAGCTTGGGAGAGTCGCACGTGGTCCTCCCAAGCTCCGTTTTCACTATCAGAGGCACTGCAGGCCAGTCCTTTGCTGTTTCCAGGGCTAGATCTAAGCACCCCGCGGGCCGGATCCAGCCCCCAGGCCTTGAGTTTGACAGTTCTAATTTAGACTTTCTTGCTTGAGCAGGAGGTTGGACTACAAGACCTCCAGGGTCCCTCCCAACTGTATTATTCTGTTACACCATCCTGGCTGAGTTGACTGCACATTTCACTTCCCTCTGCCCTTTTGCTTTTCTGGTGGAATTAGCGTTTACTGCTTGCTCAGCTCAGCAGGGTGAGCCATATAACAGTAACCGAGTTGGAAAGGACTTTGGAGGTCATCTAGTCCAACCCCCTGTACTAGGGATTCGAACTGCTGACCTTTCTGATCGACAAGCTCAGCGTCTTAGCCACTGAGCCACCTAGTCAGGTATAAAAATGCAACGATTGAAAAGGATTGAAAAGGAAGAAGCTTTGCAAACAGCTCTGCCAAATGTAGACGACATTGAAGAGAGAGACATTAAAAAACAACGATCTCCATTTTGTTTCCAGGATTTATTTCAAGGAAAAGAACAGAAAGATGCTCTTGGTTCTTTTAGAGGGAAGGATTTATTTTTTTAATCCTTCGGAATTGATGTCTATTTAGTATAATTTTGACCACTTGTGTTCCAATGTTGCTATCCGCTGAAACAGGGTAGACCCAGTGTTGGGATTCAGCTGGTTCCATCCGGTTCGGGCGAATCGATAGTGGCGGCTGCGGGAGGCTCCACCCACTCGCCCGGACATCATAACATCCCATTTCTGACCTCTACACATGCGCAGAAGGTCCTACGCATGCGTGGAGGTGGCACATGTGCTCACATTTGTGAACCGGTAGCAAAGTGAATACCACCCCTGGTATTTTTTTTTTTTTTAATTCCTACAAAGTGATTTAAGATTTCAGGCTGAATATAGATTTCATCTTAGTTAAGAGCGCTCCTATTGCAATCACGCCATGATTAATGTCTCCCGTGACTTAAGTTTTAAAACATTTGTTGGGGGTAAATAGCAGTAATCCGTTTATCTTCCGTTAATCTTCTTCTTTTTTCCTTTTAGATTGTGAAAGTGTTGAACTTATATACTCCCGTTAATGAGTTTGAAGAAAGAGTGTCTGTGTCTTTTATCCGGACAATACAGGTAAATTTTTTTTTGTCTCTTCTCACAGATTGCATCTTCTGATATTACCCTGTTTCCCCAAAAAGAAGACCCAGCAGGAAAATAAGCCTTAACATGATTTTTCAGGATACTCATAATATATGCCCTGCCCCCAAAATAGGCCCCAGTTAAGATCATCAGCCAGACGGACAAATTTTCGTTCCCTATTTCCCTGAAAATAAGACCTAACTGGAAAATAAGCTCTAATGCAGGGGTCTCCAATCTTGGCAACTTTCAGACTTGTGGACTTCAATTCCCAGAGTTCCTCAGCCAGCTTTTTTTTTTTGCTTTAATTTATAAGCCGCCCTTCTCCGGAGACTCAGGGCGGCTTACAATGCATTAAGCAATAGCCTTCATACTTTTGTATATTTATACAAAGTCAGCTTATTGCCCCCACAATCTGGAACCCCAATTGAGCCCCAGATTTCCGTTGCTAAGTGAGACCTTGGCTAAGTGAATTTTGGCCCATTTTATGACCTTCCTTGCCTCCGTTGTGACATGAATGACTGCAGTTCTTTAAATTAGTGACGCGGTTGTTAAGTGAATCCGGCTTCCCCATTGACTTGGCTTGTCAGAAGGTCGCAAAAGGGGGTCACGTGACCCCAGGACACTGCAGCCGTCATAAATATGAGCCAGTTGCCAAGCATCCGAATTTTGATCACATGACCATGGGGATGTTGCAACGGTCGTAAGTGAGAAGAAAGGCCATAACTCACTTTTTTCAGTGCCGTCGTAACTTCGAACGGTCGCTAAGAAAACTGTTGTAAGTCGAGGACTACCTCCATTTAAATAAGATGCTAACAAGGTCATTTCTTCTCTTTGCAGCTGCGTATGCGAGACAGGAAGGATTCTCCTCAACTCCTAATGGATGCTAAGCATATCTTCCCGGTCACTTTCCCGTTCAACCCTTCCTCTCTCGCATTAGAAACTATCCAGATCCCAGCGAGTTTGGGCCTAGGATTCATCACTCGGGTCTGAATCAAGAACCAGAGTTAAGCTGTCGACCATCAGTTTCTACTTACAATCTCTTTAACGATGAAAATAAATAAGAGTCAAAAGCCATGGGGAGGGTTGAGAAGGAATAGAGGGAAAAAGACTGGAAGGGAATCGTGTAGATGCTGTAAAATCGCATTGCCGAAACCCGGAATGCGTCACCATTCTCTCACCACCGGAAGCTGATAGAAACGCATTTGCGCATTTGTACAAATTCACTCGTCCCGTGCTGAGGCCTACCTAAAGCTTTTCAGGTTAAGAAAAAACATCAGTACACACCTTAATGTTTCTCCCACCTCCCACCCCCACTTGGTTGCAAGCTGTCTTATATTTGCATTGTAAACCAAAAACAGTCTGTGACTGATAAATCACGATGGGTTTTCTTTTTTTCCTTTCCACGTTAAGATTAAAAAAAAAAAATTATAATGTGCCTCTGGTGGCAAAAAAGAAAAGAGTGTGAAGAGGAGTATTTTCCGTTTTAACGGCTCTGAGAACCCCTCCCTATATTCTGTATTTCACACGTACACTTATTATTAATTTTTTTTTTTGGTAGAAAACAGTCACCAGATTGTTTCTGTGTCTCCACTGAGTGGAACGGTGTCATTCCAGTGCGATGGTAGTGAGTGTGTTACCTCCAATCCATAATGTGTTCCTGATTCTCGTGTTGGTCAGGAAGCTAAAGCTGAGGATTTGTTAAAGCTCCTTGTAAGATGTTTCAGCATATTAAAGTCACAAGTGATTTGCCAGTTATCGGGGAACAACCAGGAGCTAAAACCAGGTGCGATTTTCAGAGAAGGATGGAAATATTTAGGGGTAGCTTCTGTGTATGTGTGTATAAACACAGACACATATATACATATATAAATATATATATTTCAAAGACCTGAAAATTTAACAAGAGACGGGCAACATACAGTATCACTCATCAGGCATTTTGCCTGTACAAACCATAAAAACCATTGAAATAAATAGAAATAGTCATACTCTTAGAAAGCACCATTCATTAGGACAAGGTTAAATAAGTTTTTGTTTTAATAGGTTTCAACCTGAGAGATAATTGATCAAATCAGTTGATTGCCTCCCTATTTAAGTCAGTGTGTGGCATAAATGGCGAATTAATGAAAAATATTTTGATTTACATTCTGGTACAATAGAGCTGCTTATTAGTACTGTTTTCAAACCATATCACAATTGTTGCAGTCTGTGGTGTTCTTTTAAATGTACAATACTTTTTAAAGGAGCAGAAATGCAGGTTTATAAAATCACTGTAACTTTAATAGTCCGGTCTTTTAATAAGATTTATGCCAGTGTCAAGAACTGGAAACGATAATTTAAGCACAATCTCAGAAACTGGAACCCGTTTTCTAAAGTCAAAAGAACCAACCCAACAATATTATATTTTATATTTATTTATTGTTTTGGTATATGTTGCTTTTCATTTTTTTTATTTGCCGGATGTGTAATGAGAGAGTGTAATATTTATTTTGGAGGTTGGGGAAGAGGTTTTTTTTAATAGGGAAAGGGTTCATCTAAAATACACCTCAAACATTTAATCCTGGAAAAGAAGCTATTCCCCTACCATTAGCACCACTCCCAATCTTAGGATTTTCTTAAAAGCTTGCTCCACATTCATTTTTTTAAAAATGTAATGCTATCCCTGATTTGGACCCATTTTATTAAAAAAATAAAATAAAAAGGAAATATTCATGTTTTGTTTCCATGGGAACATTTCATTTGGACACATTATGAATATAATCTGATGAAAAGATTTTGCCGAAATCTCTCAGGCTGCAGATACAATAGTTGTCATGATTTTCTCCAGTGTGAAGCTGACATTTTGAAATATTTGTGGACCTTCACTTAAAAGTTCTCCAGGCTCCCTTAAAATAATAATAATAATAAATTAAAAAACCAGGTACGGTCAGTGATGATCAGAAATACAAAAGACGATATTACATATCCTAAGCCTGCCACGCGCAATATTTTAATTTATCCTAACAATTGAATTATGTTTATTACCAAACATATCTCTGCTGTAAATGCACATTATTAAAACGGTCTAGTACTGGACTTAATTTCTCTGTGCACCTAAAAGATGCTGTCACTTGAAACAGGTTTAAATAGGTTTTCATGTGCGAAAGAGATGTGACTGACAGGGACACTGTTGAGGTAAATAAAAGAGGCCTGATTTTGGGGGCCCTCCCCATTCTTTTTGTTTTGTTTTATTGTGGGAAGGGAAGCAAATGCTCTTTGATTTTTTTTTTTTAAAAAGAAATATTCAGGTACTCAAGTATTGCCTTTAATACATGTTCTTTATTTATGATACATTAATAGGTCTTTACTTGAAAATGTGCATTTTCTTTTATAACTGGCACTATGTTTACAAAAGTGACTAAGAGAGTATATGTCCCTCCTAGGATTACTTTAAAATGCTCTATTAAAAGATACACTTCCTCTGTGGCTCTAGCCAGTTGGGGCTTGATACCACAAAGGAGCTGAAAGTTGAGGTCCTAGAGTGGCCATTTCCACCCTAATGGTTTCCTACATGATCTGGACTTTATTCTCATAATCTCCCAGCCACAGGTGTAAACTAGTCAATTTCCTGTTTGTTGTGTGGTCAGTTTCTCTGTGTGTGGGTGTGTGCTGTGCAGTCAAACAATAGGTGTCCAAAACACCCTTCTTGGAGAAGGCGAAAATGCAAAAGAATAAGAGTTTTAACCAGTCATCTTTAGGGCAATAATGGAGCATCAAATAACGTTTCAGAGACTCTGAATCTGCTTTGCTGAACTGGTATCACCATTTGGCATCGGCAATTGGCCTGGGGGGGGTATTTCCCCCCCCCCAAAGTTTTACACTCACGCTCCCAGCGAGATTTGCCACACTAGTTGTGGATTATGAGAGTTCCTGTTCAGAATCTTAGATGGCTACTCAGATGGCAAAATACACTTAACTTCTCAACTCTCACTGGATTCTTAGCATTCTGTGCAACAGACACATCCAGATCTTGGCAGCTTTAAGACTTGTGGACTTCAACTCCCAGAATTCTCCAGCCAGTCATGCTGCATGGGGAATTCTGGGAGTTGGAAGTCCACAGGCCTTAAAATTGCCAAGGTTGGACATCCCTGCTGCATAATGAAAAGGCTGTAACAGAAATTATGTAAGGGGACAGCACTACTTTTAAAATCTAGCAGCCCAATTAATTTTCCCTCCAGGGTATCTTTCTACTGAGCCTCTAGAAGTACTGGAATCCTGCCTTTTCATTTCAACTGAATAATTGTTTTTTTCAAGAATTTGACAATTCCAAAAGCGATGATGAGATATATGGTTTTTAATTTTTCATTTTGTTTGTATAAAAGCCTTATTGTATCTTGTTTACTAATAAGAGTGATGAATGCCTGTTGGCATTATCCTCCGACTGCGTAATCTGATTAAATATATCTTTCTGTCACATTAAAACCGAATGCTGCTTTCCATGTTTTAAAGGAGTTCCGAGTTTAACTGTGCTCTGTAATTCATCCAACACTTTACATATCAGTATTTTACGTGCAATTTTTATGGGTCTAATATTTTACTGTTACATGCTAGAAAACCAGCTGTTTTCAAGTTAGAATTTGTAGCATCTAAAACAATTCGAGTTTTGCTTATTTTTGCCCTCCCTTTAAAACATGATCATGTTGTTTTAATGTGAAAGTGTTGCCCATCTCTTTTACTTTTAACTGCTATAATTTCCCGTCCTTCCCCCAAGTGTGCTTTTGAAATGTATAGACCCAAAATATTCCTCCAATATTACCTCATTAGGTTTCAGATAGTTTTTGCTTTTCTTCCAACTGCTCCTACAATTGTCATTTTGCAATTGGAAGAATGTTTCTCGCTTAGTCTGGAACAATTTTTGTTTTACGGAGTGTTGCAATCCTGGGCATCTTTTTAAAGCCCCCCAAGAAAATTGCAAGTAAGGATTAAATGCACTGTATTCAAAACACGCTTGCTTTGATCATACAGCTTTTTGCTTGCTTGCTTGTGCTGGACCTATTTGTTTTCAGTGCCCACCCCCAGAATATCCCAAGAGGGCTGGGGGCATTGATTTGTCTGTTTCCATGTGTACAAAGCTTTGTGCATCAGACATCGGTCGCAATAAATTTGCACTATTCATAATAGGTCTTTCCTGCTGATACAAAGGGGTCAGCTTTTGTGGGGCAGGTTGTCCCACAACATCCAATCTCACCCACAGCAGATTTTAGCAAAATAAACAATAATTTCAGGTCTACATACGGATACAGAGTATTCTCGATCCCAAATAATGTGGGTTTTTTTCTCAAAGCACACTCTTCAGTTAGTTTGCTGTCTCAACCTGCTGTATCTTTTTTTTTTCTCCCTTTTGAGACTTTCAAAACTGGACGCATTTCAACTGTTGATTTTCTTTTGTAATCGCTTGATCATTGTCCTTTTAAACTTGCAATTCCTTTTGAAGCAAAAACAACAGGGTTTGAGGTCTTTTACCCACTTAGGCGTAGATAGAAACCAAAATGTTAATCCGAATGACTTAAGCTTGGAATTGTCATGGTGTCTGACATAATTAATAAATGTATGCTTCATAAATGCTGTATCTTTAGAAGAAATGTCCAAATAAAAGGAAACACTAAAAAGTCTTTTATTTTTCAGTCTCTTGTATGAAAGGTTATCGTTGGAGGGATGAGATTCAGCAATCATGGAAGGCATTTCGGTATCCTATCCATTAACTCATCTCAATGTGCCTTGGCTCCAATAAATGGCTGCCCCTATGAAAATCGATCCTTTAAAGATGCTTTTAAAAAGTCCTATATTCCAAAATGCCATTGCTTGCATTGGATACCTGCATTCTCAACCTTGGTAGCTTGAAGATGGGTGGATTCAACTCCCAGAATCCCCCAGCCAGCAGCGCTGGCTGGGGGATTCTGGGAGTTGAATCCACCCATCTTCAAGCTACCAAGGTTGAGAAACACTGCGCTACAGGAACCAACACATTTGGTATCTGGAACATCTGAACTAATTTTGGATACTTGTTGGAACATCGGGAAATGATGGTTCTGGGCAATTCGAAAACGTGCATACTTTTTTATGCCAGTTTGCTGGGGAGTGGCGGGGGAGGTGATAGGCCAGCTTTGCTGAGAGGCCACTTGTCTTACGTACTGTATATTGGAAGCGGTGACCCTTTTGAGATCTGCATGCAACGAAATTTCATTTTAATGTACGCCGATTAGTGTACATTCAAAGCGACAATCAAGTCTGTCTACCATCTCTACATCCATATCTATCTACCTCTACATCCATGTCTGTCTGTCTCTCTCTCTACATGTCTGTCTGTCCATCCATCCATATCTATCTCTACATCCACGTCTGTCTATCATCTGTCTGTCTGTGTATCTGTCTGTCTGTCTACATTCATGTCTGTCTATCATCTGTCTGTCTCTACCTAGGTAGGTACCTAACCTATTATCTACCTATCTACCTACACACCCTACCCTACCTGTCTGTCTGTCTATCTTAGTGGTGAAATCCAAATATATTTACTACCGGTTCTGTGGGCGTGGCTTGGTGGGCATGGCAGGCGAAGGATATTGCAAAATCTCCATTCCCACCCCACTCAGGGGCCAGCCAGAGGTGGCATTTACCAGTTCTCTGAACTACTCAAAATTTCCACTACCGGTTCTCCAGAACCTGTCAGAACCTGCTGAATTTCACCCCTGATCTATCTATCTATCTATCTATCTATCTATCTATCTATCTATCTATCTATCTATCTATCTATCTATCTATCTATCTATCTATCTACCTACCTACCTACCTACCTACCTACCTACCTACCTACCCACCCACCTACCTACCTACCTACCTACCTACCTTATCTATCTACCTACCTACCTACCTACTACCTTACCTACCTACCTACCTTATCTATCTATCTATCTACCTACCTACCTACCTACCTACCTACCTACATCCATGTCTGTCTACATCTCTGTCTGTCTCTCTCTCTCTCTCTCTCTCCCTTCTTTCTCCATCCATCCATCTCTCCATCCATGTCTCTATCATCTGTCTGTCAATGTCTGTCTGTCTGTCTGTCTCTCTCCCCCTACCTATTATCTACCTACCTACCTACCTCTACATCCATATCTGCCCATCCACCCAACCTACGTATCCTCTCCTGCCCAGCTTCCCTTCGCTGAATTCCCAGCCGACCCCTCCCCTCTTTCCTTCTCCCCGGGCGTCCCGAGGGCAGCTCCCTCCTCGGAGGCGGCCAGCGAGGAGACAAACGTGGCGCTCCGGCTGGGAGGCGGCGGCGCGGAGCCCCACCTCCGGCCGGCGAGAGCGGAGCAGGCAGGGCGCGCACCTTCCCCGCCGCCGCGATGGCGCTGGCGCTGGCCGACCTCTACGCGCAGGTAGGAGGCAGAGGCGGCGCCGGGGGCTCCTGCGGCCGGTCCGCCTTGCGGGGAGCCCCGGCGGGGTCTCCTCGCTCAGCCCCGGGGAGGCTCCGGCTGCGGGCGCGGCTGCCTTCCCTGCCAGCTGGCGAGAAACGGGCAGAGGCCGGCGGGCGGGCGGGAGGGAAGGCGGGCGCCGCGCCGTCCGGCTCAGCCATCCGGGAGGAGGCGGGCGCCGCGGCAGGTGGGACGGAGCCGAGAGGACCGTTTGGAGCGGCGCTCGGCTGGACCGCTTAGCGGGGAGGGAGACCCCGGGCCCTCTCCCTCTCCCTTTTCTTTCTTTCTTTCTTTCTTTCTTTCTTTCTTTCTTTCTTTCTTTCTTTCTTTCTTTCTTTCTTTCTTTCTTTCTTTCTTTCTTTCTCTCTCCCCTCTCTCCCTCCCTCCTTCTTTCCTCGGTCTTCCTCCTTTCCCCCTTTTCTTTCTTTCTTTCTT
Source organism: Pituophis catenifer annectens (assembly GCF_029215685.1). Classification (NCBI taxonomy): domain Eukaryota; kingdom Metazoa; phylum Chordata; class Lepidosauria; order Squamata; family Colubridae; genus Pituophis; species Pituophis catenifer. The sequence continues at coordinate 18,304,983 of NW_027256894.1, read as the reverse complement.
TCTTTCTTTCTTTCTTTCTCCCCTCTCTCCCTCCCTCCTTCTTTCCTCCGTCTTCCTCCTTTCCCCCTTTTCTTTCTTTCTTTCTTTCTTTCTTTCTTTCTTTCTTTCTTTCTTTCTTTCTTTTTTCCTTTCTTTCTTTCTCCCCTCTCTCCCTTCCTTTTCTTTCTTTCTTTCTTTCTTCCTTTCTTTCTCCCTTCCTTTTCTTTCTTTCTTTCTCTCTCTCTCCCTTCCTTTTTTTCCTTCCTTTCTTTCTTTCTCCCTCTCCTTTCCTTCCTTCTCTTTCTTTCTTTCTCCCTTCTTTCCTTCTTTCTTTCCTTCCTTCCTTCCTTCCTTCTTTCTCTCTCTCTCTTTCTCCTTTCTTTCTTTCTTTCTTTCTTTCTTTCTTTCTTTCTTTCTTTCTTTCTTTCTTTTTCCCTTTCTTTCTCCCTTCTTTCCTTCTTTCTTTCCTTCCTTCCTTCTTTTTCTTTCTTTTATTCTCTCTCTCTCCCTTCCTTTTCTTTCTTTCTTTCTTTCTTTCTTTCTTTCTTTCTTTCTTTCTTTCTTTCTTTCTTTCTTTCTCTCTCCTTGCCCCCTCCCTCCCTCCCTCCCTCCTTCCTTCCTTCCTTTCTTCAATTTCCTCCTCCCCTTCCCTCTCCCCCCTCTCTTTCTTTCTTTTGCCACCATCCCTCTATCATCTCTATTTTCCAAACTTTTTCTTTTCCTGTGTTTTGTTTTGCTTTTTCCTTTTCAAGACCCTTCCTTTCCTGGGCATGAGGCCAGTGGGGTCCTAGACATGACTGGTCCAGGAAACCTTTTTCCAAAGTTGCTTCTTTCAGGAGCTGCAACAGACTGACTTGACTGGGCCCTTGAGTGGGCAGCCTCAGGGAAACATTCACACTACACCCTTCCCCTGTTTCCCAAATAAACCCATTTTTCTGGGTTTGCCCCTCCCTCCCCTCCCCCAATAAAATAACCAAATGTGCTGCTTTTTCCCACATGCTAAACCAGGGAGGGGAACACTTCTAACCAAGGTAGCCAGTCTTGATATGTTGTGTGAATCCATCTCCTTGGCTTTTTACCTGACTTGATTACACGTATTATGCAAATCTGGTTGTGGTTTAAAAAACTCTCTCGAAGCAATTTCAACCCTATCTAATTTCAACCATATCGTTTGGGGGGTGGCACAATCCCAGCAAACCTGAAGTTAAATTGTAGTGAAGCCAGTTGGCAAAATGACTGAACTCCAAAAGCCGTCTGCAGTCCTTTGTTGACTTACGGAGAGAAACTTTATCCCATAATACATTTTGCTAGTCTTTCCAGATTCCAGAGGTGCTACAGGCAGTCCTTGATTTACAACCTTTCATTGAGTGACTGTTTGAAATTACCACATTGAAAAAAGTGACTTCCGACAGTACTAACACAACTATTGTAGCAGTCCCCCTGGTCAGGTGATCGAAATTTGGGCACTTGGCAATCAGTATATATATTTATACAGCCATTTAACCAGTATATATGTTTTGCAGCATTCTTGTGTCATATGATTGCTCTTTGTTACTTATCGGACAGTATCTGTCCAGCAAGGTCAATGGGAGAAGCCAAATTCACTTCACAACTGTGTGATCTGCTTAACAGCTGAAGCGATTTGCTTAACAACCATGGCAAAAAAAAAAAAAAAACTAATGGAAAACTGGGTGTGACTTACTTAACAACTGCCTTGCTTAACAGCAGAAACTGTAGTCCTAATTTTGGTTGTAAGTTGAGGATCACCTGTAGAAAGGACCCACGGTGGTAGAGGCGCCAATCCCTCCTTGTGTACCTTGTGGATGCCTTTGGCAATTTATTGTGTGAGTCCAAAAGCATGAGTCATCTGCAGAATTCCTGTTACAGAATTACAGACTTAAAAGATCAGGAAGTCCTTTTGCAGGACCTTAGAAAATCCTTGTTAAAAAAAAAAAGAAAAAAGAACCCAGATGACCTCATGTTTGAAAGCTTCAATTGTGTACTTGCTGATTTTTGTATAGGATTGTGTATTTCTCCAGTTTCAAGACAGGTGTCATGTAACCATGCTGTAGTGCAGAGATCTTCAAATTTGGCAGCTATGCTGGCTGGAGAATTCTGGGAGTTGAAATCCACAACACTTAAAGCTGCCAAGTTTGAAGACCTCTGCTCTAGTGTACCAGTAGGACAGTTTGAATCTCTCGACTTTCTCCAGTCACTCAAGGAATTCTCCAGTTTGCGATGGCGAAAGGGGAAAGCTGGGTGTGAGTCAACATGAAAGTAAACCTGTTGTGTTTATTTGTGAGGCAGGTTCCCAGATCTGTAGGTGGCTCGTAATATTTGCAGATGGAGGCGCCTGGAAGAGTCTGCTTCAAGATCAGATCAAGTTAACATATGTGTCAAAACCATAAAGAGGAAGCCACCTTGTAGTGCAGGGTTTCAGCTCAAAAACCTCTTTTGTGCACAAATCCAAAGGTGCCATTTGTGCAAAGATAGCTCTCCATTCCTTTCAGCAAGTGGGCTGTGGACTTCAATCCCCAGAATTCTCTACCCCTTTGACTAGAGAATTCTGGGAGTGGAAGTCCACAGAGTCCATCCATTGATTTCTTTCACAATCATTGAAAGGCGAGCAAGGCCATCTCCATATTGGTTGGGATCATACGCAACATTGCAAGTGTGCGTCTGGTTTAGTACGGTGTTTTTTTTCAAACTTGCAATCTTTAAGGTGTGTGGACATCAACTGGCTGGGGAATTCTGGGAGTTGATTTCCGCACGTTGCCAACTTTGGGAAACACTCGTTTAGTGTATGGTATGAACCTAGCTATATGTACATTGCAGAGGTGGGTTTCAGCAGGTTCTGGCCGGTTCTGGAGAACCGGTAACGGAAATTTTGAGTAGTTCGGAGAACCAGTAAATGCCACCTCTGACTGGCTCTGCCCCCATCTATTCTCTGCCTCCCAAGTCCCAGCTGATTGGGAGGAAATGGGGATTTTACAGTATCCTTTCCCTGCCACGCCACCAAGCCACACCCACCAAGCAATGCCACGCCCACAAGCCACACCCACAGAAGTAAAAAAATTTTTGAAACCCACCACTGGTACATTGCAGATTAAACTTGGCACTTAACTAATATTTATTTCCAATATTGTCTAAGACTGTTTATTTTTATTTTTTTATTTTCTGGGCTCCAATATCACTGCAGATGGGGACTGCAGCCAAGAAATTAAAAGACGCTTGCTCCTGGGGAGGAAAGCTATGGCAAATCTAGACAGCATACTAAAAAGCAGAGACATCACCCTGCCAACAAAAATGCGTATAGTCAAGGCTATGGTTTTCCCGTTGCAATGTATGGCTGTGAAAGTTGGACCATAAGAAAGGCTGATACAATGATGTTTGAAGGGAAAAAGGCCTTTTCAACAATAGTAGACATATGAATTTATACATTCAAAAGCAAACTGTTCAAGTGGAAACTTTCAAAGTTTAATTCATATAGTATAGAATATTATAAGCCTCTAAACTTAAATGTTTAAAAGTTAATCTTAAAGATAAATACCTCTATCCCACTTCAAGTTAATGGATGTCAATGCCAAATTTCTCACAGTAGGAAAGCAACATTTTTAAAAATCCTATGCCCCCCCAAAAATCTATTTTTTGCAGCCTAGAAAATTCTGCTATATTGTCCTTTGGAACTCACTGCAACAAGATTCTTAAAAGCGAATTTAACAGCTGCAATTATGCATTATGGCAGGCAGTGTTTGCCATTTTCATTTTTGCTGATGCTACACTCATTTGTATTTGGGTTTAGCTTGTTTATTTGAGAACAAAATGAAGAGCTCATCAAATCTGTTAAGAATTAAGCCACCAAACACTCCATTGATGTTTGCATTTTTTTTCTTTTCTTGTAGTACAACAGAGTTTGGATCCCCGATGCTGAAGAAGTTTGGCAGTCTGCTGAAATTACAGCTAATTATAGGCCTGGAGACCATCTTCTTCACCTCCAGCTGGAAGACAGCACAGTGAGAATAAAGAATTGGTATTTCTAAACAGGCGGTGGTAGACTGGCAACACATAAAAATATTATTAAAATATTGGCTTATCCATTGGACCCAAGATACGCTTTGGTTGTAAAGATAGCAGATATATCTTCAGAATAAATAAAGAATACATGGTATTTTCCAAAGCAACAGAACAGGAAGCAATGGATGGAAACTAATCAAGCAGAGAACCAACCTCAGAACAGAATAGAATAACAGAGTTGGAAGGGACCTTGGAGGTCTTCTAGTCCACCCCATTGCTTAAGCAGAAACCCTATATAATTTCAGACAAATGGTTGCCCAATCTCTTCTTAAAAACTTGCAGTGTTGGAGCATTTGCAACTTCTGGAGGCAAGTTGTTCCACTGGTTAATTGTTCTAACTGTCAGAAAATTTCTCCTTAGTTCTAAGTTGCTTGTCTCCTTGATTAGTTTCCACCCATTGCTTCTTGTCCTGCCTTCAGGTGCTTTGGAGAATAGCGTGACTCCCTCTTCTCTGTGGCAGCCCCTCAAATATTGGAACACTGCTATCATGTCACCCCTAGTCCTTCTTTTCATTAAAGTAGACATACCCAATTCCTGCAGTGCTTTATTGTTTTTTACATTGTGGTGACCAAAACTGAATGCAGTATTCCAAGTGTAGTCTTACCAAAGCATTATAAAGTGGTATTAACACTTCATGTGATCCTGATTCTATCCCTCTGTTAATTCAGCCTAGGACTGTGTTGGCTGTTTTGGCAGCTGCAGCACACTGCTGGTTTATATTTAAGTGATTGTCCACTAAAACTCCAAGATCTCTCTCACAGTTACTTCTATTGGCCAGGTACCACCTATGCTATACCTGTATAGCTAGGTATAGAACAGGGGTCAGCAACCTTAAACATTCGAAGAGCCACAAAGGTCCTAACCGGAAGTCCCCATTCAATTCTGGAGCAGACCGGAAATCCGGTTCCCCCATCATAGTCTCCTCCTAGCACGGCATCCTTTTTCCTCTGCTGACCGGAAGTCCGGTTTCCCCACCATAGAGTCTCCTCCTAGCGTGGCATCCTTTTTCCTCTACCTGTCGTAACTGAAAGCCCTATCAATTGTGGAGCTGACCAGCAACAGGGAGCTGCAGCAGAGGGATGAAAGAGCCACATGCAGCTCCAGAGCCACAGGTTGCTCACCCCAGGTATAGAGCTAAGGAGAAATTTCCTAACAGTGAGAACAACTAATCAGTGGAACAACTTGCCTGCAGAGGTTGTGAATGCTCTAACACGGCAAGTTTTTAAGAAGAGATTGGGCAACCATTTGTTTGAAATGGGAGAGGGTTTCCTACTTGAGCAGGGGGTTGGAGTAGAAGGCCTCCAAAGTTCCTTCCAACTCTGTTATTCTGTACCTTGTAATATTATTTTTTTGCTTGGCTTACTCACAGGAGCTGGATTACCCTGTGGATCCTTCTGCTTTGCCACCTTTACGAAATCCGGACATTCTCGTTGGAGAAAATGACCTCACAGCCCTTAGCTACCTCCACGAACCGGCTGTTTTACACAACCTTAGAGTTCGCTTTGTGGAGTCCAGGCTGATCTACACCTATAGCGGTAAATACTATGGGTCGATCCACGTTGCATCTAGGATTCTGAAGAAAGCTCGGTGCAACTCTAAATTCTCTACTGTGTGTCATCCCCAGGGATAATTTTGGTCGCCATGAACCCCTACAAAGAGCTGCCAATTTATGGGGATGCCATCATTCATGCTTACAGTGGTCAAAATATGGGAGATATGGATCCCCATATCTTTGCGGTGGCGGAAGAGGCTTACAAACAAATGGCAAGGTACGTTTTGATCAGTGTCCTGGGATTAACCTTGGTGAAGATTGGCCCCTTCCTGCCTCTCCCTGTAAACTTTGAAGGACGTAGAAAGAGACTCTTAGAGTCCATAAGAGATTATGGAAGGAGGTGTAGGAGATGACTAGGCAGAGCCCAAAGGCGGGGTCAAACACTTCATCAGTATGGAATCCTTATGTAGTCACAAGTCCAGCCCCCTGTGAATTCTGTTGACTCTTATCTACCCTGTTTTCCCCAAAATAAGACATCCCCTGATAATAAGCCCAATCGGGTTTTTGAGCACATGGCAATAAGGCCAAGCGCTTATTTCAGGGTTCAAAAAAATATAAGACAGGGTCTTATTTTCGGGGAAACACGGAAGCACCAATTTGTCTTGACTGTTAGTACAGTAGTGTATAGGTAGCATATGCAGGTAATCCTCGAGTTCTGACCATAATTGAGCCCAACATTTATGTTGCTAAGTGAAACATTTGTTAAGTGAGTTTTGCCCCATTTTACCACCTTTCTTGCCACAATTGTTAAGTGGATCATTTCATTTGTTAAGTTGGTAACACAGTTGTTAAGTGAATCTGGATTCCCCATTGACTTTGCTTGTTCGGAAGGTCGCAAAATGCGATCACGGGACTCCAGGACACTGCAACCGTCATAAATATGAGTCAGTTGCCAAGTGTCTGGCAGCATCCCCACGTGAGACCGTGGGGATGCTGCAATGATTGTGTTGTGACCCTGGCCCTGGAGGCTGATTTATCTTCGCATGCTGAGTCGGAGGATGATATGGAGGAGGAGGAAGCTGTCACGAGCTATGTGCCGGAGGGGCCATCTTCACTGGTGAGTCAGCAAGAACTGACAGTTGCTGACGTGCCTCTGGAGCCCAGCCAAATTGAGGAGGAAACAGAGGCCGGTAACGACGAGGGGGAGCCCCTATTGGATGCAAGAGAGAGACGTAGGAGACATCGTAGAGAACAGCTATTGCCACATCCCAAGAGGTGTGGTCAGGAGACGTAGGGCCACACCCTACAAAGTATAAAAGGGGTGTGGCTGGACCAGAAAGGTGTGGTGAACAATTTGTTGGCATTTTGGATGCAGTGGATTTACAACTGTTGGTTTGGAGTTTTTTGATAAGAGTCTGCATTCCTGCATTAACCTGCTGGCCATCTGCCAAGACCTTTGGAACATTGCCTGGTAACTATTGGACTGATATACACTTTGGAAGAGAACTATTTATTAAAGGGCCAGCTTCATTCTCTTTAGCCTGCGTTTGTTCCTGCCGGGCTATTTGAGCCTCTGCAAGGCCACTCGTGGGAAGGGACAGAACAGATTGTAAGTGTGAAGAACAGTCATAAGTCACTTTTTCCAATGCCGTCGTAACTTTGAATGGTCACTAAATGAACTGTTGTAAGTCGACTACCTGTAACAACCTTTTTATGCTTTGAACTCAACTCCTGTTCCTGGTTACTTGTGCCTGACAGGAGATAAGAAAGAAATTAGTCTCTGATAGCCAAAAATCAGGAGCCTGGCGGCACATTTTCCAGATAACACAATTCATTAAAAGAGTCACCCTGTGGTTAGATGCAGCTCGCTCCACCAGGAGGGTTAGGGTTAAGGCCAGACCAGGAATAATGGATGAAAACTGATCAAGGAGAGATTCAACCTGGAAATGAGGAGAAATTTTCTGACAGGGAGAACAATCAACCAACCAAACTTGCCTTCAGAAATTGTGGGAGCTTCATCACCGGAAGCTTTCAAGAAGAGACATGACAGCCATCTGTCAGAAATGGATTAGGGTCTCCTGTTCGAACAGGGGGTTGGACTAGATGACCTACAAGATCCCTTCCAACTCTGTTATCCTGTATCGAGTCTCAAGTTCAAACAAGGGCAAAATAATATCTTCGGTCTTTTGAGGATGCTCTCTGGCAGATCCCAAAGGAACCGTTTGCAGAAATGAGGTTTTATCAGCACGATGGAGTGAGAGATGATGGCACTTACTTCCCAGCAGAAAGTTTGAGGTCATCCCAGGCTAACACAATGAGTTTTTCACACACGATAGCTGTGAATTGAAAAGGTACACCCGTCTCACACGTAACTTGGGTTTCCATAGCCAGCCTGCCTTCTGGTCCTTTATCGTTGTCTTTACCCCAATTTAAATCTCCTGTCAGTTCAGCTACTCCGTCTAGCCAATGAAATGAACGGCAGCTCACAAAACCTTCATGCCTAAAAGTTGTGGGGTTGGAAAAGACGCAACTAGGCTCTTGATTTAGAGTCAATAAAGTGATCACGCAAGCATTTTCATTGATTTCTTTTTTTTTTTTTTTTTGGAGCCCAGAACAATTTTTAAGATTTACGGTATATCAATCACACTGAAATATCTTTGTATCATGGTGATACCGCCTTAGACGAAGTTGGAATCTAATGTAAAAGAAACATAATGATATTTGAAGAATATATTTTCTAGCTTCCTTATTTTGATGATGATGATGATGATGATGATGATGTAATGATCTTCTCTAGGAACGACCGAAATCAATCAATTATTGTAAGTGGGGAATCAGGAGCTGGCAAAACAGTTTCTGCTCGATACGCCATGAGGTATTTTGCGACGGTCAGCAAATCCAGTAGCAACACTAAAGTTGAGGATAAAGTGTTGGCATGCAATCCGATAACTGAGGTAAATTATTTTATTATTAAATTTGTATCACATCTTTATTACTTTATAGGTGACTCAAGATGGCGAATGTACTAATATTCCTTCTTCCTCCTACCCTGTTTTTCCCCAAAATAAGACATCCCCTGATAATAAGCCCAATCGGGCTTTTGAGCGCATGGCAATAAGCAATCATTTCAGGGTTCAAAAAAATATAAGACAGGGTTTTATTTTCGGGGAAACACGGTATTTTCTTAACAATGACCCAGTGAGTTGGGTTGGGCTGAGAGAGAGTGATTGGCTCAAATTCTTCCAGCTGGTTTTCATGGCAGCGGCTGAACTAGAACTCACAGTGTCCTGATAATTTAGCCCAAAGTCACCGAGCCAGCTTTCATGCCAGAGGTGGGACTAGAATTCACCGTCTCCTGGTGTTTGGTCCAAAGACACCAGCTGGCTTTCATGCCTAAGGTGGGACTAAAACTCCATCTCCTGTTCATTGGCCCAATGTCACCTAGCCAGATTTTATGCCTAAAGTGGGACTAGAACTCACCGTCTCCTGGTCATTGGCCCAATGTCACCTAGTCACCTTTCATGCCTAAAGTGGGATTAGAACTCACCATCTCCTGGTGATTGGACCAATGTCACCCCGCAGGCTTTCATCTCTAAGGCAGGACTAGAACTCACCGTCTCCTGGTTTCTAAGCCAGCACCTTAACCAATAAACCAAACCTAAATGTTTCCTGACTGAATCATCTAATAGAAATAGCCACTTCCAATTTAAAACAATTTCATCTTTTGTGCAGGCGATTGGAAACGCTAAAACTACTCGCAACGACAACAGCAGTCGTTTTGGAAAATACATGGAAATCAGTTTTGATAAGAAGTACCAGATCATTGGGGCAAACATGAGAACATACCTGCTCGAAAAATCTAGAGTTGTTTTTCAGGTTAGTAAAAATTTACAGTGAAATCAGTGCGTTTCTACTAACTTCAGACCCAGCAATGTTTCTTGCCTTCTGGAGACGCTCTCAAGGTTTATGTCTAGCCAGCATAGTGCTCAGGAGCAATGTTGTTTCAGAGATGGCCTTAAAAAACTTGAAAAATCAAAACAAAACTTTATTTTTTGTTATAAGATTTCAAAATATCTGAATTTTGAGAAAAGTAGGAGGGGGAAAAATGTTTTTGTAAATGAATTGAATACCTTATTGATATATTAAGAGAATTTTTAAGGTCTGAATGCTTAATATTTGTTAATGGTTTTAAAACTCTTAGAGTTATTGGATTATATGCTACTTTGAGTCTATAAAAAGGGAGGTTGATGAAATTGTAAAAGGGGAGTTAAGGGGTCTTGGGAGCTATTAAATCATGCAGTTAGCTAGTTTATTTTAGCGAATGTTTGGTGAAATCTATGCCCTGTTTTTGTTCTGGGAAGTCGGGGGTGGGGGGTGGTGAGGAGGGGTTGAAGATTGAGTTTGGAGATGGATTATGGATTAATTTTTTTTTTCTTGATGATAGTTCGAATGATTGCTTATATTGTATACTTGTTTGATCATAAAATAAAACTTTAAAAAAAAACTTGAAAAATCAAAAGTTTTAAAAAACATTTTGTTCCTTCATATGAACAAAATAAGAATGAAAGAGAACAAAATTGCTTTGGGGGTTTCTAGCATTGTTCAGAGGCATTGTTATTAAAATAGAATAATTCAAGATGCTTCCTCTTGTTTTTCAGTGGAGAAGTGAAAAGCATTATTGGAGCAAGAGCTTTGGCTAAAGCTCAAAACCACTTTTGTCTGAGAGGCTAGCAGGTTGCACAATTTAGCAATTGGTTAAATTGGGGTGGGGCGCGGAATTTTAGAAGCTTCCCACTGCATTGCACACATCAGTTTCTGAATAACCCACATCAAAGAAACTTGGGCGGCCTTCTGTCTCTAAATTTTGAAATTATTTCAAGGTTGATTATTTATTGATACTCATTTTTTAAAAAAAAAATTCCAAAGGGTTAAAAGACAAATCAAAAGAAGGGAGGGAGGGAGGGAGGGAGGGAGGGAGGGAGGGAAGGAAGGAAGGAAGGAAGGAAAGAAGGAAGGAAGGAAGGAAGGAAGGAAGGAAGGAAGGAAGGAAGGAAGGAAGGAAGGAAGGAAGGAAGGAAGGTAGGTCAGACTCAAGAAATGAAAAAAGAGAAAGGGAAAAAAACCTATAAGAAATATAATGACTTCAGACCTTCTTTTCAGTTACAATTTTATAGTCCTTCCTTCCTCTTAGAAGCTTCCTCTTCAGCCCTTCATCTTTACATCTTTCTTAATCTTCAAATCCATAAATCAACATTTCATTTCTGTCAGCAAACCGTCCGAACTATTTCTAGTTTTATCTTTTTCTTCCTTTCATTTGCAGTCAGAAAATGAAAGAAATTATCACATATTCTATCAGCTGTGTGCATCGGCTCAGAGACCCGAATTTAAGCATCTTCAGCTGGGTATGTTACCTATCGCCTAACAGATTCATCTCTTTTATTGCTTTATTATATCAGTTTGGTGCGTAATTCACAGGGGAGGATTCCGTTCTTTGTTTGGGGGCATCTTTATAAGACTGAATGTTCTCATGTGGGCAGAACATGCTCCCAGTTTGGTAAACCTCACCAGGCTAATTATTAAAGGGATTCGTTAAAGCATCATAAGAGTTGTAAATAACCTTTTGAATTAGAAATCGATCGGAATCTTTAAGCAAAGCATTTTGGAGATGGGGAAGACTTATTGCGCATAATGGCTTAATGTTAACCCTGATTTCATAAACCCCACAATCCAGTAGTGAAATCTGAATCGGTTTACTACCAGTTCGCTGCCTGCGCATGCCCGCCATGCGCTAACACACATGCACAGTACACACCAAAAGGAGGCTTCGGAAGGTAAGTAGAACAGCTGGGAGGGAATCAGCTGTGGCACGCGAGCTTGGGAAACCTTTTTAAAAACTTTTTTAAAGCATTTTTTACTACCGGTTCTCAGAACCGGTAGTAAAAAATGCTTTAAAAAATTTAAAAAAAGGTTCTGACGATCACAGCTGTGGCACGCGATCATCGGAACCTTTTTTTTTTTTTAACTTTTTAAAGCATTTTTAACTACCCGTTCTGGAGAACCGGTAGTAAAAAATTGCTTAAAAAGTAAAAAAAAAAAGAAGTTCCGAAGATCAGCTGAGTGACGCGTGATTGTTGGAAATTTATTTTTTTTACTTTTTAAGCATTTTTTTTACTACCGGTTCTCTGAAACTGGTCGTTAAAAATGCTTTAAAAAGTAAAAAAAAAAAAAGTTCCAACAATCGCGCGTCGCTCAGGTGATCTTCAGAACTTTTTTTTTTACTTTTTTTTTTAACTACCGGTTTGGTGAACCAGTAGCATTTTTTAGCATTTTCTTCTTGGCTGAAGAGATTGCAGAAAAAATTCTTTTAAAAGCCTCTGACCCATTCCTAGGAGTCTGTTCCTCCATCGTCAGCATATCTGATTATGTGTTTGCTTTCCACCTGTAGCAAGTGCTGAAGAATTTAATTATACTAACATGGGTAGAAATACCACAATTGAAGGAGTGAATGACTGCGCCGACATGAAGGAAACTCAAAAAACTTTCAACCTGCTAGGTAAGATCTACCAAGTTAGTTGTTAAAAAAACAATTGAAAAATTCTAATATTTATGAAATGCTGTGGCTCCTTCAGTTTCTGATAGCTAGGCAAAAAATTGGCATGCTATCCGATGCATCCTTTTTAAGTACAAAAGGCAAAACTTTCCCTGTCAGTCGTCTCCTATTTTAGGGCACAGTGCTCATCTCTGTTTCTTGAGGAGGGAGCCCGCATTGCCCGAAGATATTTTCCATAGTCATGTGGCCAATTTAGCTGTATGCCAAAGGGACATGGAACACTGTTATCTTCCCACCAAAGTGGTACCTATTTATCTACTCACATTTGCTAGTTTCGAAATGCTAGGTGGGCAGGAGCAAGGAATGGGAACTCACCCCATTCCATGGTGCTCAGGTCTCGAACACCGGCTGTCAGCTTTCCAGTCTTTTAACTGCTGAACCAACATGCCCCATCCTTTTTAGGAGTCACTGAATTTAGGGGACGTCCATCAAATCACACTGTTAATGTAAAAAGGTATTTGTAATCTTAACATCAGAATGGAAGATCATTTTTTGCTCATTTTTCGCTGCAGGCCTGAAGGAAGACTTCCAGAAGGATGTTTTTAAAATACTCTCCGCTATTCTCCATTTAGGCAATGTGCAGATCAGTGCCGCTGGCGATGAAAGGTCGTCTGTTAATGTAAGATTTACTGGCAGAATGTTTTAATGAACAATGCAAGGTTTTGATATGTTTTTTTCCCTTAAATCCCTTAATCTTTGGCTTGTAGGTAGTATGGTACACTCAGCAGGAAGTACCTTGTTGGCTGGGGAATTCTGGAAGTTGAGGTCTATACGTTTTCAAATTACCAAGGTTGAGAAATATTGCTCTAATGATTTTCTCTGGCCCTTTACAAATCTAGAAGGAAAAATAAGCTAAATGTTAAATTCTGCAGAATTGGCACTCAGTTTCAGGATTGTAAAACCTTGGCATATTCTAAATCAGGGGTTGGCAACCTTAAGCACTCAAAGAGCCACAAAGGTCCTAACCGGAATGCCCCCCCCCCCCCGTTCAATTCTCGAGCTATTCCCCGACTATAGAGTCTCCTCCTAGTGCAGCATCCTTTTTTCCTCTGCCGACCAGAAGTACAGTTTCCCCCACATACACCATAGAGTCTCCTCCTAGCACAGCCTCTTTTTTCCTCTACCTGTCATAACCAAAAGCCCTATCAATTGTGGAGCTGACTGGCAACAGGGAGCTGCAGCAGAGGGATGAAAGAGCCACATGCGGCTCCGGAGCCGCAGATTGCTGACCCCTGTTCTAGATATTCTAGGACAGTGTTTCTTCATCTTGATGAATGGTGACCTAGTGGTGAAGGCACTGGCCTCCCAGTCAGAAGGTTGAGAGTTCAAACCTAAGTCAGATGTTTCTCTCCTAGGATGAAAAGAAAAAAAAAATCTGCTGTGAACTCCTTGTAGGTGTCAGGAAGGGCATCCAGCCAGTAAACACTCAGCTCCATTCAGTCATCCCTACTCTACCCTGAATTAAGGGATTACAGGGTTGTTAAAAAAAAGGGGGGGGGGGTTCTTCATCTTAGTAATTTTAAGATGAGAGGATTTCAACTCCCAGAATTCCCCAGACAGTCATGCTGGCTGGGGAATTCTGGGAGTTGGTCCACTCATTGTCAAATTGCTAAGGTTGAGAAACAATTCTAGGAAGTAGAACTGCAAAACCAGGATCTGTGGACTATCAAGCTACTCACTGCATGTTAAAAAAAATATATATTGCATTTTGAAGCTGTAGCAGTTTTGGTGATTGAAATGCCCAGTGACGATAGGTTTCTTCTTTCTGCTTCAAAGGTGGACGACAAACATCTTAATATATTTTGTGAACTCCTGGGAGTCGAAAGCGATAAAATAGCTCAGTGGCTTTGTCACAGGAAAATTATTACTACCTCTGAAACCGTAGTAAAGCCAATGACGAAACTCCAAGCTGTGAACGCTCGAGATGCTTTGGCCAAGAAGATTTATTCTCATCTTTTCGATTTCATTGTGGAAAAAATTAATAAGGCCTTGCATTTTTCAGGCAAACAACATAGCTTTATTGGTGTTCTGGACATTTATGGGTAAGGTGATCTATTTTTCAGAAGTAACCCAGCATGTTTTAAATCCTCTGTTGTACGAGTAGTCCTCAATTTACAACCATTCCCTTTAGTGACCATTCAAAATTACAGCTGTTTTCCACACTTATAACCACTGCAGTATTTCCCCATGGTCACGTGATCAAAACTCAGAGGTTCGGCAACTAGATAGATAGATAGAATAGATAGAATAGAATTCTTTATTGGCCAAGTGTGATTGGACACACAAGGAATTTCTCAGTGTACATAAGAGAAAAGATACATTTGTCAAGAATCATCTACAAATCTGTCATTCTAACATGATATAGTACAAGAATATTGTTAATATCTTTTGCCCCAAAGCAATTTTTCTGCATTGCCTCTCAAACACACTACAAAAAAGGATCATGTCATAGATTTATTTTCCAATCTAAACATCAAAACTTTCTACCATGTATTTCAGATTTGAAACCTTTGACCTGAATAGCTTTGAACAATTTTGCATCAACTATGCCAATGAAAAACTACAGCAACAATTCAACCTGGTATGATATTTTTTAACGGATGTCCGTTAGTTTGGATTAAAATTTGTCCTGAGTTGGTATTCCAGGAAAAAAAAAATTAACTTATTTTTGGCAGTAAAACTCAAAGCTAAAAATGTATTGGTGTGTAGAATTTTTAAAAGATCTGGTTCAGAGTTGCTTATAATTATTCTGCATGTAAAACAACTTCAGTGGCCATGATTATGGAAGTCTAATCCAGGCACGCTTTCACTTGGTTAACCTTAATCTCAAATGTAACATTCCTTTGAAATGCCTATCTTTATACAGCTTGATTATCTTGAGCTGGTGAGAAAGCAAGCAACTAAATCATCTTTGCATGTTCTAAATAGGACAATCTTCAGAAACCCCAATGAATATGTGCAAAGAGGCCATAACTCTTCAACCAGGTGGAGTGAAGAGAGATATATTGTAGATTCGTTTATTTCCACTGAAGAGGAAAAAAGTAAAATGTAATTTGGGAACTAGAATGGAATAGTAAGGTACATCAATAAATAGCTGAATAAGGAAGATGTGATTGTATGAAGAGTGTCGCTCAGAGGATGATGGAGAACATAAATCTTAAAATCTGGTATCTGTGATGGTTGAAAGTTGGGAAGATTATGAGGAACAGAGTCATTTCTTTGAGACTTGGACTGGATAAGTAAAATCTTTATATCCTCTCCAGCCTTACATTCAATCAGGATATTAGATTGGATAATTCTATCATGGTGTGGTTGATGTTTAAATATCTTTTCTCAAAAAGAATTCAGTATTGTTAAGCAGCACTTGAGTTTTGATGTGTGACTCATGAAACAACCGACGATATTTGTGAGATTAAATTGGCAATATCATTTTTTAGCATGTCTTTAAACTTGAACAAGAAGAATACATGAAGGAAAATATCCCATGGACGTTAATTGATTTTTATGACAATCAGCCTGTCATCGATCTGATTGAAGCTAAAATGGGCATTCTAGAACTTTTGGATGAAGAATGCTTGGTAAGTTTCAACGTCTTAATTTCACAAACCCAAATCTAACCTCCCATTTTTTATTTTTTATTTTGCTAATTTTCTTTAAAAATCCTTGCAAAAGGCAGTTTTGCAATTTCGCCATCTTAATGCTTTTTAGCCATATTAGCAAGACGCCTTGCCAACCCAAAATTCATCTTCATCGTTTCTGTCTCTTAAGCCTATTTATGCGGATGCCATTTCCCATCAAAGTAGGACACGAAATATACTTGAAACTGGCAACTCTGGAGTCTGTTAAGCAGAGATGCAGATATAGCCAATTTTGGAGAATTTGCATCTGAGCCAAAAAATGTCTTGGATTGATGAATCAAGCCAGAATCAAATGCTTTATTGCAGTGTGTGGAATCCTACTAACTGCATTTGGTAACTCCAGCTAAGCCTGATCAGTTCAGGATGTTGGTAGTGAAATGTAGCAGCAACAGGTGTTTCTTCCTGCGTGGAAGTTATCCACAAGTTATTTTGGGATATCGCAGTTGTGGCTCAGCCATTTAATAAATCATGACGACTATGAGAAGTCTGAATTCAGTCAGAGAGAAGGATAGAGGTGTTCGAGATTGCAACCCATCTGTTCTGACCTAGGCTTCCCAAGAGCACGAAGCAGACTCATCCCGATAAAACCCTTTTTACTTAATTTAAAGGGAATTCCTTTCAAACAAAGTCCCAGCCAACAGTCTTCCCAGAGATTTCACAACTACAGACCTTTATCAGAGTTGGAGAGCTGCCAAAGCCGATATCTTCCAAATGCTGGAGTAGACAATACTTGGCAAGAAGTCAGGAACAGATCTTTACTCTAATGAATTGATCTAATTGTCTCCTGCAAACTCCCTCCCCTTCGCTCCTCTTTATTCCCTATGGGAGGGGCCATTCACTGTCCACCTGTGGCTTTACTCCTGAGTCGGCCCTTGTTCCTTAGCTGTTCCCTTCTCCTAGCAGCTCTGCGCATGCGCACACTGGGAACAGGCTCCAGCTGTTCTTCTGTCTCACTGATGTCCGACTCTGAAGGCAGCTGATAACTGTCCGACGGCCCTGGCCCCAGCTCTACCTCTGATGCAGAGCCCTCGTCAAAGCCTTCCCCAGACTCCAGGACTGGCCCATGTTCCTCCCAAACCTCCTCACTGTCCGAATCTGCTGCCAGATCCACTGGCCGCTGGTGGACTACAACACTATCTTGCATTATAGAACAAAAAAGCTAAGATGGTTGTGTAGAAAAAGGAGGAGGGAGCACTGTACACAATCTTGTGTTGTATAGAAGAAGTGGGTCATTCAACCAACCAACCAACCACTTTGTTCGTTCAATAAGTATTTTCATTGGTCGCTTCTAATTTTAGATATGCCATGTTTGCTTTTTTCGAAACAGCTACCTCAAGGAACTGACGAAAATTGGCTCCAGAAGCTATATAATAATTTTATGAACAAGAACCCTCTCTTTGAAAAACCAAGAATGTCAAATACTTCTTTTATTATCCAGCACTTTGCTGACAAGGTAAGGTGCTCAATGTGAAAAGATATCAGGGTCCCAACGAAAGAAAACTCCAAGGCCAGGAGTTCCTCAAAGTTCCACTTTATTAGAGATGTCATATTGGCACATCTGGGAAAACCCAAATCTGAAAGCTTCCAGGTTTTCCCCATCCAAAAGAAAGTTTAAGCCCCTCCCACTCCCTCACAAGTCCATCACAAGGTCCAATCAAAGCACCGTCCCAACTGGAGATGTTTCTTAACCACTTCCCTCCAGGTGCAGGGCAAGACGGCCTTGACTCTCTGAGAAAAGAATGTTATTATGACTACATATCACCCCTGCTCCATACAATCCCCTCTCCCAGTTTCCCACAGTAGTAATTGTGGCAGGCCTGAAGGCCCAATGCAAAAGATGGCTTCCATTCCTGACAAAAGAAATGACACCTTTCTATTTCCTAGAATGAAACTTCATCCTTTGTCATGATTTATTCACCTATACGGAGTTAATAAAGTTTCATCCATCTCCACAGAAATGATGCTATTTCTGTAAACAAGGCCATGATTTAAAAGGAGTGAGTGACATGAGCTTCTGAAACAATTTTGCCAATGAGTTATTTTGATTTCTACAGAAGCTTCTCATTTTAGTCCAAACATGCTGTGGATTTTCTAAGATTACGATAGAACGTTTTATTTGGGAATGAAAGGAGAAGTTTGTAGATCTTCCTTCCTTCTGAAATTCATGCCCATATCTCCTTACAAGGAATTATCTAATTGTCTGTGATCCCTTGAAGATCTTGTTTGATCTGGTGGGGTCAGTCAGATTTTTAACTACAGGTTCTCCAAACTACTCAAAATGTCTGCTACCGGTTCTCCAGAACTGGTCAGAACCTGCTGAAACCCACCTCTGTATCTTCACTGCTCTGTGATTGATCATTGTTCCATAATCTTCCTTAAACAGGTAGAATATAAAAGTGAAGGATTTCTAGAAAAAAATCGGGACACTGTATATGAAGTACTGATTGATATCTTGAGAAACAGTAAGGTAAATATATTGTTTTATGATTCCACAATACTTTAGCTATTATAGTTTTGCTAAGCGCAACATTGCAAGATGTCTGGAAATGATCACAGCTAAACACCATCCTTTTTGGATGCTTAAACCTCAAACGGCACAAAACAGGGATGCCTCTGGCAATGTCTGGCCGGAACTGAATGTGTCCATCTGGTCAAGTCATTGTGAGCAGAAAGTTGGCTCCACCAAGCCCTGTGTCAGCCTTGCAAGGTAGACCAAACAGAAAGTAGGGCCAGATGAGCTAAGTCTTTGTTGTTGTTGTTAGTTGCAAAGTCATGGCTGACCCATCGCGACCCCTGGCCTTCCATCGTTCCCAGCATTAGGCTCTTCTCCAGTGAGTCCTTCCTTCTCATTAGGTGGCCAAAGTATTTGAGTTTCATCTTCAGGATCTTGGCCTTCTAAAGAGCAGTCAGGGCTGATCTCCTCTAGGACTGACCGGTTGGATCGCCTTGCAGTCCAAGGGACTCGCAGGAGTCTTCTCCAGCACCAGAGTTCAAAGGCCTCAATTCTTTGGCGCTCAGCCTTTCTTATGGTCCAACTTTCACAGCCATCCATTGCAACTAAGTCTACTTTATTGTAAAGTTGCATGAAGAGAATCTTGCAGGTCTGAAAATACATTTCTTCCCCCATTCGCTTGAAGGGCTGCTTAAAAAGTCACGGTATAAAAATTGCAACTTCGAACGGTTGTTAAATAAACAGTTATTGAATCGAAGACCACCTGTCGTGCTATCTAATTTTAATTTTCATCTCTTTGTAGTTTTGGCTCTTTGCCAACTTCTTCCAGGATGGCCCAGTACCTCTTTCCCCGTTCAGCTCTGCAATCAAAGTTAAGTCTGCAAAAACAGTGATTGTGGCACCTAACAAACAGTTCCGTGCAACTGTTGGAAGTAAGGTATTTTTGTTTTAGATTCAAGTTACCAAGTTTGATAAACAGTGAGATTTAAAAAAAAAAATGCATGCAGGATTGTTCAAGTTCTTGGATCTATTTTCTTACTTTGCCTTAAACAATCTTGGGCTGGGAAGGAATTTGGGGCTCAACTGAAGGGTTGAACAAAGTGGAGCTGAAAGCGGGAGGGGGCTAAAAGAGATATGACAGATGGACCCCCAAAACAGTGGTGGAATTCAAATTTTTTTACTACTGGTTCGGTGGGCATGGCTTGGTGAGCGTGGTGTGGCTTGGTGGGTATGGCAGGGGAAGGATACCGCAAAATCTCCATTCCCACCCCACTCCTGGGGGAAGGATACTGCAAAATCCCCATTCCCTCCCCACTTCTGGGGGAAGGATACTGCAAAATCCCCATTCCCTCCCCACTCCTGGGGGAAGGATATTGCAAAATCACCATTCCCTCGAATGGGGATTTGCCGGTTCTCCGAACTACTCAAAATTTTCGCTACCGGTTCTCCAGAACCTATCATAACCTGATGGATTTCACCCCTGCCCCCAAACCTCCATCCTCCAGGATCATTGAGTTTCTGTACACTCACTTGTTTCGACAATAAGGGCTGTCATTAGTATGAAGCTTGTAATAAATTAAACATATCTTCCATTCATAAACTAGCCGGAAAGATGTTGCTGTATTCTAAAAGTTCAAACAAACTTTTTTTTTTTTTTACTATATTTCAGTTTCGCAGTTCCTTATATTTATTAATGGAGACTCTTAATGCCACCACACCACATTATGTCCGATGCATAAAACCAAATGATCAAAAGTTAGCATTTGAGTGAGTATGAAAGAAAACGTTAGTTTAAATATATATTATATGAGTACGTATAGAATTTATAGATGATGTTGTGTCCCGCCAGCGGAGCTGGCAGCAGATTCGGACAGTGAGGAGGTTGGGGAGGAAGATGGGCCAGTCCTGGAGTCTGGGGAAGGCTCTGATGAGGGCTCTGCATCGGAGGCAGAGAGAGGGCCAGGGCCGGATGCCAGTTATCAGCTGCCTTCGGAGTCAGACATCAGTGAGGCAGACAAACAGCTGGAGCCTGTTCCCAGTGTGCGCATGCGCAGAGTTGCCAGACGAAGGGAACAGCTAAAGAACAAGGGTCGACTTGGGAGTAAGGCCACAGGTGGACGATGGATGGCCAGAGGGAATAAAAGAGGAGCGAAAGGGGAGGGGAGTTTCCAGGAGACAATTAGTTCGCTTAATTGGTTCATGACTCTCTAAGATTCCTTGCCAAGTTTTGAAGATATCGGCCTGGCAGCTCTCCAAGCCAGAAAGGTCTGTGACAGTAAATTCTCCCTTGAAACACTTTGCTGGATGTGAATAAGAAGAATTCACAGTAACTTAATAAAAAGGGTTTTTTGTTAGGACAAGGAGTCTGCTTCATGCTCTTAGGAAGCCTAGGTCAGAACAGATGTTTATGTGCCTGTTCTTAGGAAAATTCCTACGGAATACGATTCAAATTTAGAATAGTATGAGTTGAAAGTTCGTTTTATAAACGAGATGGCTAACTCCAAGGTTGCGAAACCCAGAGCAAAAGGTCCATTAAGGAACAGAAGGGCTGGAAGAAAAAAGCATCAGCATTAAATTATGGGGAAAAGAAAATTGTACCTTCATATTGATAGAAACGATCAATTGTACCTTATTTCTAATGTACATAAAGATGCTTATCTGGCTTTTAGCCAAGTTATGAATTTAATGCAACAGTGCTAAGGGTCCAGAAAATATTGACGGGGTCTTGTCAGCAAGCCCAACAACGTGATGGTATCTACTGTGAGCTATTATCTCCTCCACTGTGGCTCTCAACCTTCAAAGAATGGCACCTGGAATGTAAAAATGGTATATCCCTCCTTCACAAGAAAATAATTTATTTTACCATGGAATTCACAATCAACAATTTGCTCCTAGTTTGTTCCATATTGAAACCACTGAATGTGATATTTAGCTTATAAAAGGACAGGACACATTTGTCCTTCAATTGGGCAGAAATCAGTTGTTGTGCTTCTTTTCTTCTTCTTTAGATTTGACTCCAAAAGGGTGGTCCAGCAATTACGAGCATGTGGAGTGTTAGAAACCATTCGTATAAGCTCTCAGAGTTACCCATCAAGGTATGATGTGATACCTCTAGTGCAACCTTAAACCCTCAAAGAGCCATTTGGACCTGTTACCCACAGAAAAGAAAACACCGGGAGCCACAAAACCCTTTTGACCTCTAAACTCAAGATAACACTGCATATCGTTTTTTTTTACCTTTATGCTATGTATAAAAAACGATAGTGTGTTGCATTTATGAAATCAATGAACTGCTACAGAGGAAACAAATTTTTATTTCTCCATGCAACAAAAACATTTTGAACTCCGGAAAAAAAAAAAAGATGGGTCGAAAATCTCAATAAATCACGTGGGGGTGTCGCACATTGGTGGTTGTGACTCATATTTTGAGCGACACGGAGACACAGCAGAGGGATGAAAGAGCCACATGTGGCTCCAGAGCCCCAGGTTGCAGACCCCTGCTCTAGTGCTTCAAAAGGTTGACTTTCTCATCTCTTTGATTGACCAAGTCCAATGTTCTCCTCCTTTGACAGATGGACTTATATTGAGTTTTACAGCCGTTACAGCATTCTCATGTCTCAAAGTGAACTTTCTCTAACGGACAAGAAACACATTTGCAAGATGGTTTTGCAGCGGCTAATCCAGGTCAGGAGTTCTCTAACCATCCCTAGTTGTAGGAGGACAGAAGGAATGGCCACGAGACACTTTAAATGGCCATTTAGGTTGGCAAGCACCTAAAATATTATTATATGACCACGGAGGGTGTGTGTGTCTGGTTGATGTAACTTCCCAAACAGGTCATGAGCAGCTTTTGGGGAGATCCATCATAACTTTGAATAGTTACAAGTCAAGGATTACTTGTATAGCTGTCTATCTTCTCAGAGATGATTCTGATTTCTTTTTCTATTTTTTTTTCCTCCAGGATTCAAGTCAATATCAATTTGGCAGGACAAAGATTTTTTTTAGAGCAGGTCAGGTTGCCTATTTGGAAAAAGTGCGGTCAGATCGCCTTAGGCAAGCATGCATCATGGTTCAGAAGAACATCCGAGGTTGGCTTCAAAGGAAGAAGTTCCTCCGCATCAGACAAGCTGCGGTCATCATACAACAATACATCCGCGGACAGAGGACTGTACGGTATTTGCAAGGAGCAAGCGAACTGGTCCTTCATGGATTAATGGGAACCTTTCCAATGGACATATTTTGTAGCAAAATAAGCCATTGACTGGATTAGACGAGGGGTCTCCAAACTTGGCAACTTGACTTCAACTCCCAGAATTCCCCAGCTGGCTGGGGAATTCTGGGAGTTGAAGTCCACAAGTCTTTAAATTGCCAAGTTTGGAGACCCCCTTGGGTTAGATCCATGAGACAGATCCAAACCAGGGGTGAAATCCAACAGGTTCTGACAGGTTCTGGAGAACCGGCAGCGGAAATTTTGAGTAGTTCAGAGAACCGGCAAATACCATCTCTGGCTGGCCTCAGAGGGGTGGGAATGGAGATTTTGCAGTATCCTTCCCCTGCCACGCCTACCAAGCCACGCCTACCAAGCCACATCCACAGAACCAGTAGTAAAAAACTTTGGACTTCACCACTGAGCCAAACAATAATGGTTTGGATAGAAAGCACCTTCTTGAGGTGTCTTTAAGGAAGACTTTCACTTACTAAACCTCTTATTCCTTTTTTTTTCTCCAGGAAAGCTATAACTGCCAGAGCCCTGAAGGAAACCTGGGCTGCCATAGTTATCCAGAAATACAGCCGAGGATATTTAGTGCGTAGACTTTGCCAACTCATCCGTGTGGCTGCTTTGACGATCCAGGCCTTCACTCGAGGATTTCTAGCGAGGAAGAAATACAGGAAGGTAACAAACGGTCGAAACCGAGTTCACCAAGGACCCATCGTTGGTGTTTCGTATTTGTTATTCAGTAAGGAACATGGTTAAGGGGGCTTTGCTTCACAGCAGCTATGTTGCAATGCCTTAACAACATCCTGCAGAGGCAAGATGAGGGGGCCGCACAAGCCCCCATTGGTGCCTCATTTTGGGCCTGGAAAACCTCCTGCACCAACCTGAAAGCCAAAATGGGGTGCAGAGGGGTGGGGTGCATGCACACGGTGGCGCTTCCATTGCATTTTGGGGGTTTGGGCACATGTGCATGCATTCGCGCTCACACGTGTGCTTTGGGCACTTGGCACCAAAAGGTTAACCATCACTGGTATAGGGTTCCTGCCTGAGCGGGGGGTTGGACTAGAAGACCTCCAAGGTCCCTCCCAACTCTGTTATTCTGTTATTTTATTATGTGTGAGGTGAAGTGTAGCTGAGGAAGCGATAAATAAGAACATAATAGTGTACTCTTCATTTCCCATTGAAACTGCTATTGAAACTTACCTGTGTTTAGGATTTGGTGTGTTTTCCATACTGGAAAACAGTACTTCACTCACTTTACTTTTACCTTTACTTACTTTATCTTTACTCACTCCCTTTGTTACACTCTTTGCGGATGAATTTATTTACGATTTAAGCAAATTAGTCAACTATTCCCTGAACAGAGGGTTATTAGATGATGAGGCGTGCTGTCAGTTTGCTCACCCGCTCCGCGAGGGAGATGGCGGTTTCTAAATTTGATAAATAAATAAATGAAATTTTCTTATAAAGATGCTTGAAGAACAGAAAGCTTTAATCCTCCAGAAGTACGCTCGGGCATGGCTGGCCAGACGCCGATTCCAGAGCATTCGCCGTTTCGTCCTGAACATCCAGCTTTCGTACAGAGTCCAGCGGCTGCAGAAAAAACTGGAAGAACAGGTAGCTAAGAAGTCGCACCTTCATTCAAATAACTTCGTGTATTTTTATTGATCTTGCCTAATGGATGCTCTGATCCTGGTTTTTTTTAGAATAAGGAAAATCATAGTTTGTTGGAAAAGCTGACCATCCTTGCTTCAAGTCACTCCAGTGATATAGAGACCATTCAAAAACTTCAACAGAACCTTGAAAAATTAACCGGGCAGAGAAAAATATCTGAAGAAAATGAAAGGAAGAACAAGATGGGCTATGAAAAGGTGAGGCGTAAGAGAATGTAATTACCAGCAGGGCTGGGCTGCTGGGGGTTCACAGGGGTTGAGGAGAACCTCTAGCTAAGATTCTGTGCAGTTCAGAGAACCCCCAAATCCCACTCCTGGCTGGCCCCGCCCACCCGACTCCACCCCTCCCAGGAGTCCCCAAGTGGCCCATTTTGGATGCAAGTAAGTGCAGGGTGTGTGTGGAGGCTCGGGGAGGGCAAAAAAGGGGCCTACTGGAAGTTTGGGAAGGCTGGAAACGGGCCCATTTCTGGCCTCCAGAGGGCCTCTGGAGCCTGGGGAGGCCGATTTGACCCTCCCGGAGGCTCAAGGAAAGCCTCCGGAGCCAGGGAAGGGCAAAAACACTCCCCGCCCGTGGTGCAGGAGGCCGACTAGGCCACACCCACCATGGCCACGCCCACCCAGCAATCGGACAGAGAACCCCTTGCTAAAATTTTTGAAGCCCACCCGTGGTTACAACAGTTCGTTTAGTTCGTTCAAAGTTACAACAGCACCGAAAAATGTTGAGTTAGGACCATTTTTCATTCTTAACATCCATTGCAGCCTCCTCATGGTCATGTTATTAAAATTCAGACCCTGATTCATATTTATGACCATTGCAGTGTCCCGGGGGGGGTGTCATAGGATCCCCTTTTTTTGCAACCTTCTGACAAGCAAAGTCCACGGAGAAGCCAGATTCACTTAACAACCATACCACTAATTTAACTAGTGACTCACTTAACAACAGAAGGAAGAAAGGGCATAAAATGCGGCACAACTCACTTAACGAATGTCTCACTTAGCAACAGGAATTTTGGTCTCAATTGAGGTCGTAAGTCAAGGACTACCTGTATGATTCAGCCAACCCCGGAGAGAAAATAAATAGTTTTAAAATAAATGAATTTTCACATATTTTTTCCCTGCCTTATCTTCTCCTTATAGAGGGTCTCAGCCCTTGAAAATCACAACTTGGGGCTACGGGAAGAGAAGAAGAAGCTGGAAAAAGAACTTCAAAAGAAAACCGAGGAAATGAAAGGTAAGATTATTCTGAGAATTAGTTGCTACTTTGATCTTTTCATACTAGCTTCATAATAAGCAATAATATAAAGTAGAATTTACCAGCCAGGATCTTGAACAAAAGCACAGTTTTGGCATTGTGTGTTGAGTGAATCCTATCTTTCTGCCTTGCAGACTCTGGTTTATAGTTCTTATATTATGTGAATTAAGATTTAGGGCTTACAAAGCATGGTTAAGACCACTAGCCAGAAAATATAATAGCCAGTAATAAAGGAGCAAGAGATTTTTAAAAAAGAGATCAAAGGACACAATATTCACAATACCAATGTTCTTATAACCATGCTTTTTAAAAAATTAATATGATCTTGGCATTCATCTAAACAAATGCCTTTGTCCATGATAGTTGGCAGATATATTAGTATAACTGGAAGGCAACAACTTTAATGCTTTAATATTAAATTCACTTTATGATAAGTACAGATTTGGCTTTTTAGAAAATTGTAATGTCTCTCCCATCTATTGTAGACTGCTATGTACACTTACTTCATATAAAATTAAACTTTCTAAGCTTTGTGTGATAGTCTTTAAAATGACATCTGGCTTAATTTTAATTATGCTATTCTTAGGTTTTTCTTTAAATGTGTTATCTTTCTTCAGATAAACTGGATAATTTGACGAAGCAGTTATTCTCTGACGTTCAAAAAGAGGAAAGGCAACGAATGTATGGAATTTAACTTCTTTTTTCAAATTGCCATTTTCTTAAAGAGTATTGGTTTTCTTGTTTGCAAAGGAAGTGAATAATTTTTTTAAAAAAGCAAAGAAGTATTAATTTAAGTAGGGCGTATAAGCAGGAAGTATACATACTCCGTTCTAAAAATACAGGGTCAATCCTGAAAAAAAAATAGCATTGACTCTCCAGCCGTGGGAAAGTTTGCAAAGAATAATTGGGCTGTTTTATATGAGCTTTTCGCACAACCCTATTTAGAAAATAGAAAATTTAGAAATTAAGAGCATTGAACAAGGCCTGCTGTTATAGTTCCAGATCTCCAGGGGGAGCAATCACAATACAACTTTTTGTGATTTCTGGAATGACCTTGTAATCCTGTGGAGAAAGTCTATTTGCCAACATCTTAATAATTATATGAGCTTTGTGCCTTCAGTCTCATATTGTTAGAATAAGGCAGCTCCTTGGATTTCCAAAGGATTGTCATTTAAAAATGGTGGTTTTTTTCTTTCTTTTTTCAAAGTTACTGGCATATACATCAGTGTTTCTCAACTTTAGCAAATTTAAAATGTATGAAGTTCGACTCCCAGAATTCCCCAGCCAGCAGGAGGAATTCTGGGAGTTGAAGTCCATGCATCAAAGTTCCCAACGTTGAGAAACATATGATACACATCTTCTGATTAAAATATGGCTGCTGAAAGAAAAGGAGTGAAAGTTATACTTGTGTAATGCTGCTGCTTTATTGTTTCTGTTCTTTTATTATCAACTTTTTTTTAAAAAAATCATATATTTCACCTTGTTGTTATATGCCATAAACAGATATACAAGAGAGAGATTGCAGATCTGTAATTGACTTGTGTCTTAGACGTGTAGAATTCTATTCCTAGAAAAATGAGGATGTCCTTCTGAATCTTTATAGAATATTGGAGAAAAATTTCCAGAGCCAAAAACAAGATTATGAAAAAAGGATAGAGTCACTCAATGCAGAAATAATGCTTCTCAAAGAGGAAAACGCTCAGCTGCAAAATTGGATTCAAGAAATGCAACAAGCTCAGGACGGCTTAAAAACAGAAATAGAGGAGCTTTCAAACCAAATAAAGGTAGGATAAGAAATGAAGAAATGAAGAAATGATTAAGAATCTCCATAGACATAAGAAATGAAATAGATGGATATTAATTTGGGATTGTTTCTTACTTTATTCAAATTCCTGGTTTCATAGGCTGTGCACTGTTACTCTTATATGTTTATTGTTATATTCATATGCTGCACATTTTATTCTTATTTTCGCTACTCTTTCCCTACGCTTCCTACCTAAAGAGTGCAGAGAACAGCAACAAAGATGATTAGGGGGCTGGAGGCTAAAACATACAATGAAGCATTGCAGGAACTGGGTGTATCTAGTTTAATATTCTACTCTACTCTACTCTACTCTATTCTGTTCTACTCTATTCTATTCTCTAGACCCAATTAATCCTAAAACTTAAACGTAATTCCAAATTACTGGCTGTCATTTTATCTTTGGGATTGTGGCTATTGTAGTATTGTCCGTTTTGCCTCATTATTTGCATCTCATTGAACGATGTCTCGTTTCTATCAATGTTTAATGAACTCAGACAATCCCTGAATTGCGAAAAGAAATAGATTTCCTTCAGACTCAGAAACTGGATGCGGAGAAACAACTACAATTCCAGAAGCGTGAAATGAGAGGTAATTGGAAAACATCACTCATTCCCATAATTAAAATGTGCCGGCAAATGGATTTCACAGTCCAAGTGCTATAATTATATAGCCTTCCGTTTTGAACTCATCTGTGGACATTTATACGATGACTCTGGAAATACAGAGGCATTGAGCACAAAAAAGAGGGAAATGAAGGGGTTGAAACTGAGAGAATTAATCAGCAAAACGTCAAAATCAGCATTTCTCAAGACTATTTCCTGAACCAATAAACTGAATTAGTGGGATATACAGTAGTGGCCAAAATTGTGGAAACCTTTTGGGAAAAGTGTATTTTCTAAAACTAGCTAATAACACCACTATTTTTTTTTTTTTGGAGTAGTACCCTAAAATTATATATCAATGGAAAGATAATTTAATCAAGAATGTAATGCGATCACTTTTATGAAGGATTTGCTATTAGAATAGCAGTTACAGTATAAAGAAGAAAAGTGAAGCACGTAGAAAAAACAAGATATACAAAAATTATCACCATAGAAAAAAACGAGACATACAAACATTATCAGCATGTCAATTAATATTTAGTTGGGTAATCTTTAGCATGAACGATAGCCTTACAACGTCTTCCCATGGAATGAACCAAGTCTTTTAGCTCTGCAGCTGTTATAATGTGAAACCAAGATTGAATGATGGTTTCTATTAACTGGGTTTGATTGCTGGGTCGCTTCTGACTAACCAGTTTCTTGAGTCGGCTCCATAGATTTTCAATTGGGTGAAGGTCTGGGCTATTCCCAGGCCATTCCAGCAGTGGAATAGGATTATCTTGAAACTCCAAAAAAAAAAAAAAGTGGTGTTATTAGCCATCAAACCACGAAAATATACTTTCCCCAAAAGGTTTCCACAACTTTGGCCACTATTGTAAAACACTTTCAGTGTGATTACTTTGTGATGGACATGGTGGGACCATTTGTAGATCGTAGATGTTCTTAGTTACAGCAGCTTTTTCCAACGTGATCTCTTCTTCACGTGATGGGAGTCCAACTCCCAAAATTCCTTAGACCAGTGTTCCTCAATCGTGGCCATTTTAAGATGTGTGGACTTCAACCCCCAGAATTCCCCAACCAGCATGCAATGGAAATGGAAGGCAATGGTAATAGAGTCCAGGAAAGCAATTCCAATAAAATATGGAAGGCAGAAACTAGATGAAGCTGATTCGTAGCTATCAAGTAAAACTGTTTTGAAGAAAAAATTCCAATTTTCTCCTCAATTGTTTTTATTGGGTATAGTTAAGGGTTTTTCAATGGGTGAAACAAAATTGATATTGTACATGGTGACAGCAGCTAGGTTATTGATTGGTCAATATTGGAAAAGGGTTGTTTTGCCTACTATTGAAGAATGGACTTTGAAGGTGGCCAGTTTTGCAGAAATGGCGAAGATATCAGCATACTTAAAAGCCCGGACTCAAGAGACTTATGCGTGGGAGTGGAAGAAATGGATAGATTATGTGCAGAATAAATACCAAACTAGGAAGTATCAGATAGCTTTTAGTTGAATGTTGTGTAGAAATGTATAGTATATATGGGGTAGAATAGTTCAATGTTATGTAGAAATGTATAGTACACAGGGGGGAGATTAGAAGGGCGGTAAAGTATGATATAATATGATGTGGATTTGGATTTCACCTTGGGGAAGTCATGGGGGGAGGGGAGGGTTAGGGACGGTTAGGGAGGGAAAGGGGGGGAAATGGGAAAATGTGTATTTGTAAAACTTTTTCAATAAAAAAAAAAACTTGATCAGTGAAGCAAACAATGGGTTGCAAGCAAACCCAGATGTGCAGTCATCATTAGGACTACGTGGTCAAAGTAGAAAGCCAACATCCTTGCAACTTTTCTTTTTCTCTCTCTCTCTCTCTCTCTCATTTAGAGAAGATGTCCGAGATTACAAAGCAACTCCTGGAAAGTTATGACTTTACAGACGTGAGGAGCAGGTACTGGTCTGTTTGGGTTGGCTTTCCAGAATGCAGCAGCTTCCAGTTCTTCCTTCACGGATCTTTCTCCCAACCTCCCCTGTCCTTTCTGCCTTATAAACAGGTTGTCTCCTGAAGACTTGCAACATTTGAATGAAGATGGCGAACTCTGGTTTGCCTACGAGGGCTTGAAAAAAGCTACACGGTGAGCTGTATTTTCATTGGTTTGGGATATAGCCAATCTTCCGGTTACTGCCGCACATGTACATGTGCTGATCAGCTGACTGGCAAGCATGGTCATGCCGGAAAATGGAAGACCAGCTTTTCCGGTTTCTGGCACTGCCGCACAAAAGCCAGCTGATTGTCGTGTGCGCATTTCATTTTATTAAATTTGTATACCGCCCTACTCCCGAAGGACTCAGGGCGGTGAACAGCCATAAAATAAAACATATAAATACAAAATTTAAAATAGAGATAAAACAAATTAAATAAATTTGGCTGAACCATTTTAAAACCCCAATAATTTAAAACCAAATTTAAAATTCCCATTTAAAAGAGGAAAAGTTTAGGTCAGGCCGGCTTGCTGGAATAGGAACGTCTTAAGCGTGCGACGGAAGGTACGCAGATCCGGAATCCTCCGTATCTCGGGGGGGAGCTCGTTTCAGATCGTAGGTGCCCTCACAGAGAAGGCTCTCCCCCTGGGGGCCGCCAGTCGACATTGTTTGGCCGACGGCACCCGGAGGAGCCCCTCTCTATGGGAGCGTACTGGTCGGTGGGAGGCTATTGGTGGTAGCAGGCGGTCCTGTAAATAGCCAGGTCCTAAGCATGCATGCCAGAAACCCAAAAGAGGAACGGGTGATGCCATGCACGCCAGGTGACATGGCTCCGCGTGCCACTTCGGACACGCGTGCCATAGGTTTGCCATCACGGAGCTATACCATGGATGCCTTAATTTGGATTTTTGCACTGAGCAAGGGAGTTCAATTCTATGGCCTAAATAGCTCCTTCCAATCTTATTGTTTCAATATACTGTACTATTTCCTATCCTTGTTGCATATCAAGATGCAGATGTTGTTAATTTCAACTCTCACCAGCCCCAGTTAAAATTACTAGTGGTCAAGAAAGTTGAGTCTTCAAACTTGTGTAAGTCTCCATATTTCCAGATGTAGAGGTTCCTCAACATCAGGGATCTCCAAAGTTGGCAACTTTAAGACTTGTGGACTTCAACTCCCAGTGTTGGCTGGCTGAGGAATTCTGGGAGTTGAAGTCCACAAGTCTTAAAGTTGCCAACTTTGGAGATCCCTGCTCAACATGATAATAGTTTAATTGCTGGGATTCCTACTGTTTAGATCCAACTATCTTGGCCCAAAAGCCATCTAGAACTAATGAAACTACACCTTCTAGTATTGCAAATTAGCCTTGAGAGTTGCCAGCTTAGTCTTTCTGGATGACCAATTGAAGATGGCTGAAGCTTAATTAACAAAAGAAGTGATCCATTCTTCTGCACACATGTTACGGAAGGGAATAAGCTTGAATTGAATGCTTTTCTTAAACAATGTTCCTTTTATTTAATAGACTGTTGAAAGCAGAGTGCAGATAAAGTGGAAAAGAAACAAGAAAAGGGAAAGGGAAAAGAGATTTACAAGCTGTATAAAACTAAGTAAAAATGTTGAAGTAACATTACATTAGACTGGATACAAAAGTGATCAAAACCATTATTAGTGTCAAGTCAGTATTCAGTAACCAGCAAAGGTGTAATAAGAATCATGTCAGAATTACAATTGGCGTAAATTTCTATCTAATTAAAAAGTACTATCCTTATTAGCAGGTCATTTTTTTTCCTGGATTGGTGCCCAATACCTTTTTTTTTCTGGATTTCTTTTGCTCTTGGCAAAGACAAGCATTGTATTATTACAACTATCCAGGGGTGAAATCCAGCAGGTTCTGACAGGTTCTGGAGAACCGGTAGCGGAAATTTTGAGTAGTTCAGAGAACCGGCAGATACCACCTCTGGCTGGCCCCAGAGTGGGGTGAGAATGTGGATTTTGCAGTATCCTTCCCTTGGAGTGGGGAGGGAATGGAGATTTTGCAGTATCCTTCCCTTGCTATGCCCACCAAGCCACGCCCACCAAGCCATGCCCACAGGACCGGTAGTTAAAAAAATTTGAATTTCACCACTGCGACTATCCTGTTTGTTATACGCTCTTTTATTGTTGTCCTTCCTCCAGAGTTTTGGAAAAACATTTCCAGGACCAGAAGGAGAACTACGAAAGGGAGATAGATGAACTGAATGCTAAAATAAACCATCTGATTCAAGAAATCACCCACCTACAGAAACTCTTCAGGGAGGAAAACAACACCAATGAATATATCCGTCTCCAAATTGCCAGGCTAACCTCAGAGAACATGGTGAGGTCTGTTATAGAACTTAGAAATCTCTTCTAGAACCAAATGGCTTCCAAATCGAAACAGGTAAGCAGATAGCAAAACCAGGCATAGCTACAGGTAGTCCTCAAACTTACAATCACCGCTGGGACCAGGATTTCCATTGCCAACATTCGTGGCAGTTAAGTGAGTCGCGTCCTATTTCATGACCATTTTTTGGTGAATTTAAGTGAATTTAAGTGAATCGCAGCAGCTGTTATCGTTCCAAAGATGCTTTTTCAAGACCTGGATAGTGCAAATGGCACCTGTAGTCTGCAGTTTCTCTGGAAATTCGTTCCTACTCCTGTACCATTCGAAGGAGGGGTGAAATCCAGCAGGTTCTGACAGGTTCTGGAGAACCGGTAGCGGAAATTTTGAGCAGTTCGGAGAACCGGCAAATACTACCTCTGGCTGGCCCCAGAGTCGGGTGGGAATGGAGATTTTGTAATATCTTTTCCCCAGGAGTGGGGTGGGAATGGGGATTTTGCAGTATCCTTCCCCTGGAGTGGGGCGGGAATGGAGATTTTGCAGTATCCTTCCCCTGCCACGCCCACCAAGCCACACCACGCCCACCAAGCCATGCCCACAGAACCGGTAGTAAAAAAAAATTGGATTTCACCACTGATTCGAAGGATGTTCACCCCAAAAGTGCATAGCTTAAATGTCTGTGGAGATTCTCAGTCATCGTTCACAGGAACCGGTTGCAAATCGCTTTCCTCAAGGCTGTTGTAACTTCAAGTAGTTGCTAAACCAAAGATTGTAAGTTGAGGGCTACCTGTATTACAAAATTGGCCTGCAGATCTTGCATGCAAGCATGTTGCCTGTTTTTTAACCGTCGGCTCCCAAGCTGCTGGCTTGATTTTGTGAGATCGATCAATCAGTCAATCAGAATAGACCTGGAAGGGACCTTGGAGGTCTTCTAGTCCAACCCCCTGCTCAAACAGGAGACCCTATAGCATTTCAGTAGAAGTTACTCAGTAAAGAAGGGTAACTAGGAACTTCATAGGCACTGAATCAAGACCTACTACGACCTTCTGCAAAGTAAACAGTGTTGAGACTGCTTATTGAACCATAGAGTAACCATAGGCATCTCCAAAACAGGATTTATGGTGCATATCAATATCATCTTTGCTTCAAAGAAAGTGAATAATAGTTACTGGAGAAAGCCATTTTTATTTTGATGTTGTTGTTATAATCTACACAGTATGTATAAATGCAAAAACCACTCACGCATTAATCACAAAATCTCCAGAACCATAAAGCCTACAAGCTTGAAATTTGCCACGTATGTTCCTCTTGGCTTCTAGGTGCTCACTAAGAAAGGATTTTTCAAAATGACCATCAGAGCATTAGTATTTCCTATGCTATTATTAATACGCTCTGATGCTAAGGAGTTGTACCCCCCCTCCCCACCTCAAAAGAAACCTGTTCCAAATGCAAAAAACAAGCAGAGGAGAGGAGTTTCAGTTTTACTTTCACAGCAGCAAGCAGCTTTACTACAGAACAGTTGAGCTAAGCCACGCCCAGCCTCCTTCCTGTCTCCTTCTTGCTCACACAGCAAATACTGTTTGAGTTTCCGAACACCCCTCAACTCTCTCACACACTGACAGGATGCTAGCCAGATGAATACCGATGGATGCTGCAGGCTGAGACATTCTATTCCCGCTTCCCCTCTGTTCCAACTGCCAGTTGCATTATAATAACACACTCTGATGCTATGGAGTTACACCTTCTACATTAAGTTTCAGGCTGCAAGTGTCAATTTATCAAGCCCGAGCACATAGTTTTGTAGCGAAGCACCGGTGTCCAGCTAGTAATAATAATAAAAATAGAGGAATGACATAGTTATCCGATTCTTCCCTCCCCTTATTCCTTTTTTGGTTGAAGATGATGCCGGACCTTAAACTGCAGGTTTCTGAACTTCAGAAGCAGAAACTGGATCTTGAGAATCGTCTTCAAGATGAATTTACCAAGAAAAACGGTAATTTGCACAATGGGGAGAACATTTTTTTTTGCCACGGATGTTCTACTCTGGTGAGACGAGAATCGGGTCGAAGGTTTGTGCATAAGCTCAGTCACAGTTTTAATTTCTGGCATTCTCACTTCATAGAAGACAGGATACTATCTTGCATGTCATGTCAATCCCTCCCTCTCCACCCAAGAGCCAGAATGGTTGGAGGAAAAGGTCCTGATCTAAAAGAGGGAGTCCTGAATTCAAGTCCTCTTTAGGCATGGAAGGTGGCCAGATGAGTTTTGTGTTGGTTAATCTTTTAACCCAAGAGGTGAAATTGAAAAATATCTAGCAACTTTCATTGGACCAGATTATAGTCTGTAACATTCAACAAAGAGGACTTCATCGTTCATCCTGCAGTGGGTTGATTTGACTTTATAATCTGAGAGAGAGGGGGGAGGGAAGGAAAGGGAGAGAGAGGGAGGGAGGGAGAGAAGGAAAGAAAGAGAGAGAGAAGGAAAGAAAGAGAAGGAAAGAGAGAGGGAGGGAAGGAAAGAGAGAGAGAAGGAAAGAGAGAGGAAGGGAGACAGAGAGAGGGAGAGAAGGAAAGAGAGAAGGAAAGAGAGAAAGAAGGAAAGAATAGGAGAGAAAGAGAGAGAGGGAAAGAGAATGAAAGAAAGAGAGAAGGAAGGAGTGCGAGAGAGAAGGAAAGAGTGGGAGAGAAAGAGAGAGGGAAAGAGAAGGAAAGAGAGAGAGAGAAGGAAAGAAAGAGAAGGAAAGAGAGAGGGAGGGAAGGAAAGAGAAAGGGAGAAAGAGAGAGGGAAAGAAAGAAAGAAAGAGAAGGAAAGAGAGAGAGAAGGAAAGAGAGAGGGAGGGAGGGAGGGAGGGAGGTTTCTCATTTCGCCTATCGTTAAAAAAAGAGAGCTATTATTGGAAGACTTTTTATTCTAGATAATCTTCATGTTTTATTAGGCTTTAAAACTCTGCCATCCATAAACTGCTGCCTAGTAACAGCCAGCGGTGGATGATAGGCTGCACTTTAGAAAGACTTAATTATTCATGTTCTGTGAAATTGTTTTCTCTGTTTAATGTGAGGTCGTATTATATATGGCAAATCTTGCTGCATCGTTCATATTATGTATCGGAAGGCCTGTTGGATGAACTTTGCAAATTTTTAGGTTACTTTTCCTCATCTTTGTCTCCTTTCTTTTCCTGTATTGTTCCATTATTCTTCCTGGATCCCATTCAGCCTCTCTTTAAATATTCTAGCATGTAAAAATATGATTGCTATCATCATATCCAAGATATTAAACTCTAATGCGAGCTCGCGGATTAAAACGCTTGTCTTTATTGTTGAAGAGAAAACGGAAGACACGAAAAGTTGGACACCTCAAAACCCAGACGAGGAGCGCTCACAAAAACAGTAAGGAGACGTCAATCTAAAAAAGAAATAAAGATGACTTATTATTAATTATAATAATAAATATTAGTGATTGGGCCATGTGACTCTAGATTTATCCGGACATTGAACTTTAGAAGCAGTAGTTTTGTAAAATGATTGAACTAACCACAGATTCCTATATTAATTATAGGTTCTGGCTTCAGAAAAATTCTGAATTTTAGCTAGGCTGCATGGGGTTGAGGTTGTTTAATTTGGCAATCTAAAATACGGTTGGTTCCTTTGTGTTCCTTTGTGTTGTGTAAACACAACAGTCACCACTTCTTTACCCTCCTACCATCGGGAAGGAGATATAGAAGTATAGCCAGCCGCACAAACAGACTGAAGAACAGTTTTTATCCGTGGGCTGTCAGACTCCTGAATGAGAAATAACATCATAACTACATAGTATGATGGGACTGCACGGCCGGGGCAACGTGTAACGTGTTCACACTGGTGCAGTAGGACTGGATGTTTTGTTAATACAATTTATTGTCTTAGGGATTTTCTGTCTTCACTGTGAGTTATATTGGGTTGGTGTCAGAGGTGGGTTTCAGCAGGTTCTGACCTGTTCTGGAGAACCGGAAGCGGAAATTTTGAGTAGTTCAGAGAACCGGTAGTAAAAATTCTGGCCCCGCCCCCATCTATTCTCTGCCTCCCGAGTCCCAGCTGATCGGGAGGAAATGGGGACTTTGCAGTAACCTTCCCCTGGAGTGGGGTGGAAATGGAAATGGAGATTTTACAGTATCTTTCCCCTGCCATGCCCACCAAGCCATGCCCACCAAGCCAGGCCACGCCCACCAAGCCACACCCACAGAACCAATAGTGTGGTTGGTGTGTGTGTGTGCGTGCACTGAAGAACCTCCACCAATCTCATTGTACATATGTTGTGCACTGACAATAAAGGTTATTCTTATTCTTATTCTTATTTATGCTTTTCAGAGCCTCGCCACTTCGAAAGGACATTTCCACTAAAGGAAAGACGGTATCCATGTTTCCAGAGTTTCAGAGGGACGGGGACCATCTGGAGAAGCCGTCTGAAAGAGCAAATGGGACTGGAAGCAAAATATGGCAGGATGTGGCATATCTCACCATGGAAAACACAGTAAGGAAGACCCAGAAGCTCGGAAACGTTTATTATAAGTCAGCTGGGATCGTCAGAGGCTTTTTAAAGCATTTTTTTACAACCTCTTTGGCCGAAGAGGTTGTAGAAAAAATGGTTTTAAAAGTTAAAAAAAAAAAAGTTGGCTACACCCACTCAGTCATATTACACCCCCCCCAAGCCACGCCCTCAGAACCGGTAGTAACAAATTCCCATTGCTTCTTATTTATTTATTTATTTATTTATTTTATTAGATTTATATACCGCCCTACTCCTGCAGGACTCAGGGCAGTGAACAGCCAGATAAAAGACATAAATTACAAAATTTAAAAACAGCATAAAATCTGATTAAATAATTTGGCCCGTGACAATTTAAACAACCCTAATGTTTTTAAGACAAATTTAAAATTCATCATTTGAATTAAAAAGGGAAAAGAAAAAGTTAGGCCAGGCCGGCCAGTTGAAATAGGAAAGTCTTGAGAGCGCGGCGAAAGGTGATTAGATCCGAGATCCTCCGTATCTCCGGGGGGAGCTCGTTCCAGATCGTAGGTGCCCCCACAGAGAAGGCTCTCCCCCTGGGGGCTGCCAGTCAACACTGTTTGGCCGACGGCACCCGGAGGAGCCCCTCTCTGTGGGAGCATACTGGCCGGTGGGAGGCTATTGGTGGCAGCAGGCGGTCCCGTAAATAACCAGGTCCTAAGCCATGGAGCGCTCTAAAGGTGGTGACCAAAACCTTGAAGCGCACCTGGAAGACCACCGGGAGCCAGTGCAGCTCGCGCAGGAGAGGTGTTACATGGGAACGCCATGTCGCTCCCATTACCACCCGCGTGGCCGCACTCTGCGCCAGTTGGAGCCTCTGGGTGCTCCTCAAGGGGAGCCCCATGTAGAGAGAGAGCATTACAGTAGTCCTACCCTCGATCATAAACAAGTTCAGTTATATTAACTACTTCCTTTTAAACATGGATTTAATTGACGAAATATCTATCAACTTGAGATGAAGGCTTGCCAAAATTCAGCCTCTACTCTGTTGGTACTCCATGTTAGAAAGAAAGTGGCTTTCTAACACTTGCTATTGGTCAGTAGCCAACCCAAATATTGGATACAGGAGACAGTTGAGAGAAATGCCATTCCTGGAACCGACAAAGGCCGTTTTAATGTGCGTTTTTCTTCCCCGACCCCGCTGACATCCTAGGATCTAGAAGAAGAGCTGGATAAGAAAGACAGGCTGATAAAGAAACTTCAAGATCAGATCAGAACCCTTAAAAAATCCATTGAGACAGGTAAGAATTTTTCACGCCTCACACTTCTTATTTTAAAATTCAATTTTGTGGCACTTTTGGGTCGAGGTGGTTTTTTTTCCCCCCTGGAAGTAACTATGTTTTGATACTGAACAGGCAATGAAGAATCCCCGACTTCTGTGCTGAGGGAATACCTGGGGATGTTGCAGTATAGAAAGGAGGATGAAGCAAAAATCGCTCAAAATCTGATCCTTGGTACGTCCGTAACATTTTGCATTTCCGTTAAAGTAAACCTAGGCAAAACCCAGCCCAAGACGTTAATGTTATTAAAGACTTTGGGCTGTGATCGGTCCTTACATTTTTCCTCTTCCTTCTTGTGGTCTACCTTTTAAAGGCATGTGATATTTGTGTAGTGGGGAGGGGTCTCCTGTCTGTGTTTTTTCCTATAACTACTCTATAAACTGTTCATTCTTCAAGCTTAAACCCTTGGAAGACTCCAGAATCCTGAATTTCCTTATTCTTCTCTGATCTACCAGTACTGTAAGTCACATCTGAAAAACAATCAAATTCTTACTGAGAGTTTTCCCCTTCCTTCCTTCCTTCCTTCCTTCCTTCCTTCCTTCCTTCCTTCCTTCCTTCCTTCCACCTTTCCTCCCTCCCTTCCTCTCCTCCCTTTCTTCCTCCTTTCCTTCCTTCCTTCCTCTCTTTCCTTCCTTCCTTCTTTGCTCCTTTCCTCCCTCCCTCCCTTTCATTTCTCCTTCCATTTCTCCTTCCTTCCTTCCATCCTTTTTTCCTCCCTCCCTTCCTTCTTCCCTCCCTCCCTTCCATTTCTCCTTCCTTCTTTCCTCCCTTCCTCCCTCCCTTTCATTTCTCCTTCCATTTCTCCTTCCTTCCTTCCATCCATCCATCCTTCTTTCCTCCCTCCCTTTCTTCCTTCCCCCTTCCTTCCATTTCTCCTTCCTTCCTTCCATCCTTTTTCTTCCCTCCCTCCCTCCCTTCCTTCCATTTCTCCTTCCATTTCTCCTTCCTTCCTTTCATCCTTCTTTCCTGCCTGCCTGCCTGCCTGCCTCCCTCCCTCCCTTCCATTTCTCCTTCCTTCCATCCTTCTTTCCTCCCTCCCTCCCTTCTCTGAACAGTGTTCACCAAGCATGGAGACCTTGCAAACCTACAACTTTGAGCAACTTAATGGTCAGGAGGATAGTAGTTCAACAATACTTGGGTCGGGGCGTAGCACAGTTTTTCCAAACCTGTCTCAAATAGCAAATAAAAAATAATAAAAATAAAAAGCTCCAGACAATCTCATCGAAGGCAGCCTTTCCCTGAAAAAGCTCTAAACCTCTTTTAGTGCCCATTAAATCCTAAATTTAATTTTGGTATTCCTGCAGATCTGAAACCCCGTGGAGTGGTCGTTAATATGATTCCTGGCTTGCCAGCTCATATCCTCTTTATGTGCGTAAGATATGCGGATTATTTGAACGACGACAGCATGCTGAAGTCGTTTATGAACATGGCCATCAATGGCATAAAGCAAGTCATTAAGGTAAGGATCACTTGAGCAGTGATTTGGGCTATTCCCAGGCCATTCCAGCAGTGGAATAGGATTATCTTGAAACTCCCCCCCCACCCCCCGCAAAAAAGTGGTCTTATTAGCCATCAAACCTCAAAAATACACTTCTCCCAAAAAGGTTTTCCACAATTTTGGCCACTACTGTACACTCAGAATTGGGACGAGGATTTCTGTTGCTAAGCAAGACGGTTGTTAAGTGAGTTGCACCCATGTTTTTTTTTTTTTAATTTGTGCATATAAAATTAAAGAAAAGTATACCGTTATTTAGGAACATGCCGAAGACTTTGAGATGTTATCCTTCTGGCTTTCCAATACCTGTCATTTTCTTAACTGTCTGAAGCAGTACAGTGGGGAAGAGGTAAGATTATCTTCATCGTAGGCTTGTCTTTATGAACAGTTTAATGCACTATCCTGGTATTCTGTTGGTCGGCTGAAAAGAACCACTTCTATAAATTAGATTGTTGTGCTCGCCATCCTGTGTTCATAGCACTTTGCTAGCCATGTGCCTTGTCCCCATAAACTGGGTGCCAAGGTATTCAAGTTGGTACTTCATTAATCTCTGTCTCTGCCAACGGCGATATTTCCTGCCAGTTTATGAACTAAGGAAAAGGGGTAGGACAACCTGTTCTTACAGGCTGAAGTCAGTGGTGGGTTTAATTTTTTTTTCACTACCGGTTCTGTGGACGTGGCTTGGTGGGCATGGCATGGCTTGGTGGGCGTGGCAGGGGAAGGATATTGTAAAATCTCCATTCCCTCCGCACTCCAGGGGAAGGTTACTGCAAAATCCCCATTTCCTCCTGATCAGCTGGGACTCGGAAGGCAGAGAATAGATGGGGGCGGGGCCAGTCAGAGGTGGTATTTACCGGTTCTCCGAACTACTCAAAATTTCTGCTGCCGGTTCTCCAGAACTGGTCAGAACCTGCTGAAACCCACCTCTGGCTGAAGTGTCACCTCTGATCATACCATAGAAGAGATCACCTGTCTTGGCCAGGTGATAAGAGAGGCAGAATCCTGTGCCATATATTTCTATTTTTATTTTTTCCCTTCTAATTGGGATAGGAAGTTGCCAACATAAGCAAGACAAAGCTGCTGTTTTCAGGGATTGGGAACAATTTAACACCACTCAATTTGTGGACAGGAGATTTTGCAGTCTTATGTAAAGAAATTGTGGCTTTGCTTAATTTCTCTTGAAGTGTAAGAAATTTAATTTTAACTTATGGTGATATCTATCCTCTCCCCCACCCCCTTAGCTATTTCTAGGTATTTGGAAATGTCTTAGAAATAGCATACTTTAACTCCTGAATTGCACAGTTGGTGTTCACCAAAATGCACTTAAATTTAAGAATTCTGCAGAAGAACAAAACAATCCCTAATATTTTCCAATAAAATTAAGCGGAATGACTGGCTCTGTAATTTGTTTAAAAGCTCTGTGTTCTAGTCTGATAAATGTATAATTTGTTTGTGATCTTAATTGCCCTATGTTGATAATGCTGCAATTGACTTTCCAGGAATTCATGAAGCACAACACACCGCAACAAAATAAGAACAATCTGATCCACTTTGATCTCTCCGAATACAGGCAGGTCCTTAGCGATCTGGCCATTCGTATATATCATCAGTTTATCGGTGTAATGGAGACCAGTATTCAGCCAATGATAGGTAAGGAGTTAGATCGACAGTAGTGATAATAGGTTTCATAAAGCCCCTCTGTCAGAGTTCAAAAACCGTTGTAAAATGCGGTCAGGTGACAGGACCCCAACTGGAACTGTATGATAACTCCCTTTTTATAGGTACGTAGGTTGTAACTTTGGATGGTCATTAAGTGGCTGAGTGGTCAAGGACCACTTGTAATGATAACCCAAATATTTGAGCAGTCACAGAAAATATTTTTCTGGCATTTCCATGATTCAGTTATTTAGTAGCCTTCCTTCCTTCCTTCCTTCCTTCCTTTCCCCTTTATCCATTTTCCTTCCTTCCCTCCTTCCCTTTATCCATTTTCCTTCCTTCTTTCCTTCCTTCCTTCCTTCCTCCTTTATCCATTTTCCTTCCTTCCTTCCTTCCTTCCTTCCTTCCTTCCTTCCTTCCTTCCTTCCTTCCTTCCTTCCTCCCTCTCTCCCTCCTTCCCTTTCTTTCTTTCTTTCTTTCTTTCTTTTTCTTTCTTTCTTTCTTTTTTTCCCTTCGTTCCTTCATTCCTAACTTCAGTTCACCACCTTATGTGAATGACTGGGCTGCGTAACTGGCCCAAAGTCACCCAGTGAACCTCCGCGATTGAGGAAGTCCTACACCCCTAACCACTGCACCACACTGCCTGATGGACAGACCACAGAGGTTCACACGCAGAGCTGCCCTAGAGATCTCGACGGTTGTACACCGAGCCAAAAACCAACATCAACAAATTCTGATAGGGATCTTGTTCTCAAAAACAACTTTCCTAGAGCACTTAGAAAATGCGTATTTTGGTCATTAACTGAAAGTCACCTCCGCGAATTTGAATCCAGCCATCCCGTTTTGAATAATTGATTTACTGATCAAAAGATTGCTTAGGCTGCTAGGGCAAATGGAGACGCTGTCCA
The DNA here is from genome assembly GCF_029215685.1 of Pituophis catenifer annectens. NCBI lineage: Eukaryota > Metazoa > Chordata > Lepidosauria > Squamata > Colubridae > Pituophis > Pituophis catenifer. The sequence goes on along the minus strand of NW_027256894.1, from coordinate 18,262,976 downwards.
TTAAAAGAAAAAAAAAAAACAACCTGCCTGGCTTTTATCTCCATTTTTAGCATCCCTGAATGACAGGATGCTGAAAACCAGTTCCTGAGGAAGCATCCTACTCGGTTTTTTTTCTGGCGTAATCAGAATAAGGAGGATGATATTTTAAGCACGGGTAGCAGATTTCAACCCACGTTTCTTTTCCAAAGCTAAACGAAATCCTTATTATTTTACTTTTTTTTTTTTTTGCTCGCTTGCTTCCTGTTATCTTTCTACAGTGCCAGGAATGCTGGAATATGAAAGTCTTCAGGGGATTTCGGGCTTAAAACCGACCGGATTTCGCAAACGTTCTTCTAGCATTGATGACACAGATGCTTACACTATGACCTCCATCTTGCAACAGCTCAGCTATTTTTACACAACCATGTGTCAGAATGGCTTAGACCCGGAACTTTTAAAACAAGCTGTGAGGCAGCTTTTCTTTCTGATCGGAGCAGTTACCCTGAATAGTCTCTTTCTTCGGAAAGACATGTGCTCTTGCAGAAAGGGAATGCAAATAAGGTAAACCTGGGTTTTGAATAATAATAATAATAATAATAATAATAATAATAATAATAATAATAATAATAATAATAATATATTATATTATATATATATATATATATATATATATATATATATATATATATATATATATATATGTAGGTCTTTGGTTATTCGGGTCTTCTCCCACGTAAAATTGGAAGTGTCTTGGCGACGTTTCGACGAAGTCTCATTCGTCATCTTCAGGCTGGTGTTCTCGGCTTCGTGCTTCCAGGAGCAATGCAATTCCAGAAGCCGAGAACACCAGCCTGAAGATGACGAATGAGACTTCATCAAAACGTCGCCAAGACACTTCCAATTTTACGTGGGAGAAGACCCGAATAACCAAAGACCTACAAAACCAAACACCCGCGAAAACCTGAGAAAACATATATATATATATATATATATATATATATATATATATATATATATATATATATATATATATATATATATATATATTATAATATTATAATAATATTATAAATAATAATGTGGAAAAAGAAATCGTGTGTTGTCCCGATTGTAATTGGAGCCCTTGGAGCAATACCCAAAGGGCTACCCCGCTATTTAGAAATTCTAAATTTGCCGGACTTGAACATTTTGACTCTACAAAAAACCACCTTACTCGGAACAGCTTACATCCTCCGACGATACCTTAAGAGTTCCTAGGTCCTTGGTTAGGACTCGAGCTGCTGAGCTATTAACCAGCCTCAAAGGCTGTGAATCTCACTAAAGATTAACCAATAAATAATAATAATAATTAAAAAAAAATAATCAGACTGGGTTGATTATTATTTGGCCTCCTAGTTGGCCTCCTGCACCACGATGGGGGGAGGGGGCATTTTTGCTCCGGAGGCTTTCCTTGAGCCTCCGGGAGGGTGAAAATGGCCTCCCCAGGCTCTGGAGGCCCTCTAGAGGCTGGAAACTGGCCCATTTTTGGCCTTCCTGAACTTATGGTAGGCCCATTTTTCGCCCTTCCCGAGCCTCGGTGCATGCCCTGCACTTACCTTCATACAAAACAGGCCACATAGGGACTCCTGGGAGGGGAGGGGAGGGGTGGGCGGGGCCAGCCAAAAGTGGGATTTGGTGGTTCTCCGAACTGCACAGAATCTTAGCTAGAGGTTCTCCCGAACCCCTGCGAACCCCCAGCAGCTCCACCCCTGGATGCAAGCAACATGCCAAACCACGGTCCCTCCGGTCCACGGAAAAACCTCTCCATGGAATTGTTCCCTGGTCCCCAAAAGGTTGGAGGGGAGGCACTGTTTTAAATTTAAAAGGATGTTTTAAATAAAATGGCCATTTTCTGCTTCATCCTCTCAGGTGCAACATCAGCTACCTCGAAGAATGGCTGAAGGAGAAGAACCTGCAGAGCAGTTCTTCAAAGGAGACGTTGGAGCCTCTTTCGCAAGCCGCCTGGCTTCTTCAAGTCAAAAAGATCACGGAGGAAGATGCCAAAGAGATCTCGGAGCACTGCACAACCCTCTCGGCTGTGCAGGTAGTGAATTCATAAAGGAGAATATTTGGGGCTCGGGGTTGAAATGAAGGGGTCCTCGGTGCTGTCTGAGCTTGGTTGTTTTGTGGCAGACATTTCTTTACCCAGCTAGGTGACATCATCAGTGCTAGAAGGGAGAGAGGTTTGTGGAGTGGAGGAGGAGATGGGCTCCTTAGGGCTTCCTTGATCTTCCCATCATCAGACTCCTGCTGGCTCTCTTCTAGATGACTTTAAGTGCAGTTTTATTGACTATAAATATTCTATTTTAGGAGGGATTGTATCGTATATTTGTGTTAGTTCTATATTTTTGATAGTCAATTAAATCCATATTCTATTCTGTTCTGTTTATTATTATATTATTACGCTACTCTACTCTACTCCTACTCTACTCCTACTCTACTCCTCTACTCTACTCTTCTCCTACTCTACTCTACTCTACTCTATTCCTACTCTACTACTCTACTCTACTCTTCTCCTACTCCACTCTATTCTATTCCTACTCTACTACTCTAGTCTACTCTAGTTTACTCTACTCTTCTCCTACTCTACTCTACTCTATTCCTACTCTACTACTCTAGTCTACTTTAGTCTACTCTACTCTTCTCCTACTCTACTCTACTCTATTCCTACTCTACTCCTACTCTACTCTATTCTACTCCTAGTTTAGTCTAGTTTAGTCTAGTGCAGTTTTATTTCCTGTTCAGACTGCAGTTTGCAGATCTTAATTTATTTTAATCCTCCCCACAGATAGTAAAAATCCTCAATTCCTACACTCCCATTGATGATTTTGAGAAAAGGATAGCTCCATCCTTTGTTCGTAAAGTACAGGTATGATTTTAACTGCAATACTCTTTATTCTCCCCCCCCCCACCCGGGTATTTTTGGATTTTTAAGTTTTTAAATGCCAAACCTCTTGAGACCTCTTCTGTTTGAAAAGTAGCATGTAAATCAAGGAAATAGATAAAAAAAAAAAATTAAAACCTGCCCTAATATAATAAATGACTTTCTGTAGCACAGTGGTGGTGAATCTATGGCACGCATGCCAGAGGTGGCAGTCACTATGGGCAAGTGCGCTGTCGCCCCAGCTCAGCTCCATCGCATTTCTCCTGCAGGGGGGAGAGAGGGAGGTAGGGAAAGAGAGAGAGAGAAAGAGAGGGGGGGGGATGGAAAGAGAGAGAGAGGGAGGGAAAGAGAGGGGGGAAGAGAGAAACGAGGGAAAGAGAGAAACGATATTGTTGCTAAACGTAATATTTCAAAAGCAGAAAAAAAAATGAAGGCATAAAAGTGCATTTATCACGTTTTTCTTAGAACAATTAGCTGAACTCTTCCTTGCTTATCATCATCATCATTTATTTATTTATTTATTGTTTATTTATTGGTTCGATTTATATGCCGCCCTTCTCCGGAGACTCAGGGCGGCTTACAATGCGTTAAGCAATAGCCTTCATACTTTCGTATATACCTGCTTAGTAGGGCTTTCCCCCCCCCCCCCAGCGGTGTTCTTTTTTAAAGCGCTCCATGGCATAGGACCCGGGTACCTTCGAGACCGACTTCTGCCACCAATAGCCTCCCACCGGCCAGTTCGCTCCCACAGAGAGGGTCTCCTCAGGGTGCCATCGGCCAAGTTATGTCGGCTGGCGACACCCAGGGGGAGGGCCTTCTCTGTGGGAGCCCCTGCCCTGTGGAATGAACTGCCCCCAGAAATATGTAAGATCTCCGACCTCCGGGCATTTCGTTGTGCACTCAAGACCCTGTTGTTCCGCCAGGCTGGGCTATCAACATAACAATTTTAAATTGGGTTTTAAATTCCTGGGGTTTTAAATTGAGCCGAATTCATTTAATAATTTTAAACTATTTTAATTGATGTTTGTCTTGTGTTTTTAAATAGGCTGTACACCGCCCTGAGTCCTTCGGGAGAAGGGCGGTATAGAAATAAAATTATTATTATTATTATTATTATTATTATTATTATTATTATTATTATTATTATTATTATTTTATACAAAGTCAGCTTATTGCCCCCACAAACCGGGTCCTCATTTTACCTACCTGGAAAGGCTGAGTCAACCTTGAGCCTGGTGAGATTTGAACTTGCAGCAATTGCAGGCAGCTGGTGCTACTTAACAGCACTTTAGTCTGCTGCACCACCAAGGCTCTTATTTTAGGGAGTAAAACCTCATTATTCAGGTTAAATTGCCGTGTTGGCAGTTTGCGATAAATAAGTGTGTTTTGGGTTGCAGTTTGGGTACTCGGTCTCTAAAAGGTTCTCCATCGGTGCTGTAGGAGGACGCATCCATATATAACTGCTTGGACCCGTGTATGCATGCTGGCAACTGTTAACCTTCTCTTTATTCTAATTTCAGGGAATGCTGAACAACAGACAGAATTCCACCCAACTGATGCATGATACCAAATACCTCTTTCAAGTAACATTCCCCTTTACACCTTCACTACATCCGCTGGAAATGATAGAAATCCCCAGCAGTTTCAAACTGGGCTTCCTCACTAGAATATAGTTGCAAGAACTAATGCAACGAGCAAATGCAGACTGTTCGGTGATGCTTCCATATCGGCGTAAATCTTCCGACGACGATCCCTACGTTTGCAGCACTGATGATGTTACCTAGTTCGGTAATCAAACGTCTGCAAGAAAACTTACTGAGCTCAGAGAGCACCAAGGACTCCACTGTAAAGCTTTTTGAAAATGGGCATTAAGTCTGGGGGAGCAATATGGACTTTAGAATGTAAGAAATGGAATACTGCATATTTTGTTATTCTGCCTTTAGGCTAGCGTTTCTTAAACCTTAGCAACTTTAAGGTATGCGGACTTCAACTCCCAGAATTCTGACGGGCTGGGAGAATTCTGGGAGTTGAAGTCCACGCTTCTTCAAGTTGCTACGTTTGAGAAACACTGCTCTAGATTCTTCCATATTGTATCAAGACCTACCTAATTTTAATTTATAATTAAATACATTTATAAATACGTTTATAATGAAGGACTTTTTCTGTAATGAAGCACTAAGGAAGAGCTTATTTTAACCTATAGCATTTGAAGTGCAGCTTCTAGAATTGCACCGTTGTAAATATACGGACTCAGACAGGAGTTTTGTTAGATCTTTCGTTTGTGCGTGGCGTGTGTATAATGATAGACGGTGCCACAGATGAAATGACAATATTCCACTGGATATTGTGTCAAGTCATTGCCACACCGATAAGCTAACTTCCTACTTAGCTTTTTCTAGGTCATCCAAAATTGGTTCAATGTGCATCTGTTACAACTTTCATCATTCAAAAAAAAAGAATTAATCCTTTGTATATGACAATGGAGGCAAGAAATTTATAGGCACAACGGTAGAAAGATAAACATTTCCCACAACTCAAGCGTGGAATTTGAAATGAATGGAATTGGTAGTGATGGCAAACTTGATTATTTTGATAAAAGAGAAAAGTATATTCAGTTTTGCTTCTACGGTGGTACATTGGTACTTATCCTTAATTGGTTCCGGGTAGAGTGTGATGAATACCAAAAACAATGACTACCAAATAATCTTTTCCCATAAGGAATAATGTAGTGAGCCACAAGGCAGCTGACCCTGACGAGTTCTAGCTGGTGTGTTGAATACCAAACAAACGATGAGTACTGGGACAAAATTTTCACATCAAAATGTGTTGAGTACCAATTTTGATGAGTTTCACTGTACTTGGAGACCATTTATGGGCTTCTTGCTTGAGAAAAATGAAAATGAAGGATTGATTTTAGGGCTCGATGATTTGTTATGATTATAGAACTATTGTGGATTGTTATTCTTGCTAGTCACGAATACTTATATACGGTACATGTATAGGGCATATTTTTTATGTTCACGTTTAAACAAGAGTAAGTGGTGTTTATGATATATAATTCTAATGCTATTTGATTGTTTAATTTGTATACTTTTATACAATGTGTCATTGTTTTAACTTAAGAGTAAGAAGTTACTTTATATTTGTATCTATGTTGAAGAAACTCTGAAGTCAATTCCTTTTTTCTTGTCACTTTTAAACCTTTCCCCCTTTTTGATCTCCTCTCCCCTAATTTTTCCTTTTCTGTTATTTTGTAAATTCATCTTTTTTTTTTTTTGAAATTTAATAAAGTTCACTTTAAAAAATGTACTTACAATTCTTCGAAGCAGAGGTGGGTTTCAGCAGGTTCTGACCAGTTCTGGAGAACCGGTAGCAGAAATTTTGAGTAGTTGAGAGAACCAGTAGTAAAAATTCTGATTGGCCCCACTCCCATCTATTCTCTGCCTCCTGAGTCCCAGCTGATTGGGAGGAAATGGGATTTTGCAGTAAACTTCCCCTGGATTGGGATGGGAATGGAAATTTTACAGTATCCTTCCCCTGCCACCCACCAAGCCATACCATGCCCACCAAGCCACACGCACAGAACCGATAGTAAAAAAAATGGAAACCCACCAGTGTTTCGAAGGTGAAAAAACAGCAGAGAGAAGGTTTCCCCCCTTAGCCTCCTTTTCATACCTAAGTTACAAACTTTTCTGCATTGCATTGATGATGTTTTCACTCCAGGTGAAACACAAAGTACCTTAATTCAAGAGCTCCCATTTCCTAGAATTTTCTTTTAACTGTCTCAACCAATTGCAAGTCTCTGGAACTTCAAGCAGCATTACAAGGTCCTTCTATATACGATGCAGGGTTGCTAAATCCCTCTAAGTAGATTAAATCAGCCTTAAATTCTTCCTTCTGCCTTATAAATAGCCCACTGATTAGCTTGTTGCTTTCCTAACACTTCAAGGTATCGCTGTGGGTGAAAAAAGGTAAGAAATACCCTTACTGTATTGGATTACAAGCCCAAATTATCTATAGAGTAATGCTGAAATGTTTTGTTTTGTTTTTTTAAATAAAGTCTGCTTTGTTTTCAGTTGGTTTTGGTATCTTACTTGTTTAGGCAAACCTTCTCAAAATGGCTTAAAATAAAAACATTACGTACAAGGATTTTAAAAGGGTTGCCAGAAGAAGAAATGAACTTGAATACCTACAAAATAAAACCAATGTTTTCATAAGACTTGTTTAACTCGCTGTGTATTTATACCTGGTCAATTGTTTAGTTAAATTTGTGTTTTCTTTATTTTTTAAAAAAAATTATTTTTAATTGTACCCTGCCTAGAATCCCATTCATGAGGTGGACAGCTATATAGATTTGATAAATAAAATAGAAATAGTTGGTTCACTTTCATTTCTCCTACTATAAATTCTTTAGTCTTTCTTAGGCATCAGCAAATGGCTGCAGTTTTGTGTATTAACAGAACAAAGTTATAAGTGAGTGAAAAAAAGGTGCAAAGAAAGAAATAGAGGGAAAAAAGGAAAGAGAAAGAAAGAAAAAGTAATAGAGAGACTGCTTCCGACCTTCACAGCAATTATTAGTACATTTATTCCTCTCTCTCTAAAATGACAACATAATGGGACGCGATGGCTCAGTGGCTAAGACAGCTGAGTTTGTCGATCGGAAGGTTGGCAGTTCAGCGGTTCGAATCCCTAGTGCCGCATAATGGGGTGAGCTCCCATTACTTGTCCCAGCTTCTGCCAACCTAGCAGTTCGAAAGCATGTAAAAAATGCAAGTAGAAAAAATAGGGACCACCTTTGGTGGGAAGGTAACAGCGTTCCATGCGCCTTTGGCGTTGAGTCATGCCGGCCACATGACCATGGAGACGTCTTCGGACAGCGCTGGCTCTTCGGCTTTGAAACGGAGATGAGCACCGCCCCCTAGAGTTGGGAACGACTAGCACATATGTACGAGGGGAACCTTTACTGTTACCTAAAATGACAACATAATTTCCTTCGTACCATAGTCTGTCCTTTCTAATCATCAAACCCCTCCATCACGTTCATTTTATTTTCTTTTTTTCAGCAAAAAGGCCATAAGGGATTTCCAATCACTAATAAATGTATTATCTAATCAGCCAACTTCCCGTTTATCTGTTATTTATTTTTAAGTCGGGAAGAAAGACATTCCTGTCACTTCCGCTCTTGTCTCTTTCAGCTACCTGCAAAGATGTGCGATCAAACCTTCGCAGCCAGTATTTTTGGGCCGTGCGACATTTGTACCAAAGAGAAGGTTCTTCAACAAATATACTGCAAATCGGAGAAACGCAGCTGTTGTGGGCTATGCGTGAAACAGGTAAGGGCCTGCAAAGATCGGAAGGCTGTTTGGGGGGGAATCTCCTGGACTAGTGTGGTGTCCCTTGTAGGTGGTGGCACCCCCATCTTCACTCTCCTACCGTCATCCTGCTAGCGGAGTGGGTTGAAACGAGGGGTCCTTGGTGGTCCCTGAGCTTGCTCGTTTTCTTCAAGACCTTTCATGACCCAAAGTAGGGAACAGCATCAGTGCAGAGTCATAGTGTAGGGCAAGGGGTCCTCAAACTCAAACCAGAAGACCTCTGGTGTAGGGAGTGGTAGTCCTGGGGTGCATCTGGAGGGCCTGCCTTTTTAAGAACCAGGAGGACTTGCCCTCCAAATTCTGGGTAGTTCTTGCCAGATGCCAATAGCTCTGTTGTGAGTGATTTCTAAAAAAATTTAAAAAAAAAGTTTTTTAATTAATATAATTCAATATTTAAAAAACAATGGACATGGTTTGACATCTCTGGTTTCTAAGAGACAGAGAGAGAGGGAGAGGGAGAGGGAGAGGGAGAGGGAGAGGGAGAGGGAGAGGGAGAGAGAGAGAGAGAGAGAGAGAGAGAGAGAGAGAGAGAGAGAGAGAGAGAGAGAGAATACATAATGAGAAAAGAAGGATTAGGGGAGACATGATAGCAGGGTTCCGATATCTCAGGGGCTGCCACAAAGAAGAGGGAGTCCAGCTATTCTCCAAAGCACCTGAGGGCAGGACAAGAAGTAACGGGTGGAAACTCATCAAGGAGAGAAGCAACCTAGAACTAAGGAGAAATTTCCTGATAGAACAAATTAATCAGTGGAACGACTTGCCTCCAGAAGTTGCGAACGCTCCAACACTGGGAGTTTTTAAGAAGAGACTGGATAACCATTTGTCTGAAGTGGTACAGGGTTTCCTGCCTAAGCAGGGGGTTGGACCAGAAGACTTCCAAGGCAGTGATGAAATCCAATTTTTTTTACTACCTGTTCTGTGGGCGTGGTTTGGTGGGCATGGCTAGGGGAAGGATACTGCAATATCTCCATTCCCACCCCACTCCAGGGGAAGGATATACTGTAAAATTCCCATTTCCTCCCTACTCCTGGGGGGTGGGGGAGGCTATTGCAAAATCTCCATTCCCACCCCACTCGGGGGCCGGCCAGAGATGCCATTTGCTGGTTCTCCCAACAGCTCAAAAATTTCCCGCTACCGGTTCGCTCTCCGAACTACTCAAAACTTCCGCTACCGGTTCTCCAGAACCTGTCAGAACCTGCAGGTTTTCACCCCCCTCCTCCAAGGTACCTTCTAACCCTGTTATTCTATTTAACAGCTGAGATATTTGTTTAGCTGCAATATATATATATATATATATATATATATATATATATATATATATATATATATATGTAGGTCTTTGGTTATTCGGGTCTTCTCCCACGTAAAATTGGAAGTGTCTTGGCGACGTTTTGACGAAGTCTCATTCGTCATCTTCAGGCTGGTGTTCTCGGCTTCGTGCTTCCAGGAGCAATGAAGTCGAGAACACCAGCCTGAAGATGACGAATGAGACTTCGTGGAAACGTCGCCAAGACACTTCCAATTTTACGTGGGAGAAGACCCGAATAACCAAAGACCTACATACAAACACCCGCGAAAACCTGAGAAAACATATATATATATATATATATACGAAGAAGTAAGAAAATTGATACTATGCCTTTACAGGGAGGAGATGGGTGTGGCCTACTGATGAAAGCTAACGAGCTAGAAAGGGATCTATTTAGGTCTCCCACCTAGCAGTGAGAGCTTGCTAGGTGTTAGAAAAGAAAAAAGCCCAGAACCGAGTAGATGAGATTCTACTGAGCTGGAGCTACAAAAAAACCTTGGCTACGTAGGGAAAACCTGGCTAGAAGAAAAACACACATAGAACCTATGAAGAAGTAAGAAAATTTATATATATATATATATATATATATATATTATAAAAATAATATAATTATAAAAATATTATATATATATATCTTTATATATTATATATATATATATATATAAAAGGAATCTCAAAATCGGGTAGCGGCCACCTGGGCTCCCCAAGATTTCGACCCCTTCTGCGCGGGGCTTCCACCCACCCATCCTCCATCCATCGGTGGATGCCGCGAGAGAAGGCTGCCCCGGCTCGGCTCGGGCTCGGCTCGGCGGGGGCGGTGGCTCCTCCTACCAGCCCTCCCTCCCCTCCCCTCCCCTCCCTCCCCTTCTCCATCCTCCCCTCCCCATCCCTGGCTGGCTGGCTGGCTCCCTTGCGCGCTCTTCTCCTCCTCTCTTCCCCTTCTGGCCAAGATGGCAACCGAGGGGCTCCAGGAGAAGGAGAGCCTGGCCGGGCTGAAAACCGAGGCGGAGAGTCTGAAGGGCAAGCTGGAAGAGGAGAGGGCCAAGCTGCACGATGTGGAACGTGAGTCGGGGCCGGGCTGGGCGAGCTGCGCCCCCGGGCATCGCCGGAGGGAGGGAAGGAGCCAGCCGGGCGCAGCTCCTGCGAGGCTCTTGCAACCCCGGGGCGGGGGGCAGCAGGGAAAGGGTCCCTCGGGGGCAGCCCCGGGCGGGGAAGGGGCGCCGCCCCAGGGCATGCAACCCACCCTCTGCACGGGCGGCTGGCGTAAACAACGGGCACCGCTGGGCGGAGACGCCGGAGAGATGCCCAGCCAGCCCAAAGCAGCGGCGGGCCAAGAGGGAATTGGGGAGGGGGGCGTCCCTTGGGTCATGGGTGGGTGGGGGGAGAGGCAATGGAGAGACCCCCCCTCTTCTCCTGCCTGCCTGCCTGCTTTTTTTTTTTTTTTTTTTTTTGCACCTCCTGCCCTTCTCTTCCTGCCAGCCAGCGAAATGGGCACCGGTGCCCTAGAAACATTCCCAGCCGTCCCCATTTGCAACCTGGCGCCCTCCAGAAGGGGGAATTGGGGAGGGGGGCGTCCCTTTGGTCATTGGGGGGGGCAAGGCAATGGAGAGACCCCCCTCTTCTCCTGCCTGCTTTTTTTTTGTACCCTGCCTCCTGCCCTCTGCCCTTCTCTTCCTGCCAGCCAGCGAAATGGGCACCTGTGCCCTAGAAACATTCCCAGCCGTCCCCATTTGCAACCTGGCGCCCTCCAGAAGGGGGAATTGGGGAGGGGGGGCGTCCCTTTGGTCATTGGGGGGGGCAAGGCAATGGAGAGACCCCCCTCTTCTCCTGCCTGCTTTTTTTTTGTACCCTGCCTCCTGCCCTCTGCCCTTCTCTTCCTGCCAGCCAGCGAAATGGGCACCTGTGCCCTAGAAACATTCCCAGCCGTCCCCATTTGCAACCTGGCGCCCTCCAGAAGGGCCTGGACTGGACCCTGTCTCTCCCCTCCAGGAATCTGGGCAGCTCAGTAAGGGTTGGTGTGGGGAGCTAACTAGGTTTGGACAGGCCTGGGGTGCAAGCTGCTGTTTTTTGGGCTGGGGGTGGGGTGGGGGGGTCGCCTTAGAATCAATCCTCCGGGCACCCCTGGATTTAGGAGTTTGGAGTTCTTGTTGGTTGGCTTGGATCTGCTGGTACCCAGATCCAAAAAAAAACAACAAACCACTTCGAACTTGGCTGGAGTTTAACAGTTGTCATCCCTATGCTTGCATAATTCGAAGGTTTTGGGTGGAAAAACCGGAACCTATTTGAATTGTAATGTATTTAAAAAATATATGCTCCATTCCATCCGTTATAAATTATCCCTCCGTGGATAAATTAACATTTGAGTTAAAAGATAAGGTAGACTCAAAATACTACACTGGTCTGACGGGATAAAGGTTTTTAAACTGGGTTTTGATAGGGGTTTTAAAATGATTTTAGTTGGGTGTTTTAAATTCAGCCAATGATTGAATTATTTTAATTAAGTTTTTAAATTTGTGCTGTATATTGTTTTTACCATGGCTGTTCACCGCCCTGAGTCCTTCGGCAGAAGGGCGGTATATAAATATAACTAACTAACTAATAACTAACTACACGGCGTGGAATAGATGGTACGATTGGATAATTGTGTCTTGTGAGCCGCCCTGCGTCTTCAGAGAGAGACAGCATATAAATTGAATTAATTAAATTCACTTAAATTCAATTCAAAAGAAAGGAGGGTAAATGTAAAATTTTGTAAGGCAATAAAATTAACAAACAGGCACCTTCAACAAGATAAAGGATGTGATAAAGTTACAAAGTCACATTCTACATTTTTTTTTCTTTTCTTCCTTTTCTTTTTTGTTTTGTTTTGTTTTTCTATTTTTTGTTGTGAGTAAGTAATGCTGCTCGGATTAATATAAATGTATTCTGTATATACTCGATATGGTATTTTATCTTTTTAAGTTTAATAAAGTTTGTTTTTAATAATAACAATAATAATAAAAAATATGCTGTCCAACTACAGTGATTTTGGACAACAGAATAACTATCAGAGTTAGAAGTCTTCTAATTCACCCCTCTGCTCGAGCAGGAAACCCTCTGCCAGTGGTTCTTCACCACGGAACCCCTTTAAATACCTTTTGTGGCCACAGATCCTCAAGATTTAAGATTTAACCACAGATTGAGAATCACAAATGCCGTTTCGGACAAATGGACGGTAAAAATAGATTAAATTGTGTCTCACTGCCTTCTCTAAGAACTGCATGGGCTTTCATTTTTATCGCCACCCGCAGTCCAGTGAGAGGTGCTAGGTTGAGCAGAGCGGACTTCCCTACCCATCTTCCTTGACTCATCCCCTCCAGATGTGTCCAGCACCAACTCTCCAATCCTTAGCCAGCTGTGGCTGAGAGTTGACCAACATATCTGGAGGGCACAGACCTGTAAAAGGTGGACAGCTCACCTCACAGGGTTGTTGGGATGAAGAAAATAGGAGAAGGAGTATTATATGTCTCCATCAGCTTGAATTATTTATAATAAAGGCAGGATTTAAAAAAAAAAAATCTTTAAAAAAATCTCAGAATTCCCCAGCTAGCATTTTGACTTCAATTCCTAGAGTTTGCTATGCTCAGGCAATGCATTTTATTTTTCTCTTTTAAATGCTTGACTTCCTTGGGCTGTTAAACAATTCGGATGCATGGAGCACTTTGAGGACTTGTCTCGCATTCAGGGCATTCCAGCCAAAAGAAAGGAAAAAGAAGGTTTAAGAGAAGTTTATTACGGTCCCCTTTGTTGCGTTCATTTCTCTTTCCCGGTGAAATAAATGCATTTCACTGATATTTTTTATCTTCCAAGAACGCTGAGATTTCTAGAGGTCTTTGGCCTTGAATAATGGGGACAAAACCCACCGAGTCCTGCAAGGCATGGTGCAATAGTGGGTTTCAATTTAGTTTGTTACTGGTTCGCTACCAATTCGCATGTGCAGAAGCGTCTGGGGGTGGGGTGGGCGGAGTCTCCCACCGCTACCAGTTCGCCTGATCTGGGACGAACTGGTAGCAACCCACCACTGGCCTGGTGAACCTTTTTTTCCCAGAGTGGAAAATAATTGTGAAAAGAAAGTGAATGTCTTAAAAATTCCTGACCTGTTCACCAGTATTTGGCTTTTCCAGCAGATGGGAATTACTGTAGCTTTTCCTGCCTGCAAGAAGATCTACTTCTCTTATTCCAAAAATCTAAAACGAGAAAGCTTCTTCGGGATGCTAGCGGTTGCTTTCTGAACGGCCAATCCATCACCGTGAGGATTAAAGAGGCAGAAATGGGTTGCTTGAATGGTAGCCAAATAAGCCATAAGGCACTGCTCGTCAGTACTGGGTTCAGGAGTCCTGCCAAAAAAATAACCCTGCCAGCAAAGACAGAGACCGGTGGTGGTAGTTCAAAGTCTGTTTGGCCCTGTAAGTGCTCTGCAAAAGAGGAATCTGTCCTGGAACTTGTCAAGGATGCGTTTGGGAGCAAAACAAGCCTGCTTACAAAAAATACTTCTGAATTCAACTTTTTTTTTTTTTTTGCTGGCCTTCTCTTTGGAAGCGTTGTGGAAGGCAGAATGAAATTTTTCAATCGGCTTTTGAAATGGATTGTCGATGTTTGTGTGGATGGTCGTTGCTTCTTTAACTGCAGTTTTAAGAAGATTTGATGTGGTTTTAATGGGGCTCCCCCAGGGTGGATTTGATTTAAATCGAGTTGATTTAAATCACAATTTAAATCATGATTTAAATCACTAGTAAAAAGGCTTGATTTAAATCAACTCGATTTAAATCATAATTTTTAAAGAGCAACTGTCATCTCTGCTACTCCTTTGACCCACTGTTGACTCACCGATAGTCCCAGTATTGCAGAATATACAGCCTCATGCTACATAACTAAGCTCCATTTCATGCTGAATAAACTAAATTATTTATGTATCTTAAATAGAAAACTATTTTACGATAGATTTTTACACCAAAAGTTTTTTATTAAAATAAATTCGATTTAAATCAAAAAAATCTGATTTTTTTGATTTTTTTTTTAAAAATCATTGATTTTTATCCACCCTGGGCTCCCCCTTTTTTTAGGACGAGAGTTGATGCTTTTTAAGGAAGCTTATTCTCTTCCTAGTAGAGAGGATTGCTCCTAAAAGACAGCATTTTACCAGTAGTGAAATATTAATAAAGGTGACTATGTTGGTTTAGGATAGGGGTCTCAACATTTGGCAACTTTAAGACCTGTCGACTTTTAACTCCCAGAATTATTCTCTTAAACCAGACCTGTGGACTTTCAACTCCCAGAATTCCCCAGCTGGCATGGCCAGCTGGGGAATTCTGGGAATTAAAGTCCACAAGTCTTAAAATTGCCAAGTTGGGAGACTCCTGATTTAGGAGCATAAATGATGCAACATAAAAGAACCAGTCATTTCCAGAATTCCAACGAGGTTGGTTGTCCAAAGAGAGCTGTAGAATTTGAAAAATTGGACATGGTGGGATTTTGTTGGACCTAATAAAATATTGCCCAAAGATCTGTAATAAGTAAATATGAATCTACTTTCTGAAATGCAATGGGCATAAAAGTTCCTAGAAATCCCTCAAGTCCTTTCCCTTCAAATTTGCAATATTCTTCTGCACAGCGGGACGGATGGACCATGTTTCCTGCTTTTATAAAATAGCAAGTCCACATACAACGTGAGAAATACACAGAGGACCTCACAGATAATTCTAAGCGTCTCCCAAAACTTTAGTTTTCAATTAACACAAAAAGGAGAAAGAAGGAACTAAGGGGGAAAAAACGATGCCCACTCCATTATCAACTCAGTGGGTGACTCGGAGCTACCACCGTCGCTCCTCTATCCACCCTATTTCACAGGTTTGTGGAGGTTATAAAATGGAAAGGTGAGAGAACAGTCAACCTGACCCTCTTTTAGATGAATGTGTGAATAAATGTGTGAATAAATAAAATGAATAGCGCTTCTACTTCTGGAGGTTGGAAATTGCGAGAAAACAACCCTTGTGGAATTCCACCTTCGCTTAGAAGTAAGCTTGTTCTTATTCTCTGGTGCTGCTGTGGCCAAGAGATGATGAGTTGATGATCAACGGTAGACTAAGTTCATTCTTCATTCCTGGTTAGATTTCCATAATTCCCAGTCAAAGGTCATTCTGACTAGAGATTAAGAATCCTAAAATCCAAACATACCTAGAGAATATCTGTGATCGTCTGAGGAGTGAGGGGATGGTTTTGGGGGTTTTGATTTACTGAGGGAAAACCCGGACCTCTCAGATTCGGGTTTTCCCAGATGGGCCAGTTTATCTATTCTAGTAAATAGAACTTTGAAAAATGCTTACTTCAGAGTTTTACTTGAAGTTGGGGGTTTTTCTGGAACTCTGACACCCACTTCATTTCCCTGGGTTGACCCGTCTTCTCCAGGTCTTCTGCTAATCCCCTTCTTAGGGGATTTGCATCTTGCATGGGGTCCTGACTGGGCCTGCTTCAGGGGTGCCCTGAGTCTCAATGCCACTTGTGAATTTCTCGTAGTGCATCAGGTGGCAGAGCGCGTGGAGGCTTTGGGACAATTTGTGATGAAGACACGGAGAACCCTGAAAGGACATGGTAATAAAGTCCTCTGTATGGACTGGTGCAAGGACAAAAGAAGAGTTGTCAGCTCTTCCCAGGTAACAGGAGTTTTAATTTGTTTATATTGTTTTTTTCAGCTTCTTTCTAGACTGGTGTTTCTCAACTTTGGCAGCTTGAAGATGGGTGGACTTCAACTCCCAGAATTCTCCAGCCAGGAATTCTGGGAGTTGAAGTCCACCCATCCTCAGAACGTTCAAGATTGAGAAAGACCTAGTCTAGACCAATGTTTC
Source organism: Pituophis catenifer annectens (assembly GCF_029215685.1). Lineage (NCBI taxonomy): Eukaryota > Metazoa > Chordata > Lepidosauria > Squamata > Colubridae > Pituophis > Pituophis catenifer. The sequence continues at coordinate 18,246,512 of NW_027256894.1, read as the reverse complement.
TTAGCTATTGTATCTTCTGCTCTATCCATCCTCTCTGTCAAAGAATTGGGGTTCCACCAGAACAGAAACCAAGCACACATTTTTTTCCCTAAGAAGGTCAAGATATAGAATATGTTCAACCATGCTCTCCCAAGGTTGATGTTACAGAAAGTCCCCTTGTCATAAGCGCAAAAGTCAAAACAAAGGAGAACCTGGAGGTCTTGATCCAAGTATTGTCTAAGGCCAGCAGCTCAACAAGGACATTTACGTCAAATTAGCCTGATCATGAAGGAAGTGAAAGTGTCCCTGAGGTTCTCCCCTTGGGATGGAGAAATGCTTGGCCAGTTGAGAAGTCCATCTAGATAAGCATCGTTTGCTCTGGGCTGGAACTGGATCCTGGTTTTGGCCTCATAGCTGAGTAGGAATAAAAAGGTCCATGGTGATTAAGAACACCAGAGAAAAACCATTGGCGGTGACCCACCAAAGCCCACTTGATGTACACCAAGGGTTGCTCATGAGTCATTGAGACATCATGGGATAACAACGCCACCTTCCTTGACTGCCACTAAGATCAGATTGATTAAGGCAGAATTATCTGGGCTGGTGATATCATGGTGATATCTCAAAAGGGTTTACTTTCGTTGATGTTATTTTTTGAAAGTTGACACCCCATCGGTTTAATTAAGTCAGGGCTCCTGTGCCTCATAAATTCCTGTAATTAGAGGCAGAAGGCGTAAGCAGAATTCAGTCAGTGGACTCAATTGCAGTGTCACTTCAAAATAAACACAGACATTTCAGAGTGTTTTTATTCTTCCTTCTTTAGGACGGGAAGGTGATCGTTTGGGATGCCTTCACCACCAATAAGGTGAGCTGCTTTTTAGAACATCTTTCCCCATAAGATTGTTCACAGTCTGAAGGATCTGTTGGATGGGGGAGAAGGGAGAGAAAGTACATCCCATTTTGACTTTCATTTGCATTCCCAGCATTAGGCTCTTCTCCAGTGAGTCCTTCCTTCTCATTAGATGGCCAAAGTATTTGAGTTTCATCTTCAGGATCTGGCCTTCTAAAGAGCAGTCAGTCAGGGTTGATCTCCTCTAGGACTGACCGGTTGGATCGCCTTGCAGTCCAAGGGACTCGCAGGAGTCTTCTCCAGCACCAGAGTTCAAAGGCCTCCATTCTTTGGCGTTCATGATATAATTCTTTGGCCTTGATGATATCCAACACCAAATTTGTGGCTGGTGTTGTGGGAATTGGCTACATTTTGCCCTTGGGCCTTTTCTCTAACATCTCCATGAGCTTCCCAGACCAGCAAGGCTGGGTCGAATGTTGGCTTGAGAGATGCAAGGAATGCTTTCTATTTCAGGAGCATGCGGTGACGATGCCCTGCACATGGGTGATGGCATGTGCCTATGCTCCGTCTGGATGCGCCATTGCATGTGGGTAAGCAGAAGCCTCTTTAAGGAAAGGTATTTGAAAATCTGTGTTCTGGATCATGACAAACGATGCTACTCTTTTTCTTAAACTGATGGGTTCCCAAATGGAAAATTTTAATATTGGCTATATATAGGTCGATCGGAAGGTCGGCAGTTCAGCAGTTCGAATGCCTAGTGCCACGTAACGGAGTGAGCTCCCGTTACTTGTCCCAGCTTCTGCCAACCTAGCAGTTTGAAAGCACGTAAAAAATGCAAATAGAAAAAATAGGGACCACCTTTGGTCGGAAGGGAACAGTATTCCGTGTGCCTTTGGCATTGAGTCATGCCGGCCACATGACCACAGGGACGTCTTTGGACAGCGCTGGCTCTTCGGCTTTGAAACGGAGATGAGCACTGCCCCCTAGAGTCGGGAATGACTAGCACATATGTGCGAGGGGAACCTTTACCTTTTTATATACAGTAATGGAATAAAAAACCTCCTCCAGTAAAATAACCCAGCCCAAATAGAAAACATAGAAGAATAAACAGGAGGCGACCAATCACCATTAAGTTTCAAATGCCTGCCTTAATACGATTATATTCACAATTACATTCAGGCAGAATTTGAAGGAAATCCTAGAAACGAATAGGCCAGATCCACCTCTGGAGATACGAGACCAGGGCTATCACTGAGAAGATCTCTTTTCCGTTATATTTAGTTACCATGATACCTTGGTACTCATCATTAATTGGTTCCAGGAGGCGTGACAGGTAGTAAAAATGATGAATGCTTAACATGTGGCCCTTTGTTTCGGCTAAAGAGGCTAGCGAGTCATGAGACAGCTGACACTGACAACTTCTAGCTTGCACACCGAGTACCAAACAAATGACGGGGCAAAATTTTTGCAACAAAATGCACCCCAAATTTGATGATCTTCAGAGAAGTCGAGTACCAGGGTAGCACTGTATTTATACTGTAGGTCACCTTTCCATCCATTGACCCTCAACAGAGCTTTCGGCAAATGTAATGCAACGATTATCAGTGAATTAAATAAAATTTACAAACAGAGTAAGAGGTCTCTAGAAGGTCCTCCCATGATACAGCTTCTGAAGACTCCTAGAGGAAATGAGATAAAGGAGGAGATGTCTGTCCGTATCTCAGGTTGTTCCCATCTCAGATTTTCAATCTAGTCCAGAAGTAAATTGATAATCCAGGAGCTTTGAGGGCTTCATGGTTGCAAGGTCCATACAAGTAGCATGGCTCAGGTGACACTAGCAAGATTAAATAGGTCGTGTTGTGGTCCGCCAGCAGCCTGCGGAGCTGACAGCGGAGTCAGACAGCGAGGAGGCTGGGGAGAAACATGGGCCAGTCCTGGAGTCTAGAGAAGGCCCGGATGAGGGCTCTGCATCGGAGGCAGAGATGGGGCCAGGGCCATCTGGGAGTGATGTGCGGACTCCGGAGCCTCCAGAGTCCGACAGCAGAGAGGCAGAGGAACAGGAGGAGCCTGTTCGCAGTGCGTGCATGCACAGAGCTGCCAGAAGGCACAAACAGTTAAAACAAAAGGGACGACTCAGGAGTAAGGCCTGGAGATGATTGGCCCCTCCCATAAGGCTTAAAAGAGCAGCAAAGGCATGTGGGCACTTTGCAGGAAAGCAACATTGTTAATTCTGTTCCCAGTCAGCATCTCTGTTTGATTCTGGAATCCGTGTGGCTTTGCCAAGTAGGTCTTTGGCAGCGTGTCAAGGGAGAGAAAGGTTGGTGATTATCCCGAAGGACTTCTCACAACTAATTGGGACTCAGCTGTGAATGAACGTAATTCACAGCTGTTGCAATAAAAGAGGTTTTTGGGACTACTCGTGTGTTTTAATGACTCAGGAAGCTTAGGTCATCACAGGTCGGTTTTATTACCGAACCTGAAAATGGGTGGGCCATCTGATTATTCTGAATACTGAACTATATTTTGGAAAAGACCCCTCTGTGTGCATGTGTGGGGAAGAAACTAAGACACTTGCTACCATGGTCTACTTTCTCAAAGAGACCATGGGTAGAGCGCTCCTGTGATATTTTCAAAAAGGACTTTCCTTCTCTTTTTTTCCTCACTTGTTTTTAATCTAGTGGTCTGGATAACAAATGCTCGGTATACCCCCTGACCTTTGAAAAAAACGAGAACCTGGCCGCCAAGAAGAAATCTGTCGCAATGCACACTAACTACTTGTCAGCTTGCAGCTTCACTAATTCTGATATGCAGGCGAGTACATCCAATGTGCATCTCGTTGTTACTCTTTGCATTACTCTACACAAAAGTTGTGTAGTTCAGAGGGAGCATGGTTTTCACTATCCCTGTAAAAACACTCATTTGGGGTTTTTTGGGATAGGCATGGCTAAAACATTCTTTGTTTCAGAGAGGAAAATCAGAGTCGCCCCTTTTATCATCCCACAGAACTGAAGTCCACCTAGTAAGGGCTCCTATCATCATCATCATCTTTTAACGACCCCATAATCCCTTGCGGGGTGGATCTAGGCAACTGAATGGAGCTAGCAGAGTGTTTTAAAGGCCGGATGCCCTTCCTGTCACCAATGCGGAGTTTTATTCAGCAGATATATTCTCAGTGTGCCCAGAGAGAGAGAAATATCTGCCTCTACCTAGGATCGAACTCACAGCCTCCTGATTGTGAGGCGAGAGCTCCACCTGTAGGCCACCTCAACACTCCTAATAAGGGATCCTATCCTCCCCCCCAAAAAATAATAAATTAAAAAAATATGGAAAAGAAAATTGCAAACTTTGAAAATCCTCAATTTGTGGATAGAACAATTGGCTGATGGTTTCTCCATAATTCTTCAGGAGGAGAAGACGTTCTCCAAAAATTTCTGAAGGCAAAATTCTCCTTCTGTGACGGAGGTCAGTCTACTGCTGGAGAACCCCAGTGAGAAATGTCTGTGGAGATTCTCAGTCATCCAGGGTCATGGTTGTCCCAAAGATAATTTTTTTTCAAGAGGCAACTGGACCTCCTTTGTTTTTCCTTGAAGATGTTTTGCTTCTCATCCAAGAAGATTCTTCAGTTCTGAACTGAAACGTTGTCAAGGAAAAACAAAGAACGTCCCATTGTCTCCTGAAATAAACACCTTTGGGACACTCCAGTGAGAAGATTCTCATATTCGTCTTCTCTTGGAACTGAATGAAACTGGGGAGGCTACAGACCAAGGAAGAAAGGATTGCTGGAGAAACTCACACAAGCTCCTTCTCCACCTTGTGTCAGCACTTCAAGCTTCATTTACTCTAGTGCTGACATAAGAAGGAGAAGCGGAGGCATCTGGAAAGGGACGTTTGACTTTTCACCTACTTATTTTCCCTGGAGATAATATCCCCTAGGAGATGAGATGGGAGGGGGGGAAATTCCTTTGAGCTGGAGCAGTAGATTAGGGGTAGAATGACTTGGAAGATGGCCAATGAGTGCAGGGGAGTGGGGAACGGAAAGGGAGGGTTTTGGGTCTGGAAGTCAGTGTTGGCTACGATGAGCCAGGATCTAGAATGTCGTGCTCAATAAATGGGAGTTTTTATCAAAGACTTTGTTTGAAATGCAATTTATTTGAGACGACCTCGAAACTTGACACCTTGCTAAATTCAGTGGTGCTCCACTTAAGAGAATGTTCGCTTAACATTCTCTTTTTCTTTCTGAAAGAAATGCCCAAGGTGCTTTTGGTGCAAAATTGAGCGTGGCGTTAGATCTCTTTCAGTGTGCTAGCGAAATATCAGCTCGAGCGGAGTCTATTCTGGGATGTGAGAGGAAATTGCTATTTCCCACTCCGCTGTTTCCAGGAATAAGCCCAAGATGACGGTGCAAGTCTATTGCTATGGAAACCAGTGTCACCCATCTACCTGTGGGCTCTGAGTATATGAAACTGTAGCCTTGAGAAAGAGGAAGCTGGTGGAATAATTAAAGCCAATATGATGCAGAATCAGGAGTCTCTGAACATTCTGAATCCCAAATTTACTTTTGGAGATGTTTTGGGAAGTGGCCTATAAGGAATGAGAAATCACTGAAAAGAGATTTTCTGGGTGAAAAGGCCTCCATTTTTCTAGACGTTGGCATTCTTTTGAGCAAAAATGTGGCTTTTCTTTTTTCTTTTTTTAAATTTTTCAGGGACAAATTACAATATAATGGATGGAACTTGCTCTGTTTGGCTGCTCCCATTTCAAACAGGAATTGCATCTCATTGCTTCTTAATCAATGGTCAGCATGCAACCCCTTTGCCCCATTATGGCCTCTGAAGCCAAGAAAATGAAGTTCTCGCTCTTACATATTTGTGTTGATTTAATCACAGTGTTGACTGCACAGATGGGGGAACAAAAGACCAAATCACTCTTGCTTTTGGTAGACACTGATACATTTTGCTCTCTGAATTTATAGAGACCTAATCCTAAGTGGGTTTGGCCCCCCAATGGGATTTTCCCATGTATTTTACCAGGAAATGTAGATAGGGTGGGTTCAAAAACTCAGCACCCTCCTAAGCATTCCGATGGGCTAGGAATCCGTCAGCGAAGTACATTTTGCTCTCCGAATTCATGGAGACCTAACCCTAACAGGGTTTGGCCCCCAATGGGATTTTACCAGGAAACGTATAGGGCAGGTTCGAAAAGTCAACCCCCTTCTAAGCATACTGAGGTGCTAGAAATCCATTGGTGAAGCCCATTTTGCCCTCCAAATTCATGGAGATCTGATTCCTCTCTTGATTCCATGCTCCCAGCCTCTGCCTTTTCTTCTCCTACCATTGAAGACCAAAGTTTTAGTAAATCAATTAATTCAGGAGAGAGACAGTCCTTTAATAAGAATCAAAGGACCGTGTGACGGGGGGTTTGGTGAATCAAGGAAGAAGCCAAGAGAATTCGTGATTTGATGCAAATGGTTTGAACGGCCTCTTTGATTTTTTTTTCGTCTCCCCCGCTAAAGATCTTGACTGCAAGCGGTGATGGTACCTGTGCCCTCTGGGACGTCGAAAGCGGGCAGCTTCTACAGAGTTTCCACGGACACGGGGCAGATGTCTTGTGCCTGGATCTTGCTCCTTCAGAAACCGGGAACACGTTTGTGTCAGGGGTAAATCAAGCTTATCTTTATGCAGGATGGGAATCAATGACCACTTTGCTTAATGATAGTTTCCCAGCCACAATTGTGGTTGTTAAACGAGGAGTCGCCTTACTGCTGCTGTTAGGGCTTGTGGACACAGGATGAGAGCAGGAGGCAGATGTTAATGCTGTACAAGGATATTTCAAACAAACCGCATCCGTTTTGTGATCTCTTGTGCTCTTGGAGATGGAGCTAGAGCTTCTTATTATGTTGTTGTCATTTGTTTTGTTTTTTTAAACAAGTTTTTATTTATTTTTTTATTCCATATACATATTTTGTGGACAGTATATTGATTAGGTCAAGTACAGTGGTGAAATCCAAAATTTTTTACTACTGGTTCTGTGGGCGTGGCTTGGTGGGCGTGGTGTGGTGTGGCTTGGTGGGAGTGGCAGGGGAAGGATACTGCAAAATCTCCATTCCCACTCCATTCCAGGGGAAGGATACTGCAAAATCCCCATTCCCTCCCCACTCCTGGGGGAAGGATACTGCAAAATTTCCATTCCCACCCCATTCTGGGGCCAGCCAGAGGTGGTATTTGCTGGTTCTCTGAACTACTCAAGATTTCCGCTACCAGTTCTCTGAACTGCTCAAAATTTCTGCTACCGGTTCTCCAGAACTTGTCAGAACCTGCTGGATTTCACCCCAGTCAAGTCTTTTTTTTTTTTTTTAAACCAATGTTAACACTAATAATACAAATCAGTATATATAATCCTAATGTCCCAACTTCAACGATGCTATTCTTTTTTTTCATAATCCTTTGTCATTTTCCCATTAATTCATTTAAACATTTCTTTATGCCATATATTTGTTCCCCTACTAAATGCTATTATTTAATATTTTAAAAATTACTCATTATACCACCATAACTTCCAGATTCCAAATAGGATTATTAATAATGCCAAATATTAACAATATTTAATCAATCCCGGGAGTGTACCTCCAAGTCCCCACAATTTCCAAATCTTAACAAATAAAGTTCATAATATACTTTAAAACACCGTAAACAGGGGTGAAATCCAGCAGGTTCTGGAGAACCGGTAGCAGAAATTTTGAGCAGTTCAGAGAACCGGTAGAGGAAATTTTGAGTAGTTCGGAGAACCAGCAAATACCACCTCTGGCTGGCCCCAGAATGGGGTGGGAATGGAAATTTTGCAGTATCCTTCCCCCAGGAGTAGGGAGGGAATGGGGATTTTGCAGTAGCCTTCCCCCAGGAGTGGGGCGGGAATGGAGATTTTGCAGTATCCTTCCCCTGCTATGCCCACCAAGCCATGCCCACCAAGCCATGCCCACAGAACCGGTAGTAAAAAAAATTGGATTTCACCACTGACCGTAAATATTAATAATACAACTGAATTTCCTTGTTGTTGTCATTTGTTTAGGGGTGTGATAAAAAAGCAATGATCTGGGACATGCGGACCGGACAATGCATTCAATCCTTCGAAACCCACGAGTCAGATATTAATGGTGTCAGGTGAGAATCCTATTTTTGAAACAAAAAAAGCTTTGCGGGCGCAGCTTTGCGGGAGAAGGCAATGGAATGGGCCTCTTGTGCCATCTCACAGCTGGTCTGCCGTCTTCTGGATCCAACACGAAACTGAAGAACTGTTGGGAAACACCGAGCCAGGCAAAGTGTAGGAATCAAGCAGGGAAGTAGCCTCGAATCTTTGCACAGCCGCACGAGACATAGGGCTGACCTCCTTTAAGTTCCATGGGCCCATAACTGTTTGTTCCCAAGAGAAGGCAAGCAGCCTGGGGAAAAATTCCTGTACTATAGGTAAAACACAATAAAATAGTTACCCATATTTTTCGGACTGTGAGACACACCTAGATTTCGAAGAGGAAAAGAAGAAAAAAAAAGTTTTTGGCTTCCGCGGTTCTGGTTTTTTGCCCTCCCCGGTCCCCAGGAGCACTCTGCAGGCTTCCCAAATCCTCTGCACATCCCTTTATTTGCAAAACCGGGACGTGTGTGTGTGTGGGGGGGGGGGTTGGGAGGCCAAAACCAGGGCCGTATTCTATCTATAAGACACACCAACATTTCCACCCACTTTTTTGGGGGGGGGAAAGTGCATCTTATAGTCCGAAAAAATATAGTAACTTGAACTTTTCACCTAAGGATCTGGTTTTGCTAGCTCCTGACAAGGACTGATTCAAATGATCTTGGCTTGTCCAGTGTCAGTGAAAATCTGGATGTGAGTCAATACGAGAATCTCCCTTACTGGTGCCATGCAGTCAGGGCCATGGCCTGGTAAAATCTTGGCACGATCAAGGGAAAGTCCAAGGGCTCAGCTGTGTTTTGCAAGAATTGCCAAATATTGCTTCAAAAGTGTGCTGACCTTTTTTGATTCCTCTTTGTGAAGGTACTACCCAAGTGGAGACGCCTTTGCTTCTGGCTCAGATGATGCCACAGTACGTAACATTATTTAATTTTGAGAGAGACACATTCCTTCCCCAAAAATGAAGGCTGGACCTAAATAGAGGTCCCAGTGGCTTGTTGGATGCAGCTTGTGAATGACTGATTAAAGTGGCTTAGCTATCATATGTAAGACCATTTGCTGTACCTTCAATGTGTGTTCAGAAGAGATGATTTGTGGTGTTCAGAGAAATAACTGGTTGTCTGGGATAGAGGGACACGGTGGCTCAGAGGCTAAGACGCTGAGCTTGTCGATCGAAAGGTTGGCAGTTCAGCGGTTCGAATCCCTAGTGCCGTGTAACGGGGTGAGCTCCCGTGACTTGTCCCAGCTTCTGCCAACCTAGCAGTTCGAAAGCACATAAAAAATGCAAGTAGAAAAATAGGGACCACCTTTGGTGGGAAGGTAACAGTGTTCCGTGCGCCTTTGGTGTTGAGTCATGCTGGCCACATGACCACGGAGACGTCTTCGGATAGCGCTGGCTCTTCGGCTTTGAAACAGAGATGAGCACCGCCCCCTAGAGTCAGGAATGACTAACACATTACGTGCGAGGGGAACCTTTACCTTTACCTTGTCTAGGATGTTTGGTCAATTGGAATCTACAGATATCCTGATGAAAGTTCTCTATGTCTAAAAACTCAGGAGTTGGGTTGCTATCAAACCACACATTCTCCATTAGCGGTGTATTGTCCATCATTGCCAGTAGAGAAGAGAAGAACCAGTGGTCAGTCCTGTAAATAGTGTTAAATTCAATGTCTATGGAGATTCTCAGTCATCCAGGTTCATGGTTGGCCCAAAGGTGCTTTCTCAAGAGGCAACTAGACTTCCTGGTTTTTCTTTGAAGACGTTTCGCTTCTCATCCAAGAAGCCTCTTCAGCTCTGGCTTCAGCTCTATGCAAGGAATATTAATCCTTCCATTTCCAACCATCCAGTCAGAGCTGAAGAAGCTTCTTGGATGAGAAGTGAAACATCTTTGAAGAAAATGAGCCGCCCTGAGTCCTTGTGGAGAAAGGGCGGCATATAAGTCCGATAAATAAATAAATAAAATCCAGTTGCCTCTTGAAAAAGCACCTCAGGGATAGTGCTAGACTCCCAATTCCTGTCAACCTCAACCAAGTGTGCCAGTAGTTGGGAATGATAAGAGTGCAAATTCCAGATCCTTTGAAGGACTTGAGATCTCATGTCTCTGCCTGACATCAAATTCCTAGGTCAACGAACATTCTTCTAAAATTTTCCCATTGCCACCTCATGGATGTATAAGACCTAAGGATGGACAGTCTTTGACTTCCAGATGTTGCTCTTACAACTTCCAGCATCCCCTACGTATATTGGCTAAGACTTTTGGGGATGTACTTCAAGATATGCATGTGGTTATTTTCTTGGCCAGCTTACTTAGAGGGACTCTGAATTCCTCCATCTCTCTGTCCTTACTGAATCTGAACCAAGATTCGATATTCCTTTAAGATTTAAGATTATCTTCTTAGCCTTGGAATTTCTCCAGGGCTTTTAGCTCAGATCTTTTCATCGCTCACTGCTCTTAAAAGGGTTAACATGGAATAATCCACAGATATTTTGCCCTGGACTCCTAGAGGAAGGGGGACAAATCAATAAGCCAAAGAAATATCCTAAACAAATGGGTTGAATGTAATCTCTACGAGCCAAACCACAGCTTTGGAATTTATGTGGGAGGAAAAAAGTTACAACGGCAAAGGAGGTAGAAGAAGGATGGAATGTTATTGGAAGCTAATTTTAAATGTTATTTATTAGCTTGTTTTGGACATCCTGTCCCCATCTTTCCATGCCAAAAGATTATTCCAAGGTGGTGTAAAAATGCTTTCGTAACAAAAATAAGCTAAAATAATAATCTCCCAAGGCAGCAAAGAAATCTATAGAAATCTGACTGAGGGACTTGAATAGGGAAAAAGGACGGTTGAAATAAATGCATCCTTGTACTTTCTTAAAAAGGAGATGTGTTCTCTTGGGAAGCCACTTCATAACTTACCTGGTCAAGCGAAAAAGTCAAGGTGGACTTCTTTGATAAGGCAATCCATTAGCTGAGGTACCAAATGCTAGATTTTCACAGCTAAGAACGTGCTTCCAACATCAGTTTCTTTGGGCAGCCTCTTTCAATTTCAATTTATAGAAAAGAATATAGAATAACAGAGTTGGAAGGGACCTTGAAGGTCTTCTAGTCCAACACCCTACCCAGGCAGGAAACCCTACCCTACTTCAGACAAATGGTTATCCAATCTCTTCTTAAAAATTTCCAGTGTTGGAGCATTCACAACTTCTGGAGGCAAGTTGTTCCACTGATTAATTGTTCTCACTGTCAGGAAATTCCTCCTTAGTTCTGAGTTGCTTCTCTCCTTGGTTAGTTCCCACTTGTCCCACCCTCAAGTGCTTTGGAGAATAGTTTGACTCCCTCTTCTTTGGGGCAGCCCCTGAGATACTGGAACACTGCTATCATGTCTCCTCTAGTCCTTCTTTTCATTAAACTAGACATACCCAGTTCCTGCAACCGTTCTTCATGTGTTTTATCCTCCAGTCCCCTAATCCTCTTTGTTGCTCTTCTCTGCACTCTTTCTAGAGTCTCAACATCTTAGGCAACTTCCAGATGTATGGCCTTCCCATTCCCAGAATTCCTTGAGCAGAATATCCATACATGAGAATTCTGGAGATTGAGATCCAAACAGCTTAAAGAGAGACAGTTTAGGGATGGTGACTCTAGAATGATCATAGAAGCTCCATGGGAGTTGAAGCTTGACACATCTGGGCATCATGTTAACGTAACTTAGCAGTGTGTAGGGCACAGTATTCAGATTTACGTAGCTTTGTTGGCATAGCTAAGATGAGTGGTGTGGTGTCCTAGGAGTGAAGACACTGCCTCACACTTGGAAGGTTGAGAGTTCAATCCCAGGTAGCGGCAGACGTTTCTCTCCTAGGGTGCAAAGAAAAAAATATCTGCTGCTGTGAACTCCACGTGCTGTCAGGAAGGGCAGCCGGCCAGTAGACGCTCAGCTCCATCCCAACTCTACCCCTAATTAAGAGATTACAGGGTTGTAAGGGAGTTTTACTGGTACGGCTAAAATCTTGCGTACAATCATATCATTTAAAAATGATCTAGATAATGAATTTTCTTTCTTTTTTTTTTCTTCCCTTCTTCTTGAGTGCCGTTTATATGACCTCCGAGCAGACAGAGAGGTGGCCATTTATTCCAAAGAAAGCATAATCTTCGGAGCATCCAGCGTGGATTTTTCTCTTAGTGGTGAGATGTGGATCCTGATGTATTTTCTTTCCTCATGGAACTAACAAGGAGGAGAATGAAGCGTGGTCTCCTTCCAGTTTAGCTTGGCTGGCGATAGCAGCATCAGTGAAGTTAAACTCTTCCAGACTTTGAAACTTAAAAGAGTCCCTCCTGAGTTGGTCCTTCAACTCTAGGTGTGTTTCAGCTCTTTCGCTTAGAAAATATATATATATGAAGTTAACTAGCAAAAGGTGTAGCATTGACTTGATTTGAATTTAACTGCTCAAGGTGGAGTGCAGACAACTTTTCCTTTAGCCCAATGGACTCACTCAGATAGGTGAGTGGGGTGAGGTTTATGACACTGAAGTAAAATCACAAAGTCATAAGGTGGGAAAGTTGAGCTGAGAATTTACAGCTTTGTTGTGAAGTATGATTGCTGGCTGAAGATCAATTTTTCCCTTTAGAATTGAAAGTGGTTTTCTTCCACTTGCGAATCTGTTTGGGGAGCTTTGATTGATTGAGTGTGTCAACAGCATAAATGATTGACCGATTGTGTCGTCAGCATAACGCTGTGATTCAGAATAAAGCATAACAGAGTTGGAAGGGACCTTGGAGGTCTTCTAGTCCAACCCCCTGCCCAGGCAGGAAACCTGCACCATTTCAGACAAATAGTTGTCCAATCTCTTCTTAAAAACCTTCAGTCCACAATTCCTGGAGGCAAGTGGTTCCACTGATTAATTGTTCTCATTGTCAGGAAATTCCTCCTTAGTTCTAAGTTGCTTCTCTCCTTGATTAGTTTCCACCCATTGCTTCTTGTCCTGCCTTCAGGTGCTTTGGAGAATAGCTTGACTCCCTCTTCTTTGGGGCAGCCCCTGAGATATTGGAGCATTGCATATTGGAATCTGACCTGACCAGCATTTTGTCCACAGGGCGTTTATTATTTGCGGGCTACAACGACTACACCATAAATGTTTGGGATGTTCTGAAAGGATCTCGCGTCTCCATTTTGTTCGGCCACGAGAACCGCGTTAGCACTTTGAGGGTTTCGCCCGACGGGACTGCGTTTTGTTCTGGATCTTGGGATCACACTCTAAGGGTAAGTAAGGATGTTGTCTTCATCTCTCTCTCTCTCTCTCTCTCTCTCTCTCTCTCTCTCTCCCTCCCTCCCTCCCTCCCTCTCTCTCTCTCTCTTTCTTTCTTAAATCCAAAGGAGAATCCCTGTAACGACACTAATCATTGTTTGATGTTTTTCTCCACAGATCTGGGCTTAAGTAGCAGGGCAGTTTCCCACCATGTATGCACATAGGGAACCATAGGATCGCAAATCCCAAGGAACATCAGTTTAATGGGGGGGAGGAAACCTGCCGCAAAGAACTCTATCACGACCTTAAATGGATGGTGAAAAGATGGAAAGAGACACCGTGTTAGTATTTATCACATCGCTGCCCAATTCAAAGCTACTTCTAGATAGACAATATATATAGATAGATATATAGATAGATATACCTTTATCGTACGCGAGGGGCGCTGGGCGTGAGAGTTTATGTGTTGCTATAGTCAGAACATGTTTTTAATTCTCTTTTTGAAACTACTGTACCTTTTTTTTTTGTCCTTTGATAGAGAGGATAATCATTCTAAAGCCAGACTTTTGGAGAAATCATAACTGGTTAGCATTTTAAATCACGCTGTCCATGTCGTGTTTGCATGAAGTGACGTTCCTTTCTAAAGTCGATTTGGCATTAAAATAGAAACCAGTGTAAGGGGTTGGTGGTTGTTGTTTTTTTCACTTTGGATTTTTGTTTTTTTTAAAAAAAATCAGGGTATCTGAGGGTTTGTTTGCACATTCCATATTAGAAGCAGGACGAGAGGAAGCGATTCTCTTTCCTTGCTCTTCAAGGTCTCAGGTGACACAGAGAGAGAGAGAGAGAGAGAGACAGTGCTGTGCAATGGGTAGGCTGGATTCGAAGTCCCCACTCAGCCGTGAAGCACACCGGGTGCCCGTGGCCTCAGTCACTATCTCTCAACCTAGCCTACCTCATAAGATTGTTGTGTGGGGGAAAAAAAACCCTCCACAAAGTGGTGCAGAAGACGAATGACGCTGCCTTGGTCATCTTGGGAGTCAATTCGGGATAGAAAACAGGGACCATATGAAATGAACAAGTGACTTCAAAGTTCTTTGGGTGGGATCTGGCTTGATGACAGGACCTCTCCCGGTTACTTGAGGCCCCATCCAAAAAGATTGTGGGGAACGGAAAATCTGGTGCATCGACCAGATTTCCATCTTCCTTTTGGCTCTTACGGAATGCATGCATCAAACCTGATTGGAAACCCTCTTTCTTCCAACCGAAAAGAAACAAATAATTCAAATTAAAATCGGTGGTTTGTATTTGCTGTTTCTGTGAGCTGGATCCAAGGGGTGCCCAAATACAGGTAGTCCTCGACTTACAACAGCTCATTTAGTGACCGAAGTTGCAATGACACTGAAAAAAGTGACTTAGGACCATTTTTCGCACTTATGACCGCCGCAGCATTCCCCATGGTCAGGTGATTTACCTTCGGATGCTTGACAACTGACTCACATTTATGACAGTTGCAGTGTCTCCGGGGCCGGGGTCGCGTGATCCCCCTTTGCGCCCTTCTGATAAGCAAAGCCCATGCAGAAGCCAGATTCACTGAACAACGTTGTTACTAACTTAACAACTTGCCGTGATTCACTGAACAACCGTCGTAAAATGGGGCAAAAGTCATTTAGCAAATTTCTCACTTAACAACATCAATTCTGGGCTCAGTTGTGGTCGTAAGTCGAGGGCTGCTTGTACCATCGGGTTGTAACTTAACTTGGACATATTTCCAGCCACGGCATCCTTCGATCCTTCGAATGATCGAAGATCCTTGCGATTCTGAAATTCCAATGGCCGCCGTCCCTGTGATCCCATTTCAGGTCCTTGGCAATCGGCTCGCATTTGTAGCCATTTGCAGCTTTAACCTGTCTTAAAACACTTTGCTGAAAACTGATGTTTACGTCCTGTTTTCAACAAAACCGCCTCATAGCGAACAATGGTTCCGCTTAACAACCGTAGCATTCGCTTAATGGCTGTAGAGTTCACTTTACAACTGTGGCGGATGGTCCCTTAATGACTGTAAGGTTGTAGAATCGGGCCTGGTCATGTGACGATCTGCTTATGACCGACTTACGACTGTTAACGGGGAAGGTTTCCTCCTGGTTGTAGGTTGAGGTCTCCCTGTCTTGTTAGGAAGACAGGATTACTACCAGGGATCAGTTGTTGGCCTAATTTTGGGAAAATGCTATTTTTTATTAGTTTATAGTATAAAATACAAAAATTAGTGTAATCAAAGTGTTGCGTTTGGTCAACAAATCTGTTTTTTTCCCCTTGTTGGATGGGGAGGAAGGGATGATGACCCCCCCCCCCCCAAAATATGGTAAATGAAGAGGTTGGAGTCCTCTGTTCACACGAAGAGCAACCCATTAATAGGTTATGCTTTGAGGAGCATTCTTTAGGAGAGTTAGAGTCCCTAATAACAGTCAGCAAAGCAGTGTGCTCCAAATCCTGTTTTTCCCACCTCAGGGGTGTCCAATCTTAGCAACTTTTAAGACCGTTGGACTTCAACTCCCAGAATTCCTGAGCCAAGCAACTTTAAGACTTGTGGACTTCAACTTCTAGAATTCCCCAACCAGCCATTCTGGGAGTTGGAAGCCCCACAAGTCTTAAAGTTGCCAAGGTTGAACACTCCTGCCTTAAATGGACCTTCTGAACTCACGCCACTGAAATACAGGAGAAAGGCAACTTCCCCATAATTTTTTGACCAAAAACAACACAACATAGATGATCAAAGCCATTGGCATATTTTCTTTAGTTCAAATTTAATCATAGTGCTGGGAGGCAGGATTTTTTTTTCTCTCTCTCTCTCTCTTCCTCCCAAGAAAAGAATTTTTTTTTTTACTGAATGGGCTGTTTTTAAAGCAGAGTTTGTGACCTTTGGGTGGTGAATTGAAATTGGAAGGCTTTTTGAAGATAGCGTATAGAAGTTATTGTGATTATTATTTAGAAAGACGGATTCATGAAGATGACTTCATGGGACTTCTCTGAATCTACATACACAGGTCTAGGAAGAGGTGTAAATATTTCTAAGTGATTCCATGTTTCTAGGGAATTGACATTCTGCCATTCCTGGAAACAGCTTGACAAATCACTGCCCTGGCACTTTCCACTTGGAAAAGAGATCGGTGTCCTTTTTTATGACATGGGCAACCAGTTTTGCCCATTGTCCAAGGGGTTGCCCTGTAGAAATGACCACGGTTAGCTTGTGATGCAATGACGATTTGACACTCCAAACACTTTGATGCAGTATTTATTGGTGAGATGTTTTGAGTTTTGAATGGAATACGTGGTGTTGATTAACTTATGAATGGCTGCACTATAATAAATTGTATTTTACATACCGAGGATTGTTGGCTCTGGATTGTCTCTCTGGATATCGAACAAGAAATGTGTTTGCTTCATTATGTCACATGTACCTAGCAAGGGTGGGTTCTACTTACCTTTACTACCGGTTCACATTGCGCCCGCACGCACTCTTCTGTACATGCACAGAAGTTTCTGCACATGTGCAAATCAACTTTGATGACATCCGGGTCAGTGGGCGGAGCCTCCTGCCAGTTTTACTACCGGTTCTTGGGAACCGGTCCGAACCAGGGCAACGCACCACTGGTACCTAGCCTAAAGACTGCTTTGGATCTCATGAAGGAAGATCCGGTGTATGTCTGTTTGGAAATAAGGGCCAGCTGGCTAGGTACACTTGGAAATGCTATCTCTGGTGAATTGGAGGCTGATTCTTTTACTAAAATACCAAGCAGTGTTTCGTCCCTTGATTGAGTTGATTAACAGATCTGAAATATTTGTTTTATAGAGTAGATTAGGAATAGAAGAGGAGAGGAGGAATGGAATGGAATTGGGAATGGAAATGGAAATGGGAATAGAGTAGAGTAGAATTAATACAATAGAATAGAGTAGAGTAGAGTAGAGTAGAGTAGAGTAGAGTAGAGTAGAGTAGAATTAATACAATAGAATAGAGTAGAATTAATACAATACAATAGAGTAGAGTAGAGTAGAATTAATACAATAGAATAGAATTAATACAATACAATAGAGTAGAGTAGAATAGAATTAATAAATAGAATAGAGTAGAGTAGAGTAGAGTAGAATTAATACAATAGAGTAGAGTAGAATTAATACAGTAGAATTAATACAGTACAGCAGAACAAAACAAAACAGAATAGGCTCTATTTGGCCAAGTGTGATTAGATACACAACGAATTTGTCTCCAGTGCAGAAGCTGTCAGTGTACATGCAAAGCAACAGACTAATAATATTATCATAATAATGAAACCAGTAAGAAGTGGTAGAGAAAATGAGAATACTAATAATAATACTACAGGCATAGATATAAGACTATGCTGTGGGAATTAAGTGTTCAGCAGGGTGATGCCTCTGATACTATATCCAGGACAAATCAATTTTGCAACTCTTCTGGGAGAGATTAGCCCAGGGGTCGGCAACCTTAAACACTCAAAGAGCCACAAAGTTCCTAACCGGAAGCCCCCCCCATTCAATTCTGGAGCCGACTGGAAGTCCAGTTCCCCTACCATAGAGTCTCTTCCTAGTGCGGCGTCCTGTTTCCTCTACCTGCCCTAGCCGAAAGCCCTATCAATTGTGGAGCCGACCAGCAACAGGGAGCCACAGCAGAGGGATGAAAGAGCCACATGTGGCTCCAGAGCCGCAGGTTGCCGACCCCTGGGTTAGCCAATCTATGTCCTACACAGGTAGTCCTTGACTTAAGACCAAAGCATCTCACCATGGAGATGTCATTTTGTACACGTGAATGATACCTTCGTACATGTGAACGACTCCACCGTGCACGAACAAAAGAGGAGGGCTTTGTGTTGGTGAAGATGCTTCCATCTGCCTTGACTATGGACTGTTTGTTGCCGTGTGAATCCCTTGGAGGAGCTATGAATCAGTTCAGTGGCTTGGGAGACGTTTGCTGCATGGTGGATCTTGATATTGTCTACCTTAAGACGATTAAGGTAACTAAGATGATTAAAGGCCTGGAGTCAAAAACATATGAAGAATGGTTGATATGGCTAGTCTAGAGAAAAGAAAGACTAGGGGTGACGTGACACCGGTACTCGAGTATTTGAGGGACTGCCACAAGGAAGAGGGGATCAAGAAGACAAGAAACAACGGATGGAAACTAATCAAGGAGAGAAGCAACCTGGAATTAAGGAGAAACTTCCTAACAGTGAGGACAATTAACCAGTGGAATAGCTGGCCTTCAGAAGTTGTGGGTGCTTCATCTCTGGAGGTTTTTAAGGTAAGAATGCACAGCCACCTATTTGAAATGGTATAGGGTTCCAGCTCTATTCTGATTGTACTATTGATTGTACCATTTGGAGACTATAAACTCCACATTGAGATCCTTTTGAAGGAAAGCAAGATGTCAAGGAGATAGATGATCCTCTCTCTCTCTCTCTTTTTTTTTTTAAAAAAGGATTCTTAGTTCATTCCCCTGTGGGTGACTTAGAACATCTTTGAGATTCAACCAAGCATGGCTATGCCAGCTTAACAGTAACGAGGAGAGGTTTTATCACTCCAGCAATGGCTGGGAGATGTTAGGAAGGTGCTATAAATCACCCGTAGAGAACTGGCCTTCCTTCAGACCAAGTAATACTAGAGGATCAATATAGGACCAGATGGTCTCTCAGCAGAACATTTTCTCTGGGCTTAAGGAGGAAATGCATTCCGCCCAATGGGGTATCTTCCTAGGGCACAATAAGCTTGACAAAGGCTATTTGGAATAAACATTAGATGATGAAGGTGGAAAATGTCAGGAGGGTTTTGTTTTGAAAACTTGGTTTTGGAAGTCGGGGGCTGCTTCCGTGCAAAACAGATCTCTCCAATAGTTTAATGTTTGCACCTTTGATGACATCTTGTTCCTTGTACAGCTGAAAAAATGTGAATTTAAGGATGAATCACAGCCAGGTTACGAACCGGCTAGTCCAAATTTCATCACTCCAGTCTCAAATCCTAGGACAGAAGATTGGATGAAAATAAAATAAAATAAAATAAAATAAAATAAACACCCCCAAACCCTTCCCAAGGGTATGAATAACTGAAAAACAAAGGAGAAAACCGAGCAATTTTTCCACATCTTTGCCTCCCAGCATCTGGCGCCCTTCAAAGCGAGATGAAAGTTAAGGCATTTTATTATAAATCATCATTTATTGTAAATTATAAATGGGCGTTTGAAACCAGCTTTTCCAATTCTCTCCCCTCTCCCCCGTCCCTTTTCTCCAACCCAGCAATTTATTTCAATACTGAAATGCAAGGAACAGCTTCGGCTTTTATTAAAGATGTTGACATTGCTGATGAAAACTTGCGGGGGGGAGGATCCATCTACGGAGAGTTACGATTGAAGAAAGAAAGAAAGAAAGAAAACCAGTAGCCATCCTGAAAATGCTGACTTTGGAGTAAGATGACGGAAGGGGGTTAAAAATAATAAAAAAAATCGGTTAGCTTTCCAAATCTTTTCATTTCTTTCAAAGGCTTCCAAACCGTCCCCTGAAATCTAAAACCTTCCAAAACATTGTACAAATATGGTAATATATTTGCAACTTGTTGCATGAGAATATATTTGCAAATCGTTGCTTGAGAGAAAAAGCCATTCAAATATCATAAAACTGGAAGATTGAACCAAATGGTTAGTCCATATTTTCTTTCCAAATAGATGGCTTGAATGTACAATGAAATTAGGATTTCTAAAAAAAGAAAAGAAAAAAAACCTTTGGAAATATTATGCTTATAGTTTCAGTAGCAATGCAGTTGTTTGAATGACAAAGCAACCAGCATATTAAAACCTTCAATAACAGAGATATAGTATCATGTGTGCAAGTATATAGTATCATGTATACTATGTTTTCCTGAAAATAAGACCCTGTCTTATATTTTTTTGAACCCTGAAATAAGCGCTTGGCCTTATTTTCAGGGATTATTTTTTGGGGGCACGTAGAGCAAGACGGGACTCCTCTTGCCATCTTATCTGATTTCCAGCTCTGTCTCCCTAACCCTAACCAGAGGAAATGGCGGGGACCAGCTGCGTACGCATTTAAATATTTTTGGAGAAGGCTTATTTTCGGAGAAACACGGTACATTTATCTGTCCTGGAATTATTATGAACTGAACCGTAGTTTAATATTTCTGATATATCAGTAGGTGAGCCTTATAAACTGCCATAATAACTGAGAATTTGGGCACTGTAATCCTAAAACACACTGGGAAAGTTATAAAAAAACCCTGAATAATCCAAGGAAGCCCAAGCTTGTGTGTTTAAAAAATGATGGTGTGGTTAACTCCTGACTTTGGGGGCACTTCTGGCTAATCCCAAACTTCCTTAGCCATACATTAAATAAATTCAGTTCCCTGGGTTTAATATCTGTGTAGCTAAATAGGCTTTCAATCAAACAATTAAATATTACAGCTATAGACTAGCAGACGTAGGGCTTCCATTAACCTCACCTGGGGCTGAAATTAATAATGTTTGCACAACCTGTTGGGCCCACTGCGGTATTTGTTCACCTAAAGATTATGTCAAAACAGTCCTATCACGGCTTGAAATAATGGCAGAATTGTCACATCTCTAGCGAAGTGGTCTTGTTTGCGCAACCCATGTCATTTGATTCCTAAATTAACCCATGTTCCGGTTTTCTAGAACGCATCGGCCCACCTTATCGAGAGCAGCAAGAACTTGTCAACATGCTACATAGACCTGCGCACGTATGTTAAGCAAGGGATGTGCAGGGGAAGAGAACAAGTCACGATGTGCCTCAGCAATGCAAATATTTGTGCCATGCCGTGGCATCACGTGCCGTTTTGACATCGTGGCTTGCTATGCAACCAAGATTAAAACTAGGGATCTGTGGTGCTCTCCGATCTGGGTTTGTTTTCTTGCAGATGTTTCATTACTCAAGACTAGGTAACAACATCTGCATGGATGTTATTCCCTAGATGGGTAGCGAAACGTCTTCAAGAAAACAAGCAAGCTCAAAGAGCATCAAGGAGCCCTTCCTTTTTTTAAAAAAAATTTTTTTTTTTATTTATATGCCGCCCTTCTCCGGAGACTCAGGGTGGCTTACAATGCACTAAGCAATAGCCTTCATTCTTTTGTATATTATTTATACAAAGTCAGCTTATTGCCCCCACAGTCTGGGTCCTCAATTTACCTACCTTAGAAAGGATGGAAGGCTGAGTCAACCTTGAGCCTTGGCGAGATTAGAACCTGCAGTAATTGCAGGCAGCTGGTCTTAATAACCAGCTTAATAACAGGGTGCCTTAGACCACTGTACTACCAAGGCTCTGGGTACCTCTGAGCTACAAATATTCTCCTTTAAGGTTAAAATTAACCTAATGTAGTATGTTGCAAATCTGGGCTTACTAAGTAACTGGGTTTACTAAGATGTGGATGACAAATTAAGGTTGTTTTGGTGTGGTGCGTGTAGAACAAACCAGCTATCTTTGGTTTCGTTTACTTTGCTGCAGTCCTAGGCCATATTCAGGAAAGCAGAACAATTGGTGGTGACAGACTGTGGTGCAAAAATTATAAAAGCTAAAAAGTTTTAGGGTTTTTCCAGATAAGGTTTATAGTAATGGGATATCTACGCTGCTATTTCTTATTTTCTGTCTTTCTGTCATCCTCTGTAGCCGAGGGGGGCAATTGAACTGACAGCAGTTGTCCTTTAGCAACAACCGACTGAGCTACCGAGTTTTCCCCTTCTTCTGGCTGGCATTTCTCTAGAAGTAAAACTTACCTGCATTGATTTATGGGTTAGTTTTTCTTAACCCTTTGATCAACAGAGAGATTGATTTTTCTCTTCATTTAGGAAATCAACCCCCCCCCATGGATACAAATAAAGCAAAATAAAATAAAGCAAAAGCAAAATAAAAAATAACACCCCCACCCCACCCCAAATGAAACCTAAATTGAATAAGGAAGACCTCAAATGTGGACTCGTCTCGAAGAAGATCAGAAAAACTCCAGCTTGAACTTCTGCGGAGATACAGCATATTTGGTGTGAGCCAATTCTGTGGTGTGAATTCAAGTCATTGTAGTTTAACGTGAAGTGCGAATGCTATCAACAGTGGCTTATGCAAAAAAAAAAAATCATGGTTAAAACAGTTTACGGATCAGATATTCCAGCAAGTTCAGGAGATCAAGGAATATCGGAAGGACCTAGAAATGAAACTCTTTTAAGAGGAATGGCTAAAATAACTACTCGGGGTGTTTATTCTGCAAAATGAGAAGAGCGAGGAGAGGTATTACGGTAGCCTTCGGATATTTATTATTTATTAGTCCAATTTATATGCCGCCCTTCTCCCTAGACTCAGGGCGGTTTACAATGCATTATAGCAATAGCCTGCATACTTTTTTGTATATACCTGCTTATTAGGGCTTTCGGTCCCCCCTAAGTGGTGTTGTTTTATACAAAGTCGGCTTATTGCCCCCACAATCAGGGTCCTCCGGGATATCACAGGTTGTCCCATACAAGTTGACCTTCTCAGTTGAACCAATGGATAAACCCGAGAAGTAGACTTAGATGGACTCTTGATCAATGCAGTTTAGTATGGCCTCAAGAAAAAAAATTCTGATGATCCCAGCTAACAGCCAGTGGAACAGCTTGCCACATGAACTTATCTCGGGTGGGTAAGGATCTCTGAGCAGGTTGGACGCAATGACCCATAAGAAACCTCAATGGGCTTTTGAGATCAAACTGACCCCTTACAGAATCCTCCTTATGGAAAAAAAAACCCCATCCTCCAGCAGTCCATTCAAGCAAATTTAGCAAGGCTGTCCGGAACTCGGCTTTAACCGCAGCCAGGGTTTCCCCGATTTCTCACTGCACCAAGACCCCCCCCCCAAATGCGGACTGCAGCTCACGTTTTCCTTCAATCCAGGCTCCCCCCCTCCTCTTCGCGGGCTGCAACCCCTCCTTCCACCCAGCCCAAATGCCGCAACTGATGCAGAGCAGGGTTTCCAAAGAAGGTGGGGGGGGGGGAGAAAAGAAAAAGACACCCACCGCCCCACGATTTCCTGCTCAAATAAACCCAGTTCAAAATAAATAAATAAAAACAAAATAAAACCCCCCACCCTACATCCAGTTTGAAAGAAAATCGCTCTATTCCCAATTTAAGGCACCCCGTATCATACAGGCGACGTCTAGAAAAAAAACTTGCATTTTAAACTTAACCCCCAACCCCCCAGAAACCCAGACAGCCCCCCCCCCACGATTTAAAGAAGAAAAAAGAAAGAAAGATCTGGCTTGCAAAAAAAAAGAGGAAAAAAAAGAAAGAGATCTGGCTTGCAAAAAAAGAGAGAGAGAAAAAGAAAGAGATCTGGCTTGCAAAAAAAAAGAGGAAAAAAAGAAAGATCTGGCTTGGAAAAAAAAGATCTGGCTTGCAAAAAAAAGAGAGAGAAAAAAAGATCTGGCTTGCAAAAGAAAAAGAAAAAGAGATCTGGCTTGAAAAAAAAGAAAAAAAAAGAAAGATCTGGCTTGAAAAAAAAGAAAAAAAAAGAAAGATCTGGCTTGGAAAAAAAAGATCTGGCTTGCAAAAAAAGAAAAAAGAAAGAGATCTGGCTTGCAAAAAAAAAAAGAGAAAAAAAGAGATCTGGCTTGCTGAAAAAAAAGAAAAAGAAAGAGATCTGGCTTGAAAAAAAAAGAAAAAAAAGAAAGATCTGGCTTGGAAAAAAAAGAGATCTGGCTTGCAAAAAAAGAGAGAGAAAAAAGAAAGAGATCTGGCTTGCAAAAAAAAAGAAAGAGAAAAAAAAGAGATCTGGCTTGCAAAGAAAAAAAGAAAGAAAGAAAGAAAAAAAAGAGAGATTTGGCTTGCAAAAAAAAAAAAAAACCCGCAGCGCAACCCGGCTGCAGAGCGCGCGTGAGAACGCAGACAAGCGCGTGGGTTGCTCCCCCCCCTTTCCATTCTCCCCCCCCCCCGCCACCAGCTTTCCGGGGCGGCCCTTCCAACAGCCGCGTCCCCCCCCCTCCGCCCCCCCCAATTTCCCCATCTTTCCCTTTGGCCCCCGCTGCAGTTCCCCCCTTCCTCCGGCGAGAGGCGGCTCGGCACTGCAGCTCCGGGCCGGGAAGGCGGAGCCGGCGAAGCCGGGCGACACGTGGGCAAACGGGGGGCGGAGGCGGCTTCTTAGGCAGCGGTAGGCAGCCGGTCCTGGGCCTTGTCGGTCTCCGCCGCCGCCGCCGCCGCCAGGACGAGGCGACCATGCCGGGCGCGCTGCGGGAAGAGACGGCGCAGCTGCTGGGCGACTACGTGCAGCACCGGGTGGGGGGCGCGGCGCTGCCTCCTCCGAGCCGCACAGCCGAGACGCTCCGGCGGGTGGCCGACGAGCTGGAGAGCCGCGAGCGCCTTTTCTTCCGCAACGCCTGCAGCGCCGCCGCTTTACCCGACCCGGACGAAGCGGCGGCTTTGCTGGGCCGGGTAGCCACGCAGATGGAAGCCGAAGGCGGGCTGAACTGGGGCCGGGTGGTGGCGCTGGTCGTGTTCGCCGGCAACCTGGCGGCGGCGCTGGCCGAACGGGGGGCTCCGGATCACAGCGGCGCCCTGGTCGAGGCGCTGGCCGCCTACCTGGCCGAGGAGAGGCGCGACTGGCTGGAGGAGCACGGCGGCTGGGTAAGCGCGTCCTCCCGGCCGAGCCTTGCCTGCCTGCCTTCCTCCCTCCCTCTCTCTCTCCCTTCCCTCTCACCCGGTTGCGGCTCCTGCGGTCTCCCCCCCCCCACCCGCCCCACTTCTGCAGCCCTCCCCGCTGGAGCCGCACAAGGAGCGACGTCTGCCGACTCTTGCTTTAGCTTGTCTTCTTTGGAGCCCCGCTTCCTTCCCGGCTTTTCTCTTTTTTTGGGGTGGGGGATCCTCTACCCGCTGCCCCCCCCTCCCATGGCTTTTCCCCCTCCCTCCCCCTTCCCTCTTCTCTTCTCTCACCCGCTTGCGGCTCCTGCGGTCTCTCCCCCCCCCCCGCCCCACTTCTGCAGCCCTCCCCGCTGGAGCCGCACAAGGAGCGACGTCTGCCGACTCTTGCTTAGCTTGTCTTCTTGGAGCCCCGCTTCCTTCCCGGCTTTTCTCTTTTTTGGGGGGGGGAATCCTCTACCCGCTGCCCCCCCCCTCCCATGGCTTTTCCCCCCTCCCTCCCGCCGCCCCTCCCTCCCTCCCTCCCTCCCTCCTCCTGCAGCCCCCTCCCCGAGCCTGGCTGCAGCAGGCTTGACCTTGGCGCAGAAGGCTTTTCGCCGGCTGCTTAAGGATGCGCGCTCGGACGCAGAGGCTTCTTTTCCTCTCCTCCCCCCCCCACTTTCCCTCCCTCCCTCCCTGGCTCTGTGCTGAGCTGGCGTTCCCCCCCCCCACCCCTTCCTCACCAGACCCCCCCCCTCCCTCCTTTCTCCCCCTCCCTCCCCAGCCCCGATGCGGAGCCCGAAGGGGGCAGAATTGCAGAGGGAAGGGGAGGGGAGGGGAGGCTTGACTGACGGCTGGGTGCAGCGCAGAGGCCCCGGCTGGAAAGGAAGAAAAAAAAAAAAGCATTTTTTTGTTCCCATATAAGGGAACCAACGGCGGGCAAACCGTGAGAAGTTGCCTTAGAAAGCGCTTTCCTTGGAATCTGGGATCGGCCTCCCCTCCCCTCCCTCCCTCCCGTCTCTCGCCTTCCTTCCTTCCTTCCCTCCCTTCCCTTCTCTCTCCCCCCTTCCTTGCTTGCTTTTTTTCATTTTTTTTTCATTTTTTTTTTTTTTTGCTTGCTACGGGCTACCGATTTGAGCCGCATTATTTATGCGGCTGCAAAATGAGCTTTGCCTTCAGGTTGGAGACTGGGGAGGGGGGGAAGGGGGCTGCTTTCTGGGACGAGCTGTGTGCCCCGCAGGCTGGCAGCTGATGGAGCTTTGAGAGACACCCCACTACCCACCCACCCACCCACCCACTCCTGCCTGCCCTTGAAGCAGCCTGTGTGCCAAGGAAACCTGCAAAAGGGGGAAGGGGCTCCTAAGGAAGGGGCCCTGAAAAAGCCTGCAGAGTTGCAAACCAACCCCCCCCCCAATGCTCAGGTTGCACCCCCTCCCTCTTTTAGAACCAATTTCTAAAACCGTTCCTCAAAAGCGCACCCGAATCTGCCTAGAATGTGGCATTGGGTTAAGGTTTCTTTGCCTTTTCTCTTTAAGGGGTGGGGGGTGGGGATTTTCCTTCATTTTAAGGAAACCCCGTGTACCTCCCCCCCCCTCCCAAGCACACCCTAAGCTTTCCTGCACAATTTTGCACTAGCTACTCTCTGGTGTGGCTTTCCCTCCGTATTATTGTGTAAGTCATGTGATTTCGTTTGCATCTGGCTTCGGGTGCATTTCAGCTATTGTGGTTTTAGCTGTCGCTCTTGGCCTGATGTGCTGCCTGCCAAAGACCTGGTTAGATGCGAGTTAAGAAAACCTGGCTTGATGCAAATGAGTGAACCTCAGCCTCTTCTGGTTGCTTTTTTTCGGGAAAAGGACGGGGCCTGTCGGGGGAACTCTCTTCTCCGAAATTGGGGCTAACACGAAAGGCAGGACGCTTCTCAGGTCTACCCAGGTAGAGGCCACACCTGGATAGATTCTTCCAGGTCTATAATTGCTTGCCAGCAGACTTATACTTTGTCCAGCATTTCAAAATATTTACTTAACGAGAGGGATAGGTAGGTTTCCTGTGAATTTTAGTTCACAGCCAGATAATAAGACATCTGTTTAATTTTATGCTAATCCAGCCTGACGGGGGGAAAACAGATGGCATTCTTCACACTGCCGAACCTTGAGATTAGACCCCCTATATCTTATGAACCAAGTACAGGTAGTCCTGGATTTAACAACAGTCTGTTTAGTGACCAAAGTTACAACAGCACTGAAAAAAAAAAATACGACGGCCATTTTTCACACTTCATGACCTCCCCATGGCCATGTCCTTTACATTAGGATACCTTGACAACTGTCTCGCTTTTATGACAGTCCCAGAATCCCCCCCCCTTTTTTAATTTGATTTATATGCCGCCCTTCTCCGGAGACTCAGGGCGGCTTATAATGTGCTCAGCAATAGCCTTCATCCTTTTGTATATTTATACAAAGTCAGCTTATTGCCCCCACAAACTGGGTCCTCATTTCACCTACCTTAGAAAGGATGGAAGGCTGAGTCAACCTTGAGCCTTGGAGAGATTCGAACCTGCAGTAATTGCAGGCAGCTGGTCTTAATAACCAGCTTAATAACAGGGTGCCTTAGACCACTGTACTACCAAGGCTCTTTTGTGACTTTCTGACAAGCAAAGTCAATGGGGGGGGGGGGGAGAGGAACCAGATTCACTGAACAACTGTGTGGCTAGTTTAGTAAAATAGGGCAAAAACTGTCCCTGAACAACATACATTTTGGGGCTGAATTGCGGTCGTAAGTTGAGGACTACCTGTCGCGATGAACCATGGTTTGCAAAAAGAAAGGGGCGGGGGGGGGGGGAAAGCCTCAATGAGTTTGTGTAACACATTAAGCCGTGAAACAAATGGGTTTGCAAGTCCCCTGGCTGGATATGCACGTGTATTGTGGCAAAAAACGGCGCAAGGCACTTTTATGACTTTAGCACAATGCGTGAATTGGAGCCAGTGTGTAGTTAAATAGAAGGAAGGTGGGTATAATCCCAGAGTTTGGTAGCATGCACCATGGCAACTGTGGGTGTGCATGGCGTGCATTTCTGCATCAGATGATTGTAGCTATCCTAGACCTGACCATTGGACCAAAGAGCATTTTCCTTTGCTCAAAGACAGGTCATATATATAACCGACACCCGGTGGAAAGAATTTTCCTTGAACCTGGAGACAGAAAATGCAGCTTAGATCCTTCACGTAGTATTTGCAGGTCTCTATTGGATTGATTTTTTTTTTTTTTTGTAACCTAACCTAGACATCTGGAAGTCTCGAGTTCTAGCAAGTGGATTCTTTCTCTAATGCAGAGGTCTTCAAACTTGGCAGCTTTAAGACTCGTGGACTTCAACTCCCAGAATTCTCTGGGAGAGAATTCTGGGAGTTGAAGTCCACGAGTCTTAAAGCTGCCAAGTTTGAAGACCTCTGCTCTAACGGTACTGATAGAAATATAGTAGTTGGGTTGTTGTTGATTTTTGCCCTGAATGTTGGAGGAATGAAAGCTCAGTTGTTCTTTTTGTGTTTAGGCACAGAAGATTTCTCAGCCAAAATTTTGGGAACAAGGAAACATTAAGGAGGACCTTCCGTGGAGGGGTTACAAGTCTTGCTTTCAGCCTTCCGTGATGGTCTGGTCCATCTTCTGGACCAGTTCAAGTTTCAGAGATCGTGAAAATGCAGTAAAATGCAGTAAAAATGGAGAGGAAGAAAGGAGTAGTAGAAATGATGCTACTTAGAAAAATGTGGCTGGATCAAAAGGATGGTTGCATTTGTATCCTCTTAAGATCTAACTTCTTGAGTAAAGCAGGGGTATCTCCAAAGCCTTAGGATTGCAGTTGTGTTTTCAATATAGACTGATTTTTTGAGGGGTCCTTGGTGCTCTCTGAGCTTGGTTGTTTTCTTGCAGATGTTTCATGACCCAATTGGGTAACATCATCAGTGCTAGAAGGGAGTGGGTTAATTTGTGCTAACCCTTCCAGCACTGATGATGTTACCTAATCGGGTTATCAAATGTCTTCAAGAAAACCACCAAGCTCAGAGACCACCAAGGACCCTTCCAAAAGCAGACTATTTTGGAAACACAACTGCAATCGTTTCAATCCTACAAATATTCTCCTTTATAGATAGTCTACTTTTTCTCCAAGAGGTAGACATAAATAGATGGGTCCCCAGCTTCTGTTTTGTTATGAAACAGTTCTCTGAAATAGACTAGTAGGCTGACCCAAAATTTCCAAGATGAACACAT
This sequence comes from Pituophis catenifer annectens, assembly GCF_029215685.1. Taxonomy (NCBI): domain Eukaryota; kingdom Metazoa; phylum Chordata; class Lepidosauria; order Squamata; family Colubridae; genus Pituophis; species Pituophis catenifer. Next base: position 18,217,342 of record NW_027256894.1, on the reverse strand, counting down.
GATGGTGCACGCCTTGGAGATGAAAGAAGAAGTGGGGTAGTTCCAAGTCAACATCTAGCGTCATTGAGCTCCACCTCCCATTAGCTAATGTCTGCTTGGCTGCTGCTTTCAGGTGGTGGAAATCCATGAACCTCTGTAGAGGTGGGCTTTCCATTTCAGATATGGGACTGTGGTGGCAGTGGCCATTAACTTAGATGGGTTTGGAAAGGGGTTGGTCAAGGGCATGGAGAAGGCTGTCTTTGGCTACTAGTTGCAACTATACATGAAGTCCAGGCTCAGAGGAGAGAATATATGAGTCTCAGCTAATGAGGAACAAGAGGCTGGAGGTTCATACCAGTTCTGCTTCTGAACTCTCTGAAGATCGTGGTTGGCCAACTTGGGAGTCCAGTTCCTTCAATCTAATCCAGTAGAGTTTGATTTGAGTTTCTGCTGGTCAGAAACGTTCTCATGAACTTCCCATGAACCTTGCAGAGCCTGTCAGTTTCAACCAAGGAGGTGTCTTCATGTCAAGGTTTAAAATACATTATTCATAGTAAACTGAGGTAAACGGGAATAGCAGACTGTTCTGGTAGGTTTTCATGGCTTACCCAGTGAGATTTTTGCTTTGTTCCTTATGGGTGCCAAAGATTGGGTAGTTGTGTTGCCAAATCTCTCAATCAAAACTGGTCCAAGAACTACAGTGCAAAAACTCTCCTAAACTATGAGTTTCCCCAGCCTAATAATGTCTTTCCATTGGTTAGCTTCACACGCCAAGCCATGGTTTATTGACTAAGCCACGATTCAACCAGAACAAAGCTACAGAATCTGCTGGCCAGCGGAGTGGCTCAATTCACATGGTCCACAACCCAACCTTAAAATGGTTGTGGCTTAGAACCCAGTTCCTGATATTCTGGCCATGGCTGATTCGAGAAACCCTCTTTAGAAACTCAAGGGCAATTCCAGGAACTTGGTTGTTCTTGCAAACTTTAATTGGACTTTCCCATCCACCTACTTGAAATAGATTACTGCCAACAAAAGCCTTTGTTTTGTCTCTGATATAATCAGAACTAGGGAGAATTTTTTGCATTCTTAAGCGCTTGGCACTTTTCCAGCCCTTGCCAGATAGCTTGTGAAGTCTAGCCCATTTCTATATCCTTTCTTGATAAGAAGATTGTTGCAGTGTAGCTAGGAACCCCTTGAGATACTCAGTAACCCAGTTGCTGGATAGCTGCCAGACAAATAGCCCTTGTATTTATTATTATTATTATTTTATTGTACTGCATGGATCAGCCCATCCCAACTTGTTGGCCAGGCGGCCTCGGAAAGTTACGAGTTGTAGTCAAACACACCTGCAGGCCAACTCGGATGAGGAAAGTTATTGCTAACGGGAGAAGAAACTTGTCCTTGGCTAATCTTTTAGGTCAGCCGCAACAAAAGGATAACTCCTTTTTTCCCCCCTCTTGCATCTGGCCCAGGTTGAAGGTTATAGAAACTTCCCTCTGTGTATATTACCAGCCCGTTCTCTTCCCCAGCTACTCCCCAGTGTAGGATTTCTTGTAGCTCTGCAAAATCCAATCCCAGCTATTGTTGAGTGGGTGCGGGTATAAACCTTTGCCAGGAATGTGAATAATCAACTTCAAAGCAACTATTTCTTCACACAGTACTACGGGGAAAGAATACATAGAAACCTTCATTCAGTTCTCGGTTTTCAAATGGGGGGGGTAGGAGAGAGAAAGTAAGTCTATTCAAAGCCACCTCTTCTGTGGGCAGTTGTTTCGGTCGTCTCCCTCCCTTCTCCCGGACCTTTGCGATCATATTCTGCATTTAACTGGTGCCCACAGGCTGCATCAAAGGTTTAAACCGGACAAAAGTGCATTTTTCTAACCCATGAAAGGTGAAATCGGAAGCTTGCTCCCCAGGTAGGCCCAAAGATCGTCTTGTGAAGGCTAGCCATTAAGGCTGCTGGCCGTAAGATTTTTTTTTTTCTTTCCCCACCTACATAATTGGAGAATGAGAACATGTGTGTGAACTTGAGTGTGAATCACATGTCTGGCTACAGATGTCTGGAAGCCCAGCATTCTTTTCAAGGTTGGGACATTTGCCTCGTGTGACTTCTGCACGCGATGGGGCATGCGGTGGAGTTTTACTGCAAGGAAATACGTAATAAAATTATTTTCGGAGATTTCAACTTCTCCAGGGTGTTTGAATTCTGCCAGCCACATTTAAGGGGATGCTTTTTCCCAGGAGTTGATAATAGAGATTCTATTGTAGAATAGAATATTGTATATTATATGGTATAATAGAATAGAATATTGTAGAACAGAAGGGACGCGGTGGCTCAGTGGCTAAGATGCTGAGCTTGTTGATCGAAAGGTCAGCAGTTCAGCGGTTCGAATCCCTAGTGCCGCGTAACGGGGTGAGCTCCTGTTACTTGTCCCAGCTTCTGCCAACCTAGCAGTTTGAAAGCACGTAAAAAATGCAAGTAGAAAAAGAGGGACCACTTTTTGTGGGAAGGTAAGCATGTTCCGTGCGCCTTTGGCGTTAAGTCATGCCGGCCACATGACCACAGAGACGTCTTCGGACAGCGCTGGCTCTTCAGCTTTGAAACAGAGATGAGCACCTTAGAGTAGGGAACGACTACCATATATGTGCGAGGGGAACCTTTACATTTATTGTAGAACACTGGTGTCTCCATTCCAAAAAAGGGAGACATTTTGGGGGCAGGGGAAAAAAACAACAATTTGTGATATTGGTTTCTAGGGAAGATTGTGTGGGTTTCCTGTTTTGTGCCTTACGTGAAGGTACGTGAATCTTGATCCAGGTTGAGAGAGGAGAATAACCCATAGGATCAGGAGCTTGGAAGGGAACAACTTGAAAGGAATGGTTGAAGGTGTGGGAGATGTTTAGCTTGGTGAAGAAAAACTTCGCCAGGAGACACAAGAGCTGGTTCCAAAGATGAGAAGGATTACCATGTAGGTCAGGGATAACCAACCTCAGCAACTGTAAGACTTGTGGACTTCAACTCCCAATGCTGGCTGGGGAATTCTAAGGAGTTGGTCCACATGTCTTAAAGTTGCCAAGATTGGACATCCCAATTTAGAAGATTAGGCAGATATTCCAGAAGACAGGTGGAAAAACGAGTATAAATTACAAGGAAGTAAGTTTTGGTTGGACAAAGGAGAACATCCCAATAGAGAAAAAGGTTCATGGATGACCAAGACTACCTTGGAGATGCTGAATCTGCTTTGGACATCCCTGATCTAGAACAGGGGTCTCCAACCTTGGCAACTTTAAGCCTGGAGCTTTGCTGGCTGAGGGATTCTGGGAGTTGAAGTCTTCCAGGCTTAAAGTTGCCAAGGTTGGAGACCCCTGTTCTAGAAGATGAGGCAGACAATTCCAGAAGGCAGGTGGGAAAGAAGGAATTTAAATCACAAGGAAGTTTTGATGGGACATAGGAGAACATTATAACAAGGGGAAAAGGTTCATGAATGAACCAGACTGTCTTGGAGATGGTGAATCTCCTTTGCTGCTGAAGGTTGAAGAGAGGATGGATGTTCTGTTCTAATCTTCCCAAGAGTGTGTGGGCTACGGATTAAATAAAATGCTCAACCATTGTATGGAATATGATTACCAGTCATGTAAATTTTCATCTCCTGCAACATGGAAAATAACTATTTGGTGGTGATAAGCTTGGCAGGTCTCTGGAAGCCACTTTGCATCCCTTGAGCTTCAGATTGGACACCTTTGTCTTAGATCCACCTTCCCCATCCTACGGCCTGCCAGAAGGTGTAGATACTGAGACTAGGAATTCTGGGAATTGTAGTTTTCCAGGTTGGAAAAAGCTTCCTCGAATAAGTAGTGGTCTCCTTGGTGTTGGGGTCTGGAAGGAGTAGACGGTAATAGAAGTCCAATTCCAGACAGTCCTCGATATACAGCAATTCACTGAGTAACCGTTCGAAGATACAACAGCACTGAAAAAAGAGAGTTATGACCATTTTTCACACAATTGTTCCAGAATCCCCAGAATTTGGATACTTTGGTAACCGGTTCATATTTATGACGGTTGCCCAGTGCTAGGATCATGCAATTTCCCCTTTTGAGACCTTCTGACAAGCAAAGTCAATTGGGAAACCAGATTCACTTAAAACGTCTATGGGATTCTCAGTCATCCAGGTCATGTTTTCCCAAAGGTGCTTTTTCAAGAGGCCACTGGGCTTTCTGGTTTTTCTTTTGAAGACATTTCGCTTCTCATCCAAGAAGCTTCTTCCGCTCTGGCTGAATGGTGGAGAATTTATTTAGTCACAACTGAAGAAGCTTCTTGGATGAGAAGTGAAACGTCTTCAAAGAAAAACCAGAAAGTCCAGTGGCCTCTTAACCACCGGGTGACTAACTTAACAACTGCAGTGACTCACTCAACAGCTGTGGCAAGAAAGGCCGTAAAATAGGGCAAAGCTCACATAACCGTCTCACTTAGCAACAGAAATGTTGGGCTCAATTGTCCTAAGTTGAGGACTACTGTGTTTCCCTGAAAATAAGACCCTGTCTTATATTTTTTAAACCCCGAAATAAGTGCTTGGCCTTATTTTTGGGGAGGTCTTATTATTTTGGGGCGCGTGGTGCAAGATGGGGCTCCACTTGATTTCCAGCGCTACGTTTAAATATTTTCGGTTTTTTTTTTTCATCCAGAGCTTGTATCCCAAATATCGGGGCAAAACTCTGCAAGCCTTTTGGCCTTAAGGAATCGCTGCAAAGACGGGTCATTAAGTGAAACTGATGGAAATAGACGTTCTGTCTCGCTTAATTTCTTTTAGGGCCTCCATTTCCCTTCTCTGGCCGTAAACCCTCTCTCCTGTTTTAACTGCTCTCCCATTAACGCTTCCATCTTAGCCGAGACCCAAGTGGCAGCAACTTAATAGCAAGATGGGGCTGGTTTGGGGGAAAAAAAAAAAACCCTTAATTTTTTTAAGAGAAGAGGGAAAGAATACCTATTCCGTTCTCCACCTTCTTGATTTGGGGGCATTGCCTATTTTTTTAAAAAAAATTAATTATTATTATTTTTTTGCTTCCGGAATTCCTCAGGCACCTTTGCCCCAGTAGTTCTGAATGGCAACTCTGGCCTTTTTTTTTTTTTTTTTTGCTTCTCCGGCTCAAAAGAGGGCGAATTGGCAACGCCTGGAAGCTGCCCACCTGAATGCTAATCATCCGAGAACGGCCGGCCCGCTGCGGGCAAAATGCATCAGCTGACATCCAGCCTCCCTCCCGTCTCTCTCCCCCTGTTTGCCCAAAATTAAAGTGGTAAGAGAACAAAGTTCCGAAAGAAATTAAGGGTAGGACCAATTTGCATAGACATCTGTCAGATAGGAGTTCAAACATGGCCATCTGGAGTCATATCCCTTGTCATTCTTGATTATTCTGAATAAAGAGGCGGCCCCCGCAGCTGCTGGTTCGTTTCTGGCACCCAAACAGGCTAGGAACGGCGCAAGCACATAACAATGATGCTCGGTTTTGTGTGAATGGGATGCCGTCTTCCTGAGTGGGGTATGGGCAGCCGCGTTCTTAATGCGAGCACAATAGCGCAATCCTCGTGTGTGTGTGTATTTTTTTCCTGTAGCTGATGGTACAGCCATCCATCCTTGTTGGCGAGGTCTCCCTGTTTTCTTGATCAGACTTTTAAAAAAAATGCTTCTTTATATTCAGCTACTTTAATGGGTGTTCCTGATCTCTTGCTTACACTTATTTTGGAAATGTCTTGAGGTAGCAAAGAGCTGACGTTGGAAGCATCTCTAATACCAGCGGTGGGCTTCAAAAATTTTAGCAAGGGGTTCTCTGCCCAGTTGCTGGGTGCGTGTGGCCATGGTGGGTGTGGCCTAGTCGGCCTCCTGCACCACAGTGGTGGTGGTGGTGGGGCATTTTTGCCCTCCCCGGGCTCCGGTGGCTTTTCTTTAGCCTCCGGGAGGGCGAAAACGGCCTCCTCAGGCTTTGGAGGCCAGAAACAGGCCCGTTTCCGGTCTTCTCGAACTTCTGGTAGGCCCGTTTTTCACCCTCCCCGAGCCTCCGTGCGCGCCCTGCACTTACCTGCATCCAAAATGGGCCACATGGGGACTCCTGGGAGGGGCGGGGTGGGCGGGGCCAGCCAGGAGTGGGATTTGGGGGTTCTCCGAACTGCACAGAATCTTAGCTGGAGGTTCTTACGAACCCCTACGAACCCTCAACAGCCTTCCCCTGTCTAATGCCATCAGCCGTGTTGGTTCCAGATCTACAGATCTTTATTGCTCAGCTCACTTTGGGGCCTTTTTAATTTCCTTTCTAATTTAAGACTGGCATATCTCACTGTATTATGTCTTTTCCCACTGGAAGTCTCTTTTGCACCCATATGAAGGCTAGCTCGCTTTTTCTCACCTGGTGTTGTCCATGTCCATTGGACCCAGGGCCGGATTTAGATGAAAAGAGGCCCTAGGCTATTCCACTTAGGAGGCCCTTTCACCTATAGTGAAAGTGTAATTTTAATTTTGCTAACAATTTGAATGTAGGCCCCTCTTGATCTTGAGGCCCTAGGCTGAAGCCTAGTTAGCCTATAGGAAAATCCGGCACTGATTGGACCAACTCTTGCCATACTTGGCTATCATGGTGAGATGGAATTCTAGAACATTTGATGGGTTGCAAATTGTGGGTTATCTGCAAATTACCTGGCTTGCCTTGAAGCTGACGGCGGTCAAACATCAAATGGACCTGACTCACGAGGTTGTTTGCTGTCTCTTCTCTTCCAGGATGGCTTCTACCACTTCTTCAATAAGCACGGCTCGGATGCAGCTGACCAGAACAGCACCATCAGCAATGCAATTATGGCGGCAGCAGGATTCGGCCTAGCAGGATTGGCTTTTCTCTTGGTGGTGCGATAAGAACACACAAACAACACACAAACGCACACACACACACACATCCGCGGATTTAGACTGCAGGGAGACGGGATGGGTGGGCACGCTCCTTTCTTGAAACTGCTAACGTCCCAGTGAAACGTCCATTCTATATTTCTACGACGGTCGAAGATAGAAGCCTATATATATATATATATATATAAATATATATTTTTAACTAGAGTTGGGGCAAAAAAATTAGTTGAGCACATCACCTCCTTCCCCCTTCCCCAGCACGACCAATGCCTCTTTGCGCTCATCCTAAGAACTGGGCACCTTCTGGATCTTGGCATTAGGGCTGCCGACACCACGTCACCAGTTGTTCCGGGACCTGTGAGCGTGCTGGGTGTTATTGCTACTTGTTCATGGTGGGCTTGTGATGGAATCAAGTGGAAGACGTGTTTGCCTTTCTTCTTTGTGTGCGTGTGTATGGTGCGGTGGGGAGGGGAGGGGGGGGCAGGTGGGATCGTTGCCTTGTGAAATGTGAGCCAGTATTAATAAGAATGAGGGGTTTATTCTTCTTGGGGTGCAATGCAAACCATACCAAGCCACTCAATAACATAAAACTTGCAAGTTCCATGTTGCACAGAGCATTATAGCTTACGTGTTTTTGTTATAATGACATAACTCTTAAGTTACACTACAAGTATATGTCAAGAATGTTGATACCAAAACAGTCGAAGCTGCAGAACCAGTTCTTAACTGAAGTTGTTTAACTATTAAAAGAAGAAGAAGAAGAAAAATCCTTTTTAAAATTGGTATATTTGGAAGTCCATTGAAGGCTGGGATTTCTGTGGATTTCCTGTCAAATCCAGAAACTCCATATAACTTAATATATTTTTGAAGTATTTATCATTGTATAATACTGGTAGCTGGTTAACATCTATTTTTGTTAAATTCCATTTTTTTAAAAGAAAAGCTCTCCAGTTGCTTTCTTCGCTGTTATCTGTCTTATAACTTGTTTAACAGTTCTAGTTTTGGTAATTGATATACTGTGTATTGTACAAAATAGTCTTTGAGAAGTGTTCGGTGTCCTTTCCTTTAGCTTGTACAGTTTTAATATGTGAATAAACAAGTAAATATTTTTATTTTAAACAAGTTCGTGAGCAGCCTTTATGTGGAATTTCTCTCTCTCTCTTTCTCCCTCCCTCCCTCCCTCTCTCTTTCTCTCCCTCTCTCTCCCTTCCTCCCTCCCTCTCTCTCTCTCTCTCTCTCTCCCCCTCTCCCACCCTCCCTCTCTCTTTCTCTCTCTCTCTCTCTCTCTCTCTCCCTCTCTCTCTCTCTCTCTCTCTCTCTCTCTCAAAGGCCCAAAACGCAAGTAGCACAAACATGCCTTCAGGAAAAAGCTGTTCTTGTTTTTTTGTTTGTTTTTAATGCTTTTTTTTCTTTGCTCGAGGGGTGTCGAATGCTATCGCTTCCATGTTCCAGCAAAGCAGGAGGCTGGGATGCCATCTTTGCGAATGCAAGAAAATTTTTCCTTCAAACATTTCACGTGCTTAGGTCACAATGTACTTTCTGTCTCACAAGGTGGTTTGGGAATCTTTCCTTCGGAGGAAAGCCATACAGCTCTGTGGCTGCGGTTGTGGTGGGCTGCTCCCGGTTCGCCCCGGTAGTGGCGGCGGGAGGAGGCTCCGCCCAGACATCATCAAAAACCCTCTGCACATGTGCAGAAGTCCACACGCTACTGATAGCGAACTGGTAGCGCCGAGATTTGAATCCCGCTACTAGGTACGTTGTGATGGACACAACATTTCAAACATTTGCAGAGGTGGAGAAACAGAAATTCGGCCTACCTTAATGAATCAAGTGCAGATTTGGCAAGGGGCATAATTTGCACCGAGAGGCCGTATAAATAGTTAAGTGACAGTGAATTGAAGACTGACATTTGGATGCCTTTTGGTGTATCTCTTAGCTTGGGAGAAGTGGCGAACATGTGCAGACACCATCTCTTTAAAGCAAAAACATAAGCAGCAGGACAGGTGTTGTGTTGTCTGCATTGGCTTTGCAGGTTATACACACAACTGCGAAAGTCGAGGTATATCTAATTTGGTATTGACTTTGACTGTCTATGGAGAGTAGGATCAAAAGTGAATAAGGAAGCAATTAAAGGAGCCAAGAATCTTTTGAGCACTTTCGGTTTCTATTTTTATCCCTCTGTGAAGTCCCAGGTTGGTTTTGATATATATTTTTTTTACTGTTTATAGTGAAAGAAATGCAAATTGAAGGTTATTTGGCAACCTGAAGCAGTTGGTTGGTGAATATCTTTTATCTCTCTGTATATCTATATCTATCTACCTACCTACCTACCTACCAACCATCTATCTAAGCACACATTAATCCTTAAGATGAATGGAGTTTGCAGGGCTGCTCTGATAGGATAGATCTAGAACTGGGTGTGTGTAGATGTGATAGGAGAGATCCTCTCTTACAGGTGGAATCCACCCCATGTTCCACGAAAGTCGTCTGCTTTGGGCCCCATGTTTCCGGATTGTAGCCTGTATCAACACCCACTTCAGAGAGTTCCTGTGTTTAATCTAGCATGACCTTGTGATTATTTCTGAACAGCCAACTCCCATTGTAAACCTAGATAGGACAGGAATAAGGAACTCCACACCCTTCCCTCTCGACATAATTTCTGTTGTCTTAGAAAGATAGCATCATGTTGGGATGGGCAGTAGATTCAAGGGTAGGACAGACGACGCTGGTTTTGTCGTAGAGGTCTCCAATGGGAGAGGGGGTGGGGTTTGGAGGCCAGTTGTGAGCACACTCACAATATGGCTTTCATATGGTGGCTTTCATGGTGGGCCTGGCCAGTTGAGCTTCGTGTTGTTAGTTGCAGAAGTCGTGTCTGACCCATCACAACCCCATGGACAACGTTCCTCCAGGCCTTCCTGTCCTCTACCATCCTCTGGAGTCCATTTAAGCTCACGCTGACTACTTCAGTGACTCCATCCAGCCACCTTATTCTCTGTCGTCCCCTTCTTCTTTTGCCCTCAATCATTCCCAGCATTAGGCTCTTCTCCAGTGAGTCCTTCCTTCTCATTAGGTGGCCAAAGTATATTTGAGTTTCATCTTCAGGATCTGGCCTTCTAAAGAGCGGTCAGTCAGGGTTGATCTCTTCTAGGACTGACCGATTGGATCGCCTTGCAGTCCAAGGGGCTCGCAGGAGTCTTCTCCAGCACCAGCGTTCAAAGGCCTCCATTCTTTGGCGCTCAGCCTTCCTTACGGTCCAACTTTCACCTCCATCCATTGCAACTGGGAAAACCATAGCCTTGACTATACGCACTTTTGTTGGGAGGGTGATGTCTCTGCTTTTTAGTATGCTCTCTAGATTTGCCATAGCTTTCCTTCCCCAGGAGCAAGTGTCACGTAGCAGAAAGCAAAGTAGGACATTGAATCCGAAACTGAAGGACTGAAGAAGCTTCTTGAATGAGAAGTGAAACATCTTCATGGAAAAACGAAGTCCAGTTTCCTTTTGGAAAAAGGAACAATGACAATTGGGACAATGACCTGGATCAATGAGACAATTCATAGACATTGAATCCTCTACTATCCTCATGAGTTTCCCAAGAAAATACCAAATTATTTGTGTTTTCTTGACAGACGCCCCCCCACTCTCAAATAGAGCCCTCAATTACAGATATTGTTTTTTCTTTTTATTTCCTAAAAAAGCCTGAAGGGTACAAGGAGGAGTCTGAGATTGTTTCTTGGAAATAAAGATCAGGCTGGAGGTTAGCACATTGCTTGGCAGTAACCCAGTTTCTCATTGGATTGATTTTTAGTTAAAAACATCCTTTAAAAGAAATCTGGAAATGAACTTTGGGTCATGTCAAGGATCAAATAGTTGGAGGGCATCTAGGGCTCAAGAAATGGAACCATTTCTCATCACCCTGGTCTTTCTCCAGGAGAAGACCCACGATAAGATGCCCTCTGGGTCTCCATGTACACATTTGGAGTTCTTTCTGCTCAATTTTCATTCTTTTTCCGCAAGACCAAAGGTTTTGTCCCTTGCCTCAAAGGTTTTCAGCTGAAAAATTAGTAGCAATTGCAAATTACAAGTGGAAGACTTTCCAAGTTGGATGCCCACCTACACAATTGATCTGGAAGAGCTGCCTTTGTGAGTTGCCCAAGTTAATTCATTTTGTGTTGAATCCCCACCTTCTCTTGCCATCTTAGGGAATTATGGATAAGTCCTATTGACCTATTTCGACCATCAATAGTGGCTTAATTCAATCAACCATGCCAGTTCTTGAAATGGTGCTTTGATTAGTAATATCAGCCCCTGGATTTTGACTGGAGCATGAGTTCTACATGGAATCAAGAATAGGGAACATGTGGACACTACTTGAGCAGGTATGGCCAATAGGAAGGTATGGTGGAAGGCATAATTCAACAGGTCATTTTCTTCCCGTTTTTTTAAATCTTGAGAACATTGTTGGCTTTGTCAAGCTTCCACCAAGAGCTTCAGGCAAAGTTTTTATCTTCCCAAACCCACTGAAGTCAGAAATAATCGCTTCCTTCATATATCTTGCGAAGCCAAAAGGCAAGGTTGCTTGTTCTGGGCTGAGCATGTCATTTGAACCCAGCCTTTAAAGAGCTGCAATATATATATCATGGTTTATGGCTTAGCATGTTCTACAAATCTGACTTACTTGGGTTACTTCAATAAATTATGCCTAATAAGGGATGACAAGGGATGCTGTGTCAATACAGTTGATGAATTTTCCTAGTTCCAACTAGAGGAATGCCTTGGTTTCATGCAGTTCTTGTAAACACTTATTGTTCTAACGTGTTCCTCTTTCCTCAATTAGTTAAAAGTGCAACATTTCCTGGTTGTAAAACTTCCTGCTCCTTATTTTCACCAATGACTTGAGAAATCTAATGGCTTCTCAACAGCTGAGTCCAAGCCTATCCCTCAAATGAATAGTCAACCTGAGTTGTGCACCAGGCTGAGCCCTAAACCATGGTTTACAAACCACTATGTCTGTGTTCTTGCTTGCTTGCTCCTGGGGAGGACAGCATACTAAAAAGCAGAGAAATCCCCCTTGCAACAAGTGTGTTTAGTCAAGGAGATGGTTTTCTCAGTTGCAATGTATGGCTGTGAAAGTTGGACCATAAGGAAGGCTGAGCGCCAAAGAATGGAGGCCTTTGAACTCTGGTGCCGGAGAAGACTCCTGCGAGTCCCTTGGACTGCAAGGCGATCAAACCGGTCAGTCCTAGAGGAGATCAACCCTGACTGACCGCTCTTTAGAAGGCCAGATCCTGAAGATGAAACTCAAATACTTTGGCCACCTAATGAGAAGGAAGGATTCACTGGAGAAGAGCCTAATGCTGGGAAAGATTGAGGGCAGAAGAAGAATGGGACAACAGAGAAGGAGGTGGATGGATGGAGTCATTGAAGCAGTCTGTCAGCTTAAATGGACTCTAGAGGATGGTAAAGGACAGGAAGGCCTGGAGGAACGTTGTCCATGGGGTTACGATGGGTCGGACACAACTTCGCAACTAACAACAACAAATGCCTGTGTTCCCATAAGTTTCTTAGCTAAAATGGAGCCAGCCTACGTCCAATGTGAGAGTTCCAGATGATTAAGAGAAGATGTTAAAATGCTGCATTCTCAACAATCCACTTTCTGAAGTACTGTATCTGGAGGACGGTTGTTTTGCCAGTGCATTTTTGTGGAAGGAATTGGTTAAATGGTGAGGTTTGGGTAGGTCAAAAGACAACGTGTAACAAGAAACTCAGCAGGAGCACTCAACCATCTGCTGAGCATTTGATCTGTCCTGTCCTGTGTGGCATCCCATAATCACCAGTGCCCCCATTGTTGCTTTGTGCATTGAGACCCTTTGAACTCGCCCAGCCACTGTATTGCCTTGCTAGGTTTTCATTCACATTTGGAAAGTAAAAGAGCTCTTAACATCCCGCAAAGCTAGCAGCAGCTGAGAGGGTGTCTCTTTCTCCGTCCTTCTGTTTCTCAGCTGTCAGTTAGTGAAATGTAATCATGGTTGGAAAATCCATCTGAGCTTCAGAAAAAGGTAAGAGACTTGATCATTATTTCAGTTTTCTAATGAATACAACAGCTGCTCAAGGGCTGTCCTGAAAGATTCCAGCTGGCGTCTAGGACAAGGTTTCATTCTGCTGAGCCAGGTCTACTGGAGGCATCTGATCTGACTTGGGGAACCTCTGTGTTTGTAGGAGATCTCTTTGGTGGGGATCTTGGTGCTCTTTGAGCTTGGTGGCTTGATTCATCTTGGTGCTTCGATTGATCTCCTCAAACCACCTTAATCGAAGAAGGATTGGTAGAGAGCCTTGGTAGTACAGTGGTCTAAGGCACCCTGTTATTAAGCTGGTTATTAAGACCAGCTGCCTGCAATTACTGCAGGTTCGAATCTCGCCAAGGCTCAAGGTTGACTCAGCCTTCCATCCTTTCTAAGGTAGGTAAATTGAGGACCCAGATTGTGGGGGCAATAAGCTGACTTTGTATAAATATACAAAAGGATGAAGGGTATTGCTGAGCACATTGTAAGCTGCCCTGAGTCTCCGGAGAAGGGCGGCATATAAATCAAATTAAAAAAAAAAAAAAAGGATCCCTGCTATCATCATCTCTTCAACACAACAACTGGACTCCTACTTATTGGGGTTGTTTTTTAATACCCCAAACTTGATGTGACTGCTAAATCATGAACCTTGGCTTTCCAAATCATGGTGGTTGAGTTCATCAACATGTTAAGCCAACGCCAGAATTAAAGCATAGCATGATGTAGTATCCAAACAGGTGGGAAGAGAGGATGAGCAGCTTTGGGAAAAAGGCAAAATAGGAGAAGGGGAAAAAATGGAAGGGGAAACATCCTTGTTCTAGTTAGCCTTTCAGGAGAACCCTTTGAAGATGGAACCTGCTCTGTGGAAAGGGAGTTTCAAAGAGGAGACAGGAGGTACCCAGTGGCATCATGGCCACTGGCACTGTTGGGCAGGTCACCACTTCAGCCCATGGATGCTAGGAAGACAGCAAGCAGTAATAATTTCCCGATCGTTTTGTATGGCTCTGTCCTCCTTGCCTAGCATTCTCCTTAGTTGGAAGCAGAATGGGCCAACTCGCCGCGGCCAACTCACCACAGGACAAGTCAACAAATGCAAAAATTAAATTAATTTCAACGGAATCATGGCCAAGAATAATGAAATAAAATCAGTCTAGAAATACAAAAGTTACAATAATTTCGGCAAAAACGTGGTCACCAATAATAAATTGAATGAAATGATACGATCTTGAATGGCCCTGCAGGAGTTGTCCTGAGGCGAGTCAGTAGTGGCGAGTTGTCCAGGGTGAATTGGCAGTGGCAAGTTGGCCATGGCATGTTGTCCTAGAGTAGACCCATTGGAAGTTAGCTCTTTGTTCAACATAGTCCTCTAAATTAGCCTGCTACCCTCACAAATTAGCTGGCTGACCGAGGAATCCTGGGAGTTGAAGTCCACAGATCCTAAAGTTGCCAAGGTTGGACACCAGGGGTGCTATTCAGCAGGTTCTGACAGGTTCTGGAGAACCGGTGGCTGAAATTTTGAGTAGTTCAGAGAACCAGCAAATACCACCTCTGGCTGGCCCCCGAGTGGGGTGGGAATGGGGATTTTGCAATATCCTTCCCCCAAGAGTGGGGAGGGAATGGGGATCTTGCAGTATCCTTCCCTTGGAGTGGGGAGGGAATGGAGATTTTGCAATATCCTTCCTCCAGGAGTGGCGAGGGAACTGGAATTTTGCAGTATCCTTCCCCTGGAGTGGGGAGGGAATGGGGATTTTGCAGTAATCCTTCCCCTGGAGTGGGGAGGGAATGGAGATCTTTCAGTATCCTTCCCCTGGAGTGGGGAGAGAATGGGGATTTTGCAATATCCTTCCCCTGCCATGCCCACCAAACCACACCATGCCCACCAAGCCATGCCCACAGATCCGATAGTAAAAAAAAACTTGAATTCCACCAGTGTTGGGCACCCCTGATATATACGATCTAAAGTGAAACCAAACTCCCACGTAGTAGCTGAAGAAGAGCTGGGTTTAGCTACCTTCCTCTCTCTCATTCTACTATTTCAGGAATATTTTCTTTGATCGGGGAGCATTTATGTGTGGGGAATGGTCTAGTCGGCAGCACAATGGTGTTTGATTGGATCTGCCAGCAACAGAAGCCGGGAGGAGATGGGGGATGTTGGGTTACACAAGCATCCAAGATTGCCATTCCAAACCCACCCACATCAAAAACAGACCCATTGAATTCAGGAGGGCTTACCTCACAGCAGACTGTCATAAAATTACATCGCTAGGGAACTTTAATCCAACACGCACAAGCTACTTTCTGACAGCCGGGTTTAGCCCAACTAGCAAAGCTTGCTTTGAACCATCTGGCGCGTTGCATATGGAAAGTTCCCAGTTGCTTAATGCTCATTTGGAGGTCAAGCCATATTTACTCAGGAGGGTTCCTAATTATATTTTGGGCACTCGAGGGCTGGGGGCTGGGCCTGCCTGCAACGGTACCTCTTCGCCGTCTGTTCCTTCTACAGCATCCATACAACAGACATAGTTTATTTATTATTCAGGCAAGGAAAGTGTTTCCAACTCCCAGAGTTGAGTTTATCCACTGTGGTCAAAGGCCAATGAAAGTTGCATGCTACGGTTAACCGTACATAAAATGCTGTTAAATGAGAAACTCAGTTGGCTAATGCCGTATCTAACACTGTCCACGAACTGCCATGAATTTGAGAGAAGGCCTACATTAGATCTAAGTCTGCCTGAGGGCTTTTGCTGCTATTGGTCACTCTCTCCTTCCTAATGGAACGAGACATAAGGTGGGCAGTAGCTCCTGCTTTGGTCGCCACCTTGAGGGCTTCCCAGAGGGATCTGTTGGGTGATTATGGGATACAAGATGGCCATTGGGGTAGGTGAAATCCAGCAGGTTCTGACAGGTTCTAGAGAACCAGTAGCGGAAATTTTGAGTCGTTCAGAGAACCGGCAAATACCACCTCTGGCTGGCCCCAGAGTGGGGTGGGAATGGAGATTTTGCAGTATCCTTCCCCCAGGAGTGGGAAGGGAATGGGGATTTTGCAGTATCCTTCCCCCAGGAGTGGGGAGAGAATGGAGATTTTGCAGTATCCTTCCCTTGCCATGTCCACCAAGCCACACCATGCCCACCTAGCCACGCCCACAGAACCGGTAGTAAAAAAATTTGGATTTCACCACTGCATTGGGGTGAAGCATCAATATAGTGTAATAGAGTGGGAAAGGGTCTTGAAGGTCTGTAACCACAGCGCAGGTGGCCAGATTCTGCGCAGCAGCACTGGGGATTCGTCACAAACGTGTGTCTTCTCCACAATAGTTATGTTATATAGCAAATGTGGCAAACTGCTTTGCACTGCTTGGGCATTTCCCTTTTACCGTTGAACCTACAGCGGCACAGTTTATGGATTGTAATTGTAGTAGAGTTAGACCATGCATAATTGACAGACTGGATTTTATTATAGATTTTTGTTCAGAGGGGGAATTCACTTACCTTCCCTACCGGTTTGTAAATGTGAGCGCGCACGTGCTTGCTTTACTCGCACATGCCACATTTGTGCATGCGCACAGCCTTCTGCGCATACGAAGTAGTCGTGCATTACGTCCGGGCAGGCGGGAGGAGCCTCCCGCAGTCGCTGCTACCGGTTCGCACGATCTGGACCGAACCGGCTGAATCCCACCACTGTTTTAGTTGTTATTTATTATTTTATACTAGGATTTTTAACTGTATATTTACTGAGTGTTTTTATTTGTTCTGGTCTCTGGTCTAAGATTGTAATAAACTGATTGATTATTTCATAGCAGCTGTAACAGCATAGCAGCTCTCCGTTCAGTTTAGGATTTCTGCTGAGCCCATTCAGCCTGCAAGTTCGCCCACCTCCTAGTATCGTAATCATTGCTTGCTCTTTGCTGGTCAGGATGGAAGTTAATCAAAAACCACTACATACTGTACATTCCAGCGGTGAATTCTTTGCCGGAGCACCAATAGATGCGCTTCTCTCTCCTTGTCCCCACCCCACCCCATAACCCACGAGGTTTACCCACATTTGCTTTCTGCCTTCAATTATCTTCTCCACATCGGTTGTCTCTCCAACCACCAGCTCCGAATTTCAGTTCTGCTTTGGAATGTGCGCAGACAAAACATTGCTCGCTACCAGCCTGGGGGTTTTGGGACGTGGTTTGATGATCGCAGGGCCTGCATTTCATGAACCTGGAGGCCTTTTTTGGAAGACCTTCTCAGAGGAGAAGCTGAAGTCCAATCAGTCATCTTGGAGAAATTAAAAAAAAAAAGCCAGGAGGGAGGCTTGAAGCTAACTTAGGCAATGGCTCCAGATTTCCCTCCACCTCCGACCACAATCGCCAAAATTGGTAGTGATTTCCTCCCACTTTGAGACAAAGAACCATCCAAGAATGAGAGCATAATCCCTTAAAGAGACATAACATAATCCCGCTTGTCCCCCAAATCTAGAATAATAGAAAAACCCTTGCCTGATTCTGTGGTGATGGTGATGGGATCCATTCAGTTGTGTCTGACACTTGGCGATTCTGTGGGGCAGGTCTCCCCACAACTTCCGATCTTGCTCTGCTTCTTTGGAGTTGTTCTGTTCTCATACCTGATCCACACCTGTATATATTCTGTAACTTCTTTATGCTGGTGGGGCTTGATCAGAAAGGTGTATGCATTGGCATGCCTTCAACGGCCTCCCAGAGACATTGAAATCCTTTGAAAATTATAACAGTGGAGAAAATAGTCACATTTTTGTCTTTTGCTATTAAACTGTTAATAAAGGGTTTTTTTAAAAATAGTTCTTCACAGGTGGAATATAGCAGATTTGACTCCTACTGTCTTTTCTGTACTGGCTGAGGTTGTCATAGTTCTTGTTGTTCCCTTTGTTTTTTGTTGTGTCTTCCTCCTCCTCCTCCTCCTCGTCCTCCTCCTCCTCCTCCTCCTCCTCCTCCTCCTCCTCCTCCTCCTTCTCCTTTTCCTTCTCCTTGTTCTCTTTTTCTTCTTTTCTCTCCTCCTCCTCCTCCCACTCCTGCTCCTCCTCGCCATTGTCCTCTTCCTCCTCCTCCTCCTCCTCTTCTCCTCCTCCGCCCTCCTCCCTGTCATCGTCCTCCTTCTCCTCCCGCTGCTCCTCCTCCTCCTCCTTGTTCTCTTTTTCTTTCTCTTTCTCCTGCTCCTCCTTCCCCTCCTGCTCCTCCTCGCCATTGTCCTCCTCCTCTTCCTCCTCCTCCTCTCCTCCTCCTCCACCCTCCTCCCTGTCATCGTCCTCCTTCTCCTCCCCCTCCTCCTCTTCCTTCTCCTTGTTCTCTTTTTCTTTCTCTTTCTCCTGCTCTGCCTTCCCCTCCTGCTCCTCCTCGCCATTGTCCTCCTCCTCTCCTCCCCCTCTTCCCCTTCCCTGTCATCTCCTCCTTCTTCTCCCGCTGCTTCTCCTCCTCCTGAGAACATTTGGGTCCTTCCCAGCCAACTTCCACAAAGCAACATCCGTGTGATTCACTTAACAACCACAGTCATGTTAATATGATTTGTGGCAAAAAAAAAAAAAAGATCTTAAAATCGGCCGCACCTCACTTAACTGCTTTCCTTAGCAATGGAAGTTCTGGTTCAAAGTGCAGTTGTAAGTTAAGGACCACCTATATATGCTTAAAATTCAATTTACAGCCATTGTACAGAGATGGACCAGATTTGAGCAAGGCCAGGTTGAAGTATAAAAACTAAGGTGCATATGAGACCAGAGGTTTTGTCTTCCAAGCTTTCGGACTTGTGCTGGAGCCCATCTTCAAAGAACTTCTCTCTTGCAGAGTGTGTCACATGGTGTGTGTCACACACTCGGCTAGAACAGGGGTCCCTAACCCTCAGTCCATGAACCAGCAGTGGGTTGCGACATGCCGGTAACCGGGCCACACAAACAAGCAAAGCCCCATCCACAGGATGCAGGCAACACACAAAGCCATGTCCCCTCCTGTCCATGGAAAAACCTTTCTCCATGGAAGTGGTCCCTGGTACCCAAAAGGTTGAGGGCCATTGTGCTAGAGAGAGGTTCCCTGAAGATGGACTCCAGCATCCATTCGAAAACCTGGAAGACCGACCCAGATTGGATCCTGCAACATTATCCTCTAAGGTTCTACATTTAGGCAAGAAAAACAAAATGTACAGGTACCGTATATGTGGTACCTTGCTCAATAGTAGTAACTGTGAGAGGGATCTTGGAGTCCTAGTGGGCAACCATTTAAATATGAGCCAGCTGTGTGCAGCAGCTGCCAAAAAAGCCAACACAGTTCTAGGCTGCATAAACAGAGGGATAGACTCAAGATCATGTGAAATGTTAATGCCACTTTATAATGCCACACTTGGAATGCTGCATTCAGTATTGGTCGCCATGATGTAAAAAAGATGTGGAGACTCTAGAAAGAGTGCAGAGAAGAGTATCAAAGATGATTAGGGGACTGGAGGCTAAAAGATATGAAGAACGGTTGCTGGAATTGGGTATGTCTAATCTAGTGAAAAGAAGGACCAGGGGAGACATGATAGCAGTCTTCCAATATCTCCGGGGCTGCCACAAAGAAGAGGGAGTCAAGCTATTCTCCAAAGCACCTGAGGGCAGGACAAGAAGCAATGGGTGGAAACTAATCAAGGAGAGAAGCAACCTAGAACTGAAGAGAAATTTCCTGACAGTGAGAACAATTAATCAATGATTAATTAGAGAACAATTTGCCTCCAGAAGCTGTGAATGCTCCAACACTGGAAGTTTTTAAGAAGATGTTGGATAACCATTTGTCTGTCTGTCTATCCTGGGACACATACATTTGCCTTCATTCGTCAAAGGGCAAAGCTCAGTTTCTCAACCTAGTCTGCAGGGTAAGATTGTCTGTGAGGATCAGAAGGATGCTTGAAAGAAAGGAAAACCACAGATGCCTCCATAAAGGAAAGACTGGGTTCAAACCTTAGAAATGAAATAAGCGTGTGCCAATTTTACATGTCTGTTTCTCTTTACCGAGGCTGGAAATCAGTTTAGCAATGGAATGCATTTTCTGAAAAGCCACGGGATTTTCTTACACGCACAAAAAAGAAAAGAAAGAATTCTACATTCTTCTAGATTCTCCGTGTATCCCATT
Organism: Pituophis catenifer annectens; assembly: GCF_029215685.1. Classification (NCBI taxonomy): domain Eukaryota; kingdom Metazoa; phylum Chordata; class Lepidosauria; order Squamata; family Colubridae; genus Pituophis; species Pituophis catenifer. Next base: position 18,197,301 of record NW_027256894.1, on the reverse strand, counting down.
AACCTTATTTACATTTCAGGAAAACTGGCACCACCTTAAGTTAATAAAATGCCGTGTTTCAAAGTGTGTGAAGGAAACTCTGGGTCTTTCATTAATTTTCTTTAGATTTGCACAGTTTGCCCTTAACAAAGCCAGGAGGAAATGACTGATGGAGTAATTACAGGTTAGGAATGAAGAGTACTTCAAAAATTTCAGCAGACGTGCCCATCAGTACTGGAAGAAGGAAAGTGGCTAGGAACAAAATATCAACCCCATCAAGATGCTAGTGGCCCCAGACTTCCTATTTCACTGTGACCAACCTTGCTATGGGTCCAGATTGTCATAATTATTTTTGTTTTTCTACCCCTTTAGAGAATATTTACTCCAATCCTCACTTTTGGTTTGCTTGTTTGTTTGTGTCAGAAGCATCACAATTAAAATAAGGGTTACTATATGACATAAAATTTAAAATATAAATGCCAAGATTAAAATATGTACAAATTAAACAGATTTTGCCCAGACACTGGCAGCATAAATTGTGTTTCATCACATTGCCATGAGATCCTCAAATATATACTGATAAGGGCACCAAGGAGCAGGTATACATATGTATTGTTGTCTGCATGTCAACACAATCGCAAAGAATAGAAGCAACTGGTTAGTCCCATTTCTTCTGAGAGTCTTAATGACACTTAAATGAATGCTTTTATTTAGATACCAGATTTGGGTTGCAACAATTTGAAGGACCACTAGGGTGCAACAAACAGTTAACCTTTTTGTATGCTGCCATCTACTGGTCTTCTGAGTTTCTGCAGTTCAGATTTGATAGGTTTCAATTTGGATTCCTGCCTTAAGCAGAAGGTTGGATTCAGTGACTTAAATAGCTCCATCCGTTTCTTGGATCAGCCAGAGTTTAGCATAAATGAATATATGAGTAAATTCTTGTATTTAGTTACAATTTGTATGTTGCTTCTAAGATTTTTTTTACCACAGGTCATACATCTACCGTATATTAGAAGCATCATATTAGAATATGCATCTTCTTTAATAAATGTGAGATGAGTAAAATGCTTCTTCTTGAGCATTTTTGGCATTAATGCTACTGTAATTCAACACACCATGAAAAAAAACCCAAGTTACAAGCTTCTAAGTGAAAGAGGAAACTTGTAGTTAGGATAGAATAAACTGCTGAAGCAGAGTGAAGAGTGAGGGCCAAGCATGTACTTAGGCAGTCTAAGGTTTAATTCCTAACATTTGCAATAAGGACTAGGGTGGAGCCAAAGTTGAAATAGGTTAAGTTTTGTCAACCGCACTGACAAGATTAAAGTGGACGGAGGCAATCCTTTTTCCACGTTTCAAAGCAAGAACGGGGATGGAATTCATCAGGTTCTAACAAGTTCTGGAGAACTAGTAGCGTAAATTTTGAGTAGTTCGGAGAACCGGCAAATACCACCTCTGGCTGGCCCCAGAGTGGAGTGGGAATGAAGTTTTTGCAATATCCTTTCCCCAGGAGTGGGGAGGGAATGGGGATTTTGCAGTATCCTTCCCCTGCCACGCCCACCAAGCCACGCCCACAGAACTGGTAGGGAAAAATTTTGAATTTCATCCCTGAGCAAGAGGGATAAAGTTTGGTTTGCAGAGCAGAAACCAGTGGTGAAATGTAAAATTTGTTACTACCAGTTCTGTGGGTGTGACTTGGGGGGGGGGGGTTAATGTGACTGAGTGGGCATGGCCAACTTTTTTTTTTAAACTTTTAAAACCATTTTTTCTACAACGTCTTCGGCCAAAGAGATTGTAAAAAAAATGCTTTTAAAAGCCTCTGACGATCCCAACTGAGTTGCCTAATCGTCAGAGGCTTTTTTTTTTCTTTTAAAGCCATTTTTCCTACAACCTCTTCGGCCAAAGAGGTTGTTTAAAAAATACTTTTAAAAACTTCTGACGATCCCAGCTGAGCCGCACAATCATCAGAGGCTTTTTTTTTTTTTTACTTTTAAAAGCATTTTTTTTTTGGCCAAAGAGGTTGTAGAAAAAATGCTTTTAAAAATAATAAAAAAAAGCCTCTGATGATCGTGCGGCTCAGCTGGGCATAGCGGGGTGGGGGGCAGGGATTTTTGCTACCGGTTCTCCAAACCACTCACTGCCATCGCTACCGGATCAGGCGATCCGGTCCGAACCGGGAGCATTTCACCCCTGGCAGAAACTGAAGACAAAAAGCGAAGACATGAAAAATGAGCAATTTCAGGAAAGGTCATAAGTCGTAACCGAGGAAAGAAAATGAGAGACAAACCTCAATGAATCCAGGATACAAGAGTCCTTTAAACCCCCCCCCCCCCTTTTAACTGAAATAATAGGCTAGGCCACAATCTTAACATTCTATAGCTGCTTCGAAATACAAGGGGTGACCCAGGCCAAAATTCAAAGCGCCTGTGAATAATAACAGGTGCTTATAAAGGAGGTAGCGAGGGAGCAGGTTAAGGGAAAGAATGCGTTCGAACATGTCCTTACCTGTTTGGCTTGATCAACAAACAGTTTCTCTCCACCCGACTTCTCTAAAGAGCAAAACGGACTCTTCAGTCTTACTTTAGCTTTCTCTTTATAAACACACAGTGGTAAAAGCCAAACCCAAGACAACGAAGGTTCAAAAATTCATTTTTTAAAATTTATCTTCAGACAGGTTTGTCTTTCAGGGAGGTATTAGGAAGCGTCTTGCCATCTATTCAGAGCGCCGAGAAGAGCAACAGCGATGAATAGGGGATTGGAGGGTAAAAACATGAAGAATGATTGCTGGAATTGGGTAGGTCTCGTTTAATGAAAAGAAAGATTAAGGGGGACATGATAGCAATGTTCTAATGTTTGAGGGGTTGCCACAAAGAAGGGGTCAACCTCTTCTCCAAAGCACCTGAAGGCAAGACACAAAGCAACGGATGGAAACTAATGCCAAAGGTGCATAGAACACTGTTGCCTTCCCACCAAAATGGCATCTACTTTATCTACTCGCATATGCATGCTTTCAAACTGTTAGATAGGCAGGAGCTGGAGCAAGGAACGGGAGCTTACCCATTGCATGGCACTCGGCTCTCGAACCTGGGCTGTCAACTGACACTCTTTAACCGATGAGCCATCGTGTTCCCTTTGGTAATAATGCAGCAAGTGTAAAATCAGTCTTTTTGGTAGCCTGCATGTTATGAGTCTGGGACAAGATCGGGTCCTTCTTGCCTGCATATTCTCCTGATCTATTATCTGTACCAGCTTCTACCCATCTTATTTACTCTTCTTCTATCTAAACAGACACCTTATTTATTTATATTTTTCCTTGAAAGAAAAATAGGTGATGGGGGTGGGTGGGAGATGTCTATTGTCCTTTTCGAACAGCTTCCAAACCAAGTTGGCTCTGGAACGGAGCCATTTGCCTGTTGCATAAAAAGCCATGAGAATATAAAATGATTTTCCACTAAAAGCAACCCAATTCACTGTTGACACATAAACACAATCTCTGTGACGCTCCCACTGAGCGGGGAATTATTACGCTCGCGTTCCTCACTGCTGCAGACTCAAATCTGGGTCTGTGCGGCTTTTTTCAGCTGCTGTGAGGCTGTGAGGATGTCTCTACCTGTTTTTCTGACTTGAACCAACCTCCCAACCCCTCCAACGTTGTTAGCTCGGAACCAGACCCTCTCAAAGTCACCTAAGAGATTAAAATCCTTTTTGTAATTGCAATACTGTTCAGTTTATTCAAGGAAAGTTAAACTACAAAACAATAAAATATTTTAAAAAAAACAAAACAAAAAGCCACAACAAATAAAACATTAAAAAGAAAAAGTGTCTTGGGGAAAAAAAAAAGATTGACACATAGACACATACCATCCTTCCTAGTTGAATCCTGATTAATCCAATATGACAATATTTGTTTATTAGTCCAATTTATATGCCGCCCTTCTCCGTAGACTCAGGGCGGCTTACAATGCATTATAGCAATAGCCTGCATACTTTTATGTATATACCTGCTTATTAGGGCTTTTGGCCCCCCCTAAGTGGAGTTGTTCTATACAAAGCTGGCTTATTGCCCCCACAATCCGGGTCCTCAATTTACCTATCTCGAAAGGATGGAAGGCTGAGTCAACCTTGAACCTGGTGAGATTTGATCTTGCACTAATTGCAGGCAGCTGGCAGCTAAGTGCTAGCACTTAACAGCACTTAGTCCGCTGCACCACCGAGGCTCTTCATTTCCCATCCCTTACAAAATAGGCCAAAAGAATTTTAAACTAGAAACCTACGACCACAATTGAGCCCAACATTTCTGTTGCTAAACGAAACATTGGTTAAGTGGGTTTTGCTCCATTTTTTTTACTATCTTCCTTGCCACCGTTGTTAAGTGAATGGCTGCCGTTGTTAAGTCAGTATCATGGTTGCTAAGTGAGTCTGGCTTCCCCATTGACTTCGCGTGTCAGAAGGTTGCCAAAGGGAGATCCCATGACCCTGGGACACTACAACTGTCATAAATATGAGAGTCAGTTGCCAAGGCTCTGAATTTTGATCCCGTGACACGGGGGATGTTGCAACGGTCGTAAGTGTGAAAAACGGTCATAAGTCACTTTTTCCAGTGCCGCTGTAACTTTGAATGATCACTAAATGAACTGTTGTAAGTCGAGGACTGCCTCTACTCAACCGTTTACAAGGAGATGGAAATCTAAGGGGGTTTGAAAGAGTTAATTTTCCCTCGCTAAACCTCCACTGAATAGAGTTATTGTGAATGGGGACTGCAGGGTTTGGCTCAACCCCAAGCATTTTATCAGATAAAAAATATGAAAGGTTTCCAAAATGTTTGGGATGTTTGAAGGGGGAGCTACTGCCCCCATCCATCCCCTCACCATTTCTGGAAACTTTAAAATACATCCAATTGCAGATTTCTAGCCTGCTCTCCGGAACGAGGCGCGGATCTTTTGCCTAGTTGGAAAGAGGTCCATTCGTCCTTCTCTGATGACATTCCAGACACAGGAGTGAATTGTGGGTGTTGCAAAAAAAACATAATGTGGAAAACAGTTTTTTAACCTTTCAGAGCTGAGCGACTGTTTTCCATCTTCTTCGGGGGAGGCTCGCCTCCATGAATAGGCTTTTAAAAACCTTCCCTGCTGTTGAACTTTTCAGGTAGGTCACATACAATGGAATATTGTTAGAAGTACGTCGGCATCTCCCAACGGTTGCGTGGAGAAGGTTTGACACTCACAAGGTTCCAGGGCAGGCTTCTCGGAGGCAAGTTATTCTACCGATGTTCCCGTTAGCCATCAGAGTTTATTTGTGGAGAAATCACTTCTGACAATACAGAAGTATGCAATTATCGCGGAAAGATATTGCATTCTACGCAGTCGTTCCCATCACCCATCTCCTCCCACTTATGACTGTATGACTGTAACCTTGTTGCTGGTATCCTTACGATTTATATTGATATTGTTTCCTGATTGCTTATTTGTAACCTATGACTATCATTAAGTGTTGTACCTTATGATTCTTGATTAACGTATCTTTTATCTTTTATTTTCTGTACACTGAGAGCGTATGCACCAAGACAAATTCCTTGTGTGTCCAATCACACTTGGCTAATAAAAATTCTATTCTATTCTATTCTATTCTATTCTATTCTATTCTATTCTATTCTATTCTATTCTATTCTATTCTACTCTACTCTACTCTACTCTACTCTACTCTACTCTACTCTACTCTACTCTACTCTATTCTATTCTATTCTACTTAAACTGACTTTTGGTGGAAAGAAAGCACTGAAGGTTTAAAAGCTTGTTTTCTCAGGGCCAGGCCGCCATCTTGACAAAACCAGAAAATTCAGGAGAGGTTGCCATCCCTGTGAGATCCTTTTAAGGGAGAGAAGGGAGAAAAAAAGTGTTTGACCCAGGCCAAAGTGATAGCTTTTTAATTTCCTGGCTCGGTTGCTTCACATGATACACCAGCCTCCCACAGCAGCTTAAATCAGCTTTCCTCCCCATGAAAAAAAAACTTGTGGATGTAATTAAGTGAAGACTTCACAGCTGTTTGCAGCTGGAGACATTTGCTCAGTTGGGTCACGAGTGAAATCTAAACTTTGCTGGGGCCGAAGGTTTTCCTCAATGAGCGGGTTCGGGTGAAACCTTATGCTCGTATTCCTAGAACCTTTGGTGGCTGCGGTAGGTAGTATTTTCCATGGGGATTTTCTAGGATATTTCTTCCCACATTTGCACCTTCAGATCTGGGCTTGTTTTCCCAGGCAAAGGATGGGTGGCATTAAATGACCAAGGTCGCCACCAGTTTGCTGCCTGGGCATGTGTGATGCGTGCCAAACACACGCTGTGTGCATGCATGCACAGTGCGTGCTAAATGCACACGTCATGCACACACATGTGCAGTGCGTGCCAAATGCATGCTTCACATGGAAAAAAGACGCTTAACAAGGTAAGTAGAACAGCGAGGGAAGAGAACAGTTGTGCCGCACTATTTACATTAGCATATAAATCGTGTGGCACATCTGATCATCGGAAATACCGGTTCGGACCATCCGGTAGCTTTTTTTTACTACCAGTTCGCTGAACTAGTAGCTTTTATCACTACCGGTTCACCCAAACCGGTGCCGGTAGGATTTCACCACTGCTCCAGGATGCTTTCTCAAAAGGCAACTGGACCAGTTGCCTTTCAATTTCGGGTTTCAATTTCGATTGCTACTGTTTGCTCGCGGGCGCGGGCACACTGAGAGAAACGTTTGGGCGAGTGGGTGGAGTCTCCCGCTGCTGCTACCGGTTCGCTCGATCTGAGGCAAACCGGTAGCAACCCACCACTGAACTGGACTTTCTTTCTTTTTCCTTGAAGATGCTTCGCTTCTCATCCAAGAAGCATCTTCAGTTCTGACTCAGAAGCTTCTTGGATGAGAAGCAAAACATCTTCAAAGAAAAACCAAGGAAATCCAGTTGCCTTTTGGAAAAGAACCTTCAGGACAACCGTGATCTGGATGATTGAGAATCTCCATAGACACTCTTTGAAGGACCATTATCATGTGCTTTCCCATGAAACTTAGTATGACCACCTTATTCTTTTGACATCTGGCTCTTTAACTTGAAGGCACATCAACATGCTCCCACAACTTTGGTAAGAGGATGTCTCCTTAATCATGATGAAGCTTTCCTCTCATCCCTGGCTAGTAAGTGGGGCCAGATAACTTTGGGCTTGTCTGAATTGATGTGGAAATAAAATTTTTCATCTTCTCCTGATATGAGCCTTAATGGATGGATGATTTATATCTCTTAAGGAATGACCCATGATAATAATGTGGTAGGAACGGAGATCTTCCCGGCTCCTAATGACTGGGTTGGGGGTGCTGTGGGCAAATTTCCTCCTTCATGACTATCTTGGTTTGTAGGAGCTGGACTGAAAGGTCATCGGGCGAGACGAGCATTATGAAGACCTTCTGGGTCACTCTTGAGGGACACTCTTTGTTTTCTACTGAGCCATTGTCAAGGGGTCTTGGTCTACCTCTTTGTCTTCAGATCTTGCTCCTGCTCTAGCAATAACAGATAAATCTTAACTTGTCCTGAGGTAAATTGCTAGGACAGTAGTATTTATAACAGAGAATTTTTGTAGTCCAGGGATCTTTGGTGCACGCTGAACTTGGTTATTTTCTTGCAGATGTTCATTACCCAAACTAGGTAACAACAGCGTGGCTTGGTGGTCGTGGCAGGGGAAGGATACTGTAAAATATCCATTCCCATCCCACTCCAGGGGAAGGATACTGTAAAATCTCCATTCCCTCCCCACTCCAGGGGAAGGTTACTGCAAAATAAATAAATAAATAAATAAATAAATAAATAAATAAATATTAAATAAAAATCCCCATTTCCTCCCAATCAGCTGGGACTCGGGAGGCAGTGAATAGATGGGGGCGAGGCCAGTCAGAGGTGGTATTTACCGGTTCTCTAGAACTGGTCAGAACCTGCTGAATACTTCTTCTGACATTATCCCAGCATATTGAGGACTAAGGACAATACGTTAGCCCAGCTGAATGGATGGGTTGCGAAAATTCAGGATTATGTAAGCTTGACATGTTGCCTTTCCATGGAATTCATTCAATCTTAATCATAGCCACCTGGGATTTACCTGGTCATCTTCCAAGAATTTTCTTTTTTTAGGTGGTAGGAACAATGACTTTAGAAGGTCGGTTGAATCAAACTGTTCTTTTTGTCCTGCCAAGCGGGGTTCTGGATGTCACTGAGGCCCACCTTGATATGGCCACTTTGAGAATAGGATATATTTGATTTGTTGCTAAGGTGGCCCAGAGTGTTGAACAACAGCTGACTTCAGCACTGAATGTATATGCTGATTTAAATACTCCAGGGTGATGAGATGCTATTTTGCAAGGTGGACTCCCACTGCGTTCCTTGGCCATGTGCCACGTGCCTATCTGCCTTTCCTGAATGCTATGAAATATCTGTTGGCCATTGCCAACGAAATGCAAGGACAATAGACTTTTGCCCCCAGACCTGGCTGCTGTCAGCAGAGAGATCTTGCCAAACTAGCTACCCTAACTTTTTCTGTAGCTGCTGATACCCCATTCCCAGAGCATCTTCTGAGGATGCATGGAAACTCAAGCTTTGCCCCACAACAGTGGAAGCGACAGCAAAATTGTCAACTTGCTTCCAAGTCCAATTCGATGGGCTGGTTTTGACCTTCATGCCATGGGGCCGAGTTATTTGAAAGATCTCCTCTTCCCCGTTACATTTGCCTGTCCCATCAGAAGAAGCAGGGGTGGCCTGCAAACATTTTAGCAAGGGGTTCTCTGCCTGGTTGCTGGGTGGGCGTGGCCATGGTGGGTGTGGCCTAGTTGCCCTCCTGCACCACTGTGTGTGTGTGGATGTGGGTGTTTTTGCCCTCCCTGGGCTCCGGAGTTTTTTGTTGAGCCTCTGGGAGGGCGAAAATGGTCTCCCCAGGCTCTGGAGGCCATCCCCAACATCCAGTAGGCCCATTTTTTGCCCTCCCCAAGCTTCCACGCATGCCCTGCATCCAGTTGGATCTCCACACAAACACGTATGTGGAGATCCAGGTCAATGCTAAGCCTGATGGTATCTCCATACAACGTTTGAGGACGTTTTATGTATTTGAGAGAGTCTAGAGTTTAGAATGCAGCCTACTGACGCCGATAGATGACAATTGTTAACTTGGTTTGCTGCTAATTCTTCTGGGAATTAATATCTGGAGGGCTTCATTTTACGCATTGTTGCTCCAGTCCAGTGGTTTCCCACCATGGTGACTGGGCCACTGGTGATCCGCACCAAAATTTGGTGGGGGAGGAATAATGGGTGGAGATTTATTTATTTTATTTATTTATTTTTCAATTTATATACCGCCCTTCTCCCTGAGGACTCAGGGCGGTGCACAGCCAGAATTAAGAACATGAAATACAAATATTAAGAACAATTAAAATATATATAAATTTGGCCCAAAAATTTAAAAATCACAAACCAATTAAAATATTTAAAAAATTTAAAAATTTCTTCCTAAGCCAGCCCGGCTTGCTGGAAAAAGTGGGTTTTAAGGGCACGGCGGAAGGCACCGAGGTCTTGGATTCTCCTTGGGGGCAACTGATTCCAGAGGGTAGGTGCCCCCACAGAGAAGGCCCTCCCCCTACATTGTTTGGCTGATGGCACCCTGAGGAGGCCCTCTCTGTGGGAGCGCATGGGTCGATGGGAGGTCGTCAGTAGCAGCAGGCGGTCTCGAAGATAGCTAGGCCCTATGCCATGGAGCGCTTTAAATGTGATGACCAACACCTTGAAGCGCACTTGGAAGACCACCGGGAGCCAGTGCAGCTCACTCAGGAGCGGTGTTACATGGGAGCGCCATGCTGCTCCCGTCACTACCCGCGCTGCTGCGTTCTGGACCAGCTGGAACCTCTGGGTGCCTTTCAAGGGGAGCCCCACGTAGAGAGTGTTGCAGTAGTCAAGGCGAGAGGTGACAAGGGCGTGAGTGACTGTGCACAGGGAATCCCGATCAAGAAGATTAATTTTAATTATTAACCAGTTACCTCCTAAGGTCCGGACTGCCCCCATCCTATTGGCCTTCCGAAAAGCGGTGAAGACCTGGCTTTTCCGGCAGGCCTGGGGCCATCGATCTGGCTCTTGCGATCTGGCGAGATCCGGCCATGAATGGTATGAATGAGTTTTAATGTTTGTAATTTTTAAATGTTTTTTTATTAGGATTTTAAATGTATTGTGAGCCACCCTGAGTCTTCGGAGAGGGGCGGCATATCAATTGAATTAAATTGAAATTGAATGAGTAAGCGAGTGAGTGAGTGAATGAATGAATGAATATAAGATATAGTCATAGTATGGAAGTGGAACAGCTAAGTCTCCACATTCGAGGGCAAGCATGGCTGGGGAACAGGTGGCTTCTTTGATGCATCAGAACTACAAATGCTTGACATTTCTGACTAATCGTTGTGCTTCCTGGGGAATTCTAATTGAACCAAAGCAGGAGAGCCAGTTTGGGGTAGTGGTTGAAGCACGAAGCTAGAAACTGGAAGGACATGGGTTCTAGTCATCTATGGAGATTCTCAACCACCCAGGTCATGGATGTCCCAAAGGTGCTTTTTGAAGAGGCAACTGGATTTTCTTGGTTTTCTTGGAAGACATTTCACTTCTCATCCAAGAAGCCTCTTCTCTAGAGAGTGGGCAATGGAAAGATTTCTATTTCCTGAGGGGGGGGGGCGGGGAAGACAGACCACCAAGTGGCCTCAACGACTCTCTAAAACAGTGTTTCTCAACCTTGGCCGCTGGACGATGTGTGGACTTCACTCTGGCTGGCCCCAGAGTGGGATGGGAATGGAGATTTTGCAATATCCTTTCCCCAGGAGTGGGGTGGGAATGGGGATTTTTTTTTTTTTTAATTTGATTTATATGCCGCCCTTCTCCGAAGACTCAGGGCGGCTTACAATGTGCTCAGCAATAGCCTTCATCCTTTTGTATATTTATACAAAGTCAGCTTATTGCCCCCACAAACTGGGTCCTCATTTCACCTACCTTAGAAAGGATGGAAGGCTGAGTCAACCTTGAGCCTTGGCGAGATTCGAACCCTGCAGTAATTGCAGGCAGCTGGTCTTAATAAGCTTAATAACAGGGTGCCTTAAACCCCTGTACTACCAAGGCTCTTGGTATGGGGATTTTGCAGTATCCTTCCCCTGGAGTGGGGTGGGAATGGGGATTTTGCAGTATCCTTCCCCTGCCACACCCACCAAGCCACCCCATGCCCACCAAGCCACGCCCACAGATCCGGTAGTAAAAAAAAAAATGGAATGTCACCACTGCACAGAGGGCTTTGCGTGCTATCTCTGGCACCCGTACCATAAGTTCGCCATCATGGGTATAGCGTGATCTAAGTGTGAGTCCTACGGAGATAGGGCGGCATACAAATTATATTAAATAAATAAATAAATAAATAAATGAAATCCCCTTTTTCCCCCTTCTCCTGCTAATCTAGATCAGGAGAAGAGGTTGAGATCCTTAAGCCTGGAAAAACAACCCCACAACTCCAGGTCTCCAAACCTGAACAGCTGACAATCTGATATCTTTGTCACGCTGTGGGGTGACCGGGGGGGTGGGGGGGCATTCTTCTTGGCACAACATTTGATAGCTGTGTGCAGTTGATTTTCCTATTGCATTGTGTGGCTGTAGTATTTTCCATTCCATTATTGTGGAGTTGGCAGCTCTTGTGATGATGATTATGGCTGAGATTATTTTTAAAATCATGGTTTCCTGTCTGCCTTGCCCAGAAGGATCTTTTATGAAAAGTCTCCTCTCTTGAAAAGAGGAAAATGCCACCGAATGAATTATATCCCCAAATGACTATCACACGCACACAAAAAGAGGCACATTCATCTGATTTCCCCACCCCCCCACCTTCTCTGCTATATGCAGATGTTTCTTGGAATGCGTAGGAGATTGTTAGATGAGGTCTTCTAGTTTCACTCCATATGTCATTGTTTGTTTATATTCCGCCTTTATTATTTTTATAAATAACTCAAGGCAGTACTCCATCCTCCTCCTCCTATTTTCCCCACAATAACAATCCTGTGAGGTGCATTGAGCTGAGAGAGAGAGAGAGGGATTGGGCCAGTCCCCGGCCAGCTTCCATGCCTAAGGCAGGACTAGAACTCACCGTCCCCTGGTGATTGGCTCATCCAGCTGTCTTTCATGCCTAAAACAGGACTAGAATTCACTGTCTCCTAGTGATTGGCTCACCCAGCTGCCTTTCATGCCTAAAATAGGACTAGAACTCACTGTCCCCTGGTGATTGGCCCAAAGTCACCCAGCTGCCTTTCATGCCTAAGGCAGGACTAGAACTCACCGTCCCCTGGTGATTGGCTCACCCAGCTGCCTTTCATGCCTAAGACAGGACTAGAATTCACCGTCTCCTGATGATTGGCCCAAAGTAACCCAGCTGCCTTTCATGCCTAAGGCAGGACTAGAACTCACCGTCCTCTGGTGATTGGCTCACCCAGCTGTCTTTCATGCCTAAAACAGGACTAGAATTCACTGTCCCCTGGTGATTGGCCCAAAATCACCCAGCTGCCTTTCATGCCTAAGACAGGACTAGAACTCACCGTCCCCTGGTGATTGGCTCACCCAGCTGTCTTTCATGCCTAAAACAGGACTAGAATTCACTGTCTCCTAGTGATTGGCTCACCCAGCTGCCTTTCATGCCTAAAATAGGACTAGAACTCACTGTCCCCTGGTGATTGGCCCAAAGTCACCCAGCTGCCTTTCATGCCTAAGGCAGGACTAGAACTCACCGTCCCCTGGTGATTGGTCCAAAGTCACCCAACTGCCTTTCATGCCTAAGGCAGGGCTAGAACTCACCGTCCCCTGGTGATTGGCTCAAAGTCACCAATTCACTCGTATTGTCTGAATGCCTATAGAGGCTATTCAAAAGCAACATCTGTCAATGATAGAATCTCTACATGCTCACAAATAAATCTCATTATATTTAATGATGCTTGCTTCCAGGTTGGTACACACCAGATTGCTATTTAACCCACAAATAAAAACTTCGAATAATCACAGGTCTTTCACTGTATGGAACGTTCCCGTTAACTGATGCAGAATTCTGGAACTTCAAAACAAAATCTTTTACAGGTTATCCTTGATTTACAACCGTTCAGTTTAGTGACCATTCAAAGTTACAACGGCAGGGGCAAAAGCGACTTATGACCGTTTTTCACACTTACGACCATTACAGCATCCCCCACGGTCATGTAATCAAAATTCAGACCACTGGTAACTGACTCATATTTATGACAGTTGCAGTGTCCAGGCCATGAAACGGGGCAAAACACACTTAACAAACGAAAAAGTGAAAAAGCACCTTTGGGACACCTAACAAATGCTTCATTTAATAACAGAAATGTTCAATTGTGGTCGTAGGTCGAGGACTACCTGCATCGCAAGTTTTTCTCCCTCTAAATATAACAACATAAGCCGGTTAGGTTTTTTCTTCTTCTTTTTTCTCTCTCTGCCAAGTTGAAATGCCATGAAACTTGTTCATGAGCCGCTAATCCATTGTGGAGCGATGGAGACTTCCTGTCCCCCTTCCGATTAGTATCACCATTGCAAAAAAAAAAAAAAATAAAAGAGAAAGAAAGACGTAGGCTATTTTAATCTCGGGAATTTGTTTAGGATTTCACTTTTATTTTTGAACGCGCTAACCTTTTCCAACACAATAGGCGTTGTGGACAAAGCGTTGAGGCGCAGTGTTTCTTTCTGGAACGCTACTCAGCCCTGGAAAAAGCGAAGAGGGCTTTTAAAAATACCAAGACTCGATTGTTAAAGGAACTAACTTGGTTCCTGGGACAATTAAGATCTCACTGTTGCATGCAGGACAATAGTGTCATGTACACAATGGGGAACACGTTCTTTCACCAAGGAAATTTTCGTTGGCGAAACAAAGGTTGTACAGAAACAGAAGTTTTGTTTCTGCTTATTTTTTCCCCTCGTAGAAACGCGAATCGTAGTTTTAACTTAGCTGATATGCAGGTTGGTAAAACGTCATGGAGAAATCAACTGTGGTGCAACCTCGTAAAAAAAAATAACACTTAGCTTTCTTTTCTATTTTTCTGCCAGAAGACCAATCTCTCTCTCTCTATTTCTCTCTCTCTCTTTCTATTTCTCTCTCTTGTTATTTCTCTCTTTATTTCTCTCTCTCTCTTTCTCTCTCTCTCTTTATTTTTCTCTCTTTTATTTCTTTCTCTCTCTTTATTTCTCTCACTCTATTTCTCTCTCTCCTTATTTCTCTTTATTTTTCTCTCCCTCTCTCTTTATTTCTCTCTCTCTCTTTCTCTCTCTCTCTCTCTTTATTTCTCTCACTATTTCTCTCTCCTTATTTCTCTTTATTTTTCTCTTTCTCTCTCTTTCTTTCTCTCTCTTTCTTTCTCTCTTTCTCTCTCTCTCTTTATTTCTCTCTCTATTTCTCTTTCTCTCTCTCTATTTCTCTCTTTCTCTTTCTTTCTTTCTTTCTCTTTCTCTCTCTTCTCTCTCTTTTTCTCTTTCTCTTTCTCTCTCTTTCTCTTTATTTCTCTCTCTTTCTCTTTATTTCTCTCTCTCTTTCTCTCTCTTTATTTCTCTCTTTATTTCTCCCTCTTTCTCTCTCTCTCTCTCTTTCTATTTCTCTCTCTCTCTCTCTCTCTCTCTCTCTCTCTCTCTCTCTCTCCAGGGTTTTTACAGGTATATAAATATATGTATTGTGTATATGAAGGTTAATGAAGGACAACATATAAACTGAGATCTGAATGTGAGATGGAAAGGGTAATTTTAAAGGAAATGATCAGGAAAAAACCCCAATTCTGTCTATATAACAGGATGTGTTCTCCTTCCATCTCCAGCTCATAAAGTGGAATCATTGACCTCTTCATGAAGTTTCAGATCCCTACTTATTCATTATAATTTAATAAGAACAACTTTAATGGTACTATGAATAATGATAATAATAAAAGTCTGGAAAATGGATAGTGGCAGTACCTGGAGATAGCAGAATAAAAGAGAAAGAACGGGAGAAAGCCACAGCATAGAAAGATCTGCAAGTAGAAATGGAACAACTGTGATAAACGAAAACAAAGGTAGTACCAATAATAACAGGCACCTTGGGTGAAATCCTAAACCATCTGACGCACCACTCGAACCCCATCGTCATTGACAAAATCCCCATCGGTCAATTGCAAAAGGCAGCTTTACTTGCATCGGCTTACATCCTGTGACCTTTATAACATTATTACACAACCACATCTGCTTATCCCAGGAAGGACTCGATAGGTGGACAAAAATGCCAAATCCAGCTGGCTGTGAGACCAAACAATTATAACGGACCCTGGAATAGTCCCACTTAATAGCCTTAAGTTGAAGAAGAACTTCAACTTAAGGCATTCACCTAACTTCACTTGAGTTGTTCCATGTTAAAGATGCTTTCTCTCCTTTATGCCAGCTGCATTCACGGTCCACCTCAAGATCTAGCAATCTATACAGTGGGCACCTTGAAATCTTTAAAGAAGAAGCAAGGTCATGTGTCCAGTCTTGGAAGGACCCAGGGGTGCGCTTCAAAAATTTTAGCATGGGGTTCTCTGCTTGGTTGCTGGGTGGGCGTGGCTATGGTGGGCTTATCTTAGTCAGCCTCTGGCATTTTTGCCCTCCCCGGGCTCCGGAGGCTTTTCTCGAGCCTCTGGGAGGGCAAAAGTGGCCTACCCAGGATCCGGCTGGCCCTGCCTACCCCACTCCTCTCCTCCCAGGAGTCCCCAAGCAGCCTGTTTTGAATGCAGGTAAGTGCATTCCTGAACTTCTGGTATGCCCATTTTTTGCCCTCCCCAAGCCTCCCCGAGCCTCCATGGGTGCCCTGCATTTACCTGCATCCAAAACAGGCCACGTGGGGACTCTTGGGAGGGATGGGGCAGGGTGGGCGTGGCCAGCCAGGAGTGGGATTTTGGGGGTTCTCTGAACTGCACAAAATCTTAGCTAGAGGTTCTCCTGAGCCTCTGCGAACCCCCAGCAGCCCACCCCTAGAAGGACCTCAAAATGGGAAATTAATTTATTTATTTATTTATTTATTTATTTATTTATTTATTTATTTATTTATTTATTTATTTATTTATTGGTTCGATTTATATGCCGCCCTTTTCCAGAGACTCAGGGCGGCTTACAATGCGTTAAGCAATAGCCTTCATACTTTTGTATATACCTGCTTAGTAGGGCTTTTGCCCCCCCCCCCCAAGTGGTGTTCTTTTTTATACAAAGTCAGCTTATTGCCCCCACAATCCGGGTCCTCATTTTACCTACCTCGGAAGGATGGAAGGCTGAGTCAACCTTGAGCCTGGTGAGATTTGAACTTGCAGTAATTGCAGGCAGCTGGTGCTACTTTAAAAGCGCTTTAGTCTGCTGTGCCACCAAGGCTCTTGTTAGAAATTAAATCCCACAAGATCAAGATACAGACAGTCAATGGTTTTGGGGCAGCAAAGAGAACAGGGCTACCTTCCCCCCCCCACCCCCAGTCCTATTTAAAATAATTAAATTGAAGTTGTGAGCTATTTGAGCAAGGGAACAGGCTGCATAATTAATCTTTAAGTCCTTGGAGTTTCAGGATGGATGGAGGAGGAGATGAAGATTTTGGCTGACTTTGGAGAGACGGCGGCTAAAAGGTGCCGAATGCAGGAAACTGAAAAGTGTCGCGGTTCACCTTGGACAAAGAAGTGGCTTTATAAAATAGGGAGCAGCTAAAAATACCTCTCTTACATTCATCTGGAAAAATACAGCTTTTACCGGGAGTGTAAACAAGTGCGGCTTTACGACTGGCCAAGGAGACAGTGCTAGAACAGAGTCTTCTTGATTGACAAATGTCATCATTCTCTCTTTTTTAAAAAAAACAACCAATGACCAACTGTCAGAAAGATTAATATATTATCCCATTGAATTGTCGTGAGGTCTAACATCTCATTTCTATGTCCTGTTTATGCACAATGGTGAGTAAAGAAAAGAAAAGGCTTACTTTTACAAAAGCCTGCTTAAAATCGTGGTCTCGAAGGAATCATCGAATGTATTTAAATAAGTCGCTTTTGCTTCCTTTTTGCCAGACCACAGAAAACGCCTTGTTGGGTTCTATCGAGATGGTTTAGATGAGTCAAGAATGGCTGGGGAAAGAGTCTATTAATCCGATCATTCTTCTGTGCCGCTGTTTCTTCTACCTTCTCGGCCTCCATATTTCTTGTCCTGTCATTGTTTCGCCTGTGTCAAGGTCACAGCAGGCCTGCAATTGTAGAGGCTAGTGCAGGGGTCTCCAACCTTGGCAACTTTAAAACTTGTGGACTTCAACTTCCAGAATTCCTCAGCCAGCTGGCTGAGGAATTCTGGTAGTTGAATTTTGTGGTCCACCAGCAGCCTGCGGAGCTGGCAGCGGAGTCGGACAGTAAGGAGGCTGGAGAGGACAATGGGCCAGTCCTGGAGTCTGGGGAGGGCCCGGACAAGGGCTCTGTGTTGGAGGCAGAGATGAAGCCAGGGCCATCTGGGAGTAATGCACGAACTCCAGAGCCTCCAGAGTCAGACAGCAGAGAAGCAGAGGAACAGGAGGAGCCTGTTCCTAGTGCACGCATGCGCAGAGCTGCCAGAAGGCAAGAACAGTTAAAACAAAAGGGACGACTCAGGAGTAAGGCCAGGAGATGATTGGCCCCTCCCATAAGGCTTAAAAGAGCAGCAAAGGCTCTTGGGCTCTTTGTAGGAAAGCAACGTTACTAAATCTGTTTCCAGTCGGTGTCTCTTGTTCCTGAACTTTGTGGGGCTTTGCCAAGAAAGCCCTTTGGCAGGGTGCCAAAGAAGATAAAGGTTTGTGATAAGCCCGAAGGACTTTTTCTGAAGGACTTGTTTTGGAATTAATTTGGACTAAGCTGGGAATGAAGTAATTCTCAGCTGTTATAATAAAATAGGTGTTTGGGACTAATTTGTCCTGTAATGACTAAGTGAGCCTAGGTCACAACATTGAAGTCCACAAGTCTTAAAGTTGCCAAGGTTGGAGACCCTTGGTCTAGTGTGCTTGACAACTTGGTTGTTCAGGTTACTTGTTCTAACAGTCAGGAAATGTCTCCTTAGTTCCAGGTTGTTTCTCTCCTTGGTTAGTTTCCATCCGTTGCTTCATGTCCTGCCTTCAGGGGCTTTGGAGAATAGCTTGACTCCCTCTTCTTTATAACAGATATTGGCTACCGTGTCACACCCCACCCCACCCGGTCCTTCTTTTCATTTTTGTTCAGTAGAACAAGTGCTTTAGATACAGCAACCACTTAGCCCGCAGATTTGGTGTTGCTGAATTTTTAAGATTCAAATTTGGAGAAGAGGGTGGAGGGAGGAGAAGAGGGTCGAGGGAGGAAAACATCCAGGATGCTGACCCCCTGCGTAAGAAGTACCAGAAGTACCAAGAAGAGCCTTGGTAGTACAGTGGTCTAAAAGCACCCTGTTATTAAGACCAGCTACCTGCAATTACTGCAGGTTCGAATCTCGCCAGGCTCAAGGTTGACTCAGCCTTCCATCCTTTCTAAGGTAGGTAAATTGAGGACCCAGTTTGTGGGGGGAATAAGCTGACTTTTATAAATATACAAAAGGATGAAGGCTATTGCTTAACGCATTGTAAGCCGCCCTAAGTCTCCGGAGAAGGGCGGCATATAAATCAAATTAAAAAAAAAAAAGTGCTGCATTCTGAATTAAAAATGGAAGTCAACTGCTGTCCTGATGTTGGATTTTTGCTTGCAACTTCCTGTACACGCTTGCCATTCATGTGTGGTACACGCAGAATTGCTACAGCAGAAGGGAGCCTGCTGTTTGCAAAAAAACCTCTGTCTGGTGAAGCCTATGACTCAGAGTTTTGGCTGCCACATTTCTGGACTTTTCAGAAGCTTCCAGGTCATCGTTTCTAGGATAAATAAACACGTTTGCAAATCTAGGCCTTAGAGACATCCGAAGGACCCATGGTTCATTAATCTGGGGAAAAGTACTCAATGTAACACAACAGAATTGGGAGGCAGGAGTAGGATCCCTGCAGCCCTGCGTCATCTGTTGTATGTCGCCACTGATGGGGCCCTCTTCATCGCGGAATAACTCCTTCAATCTTGGTTAACGTTCTCTCCTTATTTTTCAGCGGTTTGGCAGTCCCGCTCTCTAGACGTCAACTGCCAACATGACATGATAGGAAATCTCGGTTTGCACATCACTTTCCTCAGGCCTAGGGGCCCTCCAGATATGTTAGGACAGGGGTCAGCAACCTGCGGCTCTGGAGCTGCATGTGTCTCTTTCACCCCTCTGCTGCGGCTCCCTGTCACTCAAAATATGCGTCACAACTGCCAATGTGCGACACCCGCCGGCACATGATTTATTAAGCTTTTCAACCCCCAGTAGGCCAACCATGAATAAATCCAAGAAAAGAAAAGTTTTAGAAGAAAACAGAACGTTTAATTCAACTACATATGCTAGTTTTATGACCGCTCAAGAAATAGTCAGGCAAGGGAAGGGTTTTGTGGCTCCCGGTGTTTTCTTTTCTGTGGGAAATGGGTCCAGATGGCTCTTTGAGTGTTTAAGGTTGCAGACCCCTGTGTTAGGACTACAGCTCCCAGTCTTCCTTTGACGTCTTTGGGTCAAGCTGATTATGGATCCCAAGAGGGAAAAAAAGAGGGAATAGGGTTGACATGATAGTGGTGTTCCAATATATAAGAGGCTGCCACAAAGAAGAGAAGGTCAACCTATTCTCCAAAGCAGGACAAGAAGCAATGGATGGAAACTAATCAAGGAGAGAACCAACCTTGAACTAAGGAGAAATTTCCTGACAGTGAAAACAAGTCTCCGAAGACTCAAGGTGGCAATCCTAGGGAGCAGCAAATCTTTCTCTATCAGGGCACGAAGAGAAAAATATCTGCTGTGAACTCTGCCTAGGCGTCAGGAAAGGCATCCAGCCAGTAAATGCTCAGCTCCACTCAGTTGCTCTGACTCCACTCCGAAACAAAGGGTTAAAGGGTTGTAAAAAGAAAAGGAAATGGAAATTTTCGACATGTTGTAAGCCACCTAGAATTGCAAGAAGCCGAGGACGTACAAAGTTGAACAAACAAACAAGCAAACTTGGGATCTGGCAGCCATCATTGTTTTCCACGAACTGAACTGTCAAACCTTCAGTTTTCTCCGGAAAGATTCTTCCTCCACCTCTTCGTATCCTTTTACCGGATTTCCCAGAGCGGAACCCCTGCAGCCCTAAAATAACTCAACCTCTCAGCAAGGATGGAGAAGAGATCCTGGGGGGTGGTTTCATCCCGGATTGAAATCTATCTCTCGCTTGCTCGGAGGTGCCAACAGCTGCGGAACAAAATCCCTATCCTACTGTGGGCAGGGGAGATGGGAGGAAGAGAATGCAGGGAAGGTTGGCTTCCTAACACCAGGTTAAGCCTCTCTTTTTTTTTCCCCTGAAACAACTGGTCTATGATCTTAGACGGCTCAGTGACAAATGGCGACAGGAAGGTGACACCCCTTTAGAAGTGCCACATCTTGCCGAGGTGACATCACTAGTGTTGTTTCGTGCGTCTCACACCAGTGCTTCTAAAAATAATCTTTCCTACCTTCTTCACACGGGGAGAACTATGGCAACCCACCATGCCTCAGCAGACAAACCAAGTTAGGGCCTTAATGTGCTTATAGAACCGTGGTGTAGTGATGGAGCACCCAATGCTCAGATTACCCAGATTAACAGAGTTGGAAGGGACCTTATAGGTCATCTAGTCCAACCCCCCGCTCAAGCAGGAGACCCTACACCATTTCTGATAAATGGCAGTCCAATCTTTTCTTGAAAGTCTCAAGTGATGAAGCTCCCACAACTTCCGAAGGCAATTTCTGCTCCATGGGTTGATTGTTCTCACTGTCAGAAAGTTCCTCCTCATTTCTAGGTCGAATCTCTCCTTGGTCAGTTTCCATCCATTATTCCTTGTCTGGCTTTCGGGTGCTTTGGAGAATAGCTTGACTCCCTCTTCTTTGTGGCAGCCTCTCAAATATTGGAACACTGCTATCCTGTCTCCCCTGGTCCTTCTCTTCACTAGACTAGCCATGCCCAGCTCATGTAACCATTCTTCATTTGTTTTAGTCTCCAATCTCCTAATCATCTTTGTTGCTCTTCTCTGCACCCTTTGTAGAGTCTCAACATCTTCCTTGTCGTTGTTATACTTTGCTTGCATTTCCGTTCGGATCTAATTTGTACACCTCTTCTTAGGAGGAAGATTTCTTCTACTTTTGCTCACCACTTGGTGCTTTCCATGAGGGAGATGAAAAAAAAATAATAATCAGAAAGTTGCACAGATTAATATCAGTCTAAATGATTTTCTTGCTCTCTGTAGCTCCCTTAGAAACGTGTTTATTGAAAGAACACGTCTCCCACGCAAGTGTAGTTTTCTCTAGGTGTATCAATACGATTGGAAGAAATGGACTGAACTATGCTGTCTAAGATTCAAGGAACATCACTGGACATGCCAAGGTCAGATCCAGACCCCACCCCTCCAACCTCAGAACAACCCCAAGAGACCTCCAAAAGCTAATCGCAAGTGGTAATATTTAATAGGATATGGGAAAATTATCCCCAAACCGTTTAGTAGAAAATTGCAGGTGATGATTAGTGATGGAAATTACATTTTGTTTTTCTCTCGGCCTTCTTCAAATGACTGGCTTGTCATTCCTGGCCAAATTCAGCCTTTCGCTTCGGAAAGAGTTGTGTATCTTTGTCGCAGAGCACAGAGTTAGACTAAAAACAATTTAATGCTGGCTATAAATGTCATTTTCACCTGTCCTTGATTTTATGCACGAGGGATATATATTCAATCGGAGCTGACAACGTGGGGAAGAGGACCACATCCTTCCTTGTAGGTGGGCAAAGCGCTACAAACGCTTTCAATCTGCTTGATGGCATTTCATTCGATTTTTTTTTATTATTTTTTAATTTGATTTATATGCCGCCCTTCTCCGGAG
This sequence comes from Pituophis catenifer annectens, assembly GCF_029215685.1. Lineage (NCBI taxonomy): Eukaryota > Metazoa > Chordata > Lepidosauria > Squamata > Colubridae > Pituophis > Pituophis catenifer. The sequence continues at coordinate 18,175,288 of NW_027256894.1, read as the reverse complement.
ACTCAGGGCGGCTTACAATGTGCTCAGCAATAGCCTTCATCCTTTTGTATATTTATACAAAGTCAGCTTATTGCCCCCACAAACTGGGTCCTCATTTCACCTACCTTAGAAAGGATGGAAGGCTAAGTCAACCTTGAGCCTTGGAGAGATTCGAACCAGCAGAAATTGCAGGCAGCTGGTCTTAAGCAGCTTAATAACAGGGTGCCTTAAACCCTTGTACTACCAAGGCTCTGACAAACGTCACTTAAAAAAAATAATACAGGTGGTTCTCAACTTACAACATTCGTTTAATGACCGTTCAAAGTCAACTGAAAAAAAGCAACTTTTGACTATTTTTTTTCAACACTTATGACAATGGCAGCATCCCTGGGGGGCACGTGATCAAAATTTAGACACTTGGCAACCGGTTCCTATTTATGACGGTTGCAGAAGGTACCCCCCCCGGGGGTCACATGATCCTCTTTTGTGACCTTCGGACAAACGAAATCAATGGGCGAAGCCAGACTCACTTAATAACCATATGATTCATTTAGCAGCTACAGTGAGTCACTTAAGAACTGTGGCAAAGGAAGGTCATAAATGGGGCGAAATCAGGGGCGAAATCCAGCAGGTTCTGACAGGTTCTGGAGAACCGGTAGCAGAAATTTTGAGGAGTTCGAAGAGGTGGTAAAAAAAATGTTTTGAAAAGTCTCTGATGATCCCAGCTGAGTTGCCTGATCGGCAAAGGCTTTTCAAAGCATTAGAAAAAACGCTTTGAAAAGTTAAAAAAAAAAAAAAGCTGGCCACGCCCACCCAGTCACATTACCCCCTCCCCAACCAAGCCACGCCCACAGAACCGGTAGTAACAAATTTTACATTTCACTCCTGGCACTGCCCCCTAGAGTCAGGAACGCCTAGCACATATGTGTGAGGGGAACCTTTCCCTTTTCTTGTATAAGCCAGTTGGAATGGAAACAATAATCCGGTGGCTTTGATGGACATCGAATTGATCTGTCCTTGGGATGCAGCCACCTGAACGTCCATTTTCCCAACCCACGTGGGTGTGTGTGTGTGTTAAATGCGTATACAACCACACGTAAAACTGGAAAGCTATCTTCAGTGTGACTGGCCACAGAGCATCACTTGATCTTCCACCGTCTCTCTCCGGCAGGTGCTATAAAAACCGTGTAATTAAGAAATAAAAATAAATTGGAGCCCAGCACCACCCCTCCAGGTTACAGCCTGAATTAAACACCAAGTGCGGGGTTAAAATAAATGTTTTTCTCTTACTAAGGCGAAGGATATGAGTAAGAAAATGCCACACAGCACACCCTATAATTATCAGTCACTGCAAACATCCTCCAGGTTTTGACGCAGCACCGTTCTGGGCACTGGGACCATGACAGTATACCAAGGTCAATAAAGTGAGGATTGTTGTTTAATCGAATATCAGAAAAATATTTATTTTTCCACCCAGGCAGAGAGCATCACAAGGAACACCTGCAGGAGTGGGCTTCATGTATTCAGCAATAGCACTAGCAATAACACTTAGATTTATATACCACTAGGGATATGTCCTAAAGGTGCTTTTTCCAAAAGAAAACTGGACTTTCTTGGGTCTTTTTTTTTTCTTTGAAGACATTTTGCTTCTTATCCAAGAAGCTTCTTCGCTTCTGAGGCAGAGAACAAAAGAAGCTTCTTGGATGAGAAGTGAAACGTTTTCAAAGGGGAAAAAAAAAAACCCCAAGAAATTCGTTTGGAAAAAGCACTTTTGGGACAATCATGAGGGAGGACTGAATATCTCCACAGACATTTCCCCAGAGATGTCTTCTAGATAGCAGCAGGGGAGGGCTGTTGGGGGTTTGCAGGGGTTCGGGAGAATCTCTAACTAAGATTCTGTGCTGTTCAGAGAACCCCCAAATCCCACTCCTGGCTGGCCCCGCCCACCCAGCCCCGCCCCTCCCAGGAGTCCCCATGTGGCCTGTTTTGGATACAGGTAAATGCAGGACACGCACGGAGCCTCAGGGAGGGTGAAAAACGGGACTACCGGAAGTTCGGGAAGGCTGGAAATGGGCCTGTTTCTGGCCTCCATATGGCCTCCGGAGTCTGGGGAGGCCATTTTCGCCCTCCCGGAGGCTCAAGAAAAGCCTCTGGAGCCCGGGGAGGGCAAAAATGCCCCCCCCATGGTGCAGGAGACTGACTAGGTCACGCCCACCATGGCCACGCCTACCCAGCAACTGGACAGAGAACCCCTTGCTAAAATTTTTGAAGCCCACCCCTGGATAGCAGGTTGTAGAGCTGAGTTATCCACCACTCACTTCTAGAAAGAAAGAAAGAAAGAAAGAAAGAAAGAAAGAAAGAAAGAAAGAAAGAAAGAAAGAAAGAAAGAAAGAAAGAAAGAAAGAAAGAAATAGAATGATATAACTCAACATTATTCTTTTCTTAAAGGAAAGAACCTCATTTTGTTTTCCTATAAAACTCCTGCCCCCGTGTGATGTAATTATAGATAGATGAAGAAGCCAATGGACACAGACATATAACCAGAATGATAAACTCCTGCTCTCTTTTCATTTTATCACAAAATAGTCTTCCAATTCTTGATGCAGATTGGAAAAAAAAACTCTGCAGAAGTTCCTCTGGGGGGTTCTGCGAGACAAAACAATCATCCAAAGGGTGAAAGGATTAAATTAAATGTATTCATCGATGACAAGTCATCTGTCTTCCACAAAGACCGGATGGCGGGATGGTTCGCCGCAGTTTGTTCCTTAAAATAATACGAAGAATAACAGAAAGGAAAAGGAAACAACGTGGGTGATTTCATAGAAAAGACACTTGAGCATCCCAGCCCAAACCAACACACCTACCTTGTAAAAATAATAATAATAAAAAAAATCTTCTGCACTCAAGCATTTAAAACATTTCTCCCCAAACCTGTTTGTCTCTTCTTTCCTCAAAGAACCGATTCGGTTTTGAATTATGAAGTTTTCTTGGCATCTGACAGGCTTACTTTCCTGGGGTGTGTGTGTGTGTGTGTGAGAGAGAGAGAGGAAAAACCTGACCTAAGAGATGTTTTGCACAAAAAGAAAAGAGAAAACAAAACAGAAGCAAGGAGAAGAAGAAAAAAGAACAACAATCACCACTCCAAGTAGCTGTTTAGGAAGAACACGAAAGTTAAATACTGGGGTTTTTAATTCTGTCTGATGTGAAACTGAAGGCAAGCGTGCTCGTTCGGACAAGGACGGGCTAACAACTAATGGAAATTCTAGTTAAAAGAGGTTTTATTGGATTGTCATTGAAATCCAGTTTTGGGAGGAACGGGAGAGGGGAGGTTTAGCCTCCCTGGGACAAAAGCATTGATTTGCAGAAATGGGATGACCAAATTGGCTTGATCTTTCAACACTCCAAAATCAATATCAGTCTGGCTAATTTTATCTCAAGGGCAAATCTACAATGAGGTTGGTATCACTCGCACCGTGGCTTTCCATGCTTTTATGATTGTCATTTCAGTGGAAATCAGGCAGCCGTGCGTAATAGTGAGGCAGATTAATTATACGATGATGGAATTACTCATCTACCCTGTCTCAATCTGAACACTGTCCTGTCTCTTCTTTTTATCTCTGCTATGAGTCTGTAATAAAGGCTGGGAGAAATGAGAAGATAGCTACCCAAGAGGTAGTCAGAATAGAGCTGGGAGGGACCTTGGAGGTCTTCTAATCCAACCCCCTGCTCATGCAGGAAACCCTATACTATTCCAGACAATGATTGTCTCAACTCTTCTTAAAAATGTCCAGTGATGGAGCAACCACAACTTCCACTGATTAATTGTTCTAACTGTCAGGAAACTTCTTAGTTCTAGGTTGCTTCTCTCCTTGATTAGTTTCCACCCATTGCTTCTTGTCCTGCCCTCAGGTGCTTTGGAGAATAGCTTGACTCCCTCTTCTTTGGGGCAGCCCCTGAGATATTGGAACACTGCTATCATGTCTCCCCTAGTCCTTCTTTTCTCTAGACTAGGCATACCCAAATCCTGCAACCGTTTTTCATAGTCAGTGTTGGAAGAAGAAGATGGAGGATTTCTGTTGGGTTTCTAAGGCGATTGACAGTTGCCTTTGAATGAGACCCGAATGTTCTTGGTCACGGATAGTTCCTGTTTGTTAAGAAAAGAAGGACCAGCTGAAGTAGTGATTGGTGGAGAAAGCTGAGCTTCTGTTCTCTACGCTTTAAACCAAGAGGGGGTCCTTCACTTTGACCAAATATTGAGCAAAGTGCTCCTACAAATTTATAGCCTCCTTCCTTCTACTTTACACCTACCATTTGCAAGAATGAATCTGTCATGCTTATCTATCTATCTATCTATCTATCTATCTATCTATCTATCTATCTATCATCTATCTATCTATCTATCTATCTATCTATCTATCTATCTATCTATCTATCCTACTTACCTACTTACCTACTTACCTATCTCTATCTCTATCTCTATCTCTATCGCTATCGCTATCGCTATCGCTATCGCTATCACTATCTCTCTATCTCTCTATCTCTACCTACCACTACCTACCCATCTCTATCTAACTGTCTGTCTGTCTGTCTGTCTGTCTGTCTACCTATCTCTATCTCTACCATCTCTCTCTCTCTCTCTCTCTCTCTCTCTCTCTCTCTCTCTCTCTCTCTCTCTCTCTCTCTCATCCTCATCTATTTATTTATTTATCCAGTAGATTTAGATGCTTGCTCATCTCAACTACGTGACTCTAGGTGGGTAACATTATTACGTTGCTTCACTTTGGCCGCCTCTCAAGGAGTCTGTGAAAAACCCAGGAGAGGCTTCGGAGCATCAAGCAAAAGATTTTTGACTCCTCTTAACAAAAATTGGTTTGGTTTAAATAGATGGGATGTTTCAATTTCCCACCGCTTGTTGTCCTCTGTGATGCAAAGTTTGATTCATGTACCAAACAGGCAGATTTCCCATCCAAGTAAGTTAGGTGATTTATAACAAATATTGTAGTGATGATTTATTGGAGGAACAGTGCCAGTTGAGGGCATCTTACGCTGAAATACAGGTAACTTTACATCATAAATGTAAATTGTTTGGAGAGTCATCCCTCTGGAAGGACCACAGCTTCTAGTTTCATGGGAAAGCAAGAAAGACATAGAAACCAAACCATTTCAGCAAGCTAATTTGGATATTTTCTGTGTATGCAAGTTCCTTTTCTCTCAATTCCTTCTAGTTTTACTATTACTATTCTTCTTCTCATCCTTACTAGCAGCTATCTCTTTCTACTCATGGCTATATCCATGTTGCTTGTATCTTTACAACTTATATTTCTTTTATTGTTTCCTAGTATGATTTGATTGCTTTTTAGTATCCTATGACTATCACTAAGTGTTGTATCTTATGATTCTTGATGAATATATTTTATTTTTTCTTTATGTACACTGAGAGCATGTGCACCAAAGACAAATTCCTTGTGTGTCCAATCGCACTTGGCCAATTCTATTCTATTCTAATTTTTTTTTAAAAGAAAACATTCCCAAAATACACTCCTCTTGTTAAAATTGTGCAAGCAGTGTTTTCTTCGTTACGAGCCTTCTGAAATGCACGAGGCCCAATTTTATGGCTTACTTTGCTATTTTCATGTTTCCTGCCTCAAAACTGTGTTGCGGATTTATTTATTTTTTAAATTATTTATTCCAGCAACTTTTGCCACTTGGAAACTTTGATGTAATCGGGGACAGGAGAACTTAGCCTCGTCTCAGTCTGGAGATATTTTATGGAGAACAAGATCACCACAGCTGCATTCTCGGAGGAGAACTGTGTTAGTTTATGATAGCGAACAACCTGGAAGGTGTCAAGTTGCACCTTTTCTAGTGAACACCTTTTTTTAATTTAAAGCCTTTTTAATAATATTTGTTCCTCGGGAAAAAAACGCTACAGGATTCTTCCCTGGACCACAGCGGCTTCGGATGGACCACATGGCTTCATCCTTCCTCCTCATTGCTCCAAAGTTACACCCAGTAACCAAGGGCCTTCCCTCACTTCCTGAAAAGTGTTCTTAAGCAGATATCCCTTACCCTCATTTCACAAGAATATAGTATATTGCTTGCATCTCCTCCTGTTTTCCTGTTCTCCATGGTGGCGAATTTCCACCATGGACTTCAAAACACAAGTGAGTTCTGTAATTGGGTTTCTGTTTAAGGCATTGTTTTGAAAAGAAGGACTAGGGGAGACATGATATCGGTGTTCCAGTATCTCAGGGGCTGCCACAAAGAAGAGGGAGTCAAGCTATTCTCCAAAGCACCTGAGGGCAGGACAAGAAGCAACAGGTGGAAACTCATCAAGGAGAGAAGCAACTTAGAAATAAGGAGAAATTTCCTGACAGTGAGAACAATTAACCAGTGGAACAACTTGCCTCCAGAAGTTGTGGATCCTCCAACACTGGACGTTTTTAAGAAGATGTTGGATGACCATTTGTCTGAAGTCGTGTAGGGTTTCCTGCCTAAGCAGGGGGTTGGACTAGAAGACTTCCAAGGTCCCTTCCAACTCTATTATTCTATTCTAATTGAGTTTCTGTTAAGGTATTGTTTTGATGGAATCTCAGGATGTAAGGTGGAATCTCGTCAATAATTTCCTCCAGTGAGAACATAGACTATCCCCTCAAACTGAAGGCAGTGAGATGTTGCCATTTTGTAAGAATTTGCGGTTTTGGCCTTACACTTCCTCATCCACCAGGCCCCATATCACTGCCATGGGATACATCAAAATCACTGTTAACTTCAAGTCACTAGTTACAACATCATTTGATCACAAGGAAGCTGAGCTCATAGGAATATCAGCAGTGTGGCAATTACTTAGCAATGACCATCAGTTGACTCCCTCGACCCTGATAATAGCAATAGCACTTAGACTTATATACTGCTTCATAGTGCTTTTACAGCCCTCTCTAAGCAGTTTACAGAGTCAGCCTATGACCCCTAACAATCTGGGTCCTCATTTTACCCACCTCGGAAGGATGGAAGGCTGAGTCAACCTTGAGCCGGTGAGATTTGAACTGCCGAACTGCAGCTAGCAGTCAGCAGAAGTAGCCTGCAGTGCTGCATTCTAACCACTGTGCCACCTTGGCTCTTAAAATGATAGACAAGGGAAGTTTTGTGAAAGGACGTGAGCCTTAGCATCAACAATGGCAATGGATGTCAGATGGACATATCAGATGATTGTCAGGGTTCCAAGCAACAGTGCAGATGAAATCAAAACTCCAAGGCCTGGGGGTTCCTCAAAGTATAGATTTATTAGGCATGTCATATTGGCACAGCTGGTGAAAACCCGACTCTGAAGCTCCCCAGGTTTTCCCCACCCAAATCAAAATCCAAAGTTCTTTCCCCTCCCCACTACACACAACCATCACATGCCTCAATCAGGTCACAGTCCCAGACCCTGATGACTCCCATCCATGCCCCTCCAGCTGCTGGAGAGAGTGTCCTTGGCTCCCAGAAGAAAGAATGTTATTTTGGTTATATATTTCCCCAGCTATCTCTACTCCCGCCTCCCTTTCTCACAGCTCTATTCAGCCTCGCTGTGGCAACCCTGAAGATGTTCCAAGATGGTTCTAGGGTTGACAACGATTCCTTCCTTCCTTCCTTCCTTCCTTCCTTCCTTCCTTCCTTCCTTCCTTCCTTCCTTCCTTCCTTCCTTCCTTCCTTCCTTCCTTCCCAGTGGTTACAATGCAGTATTGCAGGCTAACTCTGCCCAGAGCCAGGAGTTTGATCCTGACCGGCTCAAGGTTGACTCAGCCTTCCATCCTTCCGAGGCTGGTAAAATGAGGACCCAGATAGTTAGGGGCCAAGATGCTGACTCTGTAAACCACTTAAAGAGGGCTATAAAAGCACTGCAAAGCGGTAGATAAGTCTAAAGGCTATTGCATGTTGCTTTTAGCTTGCATTCAAAGACACTCTTCAAAGACTTCTGATTGACTTTTTTGTTTTTTCCAATCAACCAAGATTTCTTAAACTATTTTAAACTGACTATTATTCCTCCCAGAGAAATGTCCCTTCTTGAGTTGGCTTGCTCGGGACCATCATCTATGAAAGCAAAGGCCACAGTGGGGGCTGATTTTTACGAAGAAAACAACATTCTCAGCCGTCATTGCAGATTGAATTGGAGGGAAGTGCTGCCAAAATTCCTCCTCTTCGAGGAATTTTTGGCAACTGCCTTCCTTGTGTACTTTTTTTGGGGGGTCTTGTGACTCTGACTAAATATATGACGTGACTCTGCTAGCATTGATTTTTTTTGCTGCGTGTGCTTCAAGTTTTTTTTTTTAATTCCTTTCTTAAATGCTATTCTTGCTGAAACAAGATGTAGCAATGTAGATTCTCCTAATCCAATGTGCTCCAGAGTTCTGGCAGACACTAAAAAAATCATAAGATTCTTCTTAGCTGATGGTTTTGTTTTTTTTTCCAAATAGAGAATAACTGAAACAAGGTTATTTTAAAAGCAGAAACTCCTGTTTCAAAGTTAACCAGAGGTTAACCTTCTCTTTGTGAAAGACAAAGGCCATTCTTTTGAAGACAACAAAGTCCACATTCTGGACAGAGAGGAGCACTGGTTTGAACAAGGGGTCAAAGAGGTCATCTACATTTATTTATTTATTTATTTTATTTTATTTTATTTTAATTTGATTTATATGCCGCCCTTCTCCGGAGACTCAGGGCGGCTTACAATGCGTTAAGCAATAGCCTTCATCCTTTTGTATATTTTATACAAAGTCAGCTTATTGCCCCCACATACTGGGTCCTCATTTAACCTACCTTAGAAAGGATGGAAGGCTGAGTCGACCTTGAGCCTGGTAAGATTCGAACCTGCAGAAATTGCAGGCAGCTGTGTTAATAACAGGGTGCATTAAACCACTGTACTACCAAGGCTCCTTAAGATTGAACAGCCCTCTCTCAAGGGAGGGAGGTGGATACGGCACCACCTATCTCCTGTTTAGGCACGCGGTGGTTCAGTGACTTAAGACTCTGAGCTTGTTGATCAGAAAGGTTGGCAGTTCAGCGGTTCGAATCCCTAGTGCTGCGTAATGGGGTGAGCTCCCGTTACTTGTCCCAGCTTCTGCCAACCTAGCAGTTCGAAAGCAGGTAAAAAATGCAAGAGAAAAATAGGGACCACCTTTGGTGGGAAGGTAACAGCGTTCCGTGTGCCTTTGGCGTTGAGTCATGCCGGCCACATGACCATGGAGACGTCTTCGGACAGCGCTGGCTCTTCGGCTTTAAACGGAAGATGAGCACCACCACCTAGAGTCAGGAACGACTAGCACATATGTGCGAGGGGAACCTTTACCTTTATCTCCTGTTTACCTTTCAACAGTCCCAGGAAGTTTCCACACTCATTTGCACTATTCCGGTGACCCTGAGGGCACAGATAAACCTCCAGGTGGCCTCAATGACTCTCAGAAAGAGCCCTAATGACCAGAGGACTGCAAGGAATATAAATCCTTCCAATCTCCATCATTCAGTCAAAACTGAAGAAGCTTCTTGGATGAGAAGCAAAACACCTTCAAGTAAAAACAGAGAAAGCCCAGTTGCCTTTTGAAAAAGCACCTTTGGGACAACCATGACCTGGATGTCTGAGAATATCCACAGACATTTAACCAGAGATTGTAGGACATCTGGGGCTACTTTCATTTGCTGCGAATCATTCAGGTGACAATGCAGAGAGTCCAAGGATCTTCTTAGACCCGTGATGGCAAACCTATGTCATGCGTGCCCGAAGTGGCACATGGAGACATGTGACCTGGCAAATGCAGTGTCGCCCATTCCTCTTTCGGGTTTCTGGTGCGTGTGCACATGTGACGATCAGCTGGCCCTTTTTGTAAGTGTCAGTGCTGGAAACTAGAAGAGCTGATCCATCTCCTGCACCCATCAGTCCATCACATGGTGTAATCACCATCCGTCCTATCTTGAGACATCACTCCATTCACTCCTCCTCCAGATGCAGGATTGTCCTGACCTTGACGGAAAGAAGAATGCTATTTTGTCTAACTACATTCCCTCTACTAAATCCCCCCCTCCTACTTTCCCCCACACACAAGAAGGTGGCCGCGTGGAAGCTTCCGTTGCTAATATGGCTTCCAAAGCTGACACTTTTCTTTAGACTAGCCAGACCCAAAACCTGCAGCCATTCTTCATATGGTTTAGTCTCCAGGACTTTGACCACCTTCTCTGAACTTTTTCCAAAGTCTCAACATCTTTTAAGTAGTATGGTGACCAAAATATGATTTTTCCCAATTGAGCAGTTCTCAGATTTTCTGAAGTTGCAAAAATGTTGGAAGGGTCAAGACCAAGGGTGGGTTCTACTTCTCTTAACTACTGGTTCGCACTGGGATCGTGCCTTGCTTCTGCGCATGCGCAGATAGCCGATGACGACATTCGGGGCAGTGGGTGGGGCTTCCTGCCGGTTTTACTACCGGATCTTGCGAACCGGTCCGAACCAGGGGCTAAGGCTGCTGGAAGTTATAGTTGGTAAGTTTTATTTTGAGAAGAAGGAGAATCATCAGAAAGATTAAAGGGAAGCAAGAGAGAGGGGGGAGGGAGGGAGGGAGAGAGAGAGAGAGAGAGAGAGAGAGAAAATGTATGCTGGAGTAGTGGGCATGTGGATTGATTAGCAATAACTTAGAGAATGAATAAATGGAATGGTGCAATTATAAAAATGAGGCATTTTTTTGGTGACATACTGCCAAGTCAAGAAAAATGCAATGAATACTAAGCAGAAAATTTCACACTGCGATGTATATCGCTAGTCAGTTGATGGTGTATGAATGTTCTTCTTTTTGGTATTCCTCATCTTCCTTCTGCTTTCTGTTTCCAGTTTTTCTCGAACGTAGGCAACATTTTAATTCCTCTAAATTTCTCGGGATATTTTCAGTTTGACCAACTGCATACTCTGCTTCCTCCATGTTACTTCATGGGAGGGGTGTCGGGGAAGCATAACATTCAACAAGCTTGTTTTAGGGGTTCGTTACCCCAGAGAGTCTGAAGGAAGCCAGTAGGTGGTGGAAGGTGTTTTGGTTCCCGTAACTGGATCCAAGAACATCCATTTTTATATTTCTATCGGTCCCAAGGATTTTTGTGACTGAATTAGAGCCACGGTGGCGCAGTGGTTAGAGTGCAGTACTGCAGGCTGCTTCTGTTGATCACCGGCTGCCAGCAGTTTAGCAGATCGAATCTCACCAGGCTCAAGGTTGACTTAGCCTTCCATCCTTCCGAGGTGGGTAAAATGAGGAGCCAGATTGTTGGGGCCAAGAGGCTGACTCTGTAAACCGCTTAGAGAGGGCTGTTGGATGACCATTTGTCTGAAGTGGTTTAAGGTTTCCTGCCTAAGCAGGGGGTTGGACTAGAAGACCTCCAAGGTGCCTTCTAACTCTGTTATTCTATTCTATTCACCAATTGTTATCATATCTAATCCATCTAGATCCATCTGATCCATCAAGATTTGTTGCATGTTTTGGAGAGAATAGAATAGAATAGAATAGAATAGAATAGAATAGAATAGAATAGAATAGAATAGAATAATAGAATAGAATAATAGAACAGAATAGAAGAATAGAATAGAATAGAATAGAATAGAATAGAATAGAATAGAATAGAATAGAATAGAATAGAATAGAATAATAGAACAGAACAGAACAGAACAGAACAGAATAAATAATAGAATAGAATAATAGAATAGAATAGAATAATAGAATAGAATAGAATAATAGAATAGAATAATAGAACAGAATAGAAGAATAGAATAGAATAGAATAGAATAGAATAATAGAATAGAACAGAACAGAATAAATAATAGAATAGAATAATAGAATAGAACAATAGAATAGAATAGAATAATAGAATAGAATAGAATAATAGAATAGAATAGAATAGAATAGAATAGAATAATAGAACAGAACAGAACAGAATAAATAATAGAATAGAATAATAGAATAGAATAATAGAATAGAATAATAGAATAGAATAGAATAATAAAATAGAATAATAAAATAGAATAGAATAATAGAATAATAGAACAGAATAGAAGAATAGAATAGAATAGAATAGAATAGAATAATAGAATAGAATAATCGAACAGAAAAGAACAGAACAGAATAAATAATAGAATAGAATAATAGAATAGAATAGAATAGAATAGAATAATAGAATAGAATAGAATGATAGAATAGAATAATAGAACAGAATAGAATAATAGAATAGAATAGAATAGAATAGAATAGAATAGAATAGAATAGAATAATAGAATAGAACAGAACAGAATAAATAATAGAATAGAATAATAGAATAGAATAGAATAGAATAGAATAGAATAGAATAGAATAGAATAGAAGCAAGAAAGACTACTAATTTCTGTCCCTAAAGCAAAAGAGTGTGGGAGGAGACTGGTTTTGACAAATGGATGGACCAGGACTCTCCAAACTTGGCAACTCAAAGACTTGTGGACTTCAACTCCCAGAATTCCTCAGAGTCAGCAACAATGGCTGGCTGAGGAATTCTGGTTGCCAGGTTTGGAGACCCCTGGGATAGACCAACAGGTTTAACCAATTCTCAAAACTTGCCTTGCTCTTTCGCAAATGTTTTGCAATGTTGTGTTTGAAGGAAGCCTGACTGTCAGCTGATAATCACGATCCTCGGTGACATTAATGATATTGCAGAAGAGAGCTAAGCCCAACCTTCCAAAACAGCCCAATCGCTGACGGGCACAGGGAGTATTTTGCTCTGGAGGAGCAGAAGGAAAAAAAGAGAAACATCAAATTTCTTTACTGCCCAAAACAGAACGGACCTGGAGGTTGGTTGCTGTTTGCTCCAATGTGAAGTGGCCAAGAGTTGCTAGGCTGTTCCCACCCCTTAGAACAGTGTTTCTCAACCTTGGCAACTTCCAAGATGGCTGGACTTCAACTCCCAGAATTCTCCAGCCAACAAAACTAGCTGGCTTTGGGAATTCTGGGAGTTGAAGTCCACCCATCTTGAAGCTTCCATCCAAGGTTAAGAAACACTGCTTTAGAGGTAGCCTCCACCAATGGAATGAATGAAGTACCCCAAAGCAAACACCTCTTTCAGTCACCTCACTATAAAAAAGATGTTGAGACTCTAGAACAGGGGTCAGCAACCTGTGGCTCTGGAGCCGCATGTGGCTCATTCACTCCTTTGCTGCGGCTCCCTGTGTGTCATAACCGCCAATGTGCAACACCCATCGGCATGCGATTTATCGAGCTTTTCAACCCCTGGTAGGCCAACCATGGATAAATCCAAGAAAAAAAAAATTTCAGAAGAAAACAGAACTTTTAATTCAACTACATATGCTAGTTTTGTGGCTGCTCAAGAAATAGTCAGCCATGGGAAGGGTTTTGTGGCTCCCGGTGTTTTCTTTTCTGTGGGAAATGGGTCTAAATGGCTCTTTGAGTGTTTAAGGTTGCAGACCCCTGTTCTAAAAAAAGTGCAGAGGAGAGCAACCAGGATTATTAGGAGACTGGAGACTAAAACATATGAAGAACAGTTGCAGGAACTGGGCCTGGCTAGTCTAGTGAAGAGAAGGACCAGGGGAGACAGGATAGCCGTCTTCCAATACTTGAGGGGCTGCCACAGAGACGAGGGGCTCAAGCTATTTTCCAAAACACCTGAAGGCCAGACAAGGAATCATGGGTGGAAACTGACCAAGGAGAGATTCAACCTAGAAATAAGGAGAAATTTTCTGACAGTGAGAACAATCAACCCATGGAACAGAAGTTGCCTTTGGAAGTTGTGGGAGCTTCATCACTTGAGACTTTCAAGAAAATATTGGACTGCCATTTGTCAGAAATGGTGTAGGGTCTCCTGCTTGAGCGGGGGGGGGGTTGGACTAGATGACCTATAAGGTCCCTTCCACCTCTGTTAATCTGTTATCTGTTTTGAGATAAGAGAAAAGAATCGCTTTAAAACCAATAGCTAAGACGGATCCTTCAGGAAAGGTTGTGGATCCACCGAAGGCCATGTCATGAGATCACGAGAGGCATTTGTGGGACATGTTTATGGCATATTAGATGCAAATGAGGAAAGCCTCTATCTCAGATATTCTAAAACATCTTGCGAAGTGGCAGCCTTCAATAATTGTCGAGGTAGCTAAATAATCTAAACTGCTCTTCTTGACGTTGGGAATCCCATCAAAAAAACCAAGCTATGAAACATTAAATCTCCAGGCTTTCCGATATGATTCAGTGGAAGAGAGCAGTTTCCACTTACTTTCTGTTAAGGCAGCATTTCTTACCTTGTGTGTTGGGTTGGATACACCCAACTCCTACTCAATTGGAATTTCAGTTGCTTAGCCGCCACGCCCATTCTGGGAAATAGAAGCTCACACCTCTGGAAAGTACATAGGGGACAATCTTGTGTAGGTGTTGTTCTAACAACAGGAGTGTCAAACTCGAATTTCATTGAGGGCCTCATCAGGGTTGTGTTTGACCTTAAGGGGCCAGGGTGGGTGTGGGCAGCTCAATGTCACTTGTGTTGGGGGCAGCTGTGGTGGCCCGAGCACTCTCCCAGCAATTTTTGGCTGCGACGACCTCCTGTAACCCTCTGCCAGTAAAAACAGAGCTCGAGAGGGCCGCACGCAGCCTTCCCGAGCTCCATTTTCCCTGGCATAGGCACTGTGGGCCGGTCCTTTACTTTTTCCAGGGTGGCCCTGTTGAGTTTAACAGTCCTGGTCTACAACATTCCCTTCCTCTCTCTGAAGTCATCCTTCCTTGAAGAAGAGCAAGGTGCAAGGAAAGCCAGCATGTCAGGAAAGCTCCAACACATTGCACTGAAGACATCTCATGTGGGATTCCAGCCGGTTACCACCGGTTCGCCGCGTGCATATCTTCCATGCATGCGCCCGGCCTTTCTACGCATGCGCTTTGCTCACGCACACGCCTTCTCCGCATGTGCCTGGCCTCGAAAACGTGACTAAATAGGACAGTATAGCACAGGGGCGGGTGGGTGGCCCCCCTGATCTCCGCTACTGAACCGGCTGAATACCACCTCTGATTCCAGCTAAGAGACAGCATGACGTTTTAAGACTGGATTGCTTTGATATATATTGGACTGTTGAAGGCCTTTTCGAGGATCTTCTGGCTGTTCACGATAGGCAGATGAAGCACTTCAAGAGCTTCAAGGGATGTATGTTATCTTATCAAATGTTCTCCAGCAGAATCAGGGATCACACCTCCAGCCACATGTTTAAATCCCAGCGTTCTTGGCATGAATCGGTCCTGACGTTGCAATAAAAAATAAAATAAAATCTGATGAATGAAGAAAACAGATGAATGACGGGCAGGGCATGAAAACGGAAAGTGAAAATGCACCCAGCGCTATACTGTAGTCTTGGAGAATACAACGAGACTTATGAGTCATCTTGCCAAGAAAAAGGGGTATTTTGTTTTCTAGAGGGACGCTGCCCTTCCACACTTGTCTTGCAAGAAAGTACATGATGTCATCGGGATAGTGAACTTACACTTCGCTTCAGAGGAATTTGTCAATATTTGAAAGGCAGGCTGCCAAGACATAGCTTTAAGTAGGGTGTTTGGACACAAGGAGTGGAAAAAATGCTAGGGCACAATGCAGGCGTATTTCAGATAGTTTCCGTTTCTTCTTTAAAGTCAGAAAACAGGATACAAGTAGTCCCCAACTTACAACAGTTCATTTAGTGACCGTTCATAGTTACAACGACACTGAAAAAGCTGATTTAGGACTGGTTTTCACTCTTACATCCATTTGCAACATCCCAGCGGTCAAAATTCAGACGCTTGGCAATGGATTCATATTTATGATGATTGCAGTATCCTGGGTGTGTGTGTGTCATGCAATCTCCTTTTGCAACCTTCCGACAAGCAAAGGGAAGCTAGATTGACCTAACAACAGCGTGAGTAGCTGAACCGCTGCAGTGATTCACTGAACAACAGCGGCAAGAAAGGTCGTAAAACAGAGTAAAACTCAGCAATAGAAATTTTGGGCTCAATTGTGGTCGTAAGTTGAGGACTACATATACATATACATATACATATACATATACATATACATATACATATACATATACATATATATATACATATACATATACATATACCATGTTTCCCTGAAAATAAGACCCTGTCTTATATTTTTTTGAACCCTGAAATAAGCACTTGGCCTTATTGCCATGCGCTCAAAAGCCAAAAATTTTTTTAAATTATTTTAAAATTTTAAGTTCCGGAGCTCGCAGAATGTCTGCTTCTTTCTTTACTAATATACCTGGAACTCGTATTTTTAGAATAGTTTGGTATGTATGTATGTGTGTATGTATGTATGTATGTATGTATGTATGTATGTATGTTTGTGTGATGCGTGTAAAGATGGGTAGAATTTTAAATTTTCACAGCTACCATCCTGAGTGCTTTTGGCCACACATTATGGACATCCTGGAAAGAAGAGTGTTTTTTCTTCACTTGTGTTTTAGCTATTTAGTGTATTTAGACCCCAAGGTCTAAAGATAGCACACGTAGCTCTCTCTTTGATTTTTACCCTCCCAGCAATTCTTGCAAGCGCGAAAACATACAGAGGCAGCAACTGCCTTAGTCATCTAATGAACTTCACAGTTGACTGTGAACTTCAGCATTTTGGTCTAATTTTGGCCCAACCTGAACTGCCTGCATCACACAGGTTTAACGAAGAACACCGTGGAGCTTCACCCTTGAACGGGCCTGATATTTGTTTCCCTCCTGGAGTTTTGAAATTAAAAATCCAGAAAAGAAGCACTCTGGAGAGGAAATGTTGTCCCTGCAAACCAGGCTGGATAGCAAAGTTTGGGGTTTTGTGTGTCTGTGTGTCTGTACATCTATATTGACAAAGAGGATTTCAAGACTGAAATTCCAGATTGCAAAGAAAGGGGGTAGGATGATTGCAACACACCCCTTTGTTGTCTGAATATTTTTGACAGAGAGAGAGAGAGAGAGGTTGTAATGTTCAGGGGTTTTTTGTTTTGCTTTGTTTTGTTTTTAGCAAAGAGGAATGTCTACATTTCTCATTAATATGTCAGCAAGAACCCGTATGGGAAGCTCTGCGGATAGACGCTAAACCACACTGAAACCAAGAAGCAAAACTGCCTTTTCTGCATTTTGCAGGCAATGCTTCAAAGAAGCTGACCAGCTCAGGACTGACGAAGAGCGACGGGATCTATAAAGCCTTCTGACTTGAAGCACAGGTCCATCCATCTTCACCTGGTTTGATGCAGGGATGAAATACTCCCGGTTTGGACCGGATCACCCAATCCAGTAGCGATGGTGGCGGGTGGTTCGGAGAACCGGTAGCAAAAATCCCTGCCCCCCACCATGCCCAGCTGAGCCGTAGGATGATCAGAGGCTTTTTTTTTAACTTTTAAAAGCATTTTTTCTACAACCTCTTCTGACGAAAAAATGCTTTTAAAAGTAAAAAAAAAGCCTCTGATGATCGCGCAGCTCAGCTGCGATCATCAGAGGCTTTTCAAAACATTTTTTTTCTGCAACCTCTTGGCCGAAGAGGTGGTAAAAAAATGCTTTGAAAAGTCTCTGATGATCCCAGCTGAGTGGCCTGATCGACAGAGGCTTTTCAAAGCATTAGAAAAAATGCTTTGAAAAGTAAAAAAAAAAAAAAAAAAGTTGGCCACGCCTACCCAGTCACATTACACATACCCCCACCAAGCCACACCCACAAAAGCGGTAGTAACAAATTTTACATTTCACCCCTGGCTTGATGCAAAAGAAGCTGGATTCGAGTCACACGTGGGTTTTTCTCCTGGGTTTGCTTGGAGAAGATTGCAGAGTTCCGATGGTTTATTTATTATTATTTTGTCAAACACGTAAGATAACAGATATAAGTATAAACATGATTATGAATACATGAAATGGATACGAATAAAAGGGAACATTAGGACAGGGACGGTAGGCACGCTGGTGTTCTTATGCACGCCCCTTACAGACCTCTTAGGAATGGGGTGAGGTCGACAGTAGACAGTCTAAGCTTAAAGTTATGGGATGAAACCACAGAGTCAGGTAGAGCATTCCAGGCATTGACCATTCTGTTGTTGAAGTCGTATTTTCTGCAATCGAGTTTGGAGCGGTTCACCTTAAGTTTGTATCTATTGTGTGCTCGTGTATTGTTGCGGTTGAAGCTGAAGTAGTTATTGACAGGTAGGACATTGCAGCAGATAATTTTATGAGCTACGCTTAGGTCAGACTTTGAAGGCGTCGCAGTTCTAAGTTGTCTAAGCTCAAAATCAAACCTAATGTAATTCGCTCTAATCTTGATTGTAGGAAATATGACTTCTGCAATAGAGTGGTAAATGTCTGGAACACTCTACCTGATCCTGTTGTTAGTCTCTCTAATCCCCATACCTTTTACCTTAAACTACCATGGACCTTTCACGTTTTTTAAGAGGTCCTTAACGGGGCGTGCATAAGCGCACCAGCGTGCCTACCGTCCCTGTCCATTTATATGTTCTCACTTTATGTATTTAGGCTATGTTTTGCTTATTTATTTCCTTTTATTTGTCCCAAATTTTTTTCAATGTGTCCATGTCTATGTCTATTCTGTTACTTGTTTCCTTGAAGTTGTTGACAAATAAATAAATGAATGAATGAATGAATAAATAAATAAATAAATAAATAAAAAATCAAGCCTGATAGCATAAGGTATTATTTATATATCTTATAAATATAAGTATTACCATGTTTCCCTGAAAATAAGACCCTGTCTTATATTTTTTTGAACCCCAAAATAAGCGCTTGGCCTTATTTTCGGGGAGGACTTATTATTTTGGGGTGTGTGGAAGAAAATGGGGCTCCTCTTGCCGTCTAACCTGATTTCCAGCTCTGCATTTAAATATTTTTGGGGAGGGCTTATTTTCAGGGGGAAGGCTTATTTTAATATATGTGCTCAAAAGCCTGATTGGGCTTATTATCAGGGGATGTCTTATTTTTGGGGAAACAGGGTATAAATATAAGGTATTATTTATATAGGTCTTTGGTTATTCAGGTTTTCTTCCGAGTAAAATTGGAAGTGTCTTGGCGACGTTTCGACGAAGTCTCACTCGTCATCTTCAGGCTGGTGTTTTTGGCTTCGTGCTTCTAGGAGCAATATTATTTATATATGTATATAAATATAGTTTATTGCCCGTTTCTGATGGTGTTAGAAGCAGGTGACCAGGAAAGGTCAGCCTCCAATCAGATGCATTGGCACCAAGATAAAGTAGCTTAGCATCTGCCTATAGCCCCTGGCCTTTAAATGTGATATTTAATCTCTAAGTGGTGGTGATGATGATAGAAGTGGCTTGGATGTTCTCGTTGACTGTTCCACCCTGTGCTTTTTTTAGCATCTATTCAACCCTC
The DNA here is from genome assembly GCF_029215685.1 of Pituophis catenifer annectens. Taxonomy (NCBI): domain Eukaryota; kingdom Metazoa; phylum Chordata; class Lepidosauria; order Squamata; family Colubridae; genus Pituophis; species Pituophis catenifer. The sequence goes on along the minus strand of NW_027256894.1, from coordinate 18,155,918 downwards.
GGGGCAACAGCTTTTCTCCAACCAGATGCCCTCCAGATAGGGTGGACTTTAACCACCCACCGTTTCAGTCAAGTTGAATGCCTCTGCCAAGCAACCGATCCCGAGTTTCAAGTTTACGGTCATGAAAGTTCTTCTTGATTACATTGGTATCAAATTTCCTCTCCTCACTTTAAGGTGATATACCAGATTCTCTTTCCTCTTTATTTGCTTCTCAAAGCAACGTTGTCAGGTAGGTGGGGCCGAGGAAACGGGGATGGTCAAAATTTCTTGGCGTCCATGGTTGAATAACCCTTTGAATCCGAGTCAAGTCGAATTTTCTAACCATGATCCTATTGTAGGGAGAACATTATCAAGAACCTTTGTAAATCACTGGGAGGAAGAATATAATATAATATAATATAATATAATATAATATAATATAATATAATATAATATAATATAATATAATATAATATAATATAATATAATATAATATAATATAATATAATAATATAATATAATATAATATAATATAATATAATATAATATAATATAATATAATATAATATATATAATATAATATAATATAATATAATAATATAATATAATATAATATAATAATATAATATAATATAATATAATAATATAATATAATATAATATAATATAATATAATATAATATAATATAATATAATATAATATAATATAATATAATATAATATAATATAATATAATATATTATATTAAATAATATATTTAATATATATATTAAAATATTCTATCCTGTTTCCCTGAAAATAGGACCCAACCGGAAAATAAGTCCTAGCATGATTTTTCAGGATGCTTGTAATATAAGCCCTACCCCTCAAAATAAGCCCCAGTTAAGATTTGTCAGCTGGATGGATGCATTTAGTATTGTATTTCCCCCAAAATAAGACCTAACCAGAAAATAAGACCTAATGCGTCTTTTGGAGCAAAATTTAATATAAGACCTGGTCTTATTTTTGGGGAAACGCGATAATAGATAAGCAGATGGCTGGAACAGTGCTCAGAAGAAGTTCACGTTAAAATCTGAAGTTTAATTGTTGCTGATATTCTCTTCCGTCCACAAGTTAAAGGTACAGATAGCCCTTGATTTAAAACCATTCATTTAGTGGCTGTTGGAATAAGTCACTGAAAAAGTGACTTATGACCTTTTTTTTTTCACCCTTACAACTGTTGTAGTATCTGGCTACAGAAGCTGATGGAATTAGCAGAGATGGCTAAATTGACCGTTTGGATTAAAGAAAAGAATATAAGTACTTTTGTTACTATTTGGAAACCGCTTCTGGACTTTGTGCTTGAGGTGCAAAAAAAAAAAAAAAACACCTTTGATTTTGCGTTTCACTGATTAGATATACCGTATTTTTCAGAGTATAAGATGCACCTTTCCCTCCCTAAAAGTGGGTGAAAATTTAGGTGCGTCTTATAGACTGAATACGGATGTTTTTGGTCCCCAGAATCCTCTACGCATCACGTTTTTCACCCTGCCTGGCTCCAGAAGCACTCTGCAGTGCTCCGCATGGCCCGTTTTCACCAAAAATGTGCTCATTTTTGGCCTGCAGAATGCTTCTGGGGGCCTGGGAGGGCAAAAAAATGAGACACGGAGGGCTTGGGACCCAAAATGGACCCGTTTTTGGTGAAAATGGGATTTGCAGAGCACTGCAGAGTGCTTCTGGGGTCAGGCAGGGTGAAAATGTGACACATGGAGGCCAAAAACTATTTTTTTCTTGTTTTCCTCCTGTAAATTTAGATGCATTTTATAATCCAGTGCGTTTTATAGTCCGAAAAATATGGTATTTGTTGTTATATAAATAGCTAGTTAATACTACTATGGAAAAGTAAAAAGTTGAGGTTTGATGTTACTGTCTTATTCTGCTGCACCAGAGAGAATCCGGAAGTCAATGCCTTTTCTTTTTCTTTTTCCCCTTCTTTTCTACACTTTTCCTTTCCTCTTTCCCTCCCTTATTTTTCCGACTATTTGCTTTTGTATTTTTGCATTTTATTCTATAATCTAATAAAATGTTATAAAATTTGAACTGTTGCAGTATCCCCATGGTCCTGTGATAAGAATTTGGATGACTCGGCTGACCGGTTCCTATTTTATGACTATCGTAGAGTCTTGAGGTCATGTGACCAACAAAGTCAAGGGGGAAGTCAGATTCACTTAACGACTGACTTAACAACCGTGGCGATCCACTTAACAACTGTGGCAAGAAAGGTTGTAAAACGGGACAAAACTCAATTAACAACGGTCTCGCTTAGCTACAGGATTTTTGGGCTCCATTGTGGTCACAACCCAAGGACTACATGTATAAAGTATAAGTTTTATATGGTTTTCCATCTGGAGATCTTAACCCTTTTTTTTTTTTTGCAAACAGCCCTTTGGAATGACGCTAACGAAAGCCAGCTTATCTATTTATATTCTTCACAGCTTGACAGATAAACACAGAGTTATCCCTTTATAATCCTGAAGCTGCAGAAATAGAACAGAAAGAAAGGAACACAGGTCTGGCCAACGTGCATGAAACGGAAGGAGAAAATTCGAACCGGTGACTCAAAGGGATCGAAATGAAGACGAAATCTAGGCAGGCCTCGAAAAATGCAAGCCAGTTTTTAACTTCATCACCCGTCACAAGATGGTAGCTTCGGTTCTTATTTGAAACGATGGCACCGAAACCCAGATTAATTTTTCATTATGGAGAATATAGGTCCGTGCCAGAGGTACACACAGAGCCCTCTCTGTGGGCATGCGTGCCGTCGCCAGCTGTTCTTCTAGTTTCTAGCGCATATGTGTGTGCCGGCCAGCTGGTCTTCACAGGTGCCGCAGCACCGGAAAATAGCCTGAAAACTGCCCGAAAAAATGGCCTGAAAACATCCCAAAAAAAACCACCTGAAAATGGTCTGAAAAATGGCCTGAAAACAGCTCCCAAAATGGCCAAAACCAGCCAAAAAACAGGCATGTACACTGCTCTTTGGATTTCTGGCACTCCAGAATGTGCACATGGACACACATACATGCCAGTGGTGGGTTGCCCCTGGTTCGGACCGGTTCTATAGAACTGGTAGTAAACCCAGTGGGAGGCTCCGCCCACTGACCGTGACGTCATCAGAAGCGATCTGTGCATGTGCAGAAGCAAGCCACGTGCGCAAGCGAAGTGAGCGGGTGCGCATGTTCCCGTTGCTATCCTGCTGCAAACTGGTAGTAAAGGTAAGTAGAACCCACCCCTGATACACACGCGTTCCGGTTTGGGCACTCAGTGCCGATATAGGTAAATAATTCCTCCGTAATTCTGAGGTAAAACACAAATCGCAGAAAGCATCATCAGCAGGAGAATCTTTCATGGAAGATACGAAATTTTTGCTGCAGAAGCACAAACGACTTGAGCCAGGCAGGGCAGGGAAACTGCTAATTTCTGTTTGTTTTAGGCTGCTTACAGGAATGTCACCTGCTGAGCACTTTTTGTCCTCGTGAGCAAAAAAATAAATAAAAATGTGACGCTAACTAATGCCAGATATTTACTACCGGATTAGCAGTTAGAAGCTATTCATTGCTTCAGATAGCAACATTGTTCAACAATAGCAGATTTTCTACTTCTATAAGTAGATTCTATAGAATTCCTATAGATTTTCTATAAATCTATTTTCTATAGATCTTCTACTTCTATAGAGTACATTCACTTAACGTGATTCTATCTTTTCTATTTATTTTTATTTTTATTATTATTATTATTATTATTATTATTATTATTATTATTATTAACTTTTATTCATTAAACATGAAACTCAGTCAGCTGAACATTTAATATCATTGACTGTCTCTGGTGGTTGATACGGGCTGCTGCCAGTGTCCTAGGTATCAACCAAGCACCTTCTTAAGATGTACGATGTTCCAAATAGCGCAGTTTTTTGCAGTTCCGCTGGTGTTATTGCAGGAAGCTGCAATTTGTTGATGTATCTTATAAAATTCTTGGACATGGTACCAAGTGCCCCAATGACAATGGGTATCACTGTTACATGTTTCATTCATAGCTGTGTAGTTTCGATGGCCAGGTCACGATATTTTGTGATTTTTCATGATTTTTTTCCAGTTCTTTTTCTTCGACTCTAGCATCTCCTGGTACCGCGATGTCAATAAATTGTACGTTTCGGTTTTCAACAACTGTGATATCTGGTGGGTTGTGTTCCAAATCTGTCTGTATTTGAAAGTCCCACAAGATCTTCACCTTCTCATTTTCTATAACTTTTTCCACTTTATGTTCCCATGACTTTTTGGATACAGGTAAGTCATATTTTTTACATAATGACCAGTTTTTTTGCAGTTCCGCTGGTGTTATTGCAGGAAGCTGCAATTTGTTGATGTATCTTATAAAATTCTTGGACATGGTACCAAGTGCCCCGATGACAATGGGTATCACTAATACATGTTTCATTATTATTATTATTAATTATTATTATTATTATTATTATTATTATTATTATTATTATTATTTAATATTCAATTTGATTCACAGCCTGGGACTGGTAAAAATTTAACAGTTCAAGTCCTAACCAAGCTGAGCTGTTAAAGTGGCATCTGGGTATCTTTCTATTTTTTATAGATGTTCTATAAATCTATAGATGTTCTATTCCTATAAGTACATTCACTTAAACGTGATTCTATTTTTTCCATTAATTTCTATTATTATCATTTTATCTATTATTTCTATAGATTTTCTATCCATCTATTTCTACGGCTTTTCTCCTTCTATAGCGTATGTTCCCTTAACGTGATTTCCACTTAACAACTGCAAGTGCTTCGCTCAACCACGGTGCATTTAAAGGTCATAAAATCAGGCACAGCTCCCTTAACGGCAGCCTCGCTTAGCGGTGGGATTTGGGGGCATTCGCCGTGGTCAAAATAAGAGGACTTCCTGGGCTCATTGGAGAAGGGCCGGTGAGAGTCGGTTGGCGGCAAAGGCGCGTGGCCCGGCGAGATGAACGGGGAGCTGTTCTCCTGTGCAAGAATGCAAAGGCACTTCAGCATTGCCAGTTTGGAAGGCAGAGTTCAAGTGGAAGGTTATTATAGGCCAAATGATGACAAGGGAGATTTGTGGAAGGAAGGAAGGAAGCGAATGAGCCTTGGCTTCCCTGCTGGCCTCTGAATGAGATCATGGAAGGGTGCATTTGTCTAGCAGCAGCTGAGCAAGTTCCGTGTGCCACAGCCATGCCATTTGTTCTGATCTCATCCCCGGCCTCATCAAAAGAACAGGCACTTAAAAGGATAAGCGGGACCCAAAGAGAAAATAAAAATAAAAGTGGCTGAGTAAACCATCTCCGGCAGCCGAGACAGAATCATGTGTGTTTTGGCTCTGGAGAGCAAGTCTCGCTTCAGTCCCAAAGCCTTAAACTTCATGGAAAATGAAGAGCCCTAGCTAAGTCAAAGCCTAGTCAAAAAGAGGGCTGTGAAAATATCTACAGACCCCTCACATCCTGGACATAAACTCGTACCCTCAAAACGACGCTATAGAGCACTGCACACCAGAACAACTAGACACAAGGACAGTTTTTTCCCTGAACACCATCACTCTGCTAAACAAATAATTCCCTCAACACTGTCAAACTATTCACTAAGTCTGCATTACTATTACTATTACTATTACTATTACTATTACTATTACTATTAATCTTCTCATCGTTCCCACCACCCATCTCCTTCCACTTATGACTGTATGACTGTAATTTGGTTACTTGTATCCTTACGATTTATATTGATATTGTTTCCTGATTGCTTATTTGTACCCTATGACTATCATGAAGTGTTGTACCTTATGATTCTTGATAAACATATCTTTTCTTTTATGTACACTGAGAGCTTCTGCACCAAGACAAATTCTTTGTGTGTCCAATCACACTTGGCCAATAAAGAATTCTATTCTATTCTATTCTATTCTATTCTGTTCTGTTCTGTTCTGTTCTGTTCTGTTCTGTTCTGTTCTGTTCTATTCTATTCTATTCTATTCTATTCTATTCTATTCTATTCTATTCTATTCTATTCTATTCTATTCTATTCTAAATTCAATGTAGAGAAAAGTAAAGTCTTACACTTAGGCAAGAAAAACCAAACGTCCACAGATAGACTCAGGGGTGGGCTTCAAAAATTTTAGCAAGGGGTTCTCTGCCTGGTTGCTGGATGGGCGTGGCCATGGTGGGCGTGGCCTAGCCAGCCTCCTGCACCATGGCGGGGAAGGGGGCAGCGTGTTTTTGCCCTCCCCAGGCTCTGGAGGCTTTCCTCAAGCCTTCAGGAGGGTGAAAATGGCCTCCCCAGGCTCCAGAGGCCCTCTGGAGGCTGGAAATGGGCCTGAACATCTGGTAGGCCCATTTTTCACCCTCCCTGAGTCTCCGGGCATGCCCTGCACTTACCTGCATCCAAAACAGGGGACTCCTGGGAGCGGTGGGGTGGGAGGGGCCAGCCAGAGATGGGAATTGGAGGTTCTCCGAACTGCACAGAATCTTAGCTACAGGTTCAGAAATAGTGTAAGGTATAACAGATTAACAGAGGTGGAAGGGACCTTATAGGTCATCTAGTCCAACCCCTCGCTCAAACAGGAGACCCTACACCATTTCTGACAAATAGTCCAATCTTTTCTTGAAAGTCTCAAGTGATGAGGCTCCCACAACTTCCGAAGGCAACTTCTGTTCCATGGGTTGATTGTTCTCACTGTCAGAAAGTTCCTCCTCATTTCTAGGTTGAATCTCTCCTTGGTCAGTTTCCATCCATTATTCCTTGTCTGGCCTTCAGGCGCTTTGGAAAACAGCTTGACCCCCTCCTCTCTGTGGCAGCCCCTCAAGTATTGGAAGACAGCTATCATGTCTCCCCTGGTCCTTCTCCTCAGTAGCCATGCCCAGTTCCTGAAACCGTTCATCATATGTTTTTGCCTCCAGTCCCCTAATATATCCTGGTTGCTCTCCTCTGCACTTTTTCTAGAGTCTCAACCTCTTTTTTATAGTGTGGTGACCAAAACTGGATGCAGTACTTTAAGTGTGGTCTTACTAGGGCTTTATAGAGTGGTATTAGGTCTCCTGCTTGGGTGGGGGGGTTGGACTAGATGACCTACAAGGTCCCTTCCAACTCTGTTAATCTGTATCTGAGATCAGCCGGCTTCTCCTGCAAAAACAGAAGCACGTCCTGGGAAGCACACAAAGGGTCCTTCTGCCGAATGGTTAGCTCAACTTGGTCAAAAGTCTCCAGATTTCAAGCCAGATCGAGGAGAGAAGAGCAGGTGTGAACCTGGAAGCTGGCCAACGGAGCAGGTGCTCAATGGGACTTTCCCACCTCAACCGGATGAAGAGCTAGGGAGCCTGCCAACGGTTGTCCTTCCATGCCACTTTCTCCAAAGTGTCCCCCTCTAGTGGCACTTGAGTTCAACGCCAGAACTCGTAGCCCCTTTTGGGTTCATTCACCCTGGCTTAGAATCTGTAGGAGTTGTGGTTTCAACAACACTTGGAAAGTTTTTGGCGGTGGTTTGCTCTCCAAGCTTGTTTCAATTTAGTTTCTGAACGTTTCGTTACCAGACTGGGTAACATCATCAGCAGGGTTTTTCTTGTCCTATTCTCCTTAGCTTATAAATGTCTTGTCTGCCAGTGTGGACAGTTGGTCGTCTACAACTGGAAAGTGTTTGGTTGGGGAAGACAGGAGCTATGGAAACAAATCCTACAGACCTTTCTTTAACCCACCTTCACCTTATTATCATGAGTAGAAACATAAAAGTTGGTGGTGGTAGCGGTGCTACTATTAGGAGTAGTAGTGTTAATCCAAATTAGTAATGTGTCTCCCAGCCTTTTCAGATCTGTGAACCCTGTTAATCACTCAGCCTTGTGGTTATAGCCATGAAAAAATTTGGGACGGGGCTGTTGAGCTTGCATTAATTTTATCTTAATTTTACAACCTCTGGATGATTTGCATTATTTAGCTCAATTCATGTCACATGGATATTGACACAATTAAGCCAATGATACACACACGTCCCAGACGTCTTTTACACCATTTGTGTAGTGAGTAAGTCTAATTTGTGTCGTGACTTCAACACACATGTAACATTAAACTCTGCACCTACATCCTGTTGCATTAAATAGGAATTTGGTAATAACAGACTCTCCAAGTGGTCTATTATTTAATTTAATTGAATTTGATTATTTATTTCATTTCTTTTTATTAAATTAATATATAGATATATATATACATGCAAGTTTTGGTGTATTCAGGTCTTTTCCTGAATACACCAAAGTATCTTACTCAAGTGTAAGATTGAGAGTATCTTGGCGACGTTTCGACGAGGTCTCACTCGGTCTCCCAATGGGCAGCAGGGTGCTTGCTGGCTGCCTGAAAAAAAGCCTAGAAACTAGTGGATTGGGATTTCACTGAAGTAGGGCTGCATGAAAATCTTGGTTTACGTAGGAAGAACCTGGCTAAAGAGAAATACACATAAAGCCTACGAAAAGGAAAGAAAACAAATACTGTACCTTTACAGGGAGGATACATGGGATGAGGGTGTGGCTAACTGATGAGGACTTATAAGTCCGATATATATATATATATATATATATACATACATACATATACATACACAGACACAGACACAGACACAGACACAGACACACACACACACACACACACACACATACAGCCACCGATCTTCAAACACAGCTCTGGGCCATTCACGCTACTGTTGTTATATGAAAACACTGCTTTGGTAAAATACGTTCCTCTTCTTTGCTTTTTTTACATTTTGTTTCTTTTTCCTTTTTATTGTTTTTAGCTTTTCTTCTCCTTTCCTTGATATATTAAAGGAATAAACATTGTGAAGGATGATGACGTTTTAAAAAGTTTTCTTCTCTCTTCCATTTGTATTCCTTTCCTTGATATATTATAGGAATAAACATTGTAAACGATGATTATAACTTAAATAAATAACACGTAGAAATAGCAAATAAATACAGAACGCACGCTTTCCATTTTTGCGGAAGGGATACAAGTTTGTGGGGGAACACGACTTTCAGTCGAATTGCTTCGAAAGACCTTCACTGTCTTTCTCCCTTACTTTTTGGACAAGGGAAGGACTCATTTGTTTCGGAGAACTGCAGGAGTCAACTCTGACCTGGAGGGCACTAATGGCGTTGGGCGAACAGGTCAACCGTCCAGTGCCAGCCGATCTGCTTTTTGCAAAACATTAAGCAATAAGTGACTCAACTTGTCCAAAAGTCAGCCCCGAGGTACCTTCAGAAATGCTCCTGAACTTTGACATACAGAGATCTCCGTGCTGCAAGATGTTGTATTTTAGTTATGACATGAAATAAGGGCACAGTGGAAAAATTGGACTTTGAATGCTTAGCCACGTGAGTAGGTGGCTCTTGCCATAAGTGTCAGCAAATGGAAGTTAGGGTTAAAAGCCACTTTGGCCAATACCTTAGTCAGCTTTGCAATGGCTGGTGGGTTGTCTAGCCAATCTTTCTCTTATTTATTTTTACTAGTATTTTTTTTTTTAAAACAACAACAACAGTGCTTCAATCAATGTTCCTAACCACTGGGGAGGTGATGAAGAAGGTTGAACTTCCCCAGCTGCTTACGCCTTTCTTGCCTTCTCCAACCTTGGAGAAGGTGGGGGGAAAAAAAAGGGCAGAAGAGACCGTGCACTTAGAAAGGCCCCGTTTTGCAGCCACTCTAGCCTTCTGTCTTTCTGCCTGGAGGTCAGAGGCAGGTAGGTCATTTCAGAAGAAGCGGTCTACCTGCGGTCCAAATCTAATCTCAAAATTCTCAGCTTGGATTCTTGCTCTAGGTTTGAATGCCAAACCATACATTAATAGAATAGAATAGAATAGAATAGAATAGAATAGAATAGAATAGAATAGAATAGAATAGAATAGAATAGAATAGAATAGAATAGAATAGAATAGAATAGAATAGAATAGAATAGAATAGCAGAGTTGGAAGGGACCTTGGAGGTCTTCTAGTCCAACACCCTACCCAGGCAGGAAACCCTACACCACTTCAGACAAATGGTTATCCAACATCTTCTTAAAAATTTCCAGTGTTGGGGCATTCACAACTTCCGGAGGCAAGTTGTTCCATTGATTAATTGTTCTAACTGTCAGGAAATTTCTCCTTAGTTCTAAATTGCTTCTCTCCTTGATTAGTTTCCACCCGTTGCTTCTTGTTCTACTCTCAGGTGCTTTGGAGAATAGTTTGACTCCCTCTTCTTTGTGGCAACCCCTGAGATATTGGAACACTGCTATTATGTCTCCCCTAGTCCTTCTTTTCATTAAACTAGACATACCCAGTTCCTGCAACCGTTCTTCATATGTTTTAGCCTCCAGTCCCCTAATCCTCTTTGTTGCTCTTCTCTGCACTCTTTCTAGAGTCTCAACATTGTTTTTACATCGTAGCGACCAAAATTGAATCCAATATTCCAAGTGTGGCCTTACCAAGGCATTATAAAGTGGTATTAACACTTCACGTGATCTTCATTATATTTCTCTGTTTATGCAGCCCAGAACTGTGTTGGCTTTTTTGGCAGCTGCTGCACACTGCTGGCTCATATCTAAATAGTTGTCCACTAGGACTCCAAGATCCCTCTCATGGTTACTACTATTGAGCAAGGCACCACATATATGGTACCTGTGCATTGTGTTTTCATGTTGTGTGAACTGAGCCAGGGGAGGACTTCCTGAAATCTGTAGCCCTGGTTCATTGTTTAATTATTGTGTGGATGCTTGCTCATTCCTAGAGCTTTGGCATCCCTTGGAGGACCTGTGAATGATTAATTATCAAACTTTGTGTGAACTTGTGCTGCCTTCTTAAGCAGCCGGGGGATGGTAAATAGCCTGGAATTTGGCTTACTTTTGGGTTGGCATTTAACCCCATCCCACTCTGTAAAAATGAACAAAATCATTTTGCTTGAATGCTTGATGCTTGAACAAGGGAGTTGGCTTTAATAGCTCCGAATGTTTAACCAACACACCTGACCCGGAACTTTTCTTAAGGAGCAAAATAACTTTGTTTATCTCGAGCAAAAGACAATGCAGTACCTTGCACTACAAGCTGAAATTAATCTCCCTCTCAAGGCACAAGGGAATGTTATGGCTTGCTAAACATGTTGACGAACATGTCTAGCATGGGGTGGCAGGCTTGGAAACCATCCTATTATAGCAAGATGAAAATCTCTGACGTGTTTGTTAACACGATGTGGGTCGGATGAATCCAGAGGGGCGTTGCAGCTGGGCACAGCTGGAGTGAGGACCATCAGAGAGAGCATTGGTGTAGCTTGTCATCCCGTTTCAAAAGCATCTGGTACAAGACACAATAGAATTTGATAACACCGCGTACCAGTGGTGGGTTTCTCCCGGTTCGGCCCGGTTCGGGTGAGCCGGTAGCGGTGACAATATGATGTCACTGAACCGGTTCTCTTTGTCCGGGAGCTAGGCCCTCCCACCCGCCCCCACGTTATTCCTACCTATATTTCTTCTTTTTTAGCCCAGCTGATAGGTGCAGCAGAGTGGATTGCCACACCTCAGCTGGGCTAACACACTTGCACGAAGCTCAAGTTTGGTGCGCATCTGAGCGAAGCGAGCATGTGCACGGCGATCACGCGCGAAGCGTGTGCACAAAGAGAACCGGTAGTAAAGCCAGATAGAACCCACCACTGCCACGTACATATGCAATGGTGTTCTAATGTGTGGGTGGCCCCCACCCACCCAATATGTTACCCTCCAGCCTCTACCAATACAGGCCGTTTCTGAATTGCGGAGATACCGCTGCTCACGTCCATGTTGGGCTGCTCCAAATGGTAGGAACCCTAATGACGCCGTGATTAGAATGCAGCATTGCAGGGCAAACTCTGCTCACAGTCAGCAGTTCGATCCTGGTGGGGGCTCAAAGTTGACTCAGCTTTCCATCTTTCCAAAGGTTGGTAAAAATGAGGATCCAGATTGTTGGAGGCAGTAAACGGACTCTGTAAACCACTTAGAGAGGGCTGTAAAGAGTGGTGGGATTCAGCTTGGTTGGGCCGGTTCGGGCGAATCGGTCGTTAAATTGCTGGCTGGCCCCGCTCCTCTCCTACCCGCCCCTTCCAGGAGTCCCCACACGCCCCGTTTTGGCTCCCAGGTAAGTTCAGGGAGACCTACTAGGCCCAAAATAGGGTGCGGGGGGGAGGGCACCCCTCCTGTGGCACGATTTGGCTCCCAGGGGGGTGCAAGAGGCCGAGTGCTGCTTGTCACACCCCGTGGCCACACCCACCATGGCCACGCCCACCCAGCTGGTCATTAGGGCAGAGAACCAGTTGTTAAATTATTTGAATCCCACCACTGGCTGGAAAGAGCCTTGGTAGTACAGTGGTCTAAGGCACCCTGTTATTAAGCTGGTTATTAAGACCAGCTGCCTGCAATTACTGCAGGGTTCGAATCTCGCCAAGGCTCAAGGTTGACTCAGCCTTCCATCCTTTCTAAGGTAGGTGAAATGAGGATTGTCCCAGTTGTGGGGGCAATAAGCTGACTTTGTATAAATATACAAAAGGATGAAGGCTATTGCTGAGCACATTATAAGCCACCCTGAGTCTCCGGAGAAGGGCGGTATATAAATCAAATTAAAAAAAAAAAAGCATTATGAAGTGGTATATAAGTCTAAACAGCTATCACTATTGCGATCCATCCTTTGGTTTTCAAGATGCGCCAAGACCCTTTCTTGCCTATGTTCCCCCAAACACAAACATCTAAATGAAGAGTGATCACAACTGCCTTTTTTTTTTTTTTTGAAAACAAATTCCATCACTTGATTGCACCCAGCAGGAAGAAAGCAGCTTCTTCCCTCTTTCTTAAACCGGCTGCCAGTCATTCTTCTGGGACAGATGACAGCTCCCAATGTTTTGACAAAGGGAGTAATTTCCCACTGTTCTCCTGCTCTCCGCTGAGCTAAATGTTTACATGCAGATGTGTGCAATTAAGCCCTTTCTGCTGAAAAAGGAAAGCACTGGTTTGGGGAGGCTGGGGGGGTGGGGGGGTTGCAGCATAGAGGGGGGTGGGTTCCTCCAGATCTCTTTGCTTTTCCTGGTCGTTCTGGTTGGAATTCCAATGGGCTCTTTACAGGCAATCTTTGATTTCTGACCATGTCAATCACGGACCTGTTTCCCACATTGCTCTAATTCAGGGGTCCTCAAACTATAGCCCGTGGGCCAGAGATGGCCCACCAAAGCCATTAATCTGGCCCGTGCAGGACCACGAGGCTGTCCTGGCCGGCCCCCACCTGCCTTCTGGAGGCCAGGAAGGCCAAAAACGGGACATGCAGGGGCCTCTGGAGGCCAAAAATGGGTCAGTTTTTTGCCTCCCCAGCCTCCAGAGAGAGAGAGGGAGAGAGGGAGATGGAGATGGAGACGGAGAGGGAGAGAGGGAGAGGGAGAGGGAGAGAGAGAGAGCAGGAGAGGGAGAGGAAGAGGAAGAGAGGGAGTGGGGGAGAGAGAGGGAGAGGGAGAGGGAGAGAGGGAGACGGAGACGGAGAGGGAGAGAGGGAGAGGGAGAGAGAGAGAGTGGGAGAGGGAGAGGAAGAGGAAGAGAGGGAGCGGGGGAGAGAGAGGGAGAGGGAGAGATGCATACACACACACTTACACACACAGAGAGAGAGAGAGAGAGAGAGAGAGAGAGACAGAGAGACAGAGAGAGACAGAGAGAGACAGAGAGCCCTTATATACACCCCAAGGCAGCCACATCCCTTCACTAACCTGCTTTCCACCCCCAGGAGCATAACAAATTAAAGTTTTAATGTATGTGTATTGTTTGGACTGCTAAATTGGCCATGCCTACCCAGTCACATGACCACCTAGCCACGCCCACCCAGCTGTTCCGGCCCCGGAACAGTCTGAGGGACCGTGAATTGGCCCCCTGTTTAAAACGTTTGAGGACCTCTGCGCTAACTCATAGTTTATGGGCTAAACCACAACGGTCATATTCTCACATGACACAAAGATCCCAGTTGGCTAATCCCAGGGGCATAATTCACCAATGGCAAATGGCATTGTCTATCCTGGTTAGCCACCCTCTCTTAGTGGGATGTTGTAAACATTCATGTCCCTCCTGAAGTCCTGAAGAAACAACACTTACCTACACCCCAATACTGTTTAACAAAGCGTGGAACACCCTCGGAATATTTCCTTGTCATGTCAACATGACGTTGCTAGCTGTAGATCTCAACAGTGTCAAGCCATTTATTCGCAAATGTGAGCATGCACGCCTCCTCCACGCATGCGCAGAGCCTTCTGCGCATGTGCAGAGGGTCAAAAACAGGACGTGATGATGTCCGGGCAGGTGGGCGGAACCTCCCGCAGCCGGCGCTACCGGATCGTGTGATTCGGATAGAACCGGCTGAATTTCACCACTGATCCCACCACCCCATAAAAACCCCTTCCCTTGGGCTTTTCTTCCCAAACGCCCCCAGTTCAATGGTGGGATTCAGCCGGTTCGCACCACTTTGGGAGAACCGGTTGTTAACTTTCTGAGCAGTTTGGCAAACTGGTTGTTGGAAGAAATCATTAGGGCAGAGAACCGGTTGTTAAATTACTTGAATCCCACCACTGCCCCAGTTCCCTCAATCTTATGCTTCCAGTCCTCAGTCATCCGTCGCATTTTTCTCATTTTAACCTGACCTGCAGAGAACAGGACGTGTTTATCTTTAATTTGCAAAGCAGGGCAGAGAGAGTGGCATTTGGAGGTGGGGGTGGGGGTGGGAGGGAATCCAATCTGCCTTTGATGCTAAACTCCGCTCTCCCCTTAACGTTGCTACCCCAAAGTTTGTTTTCAATAGCACAAGTGTTTGAACGGTGAGGCCTGCCGTGCAGCTACATACATTATCCGCAATGTAAACACGCCGCCATCCTGTACTCCAGAATTGGCCATAATTACGGCACTCAAACAAGCCGTGCTCTGTTCCCATCATTCGGGTGTTTCACAGAACTTATCTGTTTAAGTTGGAGTCCCGTGAAAAGATCGCTCTGTTTCGGTTCAAAGACGGACAAGCTGACATGATATCTCCAAGATCAGATATTGTACAGATCAGAGTTAAGTCCTGCTGCGGCCACGGGTCAAGAGGCAGGGTTTGTATCAGTGGTGAAATCCTGCTGGTTTTGTCCGGTTCGCACAAACCGGTAGCGGCGGTTGCACACGGTTCGGTGAACCGGTAGCGGCGGTAGCGCGAAGCTCTACCCACCCGGCCAGATGTCAGTAACCCATTTTTGACCCTCTGTGCATGTGCAGAAGACTTTGCGCATGAGCAGAGTGTCAAAAATCGGACATGACGATGGCACATGCACTTCCGAACCAGTAGGGAAGTAGTTTGTATCCATGGCGGACGCTTGCAAGACTGAAAAGAGGCGATTTCTAAAGACATTTTTTGAGCTTCAACGGAGTTGTTAGGGCTAGGAATGTGAGGATGTTGCCAGAACCTGGCTGACCCTTTCTGCGAACCCTGCCACTGTGGTTTATTCAATAAGCCATGGCTAATCAATATAGCGGAAATCTAATGTCGCACAGATTTGGCAAAGCGTTTCACTGCTGAGCCCAACCCAAGCCAACCACTGTGGCTGATTCAATGCACGAAAGGAGGTTTATCACGGGTCACAAATCCAGTCCTTTTGGCCCCTCGTCCTTGAATAATCAGCTTTTAAAAGCATATTAATATAGATTTTCCACATTCTGCCCTTTGGGTAGGTTTCCTTTTCTTTCTCTACTGTTTTCTCTCCTTCCCCTGCAGAAATGCAACATGTCCCTCACATATTTTAGAGAACTGCATTGTTTGATGTTCACGTTCGCCCTCCTGTGGCCAGAGACAGAAACAGGAAGAATGCACAAAGACTGCGCCGCATCCCGCAAACCGGGAAAAGACCATGGATCTGGCGTGGCCTGCTGCCCTCAGCCCGGTGGTGTCTTCCAAACACTTTGAC
Source organism: Pituophis catenifer annectens (assembly GCF_029215685.1). Classification (NCBI taxonomy): domain Eukaryota; kingdom Metazoa; phylum Chordata; class Lepidosauria; order Squamata; family Colubridae; genus Pituophis; species Pituophis catenifer. The sequence continues at coordinate 18,139,941 of NW_027256894.1, read as the reverse complement.
TGTCCCTTCTTCCCATTGCTGAGAGTCGAGATAAGGCTGCTCCTGCTTGCAGGGGTTATGAAGGGAGACACACACAGGCCTTCAGGCCATTTCCCATCTCTTGCCTCTTCTCCTTGTACTTCTTTCCACCCCCCTTTCTCAGACGGTTTTCTTTGCAGGTTGTGTCCAAAACTGGACCCCGGTTCTGGGATGAATTTTGAGTTGATAAGGGGAAGAATTTTGCCTTCTTTTTTCCAGCAATCTGTAAATTAAGATCGCAACCCTCAAGGATAACCGCCGTGAAAATTCATATGTATATGTACGTCCATCCATCTATCGGTTCCTCTGTCTGTTTGTTCCTCTGTCCATCAGGCCGTCTGTCTGTCTGTCATGTGTCTATTCAGCCTTCTGTCTATCCATCTGCATGTCAGCCTATCCATCTGTCTGTCATCCATTTGTCTATTCATCCGTCCGTCTATCCTTCTTTCCGTCTGCCTGTCAGTCCATCCGTTAGTCCATCTGTCTGTCACCCATCTGTCTGTCCTTCTTTCCATCTGCCTGTCAGTCTGTCCATCAGACCATCCATCTATCATCTGTCCATCCTTCTTTCCACCTGTCCGTCTGTAGGTCTCTTGAATGCCTGACTTTCATTTTCTTTTTTAAATAATTTTATTCATAAACATTTCTGAATACAATGTATTGTCAGGGTATACCATTTACAAGAAAAAAAAAGGCCAAATAGAAAATAGTAATAAATATTAACTCAAATAACAGTAATAATAATATAATAACACATGTACTGAGAATAATAGTAATAATATAACCGACTAATGTTAACTTAAGTTTGTTAATTATGATGATTGTAGTTATAAACCATCTCTATTGTTAATACAAACATTTGTAGTCTTTCTTCCTCTAATTTCTACCTCTTGTCTCTAACCACGCCGATCAGGCAACTTAGCTGGGATCATCAGAGGCTTTTTTTTTTTTTTTTTTACTTTTATAAGCATTTTTTCAGCTGAAGAGGTTGTAGAAAAAATGCTTTTAAAAGTTTAAAAAAAGCCTCTGATGATTGTGCGGCTCAGCTGGGTATGGGGGGGGAGCAGAGATTTTTGCTACTGGTTCTCCGAACCACCTGCCTCCATCGCTACCGGATCGGGCGATCCGTTCTGAACCGGGAGCATTTCACCCCTGGATTAAATTAAACATTGCTTAGTAAGGACACGGTGAGAGCCAGCCTTATTTGTGCAAAATGGTTACCAGTTCTGGATTGCCAAGCTGAAACCACCACTGGATGGCACCAAAGTCTTGGGTTCCTTTTTAAAAACAATCTAAGGCGGTGATGGCCAACCTTTTTGGCACCGAGTGCCCAAACCGGAATGTGCATGCATGCGTGTGCTTGCGTGCTCACCAGAGTGCAGGAAAACCGAAGACCAGCTGGCCGGCGTGCACATGTCTGTTTTTTGGGCATTTTTCGGGCCACTTTCACACCATTTTCCAGGCTAATTTTGGGATGTTTTTCGGGCCGTTTTCAGGCCGTTTTCAGGCCATGAAGAAGAGCCGCTGGAGATGGCACACATGCCCACAAAGGTGTGGCATAGATTCGCCATCACGGATCTAAGGGTTCCTAGGATCTGGTAACCAGCCTTGGATTAACCACTGATGATCTAGTTGCATAGGAAACTAAAGTCAGAGAAATTCCTTGCTGGTTAAAGAAGTGCCCTGCACCAGGGGTGGGTTCTAAATTTTTTTTACTACCGGTTCTGTGGGCGTGGCTTATTTTGTGGGTGTGGCTAGCTGGTCGGAGTCATTTCTGGAAGGTCCTCGCACTTACAACCCGACTCATTTGTTTGCTTTTAACACTGATCAGCTGTAGGACGGCCCTTTGAAGCCCCGCGACAAGAGTTTAAACAGTTTTTTTTCCCCTCTAGTCATCAGCTGGGACTCAGGAGGCAGAAATAGATTGGGGGTGGGGCCAAATAAAAGGTAAGAATAACGTGGGTGGGAGAGCGGGGGGGGAGAACCGGTTCGGTGACGTCATATCGTCACCGCTACCGGCTCGGCCGAACCGGACTGAACCGGGAGGAACCCACCACTGCCCTGCACCCAACAAACAACAGCATGGTTTATACTTCTGAAATGATTTCCTGATAGTGAGAACAATCAACCAGTGGAACCGAAGTTGCCTTCCGAAATTGTAGGTGCTCCATCACTGGAGGCTTTTAAGAAGAGACTGGACATCCATTTGTCTGAAATGATAGAGGGCAGTGATGGCCAATCTTTTCCTCTTCGTCTGCCGGCACCCATGATGCAATGCGTGTCCCTCCACTCCCTCTGCCCCCACACATGTGCACCCAACCCTGTCACCCCCCCCCACCACCTTTTGGGCTCAAGCTCCCCCAGCTGCCTTTGTGCCTAAGGCAGGACTAGAACTCACAATCACATGGTTGCCGAGTCTGATGCCTTAACCACTTACAGCAAACTGGTTTTTATGATCGACCTGGGTCACATTTCACTTTCCACTCCCAGCAAAAGGCCATCCCCAGTCGGAAGGCATGAGACAGGGTAGGACGTTAACCCCTCGCATTGTTGCACGATGATTCAGTGACTGTTTAGTTTTTCTACGCTCATAAAAATTCCTGAAGCAGGGAGAAGGGTCCCACCCCAGTGATACAATAAATTAAGTGGAACCAAAAACCTAGCGTGCGGCTCTATATTGCCAAAATACATAAATGGGAGTTTAGCAGCAAAATTATGTGAGTATTCAAGATATAACAATGCTGTTACTTTCAGGCAGTGAAAATAAATGAAATGTAGATAATAAATTACCGCTTGTATATTCATAGATGGAAATTCTTTAAAAAAAAAAAAACCCTTAAACTACAGAGAAAGTCTTTTTTCCCCCAGATGCGATTCTGTCACTCTCGTGTCTTCAAAACAGACCTCCGTATGTATCCCTTCTTCTCTGCTCATCCCTACGTCCAGTGGTGGGATTCAGCCAGTTCGCACCACTTCGGGAGAACTGGTTGTTAACTTTCTGAGCAGTTTGGTAAACTAGTTGTTGGAAGAAATGATTAGGGTAGAGAACCGGTTGTTAAATTATTTGAATCCCACCACTGCCTACGTCAAACATTTCTGGATGTTCTCTCAGGAAGGAAGAAGGTCTATCTAAACATATTAACTGTTAATTCTCGTTTTTGCAAGCCTCTTCCTTTCTTTTTGCAACGGGTTGCAGGAATTGGGTACGTCTAGTCTAGTGAAAAGAAGGACTAGAGCTGACATCATAGCAGTGTTCCAATATTTGAAGGGCTGCCACAGAGAAGAGGGAGTCAGTCGCTTCTCCAAAGCACCTGAAGGCAGGACAAGCAGCAATGGATGGTAACCTATCAAGGTAATCAATCAAGGTAACCTATCAAGGTAACCAAGGAGAGAAGCAACCTAGAACTAAGGAGAAACTTCCTAACGGTGAGACCAATCAACCAGTGGGATGACTTGCCTCTAGAGGTTGAGATTGGCCATTTGTTTGGAATGGTATAGGACAGTGATGGCTAACCTTTTTGCCATCACATGCCAAAAGTGGGGGGAGCATGGGGGGGATGTCAATTCTATGCGCCCTGCCCCCTCGTGCATGGGCGTGCAACCCCCCCACGCTTCCCACGCTTTTGGCATACGATGGAACAGTGGGCCTGTTTTTTGCCCTCCCTAGGCTCCAAGAGCCTTTCTAGGAGCCTGGGGAAGGCGAAAACGGCCTTCCCTATCCCCCCAGAGGCCCTCCAGAGACCGGAAATGGCCCGTTTGCTGACTTCTGGTGGGACCAGAAGGCCGCTTTTGCCCTCCCCAGGCTCCTAGAAAGGCTCTGGAGCCTGGGGAGAGCGAAAACTGGGCCTCCCCCCACCCCAAGGTCCTCCAGAGGCTGGAAGCATCCTGTTTCCCTACTTCCAGTGGGCCCAGAAGGCCTGAAAATAAGCTGGGCTCGCATACCCATAGGTTCCCCATCACGGGTATAGGATCTCCTGCTTGAGTAGGGGGCTGGACTAGAGGACCTCCAAGGTCCCTTCCAACTCTGTTATTTTTCTTTTTAAAACTAAGAGCCCTTGAAAAGTTGGCTGGAAATGTGGCAAACAGCAAGTGTGCCAATCAGTGAAGGAAGTGGAAAAACAAAGCCCTGACCCAGAGGCAGAACATCTGGGCAGAACAGAATAAAACTTGCCTGCTGGTTTATCACGCCAGCATCTTGGAGAGAGCAAAGAGCGATTCTGAATTTAGAAAGTCCACGGGGCCTGATAGGACACACTATAGGAGACAAGCGCGGGGTGACATTTCTCGGTGTCCTAGGCAGGGTCCTAGCAATTCCCAAACTGAGCATTGTCACTCACACTTCAGCTTCGAGATTAGCCTCCTGCCAGGAGCATTACGTGCAACAACAGCCACAGTGACATATTTAGACATGGGGCGTGATTCAGATGGCAGCTTGCAGGGTTTGGGTGAAGAAAAGAGATTCTTCTGCAGGTTTAGTTCAACTCCATCGATTAATACAACAGGGGCTGTCTTACTATTGTCCTTCTCAACTTTCCTATTACTTATTGCTTTAGCATCTTAGGACTACTATAACTTGCTGTTTGTATCTTATGATTTATGTCGATTGCGGTATTTAGTACCCTATGACTATCACTGAGCATTGTATCTTATGATTTGTGATTGTATCTTATGATCATGATTTATCACTTGTCGCTTGCATGTACACTGAGAGCTTATGCACCAGAGACAAATTCCTTGTGTGTCCAATCACATTTGCTCAATAAAGAATATTCTGTTCTGTTCTGTTCTGTTCTGTTCTGTTCGTAGTCTAGTCTAGTCTAGTCTAGTCTAGTCTAGTCTAGTCTAGTGCAGTGCAGTGCAGTGCAGTGCAGTGCAGTGCAGTGCAGTGCAATTCAGTATCACATCTTGATATCATTTTTTTGTGTGCGCGCTCTATCACTGGAGGCTTTCAAAAAGGGACTGGACAACCATTTGTCTGAAATGGTATAGGGTTTCCTGCTTAAGCAGGGGGTTGGACTAGAAGACCTCGAAGGTCCCTTCCAACTCTTGTTATTCTATGTTCTGAACTATCTAGGTATTGTTTTTTGTAGGTTGCAACAAGTGGGTTGATTGTAAAAATGACCGTTAAAACAATGACCCTACAATTGTCTGTTGCCAGCCATATGTCTCATAGAACGATTAATGGGTCCTGGGTCTTTTATATCGGAGTTACAAGACCTGTACATTAATCTCTTAAATCGAAGCGTTCACTTTTCATCCTCTCTCCGATATTGAACTCTTATGTATAATTATGGAAAATCACATTCCCAGAATAATCACCTGGGTTATAAAAAGAAGCACAGCGGTATGGTCTCTACCAGGGACATTTAAATTAGAAAGATGAATCAATGAGATATCGATTAGCCTGTGTTTATTAAGACTTTCTATTCCAGCAAGCCGGCCTGGCCTAATTTTCTCCCCTTTCTTTTAAATTTTAAACTGAAATTTTTAATTTGTTTTAAATTATTGGGATTTTTAATTGTCTTGGGCTAAATTATTTAATCTGGTTTTAATTGTTTCTAACTTTTGTAGTTATGTATTTTATTCTGTGCCTGTTCACTGCCCCGAGTCCTTCCGGAGTAGGGCGGTATATAAATTTAATAAAACTTAAACTTAAAACTTAAACTTGGCGTCCCAATGGCCGTGGGTTTAATTTATCAATGAACCCAAAGTTCTAGGGTAAATGGTTAATGGCCTTTGCCTGCATTTGAGGCTTTCCGTATCCTGCACAGCATTGCCCAAGGAGACTCCATTAGCTGCTCTGAGCACTATTTTAAGTTCTTCCAAGAACGAGCAATTTCTTCTTAAATTATTTGAAACGGAGCTGCGGCAGCCCATAGGCTCACAAACGCTGAACGCTGGGGTTGTGACTAAGGACGTATTTATAGTAACTGTTCAAGATGAGTCAATGTGGGCTTTTTTATGCTTGCAAAGACCTCCAGGGAATTCTGGCAAAGGTCAGCTTCTAGAAGAAGTTACTGACACATCTTGGTTGCCACCGAGTAGAAGGAGAACACAGCAGGGAATGGGAGTGTGCGAAAAATAAAATGTGTTGGACAACCAGCAATGGTGGCTACAGGTAGCCTTCGACTTATGACCACAATGGAGCCCAACGTTTCTGTGGCTAAGCGAGACATTTGTATTCGGTGAGTTTTAGCCCCATTTTATGACCTTCCTTGCCACAGTTAAGGGAATCGTGGCTTTTAAGTCAGTCTGGTTTCCCCATTTGTCAGAAGGTCAGAAAAGGGGAACATGTGCCCCTCGGACAGAGGTCTTCAAACTTGGCAGCTTTAAGACTTGTGGACTTCAACTCCCAGAGTTGAAGTCCACAAGTCTTAAAGCTGCCAAGTTCGAAGACCTCTGCCCCAGGACATTGCAATTGTCATAAATATGAGTCAGATGCCAAGCATCGGAATTCTGATCATGTGACCAGGAGGGATGCTACAACAGTTGCGTGAAAAATAGTCGCAAGTCACTTTTTTCAGTGCCGTTGTATCTTTGAACGGTGACTAAAATGAATTGTTGTAAGTCAAGGACTATATGTGCCTCCTGTTGTGAAGGCTGACAAAAACTGGCCCGTCATTCTACCCAACAGTGTTTGGAACTTAGCATGTGAGAACTTTGTCATAATCATTTACCCCATCCTCGGGTTTGTCTAGTTTTAAGCTCTTTTAAAACAGAACAGAATAACAGAGTTGGAAGGGACCTTGGAGGTCTTCTAGTCCAACCCCCTGCTCAGGCAGGAAACCCTACACCACTTCAGACAAATGGTTATCCAACCTCTTCTTTAAAACTTCCTGTGTTGGAGCATTCACAACTTCTGGAGGCAAGTTGTCCCACTGATTAATTGTTCTCACTGTGAGGAAATTTCTCCTTAGTTCTAAGTTGCTTCTCTCCTTGATGAGTTTCCACCCACTGCTTCTTGTCCTGGCCTCAGGTGCTTTGGAGGATAGTTTGACTCACTCTTCTTTGGGGCAACCCCTGAGATATTGGAAGACTGCTATCATGTCTCCCCTAGTCCTTCTTTTCATCAAACTAGACATACCCAGTTCCTGCAACCGTTCTTCATACGTTTTACCCTCCAGTCTCCTAATCCTCTTTGTTGCTCTTCTCTGCACTCTTTCTACGGTCTCCACATCTTTTTTTCTCATATCGTGGTGACCAAAACTGGATGCAGGATTCCAAGTGTGGTTTTGTCCCATCCCAGAACTGGAACAGGACAGAGCTCTGTTTCCACGTTATTCTACCAGCGGGAAACACTCAGCTGCTACATGAAGGGGGGAAAAAAATGGGAAATTCAGTCAACGTGACACTTCCTACCTGAATGGGAGCAACAGGCTGGCCGCCCAACTTAAAGCAAACAGACTCATCTGCGCCCAAATCGTTTCTGAGAAAGGCTGTTGTGCCAGTTTGCCAAAGCACACCCGGTCGAAATCTTTGCCTACATCAATGTCTGAGTCATCATAAATCTGTTAGTCTGCTCATATGATTTTCGGTCACACCAAAACTATAATTAGTGAAGTGCGAAGGAAAACACAATTGAAGTGTTTTCTTCAGTGCTTCGTGAAGCACAAGGTAGTTATTTCCTACAGTATTTTATGTAAGAGGTGGAAAAAAAAGTGTTGCTGTTTTTAGACTGCTTCGAGAAAAGTCTTTAAAAAAAAAGTTACATAATCATAATGGATTTTTATTTAATGCTGATTTGAAAAAAAAAATGATACGAAGAGACTGCTAATGTACATTTTTGAATGCAACGGCTTTTAGGAACGTCTCTGGTAACTAACCTGATCTTTTGATACAGAAACAACTGCATTGCATCAAATTACACAACTTGTACAATTTGCTAACGCACTCTGTGATCAGATTATCATTGCAAATATTTGCCTATTTGCATGCATGACATGAAACTTGGTGGATGAGAAGGCTCTCTAAAAACCTTGCCCAAATCCAGGTTTCTGGATTAAGGCAACACACTCTCGGCATCTACAAAATTGCATCGTTTGGTTTTTCTAGAGCCGAAATAGATTTGAGGCACAGCAAACTGGTGTTGATACAAAAGTGTTTTGGAAGCAATCTGTGATGTGACTGGAAGCATCTTGCAGTATGAAAATAAAAATGGGAAAATTTGCCTGAACACGATTCTCATCTGAATCACTTCATAAATGCGGTACCAACCAGTACAGATTTATTATTAATGGATCAAAGTGATGTAAACTTGCAATTAGTAAGGGAAAAAAAAGTGGCAGGGGGAAAGAATAAGAAAATTAAGAGTTGGAGATAATATAAAACTAGTATGCTTTGGGGGAATACCCTGCTTTGGAGATAATATAAAACTGGTATGCTTTGGAATTCAGAATTCCCTATCTGAATTGTTGCCAATCTGCACAACAGTCAAAACAAAGTGATTTTATTTATATAATATACAATATCTCGTTCTGTAGTTGAGGCTATAAAATCAGAGCAGCAAAAACCTAGCCAGCCACTAGGTGGCAGCCATAGATTTTGCACTTTGTCACCATCTACTGGTCACATAGAGTTGTGCAGCTGTTCGCTTTGTTTTTAGCTAAAATTCTCCGGCATATAATTGTAATACATTTCAGAAAATTCAATGCCCTCCCTGGAGACTTCTCAGGCTTATGCCCTGCCTGGAGACACTCTGCTTATTCTCTAGGGGTTACCACCATAGGTTAAAAAAAAAAAAATCAGCTGTTATAACAGAAATATGTCAGTTTAACTAAGAGTCATGCAAGACGAATGGGACCAAAAGTGACATTTTGAATCTCAGCGAATCCCAACTGTGTTTCCAAAGTTAGCTACGAAGTAAGGAAGCGACAGCTTCACTCATTGCTGTTACAAACAAAATTCAATTTAGATCTCATTTTGCTGCTACACATTTTTTTTCACAAAGCTCTGTGCAGGAGCCATCACAATGAGGCACAGGTCAGCCCAATCCATTCCCTGTGTGGATGGGGAATGATGATCTGAGCAATGTGAGCTCACGAAGTGCCCTGCTAAACTTGGGGGAGACTTAGGACCGATATTGTTTGGTGTGTGTATCTAGTTCACTTTCTAAGTGCCTAGAAAAGGAAACAATAAGATGAAATCTTTTGCCCATATAGATCCCATTAAGCACCGGAGATCCTGTCCTAGATCAGTTCTCTGGATTCCAGAGCATAAGGGGACTTTATATGGTAGCACCGCCACAGACTGAAATATCTTCAAATGGAGAGTATCTTTACTGCCCATCTGAAGAACAATAAAACAGTATTCTAAATCCTAAAAAATCCTAAAAAAGGATTCTGTTTTAAAGGGGATTTACCCAGATTTTAATTACTACTGGTATGTTTGGGGTCCATTATATTATATTTGAGGCTATGGTTTTCCCAGTTGCAATGTCTGGCTGTGAAAGTTGGACCATAAGAAAGGCTGAGCGCCAAAGAATGGAGGCCGTTGAACTCCGGTGCTGGAGAAGACTCCTGCGAGTCCCTTGGACTGCAAGGCGATCCAACCGGTCAATCCTAGAGGAGATCAACCCTGACTGACTGCTCTTTAGAAGGCCAGATCCTGAAGATGAAACTCAAATACTTTGGCCATCTAATGAGAAGGAAGGACTCCCTGGAGAAGAGCCTAATGCTGGGAAAGATTGAGGGCAAAAGAAGAAGGGGACGGCAGAGAATGAGGTGGCTGGATGGAGTCACTGAAGCAGTTGGTGTGAGCTTAAATGGACTCCAGAGGATGGTAGAGGACAGGAAGGCCTGGAGGAATGTTGTCCATTGGGTCGCGATGGGTCGGATATGACTTCACAACTAACAATAATATTATATTTGATTTAATCCCACTGGCTATTGAGGCCTCTTTGTAGCTTAGAGTTTTAAAAAAGGATAATGCAATATAGCTATGATGATTGCTGCAGTAATCTACAGAGAATTCAACTACACAGTGGAAGTGTCCATCCGCATAGTAAAAGCTATGCAGTAAACTTGATTCAGAGGAGGGAAAAGGAAGAATTGGAAAAGGAAGGATTTCCCCCAGCACTGCATGAAAAGCTGAAATCGGAGCAGAGAAATAAAAAATATGGCAGGGAAATTATTTACTTTTTCACTCTTCCTTTTCTCTTGAGCATTTCCTGGGTATTTATACCTACTACGGGTAGCCCTTGACTTACAACAGTTCATTTAGTGACCATTCAAAGTCACAGTAGCACTGAAAAAATTTGACTTTATGACCGGTTTTCACATTTGCGATTGTTGTGGCATCCCCGCGATCATGTGACCCAAAAATCCAGATGCTTAGTGATTGACTCATAAGTATGACCGTTATTGCTGTGTTCCGGGGGTCTTGTGATCCCCTACTAACTGTAGGGGATCACAAGACATACTAACTGTAGTTAGATACATACTAACTGTAGTTACTATGGTAGTTGTCTCACGTTATCTAAGACAGGGGTCTCCAATCTTGGCAACTTTAAGACTTGTGGACTTCAACTCCCAGAATTCCTCAGCCAGCAAGCTGAGGAGACCCCTGATCTAAGAGATTGAAGAATGCTATTCATTGGTCTTGAACTGGAAACATTTGTTAGATAAGCTCCATTTATGGTCCTGTGTCTTCTCAGAGGGTTCTCCAGTGGGCATCTCTTGGGGAGGAAAAAAGGACTTGCCAAATTGAAGGTTTCCACTCATCCAAACACAACATCATCACCCATTGCTCTGGTCTGGGTTAAGTGGCAGAAAAAACTGGCAAACGGGATGATTTTCAGATGTTGCAGGAAGAGAGACTTTCGTAACGTGGAAGGAATACGAGTAGCCTCTTGCCCGGCGACAGTGAATGTGCTACGCACTTAACCACTATGCTACTCTCGTTTCAGGACACGCTTTTCTGACTGGCGAGGTGGGGGGTAGGCAGCCTGTCAGGCTTGGAAGCCATCTTTTGTATTAGGCCTTCAGACCAGCCACGTTTACTATTGTGGGAAATTGGGAGGGGGGATTGTATGGAGCACGGGTGATATGTAGTCATAACAACATTCCTTTCTCAAGAAGTCAAGGACAACTTGCCCTGCACTTGGAACTGGCTGGAACTGGGAGGCATCCCCAGTGGGAATGATGCTTGATTGGACCATGTGATGGACTTGAGGGTGCTGGTCAGGGACTTGAACTTTCCATTGGGTGGGGAAAACCTGGAAACTTTCAGATTCGGGTTTTCCCAGATGTGCCAATATGGCATCGCTAATAAAATCGAACTTTGAGGAAATGCAAGCCTCGGGGTTTTCTTTCGTTGGGGGTGTTACTTGGAACCCTGACAGAGGGAAAGATCTCGAAGCTGGTCAGTGGCACCCTCTCCCCACAGACGCCCATTGGTGGCAGAGTACAAGCGCATCATTGCACAAATGATAGGATTGACCTCCTGGTTATCGGACGTAATGGCGAGATTGTTAGGCCAATGGAAGTAATTGTGCCACATACACAATGTGATGCACGGAGAGCCATTCTGACATCATTGTGGCCAGGAGTAAATTACTCACAGATAAAGCCATCGGACAATGACTCAGTGCAAAAAAAAAAATTTGTTCCTGCACACTCAAGAAATCCAGAGTAAGCTTTTGGCCAGGAGCAACGTAGAACTAGGAAATAGCTCTGGTGCTTGTCCACATAATTAAGCACTTCAGATATCAAAGGCCCCGTGAATCCTTCTAGCATGGGGCCAAGAGGTCCAGGGTTGGAACGAATCTAGTAAGACGTAGTATCTGCTGTTATGGTAGTCTTGATCAGATATGGCTTAGGAAGGAAATTCATGTGGTAAACACTCAGGGTAACTTAAATTTCTAGAACGTCAAAAGATTTTTTTTTTTCTAATTATAGCAGCAACAAGAGCAGTTCTCCTTACAGTCCTGCATTTATTTTTTGGGACAAAACTCTGCAATTCAAGTGGCATTGCTACTGAAGCCGCGGTGGCACAATGGTTAAGAGTGCAGTACTGCAGGCTACTTCTGCTGCCTGCCGGCTGCCTGCAATTTGGCAGTTCGAATCCCGCCAGGCTCAAAGTTGACTCAGCCTTCCATCCTTCCGAGGTGGGTCAAATGAGGACCCAGATTGTTGGGGGCAAGAGGCTGACTCTGTAAACAGCTTAGGGAGGGCTGTAAAGCGGTATATAAGTCTTAAGTGCTATTGCTATTTTGATTATAAAAACAGGGAGCCACATAAAATAAAACCGCTTCATAGAAATGCCTCCTAACTCCGTAGCCCTGCAGTGCAGGTTGGGACATATTCCTCTTAAATCCGGTGCATTTTATCAAGATGTTCACCCCCGGTTTTGAACGCAAGAGAGACGTCTGGATTTCAGACATGGGTATCTGATTCATCGGCTGTGAGGAAAGAGTGATCTCCCCTGCACAGCCACTGCAATGGTGGCCACGCACTCTCAATCAGTACAGGTAGTCCTCGACTTACGACAATGGAGCCCAAAATGTGCTAAGCTAGTTTTGTGCCATTTTACGACCTTTCTTGCCCCAGTTGCTAAGTGAATCGCTGCAGTTGTTAAGTTAGTAACCCGGTTGTTAAGTGAATCTGGCTTCCCCCGTGGACTTTGCTTGTCAGAAGGTCGCAAAAGGGGGAATCACATGATTTTGGGACCCAGCGACGGTCATAAATATGAACCGGTTGCCACGCCTCTGAATTTTGATCACGTGACCATGGGGATGCTGCCGAGGTCGTAAGTGTGAAAAACGGTCCTCAGTCACTTTTCCCAGTGCCTTTGCAACTTTGAACGGTCCCTAAACCAACCGTTGTAAATCGAGGACTACTTGTACTGGCAACTTTAAGCCGGGCAGACTTCGACTCCCAGAATTCCCCAGCCAGCAAGCTCTAAACTGTGTTTAAAAAAAAAAAAAAAAAAATTAAGGAAAAACCTTTCAACTTTGGCTGCTTGCGAAGGGCCCGTGTCCAGTTTCAAGACCTCCAAAACAGGCGGTCGAATTTTGGCTGCTCAGGTTGGGAAGATCGCAACCCTACCTGAGGCATTCACCTGTGGAGACCACGAGATTCGTTTTTTCGCTGGCCGTGTTTTATTCGTTTCGTTTCTTTGAAACAGGGGAGCCAATGGTACATAGTTTCCCAAATATGAAAGCAATAAAACCCCCTCCCACCCGACCCCCAATCCAGAAGGCAAAACAAACTGCCAGAAGATTGAGATGCTACATGCTACATTTAACCTAATTAATTTACTCATGCTTATTTGGGGAGGTGAGACAAAAAAAAAAAAGCGTCATTCATAAAAACATACAGTTAAAAACAAAAGGCCATATAGAACTTTTAACCTACAGTAATGATGTACCTTGTTTCCATGCACACAACTAACATTACAAAAATTGTTTTGTTTCTTTTTTTAAAAAAAAAATAACACAATTAAGACTTCTAGGAGCATTTTGGGATAAAAACAATTCCTAATTCCTTTGGGGATGGGGGGGAGAGAGAGGGAGAGAGAGAGAGAGAGAGAGAGAGAGAGGGAGAGAGAGAGAGAGAGAGAGAGAGAGAGAGACAGAGAGACAGAGCACCTCCAGATTGCAAATTCCTATACATGTTTACTTGAAGGGATTAAATCTCTTTTTAAAAAAACTCACACGGATCACCTCAAAATAAGGGGATGTTATTTCATCTCTATTTCAGCTATGTAGGCAACAAACCAACAGTGCTAGTTAAGAACTTCATCTGTAAAGCAAGTCCAAAAGAATTCGACTTTCTACCGTTACAGAAAATATAATCTGCTCAAATAAATAAAAACGCTGCATATTAACATTTCCACTATAAAGTATGCATACCAGAATATTTATAAATATTGAATGTTTTTTTTCTTTCTTCTTCTTCTTCTTCTTCTTCTTCTTCTTCTTCTTCTTCTTCTCCGTAATACCACCTACTACAATAATGCTGGCTAAATATGATAAGCACTAGGGGTGTTGAATGCTCGCCACATACTGCGGTTACCTTGAGGTAGAACACACATGGGTACCAAATTCTGCATTCATTTACAGGTACTGCTGGTATCATGTGTTGAAGAAATGTGTACAGTATGAAAAATTCTAAAATACATATGAATGGAGCGGGGGGGAAGAAACGTTTTGAGGGGGGAAAAATATAGATTATTTTTCTCATGCAAACTATGAATTGTTTCACGGTGTAGTTTTTTGTTGTTGTTTTTTTCCAAGGCAAGATTGCTATTTAAACTCTGCAAAAGACGCGTTGTTCAAAAAGGAGAATGTTTCTACTGGTTTTAGTGCATTTCTTTTCGTTTACTCTTCTAATTTGCATTGTCAAGCTCTTTCTTTTTTTTTTTTTTTCTTTTTCTTTTTAATATACCCTTGGTGTGCAAACGACATGCCAGTTTTAAACAAAACATCGTCATGGTTTAAGAAAAAGGAAATTTCGGATCGTTTAAAAACAATGGTAAAACAGGAAAAAACTATCAGGAAATCCAGAGCAAAAGTTACATCATTTGATTTCAAGTAAAAAAAAAAAAGAGACTAATAATAATAATAATAATTATTAAAAAAAGGAACACATTTCGTGAGTACAAAACAAAAGAAAGAAAATGTCTGCTGTTTTAGTTTAGGTGTTTCAGAATGCTGCTGTAGGTCTTATGGGGAATCTGAGGAGATGACTTCATAGCAGAAGGAGTGAGGGTGGCCTGCAAGGATTTCAGGGGGGAGCCAACCGGGGTGGAAAACTGGGGAATAGCTATAGCTTCAAGGTGCTTGTTAAAGAGAAATTCTCCGCTATTACTCAGAAAGTTCCCCTCTCTCTCTTTCTCCCCAAGCTTCCCATCTTCGGCTGGCTCAGCTTCTAGCGTCTCGGGCTCTTCCTTCCTGCTAAAGAACCTGTCGAGATAACTGGGGTAGGGGGGGTTCTCCTTCTCCATCTGCTCATCCTTCCTGACCTCGCAACAAAACTGGTCTATGAGAAAACACTCCTCCCCGCCGCTGACCAGCTGGCCGTCCCACGAGTTTTGGTAGAGGGCCTCCAGCTGGGCCAAGTTAGCCATGCCTTTCTGCTGCTTCTCCCTGCTGACCGATTTAGAGATGCCTTTGGATTCTAGTTGGGAGACGGAGCTATTGAGGTCGTTCAGCTTGTCGACCGCGGCCGACTCGTGCTGCAAGCTCAGCTGAATCGTTCCCGCTATGAAGGAGTCGAAGTCAAAGGCTTGACTCTTCTCCTTTTCTGCAAGCTGCTGGGAAGCCTCCTTGAGAGCTATCTGAGCTTTCACCCATCCGTTCTTCTCACACTTGGACTTGCCTTTCTTATCTGACTTCTCTTTACTCTGCTCCTTCCAGTTAGAAAGATCTATGATCAGCTTGGGCTCATAGTAATGGTTTACTTCGCTTTCCCTCCAGACTAAATTATCTAGGTAGGAGGAGGACCTCATTTTGTAATTACAGGTATGGTTACATTCCAGATCGCAATACTTGTTTTCGTGGTGATCTGGGTACTGCCAACAAGGCTCGGTGGAGAAGTGGGTATCGAAAGCCGGATCTTCGAGATACTTTTCGCGGTCGCCGTCCAAATATTTCCGCGGGTCCACTTGTACTTCCTCTTCGTCGGTCCCATCCGAAAGAGCCCTCGGATCTCGCTGAACTTCATCGGCTTCGAAGTTGTTGTGAACGGGCCATTCGTGGTCTGAGAACTGGCTGTCGTGATACCTGTAATAGTGAGCCAACGATAAGCATCCGTTTTACTTTCAGAGTAGCTTCAGAAGGATGAGTTCATCACCGGCTATGTGCGTTTCTCACAGTTTTAATTTAGAGAAACTTCTCAGTGATAGCACACAGGTAGTCTTCAAGTTATGACCAGTCACTTAGTGACCATTTGAAATTACCACACACACACACACACACACACACACACACACAAAAAGAAAGCTACTTACTTACTTAAGAAACCTGATTTCGCTTAATTTTCAGGGTATTGGCTTAACAACCGCCAGAAAAAGTGCTGGGAAATTTGATGCCTTGACTTACAACTGCAACAACTAATGACTATTTCAGGGCTCAATTATGGTCCTAAGTCAAAGACTATCTTTTCATGCAACTTAAGAAAATACTTGGTCTTCAAGACGCTCTGAAATGTTTGCGCCAGATGCGTATTTTAGCAGCATCTAACACCACATGGCATTCTACTACTTTCTTTATCAGCTGGTATTTCAAATACTACAAGTGTCCAGAATCATCGTCTTTTAATAATAATCTCTTGTAGGGTGGTGGCTGGGCAACTGAATGGGGCTGAGGGTTTACTGGCCGGATGCCCTTCCTGTTGCTAACGCGGAGTTTTGTTCAGCAGATAGATTCTTATTGTGCCCAGAGAGGAATATCTGCCTCTACCAAGGATCGAACTCGCAGCCTCCTGATTGTGAGGAGAGCGCTCCACCTCTAGGCCACCGCACCACCTACTACAAGTGTCCAGAATAATTTCTCAAAAGTTTACCTTTCCCAGTTATAGATGTGGCTGTGACTTTCATCCATCAGCAGAATGTCATCCACTTCATCCTCAATGTGGAAAGGATGACTTGAAATGGGCTCATCAGTTGGGAAGGAATAAATACTCATGTAAGGGTGAGACAAAGCTTCTTCCGCTGTCAATCGGTCCATGGGACTGAAGGTCAGTATTTGTTCCAGGAAGTCCAAAGCTACAGAGGATAAATCCCAAACGTTTTTTTTTTTTAAAAAAAATCATTTGAACACAATATGAAGATCTTTTGTTGTATAAAAGAATAACAATATTTTATTATCACGCGATGTTTCGTATTTCTGAAATTCAGAATAGCAAAAACAATAGCACTTATATACTGCTTCATAGTATTTTACAGCCCTCTCTAAGCAGTTTATAGAGTCGGCATATTGTCCCCAGCAATCTGGGTCCTCATTTTATTGACCTCAGAAGGATGGAAGACAGAGTCAACCTTGAGCCGGTCAGGATTGAACTGCTGACAGTGGGCAGAGTTAGCTTGCAATACTGCGTAGGTAGGTAGGTAGGTAGGTAGGTAGAATTGAAATAGCACTTATATACCGCTTCACAATGCTTTATAGCCCTCTCTAAGCAGTTTACAGAGTCAGCCTATTGCCCCCAACAATCTGGGTCCTCCTTTTATCGACCTCAGAAGGATGGAAGGCTGAGTCAACCTTGAGCCGGACAGGTTTGAACTGCTTTCAGTGGGCAGTTAGCTTGCAATACTGCATTGGAAGGAAGGAAGGAAGGAAGGAAGGAAGGAAGGAAGGAAGGAAGGAAGGAAGGAAGGAAGGAAGGAAGGAAGGAAGGAAGGAAGGAAGGAAGAATTGAAATAGCACTTACACACAATGCTTTATAGCCCTAAGCAGTTTACAGAGTCAGCCTCTTGCCCCCAACAATCTGGGTCCTCCTTTTATCGACCTCAGAAGGATGGAAGGCTGAGTCAACCTTGAGCCGGACAGGATCGAACTCCTGGCAGCGAGCTGAATTAGCCTGCAAAGCTGCATTCTAACCCACTGCGCCACCACAGATTTAATGATTAAAACGTAATGCAAACAAGTTGATTACCCCCCCCCCTTTTTTTTTTCCTTTTCTTTTCCTTCTGACGTAGGACACCTTCTCCATTGTGGCATTTGTGTAAGCATCTGTTTGGCTACGTCTCTCATTGCTATAACTAGTAACGAATATGGTGGAACAGCAGAAAGCAAAAAGCAGAGATAATAGGGGACTGGCAACGAACCAAACAAACAGTTGTAGGCTTAAAATATCAGACGCGGCGAGTTCCTGAACACCGTAACCTATAATACACTTATGAAAGACTGATTTGCCCGTTGGCTTTCCCCGTTAAAATTATCACCTTGCAGTAGCTGGGCAGAAATGCTTGCAAAAGCTGCCTGCCTTTTTTAAGCCACAGATGTGTAATATAGGATGTGTTGAAAAGCACGGAAAGCTCACTGCCCATTATGATGCAAATGATTCGGCCCTTTATGGAGAACAAGTCAATTCCCTCCGTGTGGGAGTGCTGAATTTCTGCTGCAACTCTTTTGAGTTAACAGCACCAGGAGAATAGTAGATGCATACATACATTTGGCTCAGCGGTGAAATTCAATTTTTTTTTAAACTACCGGTTCTGTGGGCGTGGTTTGATGGGTGTGCCGTGGGCGTGGCAGGGGAAGGATACTGCAAAATCCCCATTCCCACTCCACTCCAGGGGAAGGATACTGCAAAATACTCATTCCCTCCCCACTCTGAAGCCAGCCAGAGGTGGAATTTGTTGGTTCTCCAAACTACACAAAATTTCCGCTACCGGTTCTCCAGAACCTGTCAGAACCTACTGGATTTCACCCCTGATTTGGCTCCAGGATGTTCCAGAACTGGAAAAGAGCGGTAACATGATATGCCCAGAGGTTTGTTCTTTGTTTTAGAGCAGGGGTCTCTAACCTTGGCAACTTTAAGACTTGTGGACTTCAACTCCCACAATCTGGGAGTTGAAGTCCACAAGTCTTAAAAGTTGCCAAGGTGGGAGACCCCTGTTTTAGAGGGCCTTGTACACTGTGCACCACAACAGTCAAAGTCATCCTGACCACAGGCTCAAAGCCTAATGTAAACAAGGAGGAGTGAAGGAAGACAAAAGAAAAAAGAAAAAAAGAGAGGAGCTGAGTTACCTTCAGGGCTGACGCCTGGGAGTAGCTGAGTTAAAGGTTTGTGTGGCTCAGTCATGTCGTTTTTAATGTAAACTGGGATTACATTAAGAAGTTCCTGCCGGTCTTCCTCATGCACGACGGGAATAGATTCCAAAATCAGCTGCATCTGTTCAAGTTCATGGGCGCCTAGAGAAGCAGTCAAGAAGCAAACGTAAACGTATAAGTAAAAAGATTCAATTTATTATACTTCATATTACAACAGCAGCAAGAATGACATTTGCCCAGAATTGGAAACAGGAAAACATGCCATCAAATGCAATGATAATAATAAAAAAAGGGCTCGAACATGCAGAAATGGATAAATTAACTATGGAGTTAAAAGATAGAGAGGAAACAAGAATATTACTAAAGTTGGAATATGTGGTACCACTGGCTAGAAACTAGATGTAAAATTAATGCATAAAGACTATATAGAAAGTATGTTAAATTGAAAATTGTATATGTTTATAAATACGATAAAACATGTTAAAGGGTAAAAGGAATATGTAAGTACATATATATATATATTATACTAAATTGATGTTAAAGAACAAAAAATGTAGAATATAGTAAAAGATAGTATGTATTTAAAGGTGTACATAATATACAGAACAATAGGCCATAAACTGGAATTATGAAATTTGAATTGATACCGATAATTGAACGCTGTAAAAATGGAAATATGTTTTTAAAACTAAAAAAGGTTGAATAGACTATTTTTTAAAAAAGATGCAGCAAACATCAGCTGGGTTTGACAATATGACGACTCAAGGCTGCACTCCGTTGGGAGTCGGATGATCAATACATTCAGGGTGGATAAAAATCGGTGATTTTTTTAAAAAAAATTAAAAATATTCGGATTTTTTTTTTTTAGTTAAATCAGATTTGATTTAAATCGGATTTTTTAAAATCAAATTTATTTTAATAAAATGCTTTTGGAGTAAAAAAAATAGTTTTCTATTTAAGATACATTCATAATTTAGTTTATTCAGCAGGAAGCGGAGCTTAGTTATGTAGCATGAGGCTGCATATTCTGCAATATTGGGATTGTCAGTGAGTCAAAAGCGGGTCAGAGGAGGAGCCGCTGAAGGGACAGAGATGACAGTTGCTCTTTAAAAATTATGATTTAAATCGAGTTTTTTGTTTTTTTTTAATTTGATTTATATGCCGCCCTTCTCCGGAGACTCAGGGTGGCTTACAATGTGCTCAGCAATAGCCTTCATCCTTTTGTATATTTATACAAAGTCAGCTTATTGCCCCCCCAATCTGGGTCCTCAATTTACCTACCTTAGAAAGGATGGAAGGCTGAGTCAACTTTGAGCCTTGGCGAGATTCGAACCCTGCAGTAATTGCAGGCAGCTGGTCTTAATAACCAGCTTAATAACAGGGTGCCTTAAACCCCTGTACTACCAAGGCTCTTGATTTAAATCAAGCCTTTTTACTAATGATGTAAATCATGATGTAAATCAACTTGATTTAAATCAAATCCACCCTGAATTCATTTAAGTAAATGTGAACTAAATAGGACAGTATTCAGGGATTCCTTGTCGTGCCACCCTCAGCGGATACCGCTGCCCCCTGGAGCTTTCCCGTAGCCGGGATGTCGCTATCCACACCCATCTCTTTGAGGGAAAAGGGGCACCCATGGCATCTGCCATTGCATTTTTAAGATGCAGGATTGTACCTGCTTGTCTTTACCAACCTGCGAAGAGAGTTTTGCCTGTCAGCATTTCAGCAAAGATGCAACCTGCAGCCCACATATCAATGGCTTTCGTGTAGTTGTTGGGCGACAGCAAGAGGCGAGGTGATCTGTACCATTTAGTTACTAGTCCTTCAGAAAGATGGCCCTAGAAGAGAGAAAGCGGGGGGGGAAGAGAGAGACGGTGTTTGCTTTTGATTTGTGCCACCTCCGTTCGGCCTTCCTTCAAGCTCGTCGTGCAATTTATTCTGCTGCGTTGCCACAAGCATTTGAGAGAGATGTGGCGGTCTTTCAAGTCTCCATGAGTTGCGTGGGCTTTGGGGAATGGGCCTGAGCCTAAGTCCACTCCAATACCAAGCCTCTATTCTGACTCAGTTTAGCCCATGTTTATAGGGTACACATTTAATCAAGAGAGAGCTGTATCCCTATACATCTCAAATGCTTTAGCCTGTTTTAGGAATGACAAACATATAACCGAGAACCAATTATTTTATGGTATTCCTAGAAACAGACAGGGGACAATCTCTGAACCTAAGTGTCAATTTTCAAAGTCTTCAGGAATATCGAAGTCTATAGCAAAACTCCAAAATGGCCACTCTATTTCCTGCGGAAGGGATTGGTTTTATGGTGCTTTTATAGATAATAATTCCAGCTAGACTTTTCAAACTATAGAACATTGTTCTGTAAGGGAACAGGGGCTATTAGACAACTCTTGTGGAGCAAGATTCATAAATCAATCAAACATCAGAACTGAAACTGTCTTTTCCAAGACTATCAAGGGCAGCCCTCCTTAACACATCCCCAAGTGTTAGACTTGATGGCTGTTTTTTGTCACACCGACGATTAAAACCATCTCCAACAAATGCCGGAAAGAGATGGTACGTATCTAACCGCGCTAAAATAAAGGAGTTAAACAGGTTGACTGAAGGACAAGATTTCGCACACCGCTTTTATTAAAAGGTGAAGAATCTAGCTAAGGCCGGCATGCAATCTTAGCAAGATTCCAACACTCAAAGCATGGGAGTGATTAACTTATGGAGAACCTGGCCAGATATTAAGCATATCCTGCGATCAACTGGCCTCCAAATTTGACTGTCTCCCATCTGTCCATCCCTCCTCCCGCCCTGCGTTTTAAAGGAAAACAGCTGCTCATGTTTTTTACTGACCTTATGAGAATAATGAGGATCCATGATCCGGGCCAGGCCAAAGTCCCCGATTTTCAGCACCAAATCTTCAGTATTAATAAAGAGGTTTGCTGGTTTGAGATCTCTATGCAGGACGTTTGCCGAGTGGATGTATTTGAGCCCGCGTAGCAGCTGGTACATGAAGAGTCTGGCATGTTCTTCCAGTAAGGGGCCCTGCTCAACCAGGTTCGCCAGATCGGTCTCCATGTACTCTTGGACAATGTAAACACAGTTCAGTTCCGTCAGAGAGCCGACGTCATCCGTCAGCTGGCTCCCATTGGGGCCGAGGATCTCAAAAACTTTGACAATGTTATCGTGGTCGAGTCTCCGGATGATTTTGATCTCGCGCAGAGCGTGCTTGACGCTTTGGGGATCGGAAAGGAGGATCTTCTTGACTGCCACTCTCTTGTCGCAATCGTTGTCGACAGCGGAAAAAACCAAGCCGTTGCCACCGGAGCCCAGAGGTTTTAAGTCCATGTACCGAGAACCTACATCGAAGCCATGAATATTCATCAGACTTTCGAACTTCTCTGCCATTTTTCTTTTTTTTTTTAAAAAAAATTGTTTTTCCTGTATCCTGTTTCCTCCCTCTTAAAAACGATTCCCGCTTCTACGAATCTAGAGAGATGCTTCCACTGGTAGGTTGCGATGGTCTCGTAGAAAAGACGAACGCCGGGTTGACTGCTGGGTAGCTTCTTGATGCTCTCATTGCATGGTCAAGCTAGCCAGGCCTGATGTTTTCCCCCCTTTTTAGGATAAGCACTTAAGACTCTTTACAGATCACGGCGAGGAGAGAGAGAGAGAAAGAGGTCGCAGCATTCATAGTTCAACGAAAGGTGCAGCACATCCGCAGACATGGAAAGGAAACACCAGGAAAAATCAAACGGAATGAAGTGGCATCTTAGGCGCCCTTCACTCTACTGTGCCAAACTGATCGACGTTTTAACAAAAATGTGAATAAATAGGCATGTAATAGGCTTGTCTTAACATCCTCCTCACAGTGCAGATACATTCAGTGTTGGACTGGTCCTGAGCAGCTTCATTCTAGGGTGGATGGTTTTGCTTGTCTCGTGTTTTACAATCTAGTTCGCTAAGAGGAAGAGGCAGCTCTTTCTGGGTAGCAAGGAGGCTGTTAGTTAATGATCAGGTGGCTCCAGCTCACCACAATCACAATCAAAGCTACCATCCATCTTATTCTGTGAAAAACTGAAGAAGAAAAAGGGGAGGGGGGAGAGAAAAGAAGCCACACATAAGCAACCCAAATCATTAGACAGGCTTAAAATTTAAATTGCATAGGGCCGTGATGGCGAACCTATGGCACGCGTGCCACAGGTGGCACATGGAGCCATATCTGTGGGCACGCAAGTGTTGCCCTAGCTCAGCTCCAGTGCGCATGCGCGCAATAGCCATCTGATTTTCGGGCCTTCCGGTCCCACTGGAAGTCAGAAAGCGGGCCGTTTCTGGCCTCCAGAGGGCCTCTGGGGAAGGCTGTTTTCGCCCTCCCCAGGCTCCAAAAAAGCACTGGAGCCTGGGGAGGGTGAAAAATGGGGCCTACCTGGCCCACTATGCCATCGCATGTCAAAAGCAGGAGGAGTGTGTGTGTGTGTGTCATGTGGGCATGCATAGGGAGAAGGGCACATTGAATTATGGCTGTGGGCATGACCCCCCTGCACCCACCCACCCCCCGCTTTTGGCACGCGACGGCAAAAAGTTTAGCCATCACTGGCATAGGGGGTTTTACTACAAACTAAACTTTTTTAAAAAAAAAAATTGCACACACACACAGAACTAGGCATTAGGAACCCTTTGATCTGCTGGATAGACCGGATCCATCACTGATCTCATTCCCACCCAGAAGATTCTATCTCATTATGTGCTTTACATGGATAGGAGCTTCTATAAAAAGGCACAAAGGCAAAACAAATTCTCGCCTGTATAAATAAATATAGCGTTAAAAATTAGAAATATACAAAAAATATAGGGGATATATTACCGATTGATACATATATATGTAATAAAAATATTATTAGATTACAGAAAGGTGAAGGAATATATTATAAGTAGAATTGTAGAACGTCACTCTGAAAAAATGCTTAAGAAGAAATTATATTCTTTTTGTGTATATGTTGTATAAATGTTCGTTGTGTATATGTTACGTATGTCTTTTTTAATATTTATATTCAATAAAAACTATTTTTAAAATAAATAAATATAGCGTCCATCCATCGGGGAAACATTTTGTACTTCTCTGTACTTTTTTTTTCCCCAAAAAGGTGAAACTTTTAAAGAAATCGTTTCACTACTTGAGACGAGTCGCTATGTTAAGTACTTTCATATTTTTTAAAAAACAAAATATGGGGATACTTCCTAAAAAAAAAAAAAAGTGAAGAAACCGGTTGTAAAAAGCAAAAGATGAAGCACATTTTACAAAGCAGGATGAATCTGAAATAACTGAATTTGCCAATCAGTCCTGCATAGGACTTTCTGCGTCCATAATCGACATGCATTCGTGTTGCCCTGGGGTGAAAACAGAATTAGAAATCAAGATATTCTGCACGCCTAGCTCATTCCAGGAAATACATACTCCTCAATAATAATGTGATTTTTAGATAAAGTGGAAGGTAGCACAGAGACTATATAAAGTAATCACAATACAGGATGTTTTTTTTGCAGAGAGCAAATCTAGAAATATTGTGGTGGAGACCAAGAACTCCGATTATTTCTATGTAGATCTTAGTTTTTTAAAAAATTGTCAGTAGTGGATCATACTCAACTGAATGGAATGTTAAAAATCCGTAAGCTATTTTCTAGCACAACGAAAGCAACCCTTTTGTGGATCTCCATATACCAGCTACACCTCTTGGTTTCCAGGGGCTCCTGCACCAACAGTTCAGTTTCACAGATTATGACTTCACCTGATGATGAAGTCACTTTCTATGGAGATGGCATTATTTTGGAAAGTCTTCCTGTTACATTACGGTGCTATCTTTTTCTGAATAGTTTTTATCCCAGAGCTATAATTGCACTCAACAATGAACCAAAGGGCCACCATCGGTGAGCTGTTGGGACAGCATTACTTGGTCTGCTGTGTGGATGTTTGGGTGGTTTAGGGGTGGGGAATCTGTGGTGGGTAGGGGTGTATTTGGGGATTGTTATGTGTGTTGGACCTGATCTTTGGGTGTTAAGTGAATTTCATTGTATGGGTATACTGTGTATACACCTACAATGACAATAAAGTTATTATTATATCTTGTTCGCGTCTATTCCCTTTTCACTTCAAGAACTTCCAGCTTCCATATTTGGCTGCAGGCACCAACTGTGTGTTTCTGAAATGCGGCTGAGGTTTTTAACAGGAAGAAAAGGCTTATTGCGAGAGAGAGAGGGAGGGAGAGAGAGAGGGAGAGAGAAAGGGAAAGGGGGAGAGAGAGGGGAGAGAGAGAGGGAGAGAGAGAGGGAGAGGGAGAAAGGAAGGGAGAGACGGAGAGGGGGAGAGAGAGGGAAGGAGGGAGAGAGGGGGGGAGAGAGAGGGAGGGAGAGAGGGAGAGAGAGAGGGAAAGGGGGAGAGAGAGGGGGGAGGGAGGGAGGGGGGAGAGAGGGATGGGGGAGAGAGGAAGGGAGGGAGAGACGGAGAGGGGAGAGAGAGAGAGGGAAGGAAGGAGAGAGAGGGGGAGAGAGAGGGAGGGAGGGAGAGAGAGAGAGCAGATGAAAAGGAACAGGAGAAAAGGGTGCGTGGGTATAGGGGAGCTTGTTGCTGAACCACTAGCTTAAAAACGAATATATATGGAGGCCAGAAAAACAACCGTCTCTACAAGCAGCCCGTACTTGGCAGCATGAAAACCGAATTGACAGTCACGGCAAATGAATAAGCTGACTGTTAGATGTAAAGGAAAACTGTTAACTGTTCTTTGGTAAGTCAAATAAAAGATAGGCCTTTTAAATAACGCGCGCGGCCTTTTATTGCTAACTGTGTGGATTGTCTACTCAAAGGATTAAACAAAAAACAAAAAAAAAACACCAGCCCGGTTGGCATTTTCATCATCTCCTACAACTCGAACTTCGGTTTGAAACTATCTTCCAGTGAAACCACAAGTTCTTGCTGCGTATTAATTCACAAAACGGACCTAGCAAACTTGGGCTTGTTCTTTCTGATGCTATTTTTTTTTTTTTTTGACTGAAGACGACAGGGCAATGAGTTAAAACTTTCCCTCTGAGTCAGTCACTCCTGTGTATTTCACAGCAAGAACGAACACCATTAAATAAATGTGGCTCATTAACTCTTTTTTCTTCCCCCAAGTCATACTCTGACCGCACTATATATTAAGCAAGCAAGGAAACAAACAAAACAAAAGCTTTTAACATAGCTTTCTACCTGGAAGAAGCTACTCAAACTTAACCCAGAGCTTATGACATCATGAGTCATTAAGGCTTCAAACTCTCAAATTCTAGGAACAGCCCTACCCAACTTTAAAACTGCCTGGAACAAAACCTGCTGAAATAAAAAAAAGCATGAGTAACGTTTGTCCTTTGCTATTCTCACCTCTTTCAGAAGTACAATAAACCTCCGAGAAAGGCCAAAGAGGGAGGTCATGGCAAATGCCTGAAGTCAAAACAAGCCATGTGGGGAGAAACCAAGTCAGCTGGGATTTTCTTGGGCCTTACCTTTGTTTGCTCAACCCACACGTGGCTGACCCTCCACAAAACTTCTTGGGGAGTTGTTGTGTTATCATACAGCACAACTACCCTTCAAGAACAAACAATATCACAAAGATGTCCATGACTTATGGCAGAGGCCACAATGGATCTCTCTCTCTCTCTCTCTCTCTCTCTCTCTCTCTCTCTCTCTCTCTCTCTCTCTCTCTCTCTCTCTCACACACACACACACACACACACACACACACACAAATCTTTAAAATATTTGCAGTCTTTCATTTGCAGTTCTGCTGTTTTAAAAGTGTAGGGGGGGGAAAGCAATTACGACAACTTTATGACCTGTGGACCAACTCCCAGAATTCCTGAGCCAGCTGTGCACAAGTCCACAAGTCAGACAGAGGTTTTTTTTTTTTATTAGCAGCCCCAAAATACATCCATTCCACTAAAGAATAACTAGCCACGTCCATGGTGGTGTTGTGCAGCTTTATTTTTTGCTCTGGATAGAGATTTCCATGCCAGGCACAAAGCGCGCGCACACAAAGCTTTAAAGAGTTCAGCATTCTTTACAACACGGACTTACCCCATGAATAGACCTTAATTTCCCTGCCCACTTTTGCTGGGAAATATTATTACCTGAAGCTGACCATTTCCACACACTGCCCACTGTAGGGAAGGCAGGCTGGCGAATACAGGTGGTCCTCGACTTAACAAGTTCATTTAGTGACCGTTCAAAGTTACGACGGCCCTGGAAAAAAGTGACTTGCAGCCGTTTTTCAGAGTTACGCCCCAGGATCACATGATCAAAAATCCAGATGCTTGGCAACTGGTTCATACTTATTATGACCACTGCTTCGCCTGATTCCCTTTTTCCACCTTCTGTCCAGCAAAGTCCACGGGGAAGCCAGATTCACTTAACAACCGGGTGACTCGCTTATCAACCGCAGGGATTCCCTGAACCACTGTGGCAAAGAAAGGTTGTAAAATGGGGCGAAACTCACTTTAACGGACGTCCCACTGAACAGCAATCGTGGTCCTAAGTTGAGGATTGCCCTGCATTAGGGCTTATTTTATTTAGGAAATTTAGAAAGGATGAAAAGCTTCTTGCATGATTAGCTTTTCATAATTAGATAATCAGGCAATTTCTTTCTGGAAGAAAGAAACCAATTCTGGAAGGAATTGGTAAGGGAAAAAAAAAAAACTGTTATACAACCTGATAAAAAACCCATACCCCATCTGTGTAACACGGTGAGGGTGCTTATGTGGATTTTTTTTTTTTTTGAAAAAAATACCAGCCACGTTGCAAGCAATAGGCAGTGAGTCATTGTAAGGACTCCTGAAACTGCAAGCGTTTCTCAACCTCCCACTTAATCCCCACACATTCTGAAGGCCAAGCTATTGTTAATTTACACATGCTCCCTGATTAAAAGTCATTAAATACTTTACTTTTCCCATTGTAAGCAAAAGAGGATGTATCCCGTCAACACTCAGATTTCAAGCTCTTGAAGAAAGAGATGGGGGGGGGTGTTGATCTCTGCCTGGTTTGCTTCCAAATAAACTTTTACTTTATAAACTGTGAATAGCTAGGACAAGTTTTCCACTCTTTCAGAAAGCTATGCCAACCACACAAAAAATAATAATAAACAAAAATAGAGTAGCAGAATGTAACAAACTATAACTAAACTGAATTTCTTTGCTGTGAGGGTAGGCTACTCTAGAAATTAATAGACATTTTGGTGAGAATTTCTTGGGCTGAAATAAACCTGAGCCGAGACTGATTTTAGTCTTGAGAAAGTACTGTGTTCACACAGCTTGCTAAACCAAGGTTTAGCGAACTAACAGGTTCTGTAGTAGAAGATGCCAACCTAAAAAATAAACAATAACTAAGCCACCTATTAATCCACCTAACCTAAGATGCTGGATGACCCCAAAACATTTTTACTGTCGTAGTTCAGATTTCCTATTGAAGTGTGGCCAGTCTGATGTAGTAAGTTAAGTTACCAGGTTTGGACCAGGGAAGCTGGGAGTTCTAGTCCTGCCTTGGGCATGAAGCTAGCTGGGTGACTTTGGGCCAGTCGCTTTATCTCAGCCCCTAGGAAGGAGGAAATGGCAAACCGCTTCTGTAAAACAATACCAAGAAAACTGCAAGACTAACCCAAGGCAGTTACACCAGGAAACAAACACCACCTTAAAACTAGCGTACTCTTTTAACTGTGCCTATCTTTCCAAAATGAATGAATGGCCATTTTAGAACAACCAACTTATTCATTGATTTATTCAAATATCCCAGTCATGCATAAATCCCACTCAGTCTCTGGAAAGAGTCATAACCAAGAATGATAGCTATTCTGTAAAGAGGATCATAAATGTCAGAACAGAGTTTTCCTTCTACAGGAGAATCTTGAGTTTAGAAGGATCTGACCCCTATCTTGGTGCGTACCCTTTGCAGTGGGGTGGGAAAAAACACTACGTAAGACTCATATTGTCTTACACTTTCTTAAGCACTTTCATAAGAGAAGATGAATTCAAATATTCAGTTATCTATCCACCCTTACTCAGGAGACACTCACCCCGGCTTTAACCTGCTTCTCCCTCCTTGCCAGGTGCATCGGTCTTCTGAAAGGGTTACCCACAGCAAAGACCACCCTCCCTCTATTAGCGGGGTGGGGGGGTTGCTCTCTAATTGGGAGGGTTGCAAGAGGAAGCGGGGTCCTTTTCAAAACCCAAAGCGGTTCCTATAATCCAGTGGTTCTCAACCTGTGGGTCGGGACCCTTTTGGGGGTCGAATGATCACAGGGGTCACCTAAGACCATCGGAAAACACATATTTTCAATGGTCTTAGGAATAATTTTATGGTTGGGGGTCACAACAACATGAGGAACTATATTAAAGGGTTGCCGGCATTAGGAAGGTTGAGAACCACTGCTATAATCCCACCAAGGCCTAAAAACGCAATAGGTGGGGGGCGGGGGGGGGGGTTTGTTGTTTTTTTTAAAATTTTTAGTCTGCAGAGAGCAATACCAGCAACATCAAGGAGGAAAGAGAGATCTAATTAGCCAGCGACTTAAAAACTCCCCACTGGATCCCTCTGTAACTTGACACAGATTCCCCCCCCTCCACAAAACCTGGTGGCAGCTGCGGCGGTGGCCAAGGAGGCCCAGCAATGAATGAAGTCTGTCCCGAAAAGCAAAAGGGGTGCGGGGGGGGGGGAAGCTGCCAATGCCGCAGTCTTGGCTGGCCAGGAAGGGGGTTGGTGGGTGGGTGGGTAAGGGGGTGGCAGGAACCGCCAAGAGACTTTTCGCCAAGGACGTGTCACATCTGCCACCCCGATGCCAACATCTGCCAGGATGACACCCCCACCACACTCTTCAGGCAAAGAGGCAGGGAGACACCCCCTCCCCACTTTATTTACTGAATTGAATGTATTGATTTGATTGCCCTTCTCACTTGGAAGCTGGGGGGTGGGGGGGAAGAGAACTGTGTCTTTCCCCCCAAAAGCCCACCCCTCTTTCTTGATTGAAGCCCCTTCCTCTCCAATGGTTCCGGCCCAGATCTTAAGAAGAAAGGGGGGGGGTAGATGGGGGTGGCCACTTTGGCCAAGGAACAAGAATGGGCAAAGCAGCAAAAAAAAGAAAAGAAAAAAAAAGGGGGGGGAAGCATAGGTCTTTCTTTGAGTTGGGGGGGGGGTCCCAAAGACAACCCCAAATATCCCCCCACCACCACTTTAAATTAAACCCCTTCGCACCTCTGTTTCCCACATTTGTTTTGGGGGTGGTGGGGGTCTGAATTCGGGAACCCAACACGTGGCGTCACAGCGTGTTCCCGGAATCGCAGTTTCCCCCCCTCCCACAACAACAACAACCCCCACCCCCAAAACCGCCTTCACACGACCGCAAAGCAGCCAACGCGTGTTTCCCCCCCGAGTCGTGGGAAGGCGGACAAGGGGGGGTCCCGAGTTCCAGGGAGAGCGGAGAGACCCCGGCGGGACACCCAAGGGAGTCGTCGTGTCCCGGGAAGGAAGGAAGGTCCGTCCGTTCTTCTTCCAGCGCCGTCCCCGCCCGCCCGTCTCCGCCGCACTGCGGAAGGCTGGCTCGGCCGGTCTTCCCGGCGCCTCGGGCCCGGCGGGGCGCGCGAGAACAAAGCGCCTTTGTGCAGCGGCGGCGGGGAGGGAAGGCAGGGAAGGCGCCCGCTCGCTCGCCCGCCCGCCCGCCGCGACGCCCACACGCCCGCCTCGACTCACGGGGCAGCCCAGGCTCATGAGGACGAAGAGCAGGAGGAGAGGACGACGCGCCACACGCCGCTCACGGCACCGCCGCCGCCGCCGCCGCTACCGGTTCAGCAGCTGCCGGGCCCCGCCAGGAGGATCGTCTCTCTGCTCGGCGGAAGCGGCGCGGCTCCTTCGGCGGCTCCGGCCATCTAACCCGGCGGAGAGGGCGAGAGAAAAGGGGGAGGCGGGGCGAGGGGCGGGGCCGGCGGAAGGGAACGCCCACCCCACCACCACCATCACCACCACCACCACCCCCGAGGGAGGGAGGGAGGGAAGGAGGCCACGCCCGTCTTGTTTTTTTCCCTCCCATCCCTCGCGCCTCCTCCTCCTCCCACCCCCCCCTTCCTGGCCCGCGCGCGCTACGTGGCGGTTGGGCGCGAGGCGGGTCGAACAGGGAGCGCGGGGTTGGGGGCGGGTGGGGGGGAAGAGGGAGGGAAAAGGGAGACGAGCGAGCGCTCCGCGCAGGCGCAGCGCGCCAGGAGAGGAAGAAGAAGGAAATAATGTTTAAATAATGTTTAAAATAGCCTGAAATACACACGCGTAGATCTATAATGTGTACATGTATGGTATATGGAGAGAGAGAGAGATGATAGAGAAATAAGGAGAGAGAGAGAGAGAGATGATAGATAAATAGAGGTAGAGAGAGAGAGATAAGGAGATGAGAGATAGAGATGAGAGAGAGATGATAGATAAATAAGAGAGAGAGTTGAGAGAGAGGGATAGAGACATGAGAGAGAGGTAGATAGAGATGAGAGATAGAGATAAAGAGATGATAGAGAGGGATAGAGAGGTAGAGATGAGAGATGATAAGAGAGATGAGAGATAGAGATAAAGAGATGAGAGAGAGATGATAGATAAATAAGAGAGAGTTGAGAGAGAGGGATAGAGACAGATGAGAGAGGTAGAGATGAGAGAGATGATATGAGAGAGAGAGGTAAAGAGATGATAGATAGAGATGAGAGAGTTAGAGAGAGATGATAGATAAATAAGAGAGTTGAGAGAGGGATAGAGACAGATGAGAGAGAGGTAGATAGAGATGAGATGATAAGAGAGATGAGAGATAGAGATAAAGAGATGATAGAGAGATAGGGATAGAGAGGTAGAGAGAGATGAGAGATGATAAGAGAGATGATAGATAAATAGAGAGAGTTGAGAGAGAGGGATAGAGACAGATGAGAGAGAGGTAGAGAGATGAGAGAGGTAGAGAGAAAGAGATGATAAGAGATGAGAGATAGAGATAAAGAGTTGAGAGAGATAGGGATAGAGGCAGATGAGAGGTAGATAGAGATGAGAGAGATGAGAGATGAGAGAGAGATGAGAGATAGAGATAAAGAGATGATAGAGAGATAGGGATAGAGAGAGAGAGATGAGAGAGAGAGGTAGATAGAGATGAAAGAGTTAGAGACAGATAATAGAGAGAGGGAGAGAGAGAGAGATGATAGATTTATTTATTATTTATTATTAAAATTTATATGCCGCCCTTCTCCCGGAGGACTCGGGGCGGCTCACAACTATCAAGTAAAGTAAAAACAATAACAATAAATAAAGTTTAAAAATACAATTAAAATCCCACAATTAATTAAAAACTCCCAAACAGATCAGACAATTTGTTTAAAAAGCCATGTCTTCAGGTCTTTGCGGAAAGAACAGAATTCGGGCTGTCCAGAACCCAGTGGGTAGATGATAGAGAGATAAGGATAGATAGATGAGAGAGAGAGAGATGATAGATAGATAGATGATAGATAGATAGATAGATAGATAGATAGATAGATGATAAATAGATAGATAGATAGATAGATAGATAGATAGATAGATAGATAGAGGTAAGTAGGTAGAGAGATTATAGAGAGATAGAGGTAGATCGATAGAGGTAGGTAGGTAGGTAGAGATGATAGAGGTAGGTAGGTATACATATAGAGGTAGAGATGATAGAGGTAGATAGATATAGAGGTAGATGTAGATACGTGCATATATAATATATATGTGTGTCTGTATATATTTATATGTGTGTATATCAAGTACCCTGTGACAGATAGACACACATATGTACACAAACACATGTATGTGCTTATAGCATATATAAGCACATGCATGTGCATATAATGTATATAATTCCATAAGATAAAATAGCCCATAACACACACACATATGTACACATACATATATGTGTATGGACGCGCACATATAGATAAATACTCCATAAAAACTCATAAATGCCCAGTTTTGGCACCTAGTACCCACAAGTTTCTCTATCCTTCTGCAAGGATCTTGAGTGCCGAATGAATGAATATGGAATGTGTTAGTGTGCTTACACTTCAAGAAGATTGTTCAAAAAAGTACCTTGTACAATTTGTGTATGTGGAGGTGTATAATAGATTTCTAATATTTCCATAAATGTAGAAGATACACTCAGCCGATAGGGCTATATGTATTTATGTGTATGTATTTATATATATTGATATATCTGCGTCTCCCTCCCTCCCTCCCTCCCTCCCTCCCTCCCTCCCTCCCTCCCTCTCTCTCTCTCCCTCCCTCCAACTTAGAGAAAGCTGGACCAAATTGTGCAAAACGTTACTCCACACTGTTCAGTTGGATTTCCTTATTTATTAGACTTCTTGTCAGGTTGGTAACTACAGTTCCTTGGGTGGTGCATCAGATCAGTGCACCTGGCTGCCAGGGTGGCATTTATTTCTGCGTAAACAAGTTTACGATTGCGGGGTGTAGCTCTCATCTTCACCGCACCTTTGCCATTCATAATCCTATCCGCTGTTGCCCGGTGACTCAAAAACCGGCTGCATTTAGCCAGGCTTATTGGGGTTAGCGCAAATAGGGCTGTAATCTAAAGAAATCTTTTAAACAAACCCTCGTGTCTGAAAGAACTGCAGGTATCCTCTCCTCTTTTATTTCTCTCCTTTATTCTGCTTTTCTTTCTCTCCCTGTTTTTACAAATGGCACCTCTTGAGAGCTGTTGGATGGAACTCCAGATATAAAATGGGTGCAATGCAATCTTTTACACGGTTTTAATTCAGTTTTCTGTGTGATTCCATGATAATGCTGCGTCACTCATGGAGGAGGAAAAAAAAGTCACTTGGAAGGACAGGACATGCTTTGCGTGCAAGTCCAAGGTTTAACTGTTTTGTTAAACATGAACTATTTTGACTGAGCTGGAAAAACTCCAGGTTGAAACAGAACAATTGCCAGGTGAGGTAGAAAAACAGCTCCTGATCTCCCTGAGGTGATGATCTTGCTGGTACTAGGTGCCAAAACAGGGCATTTATGAGTTTTTATCTTTTCTAACCATCCCCTGCTCCCAAACAAGAGTTAAACTTCATGTGGGGTCATATTATGCAACCAACCCAACCTTGTATCACCTATTAAGCCAAACCTAAATATAACCACAACATTAAATATAAAGAAGGCTAAACTAATGACAACAGATAGAACAACCCACCTTAAAACCGACAGTGGGTATCTTCTGCCTTTTAGCATCAGCCATCAACAGTACAGGAAGAAGCAGTCAAGAAATACACCACAGACCAGCACTTGATAAAACAGCCATAAAGATCTTGGAAAAGATAGTCAGGTGCCACGATATGTCTTTATTACAGAGATCAGAAGCTGGCAAGCCATGTCCCAAAGGTTCTAAGACGCTGAGCTTGTCGATCACAAAGGTCGGCAGTTCGGCAGTTCGAATCCCTAGTACAGGGATCCAAGGTCCCTTCCAACTTTGTTATTGTTACTGTTCCTTTTTCAAAAGGCAATTGGACTTTCCTTGTTTTTCCTTGAAGACATTCCACTTCTCATCCAAGAAGCTTCTTGGGTTCTGTTCAGTTCTGAAGGAGCTTCTTGGATGAGAAGCAAAACGTCTTCAAGGAAAAAACAAACAAACCATGACCTGGATGATTGAGAATCTCCATAGACAAGCCATGGTGTTCTCTGTGATACTGTATGGAAGTGAAAGCTGGATTTTGAAGAAGCAAGATAAGAGCATGGATGGCTTTGAACTTTTAGTGTTGGAAAAGACTTGAGAATACATGAACAGCTGAGGAAACAAATCAATGGATCTTCAAAGAAATCAATCTAGAGTTCTTACTCAACGCACGAATGACCATATATTTTCCTACATATCATGGAAAGACCTAGTTCTTTGGATAAGGCTCTAATGCTGGGAAAGTTAGAAGGAAAGAGAAGATGATGACCAGTAGCAATGTCGTATAGACTCAGTTGCCGTAGCAGTGAGTGATATTGATGGAAGAACTGAAGGACAATCGTGGAGAAAATCTTAACTATTTGATCGTCAAACGTTGTTGTTGTTATTATTGTGCTAAAACATTTGTTATCTAATCAAGGACGGTCATAACGCTTTTGGGAAACATCAAATCAAGAGCAGCGAAGGCAGGCTTTATAACCAATGACAGTTCCAATCCATTAAAATCAAAGCTTCGGGTCAGGGAACAGAAATGAAACAATCCAATACCTGGCAAGGCCAAATTAAATTGGCACAAAAAGATCTCTCTGGATATTAATAGAACCACATCAGGGAAGGGACCAGACAGATGTTCCAAAGCAGGAGATTTCATAATTTTAACCAATCACAGAGAAAGTCATCTTATTCTGTCCTGCTGGCTAAACTTCAGATCACGGAATACAAAAGAAAATCCATGAATTTCAGAGGTCGTATACACAGTTTGTGTTAAACTACAGTTTTCTCACCTTGATTGGTTAATTAAACCACGGTTGTCCGTGTCCACAAATTAGATTTGTCACAAACATGGTTTATGATAAGATATGATAAGATAGGCATTATACAACACACTAAGCCAGGAGTCAGCAACCTGCGGCTCTGGAGCCGCATGTGGCTCTTTCATCCCTCTGCTGCGGCTCCCTGTTGCCAGTCGGCACCACAATTTTGAGAGGAGCTTCCAGTTGGGGGGAGGGGGGGGAAGCAGGGCACGCCAGAAGAGACTCTATGGCAAGGGGTGGATTTTCAGGTCAGCCCACAATTGATAGGGTTAGGACTGTTAGAGGAAAAAGGACGCCACACTAGGAGGAGACTCTATGGTGGGGGAACTGGACTTCCAGTCAGCTCCAGAATTGAGTGGGGGGCTTCCGGTTAGGATCTTTGTGGCTCTTTGAGTGTTTAAGGTTGCCGACCCCTGCACTAAGCTCACACTAATAAATAAACAACAATAGTTGAGGGCAGCGTTTTTCAACTTCACCAACTTTAAACGTGTGGACCTCAACTCCCAAAATTGGTACTGGGGAATCCTGGGAGTTGAAATCCACGCATCTTACAGTTGCAAACGATGCTTGAAAAATACTGCAGTAGGTCATCCTGCATTACTCACAACAGCTGAAATCACCTCATCTGGGATAATCTGGATGAAAGGAAATTAGAAGCCAACTGATAAAGAGGCAAACCATTTCGTCATAAAAACAGTTAGTTCTCCATGCCACCAATCCGATTGAAAAAGGCAGGAAAAACAACTGCACCGAATGCTGGATGTGTTATAAATCAATCAGTTGGCTCAACATTTTGGGCTGGATTGAGTTTAAACTTGGTATCCTTTGAGTATGAACTGTTTTTGCAACTCTCGATCAACTCTTAGCTTCCTAGCAAATTGAAGCACTGGATCAGCTCTCCAGAAAAAAAAACAAAAAACTGTTTCTTAACCACTAGCTCAAGTGAAGATCCCAGTTCAAAGCTATTGCAGAAAGTTAACAGGTAAAAGAAAATGATAGGGCGATAAAGATGATCAGATTGTCAGAGATGTGTCCATATTTTCTGCAAAACCCCTGTTGGATTAGATTAGGAAAATTCCAAAGTTTCCAGCAATGAATAACAGAAATCTATAGGCTATATTTAATTTAAAGACGGGTGGACTGAAGGCAGAGACAAGTGGAATGAGCCTGATTTTTTAAAAAAAATTTTTTTTGATCCTGCCTTATTGTTTTTATAAATAGTTCAAGGCAGTGACCATCTTTAATACTCTTTCCTCCTCTTATTTTCCCCACAACAACAACCACCCTGTGAAGTGAATTGAGCTGAGAGTGAACAACTGGCCTAAAATTACCCAGCCAGCTTTCATGCCTAAGGAAGGACTAGAACTCTCAGTCTCCTGGTAAATGGCCCAAAGCCACCCAGCCTGCTTTTGTGTCTAATGCTGGACTAGAACCCAACATCTCTTAGTAATTTGACCAAAAGTCACTCAGCTGGCTCTCATGCATGAGGCAGGACTAGAACTCTCAGTTGCCTGGTGATTGGCCCAAGGACACCCAGCTATCTTTCATGGCTAAGGTGGAACTAGAACTAGCCTGATGCCTTAGCCTTTAGACCAAACTGATGTCAAAGATTTGATAGTATTTAATAGTTACAGCTACTTAGAAATGCAATGAGGAGAGTCCAAAAGTGTTGCCCCCAAAGCAGATTTTGTTACTTTTCTTGATTATTCCATTGATATAAGGGATACTTTGAATGGAAGCCAATGAGTTTAGTGACTGGCTTTTCCTGTACAACCTGTAGCGTTTATTCAAGTTTTTTTTCCAGGTGACTCATGTTTTCCCTCTCTCCCACGGTACACACTTTTGTTGACCCTAATGCTCCATTAACCCTGTTCACCTCCTTGGTCTCCCAGCCTGTCAACACTTCCTCTATAGGGCACTTTCTGCAGAGCAACCTTTTGCACAATCCTAAAGTAGAACGAAGAAGTAGTATAAGAAGCAAAGAAAACAGCTTCTCCTCAACTTCTGGGAGGTGTCATTTGCTGTACCCATCTGGACCTACAGTATTTTGCTTCATTGCTCCATCTTCTGTGGCCCACAGTAAACATTGCAAGGTCTACAAGACTTTGCTACATGACTTTATCCAACGTGAACTGCTTTTCTCTCTGAAAAGAAATAAGGGACCTACAATCCTAAGTAGAGAATACATCTGTAGAATCCCAGAATTGTACATTTGGAAGGATCGGCTGGTTCAATCCTTCGCCAATGCACAGGAAAATTAATTAAGCTGCCCTCCAGAAGTTGCTGTGCTGTGAACCGGCATGCTTTCGACCCAAACCTTTATTAGGTTCACACAAAACTCATCATGCGGCTGGTTGACTTGCAGCTTTGTGGGACAGAGAAACGCCGCCATTGACTGCAGCTTAGTCAATCGAGTATGGTTACAAAATAAGGACTCAACTTGCTGTGCCCTCCCAGAAGAATGAAACAACCATGCAGAAGGAATGTGATAAGTAGAATGAAAGCACAATAGCTCTCATGTAGGAACCAGCAACTAGTACTGTACTCCGAGACTGACTGTGGTTGAGATTGAGGTAATACCTAAATGGAATCACAGGGACTGAATTAATTTGTTGTTGTTCAGTCACTAAGTCATGTCCGACTCTTCATGGCTCCATGGACCACAGCGCACCAGGTCCTCCTGTCCTTCACTATCTCCCAGCATTTGCCCAAATTTATGTTCATTGCGTTGATGACACTATCTAGCCATCTCCTCCTCTGCTGTCCCCATCTCTGTTTGCCTTCCATCTTTCCCAATATGAGGGACTTTTCCAAGCGAGTCCTCTCTTCTCATTTGGTGGCCAAAGAATTTGAGCTTCAGCTTCAGGATCTGTCCTTCCAAAGGACAGGCAGAGTTGATTTCCTTTAGGATCGATTGATTGGATCTCCTTTCAGTCCAAAGGACTCTCAAGAGTCTTCTCGAGCACCACTGGATTCATAACATGACCTTAATTTGGTTAGTTAATACATTAATCCATTATCTGAGTTTGCAGACTACTGATGCATTCCCTTTGGTCAGTTGGTCACTAGGGAGGTACAAGAACAACATATTCTCCAGCCATGAGAATTTCCTCCCAATTCTTTTTTTCCCAGGAGACATTTCCAAAGCTAAATTCTTTTCGTCAGATTGAATGAGAATTGGTAGGAAAAGAAAGCCCTACTTATTCTTCTTCTTTCATTTGCCCATCATCAATGGCTTCTCAAATGTCCACTAAAATTGAGAAGATTGCATGCTTGGAGATTTTCAGTTACGTGCAGCGTTGATACTATTGTATGTTCCATCGCTGCCTAAGAAACCCTCTTTGCAAGAATCCGAGGTCATTCAGATTAAAAAAAAAAACTAGGGAGCCTTGCATTAGTAGTCCCCTGAAGTCTATGGTGGAAACATTTCTGGCAGGAATCCGCTATCGTGTTCCAGGTCTCCCACATTGTTGAACTTCTTCACCAGTAAAGAAAAACACGGCCCAATCTTTCCTCCCCCTTCAAACAACAGGGGCCATAATCAGGTTGTCTAGTAGGTTTTTCTCAATGGAGGGGGCTCACTTATTTGGATAAGTTGCCAAGGACAATTAGAGCTTTGTGGTTGTTTAAATGTGTGTGTGTCCAAAAGGAGAGATGAACGATATAGAAGTAGCATCCATTGTGGACACATTTCACATTTGTGTGTTTTGCACATAATGTGAAAGAAGACCTACCAGGTCATTACTTAATACTCTTCTCAAGATGCAATCCAAACATTTGGTTTTTATGAAGCATGTTTCATTCGACCTGGGTGTCAATTACTTCAGAGTAAACATATTCAGGATGATCTTATTAATCTTCGGCAATTTTTCCCTCTCATGGTGCAAACACGTCGACCAACTAGCAAAACAGGTTGCATATAGAGATTTATAGTAGATTCAACCATGTGAGCTGCAGTGTCATTTTTCTCACGCAAAAATTGATTGAAACCCAAGGTCACAATGAAGAAAATCCAGACCTGACCAGAGACTTATGACATATTATTGGTAACAACATATAAACCCTTTCCAGAGCAGGAAACATGTTACATTTTTTCCCCCTCCTGTGAACATTTGCGATAAGGATGAGGAAGTTTTGGCAACGACCGCACTATAATAAGCAAATTATCTCCCAAACGCTGTTTAATTTCCTGCCGTTTGCAACCTGTCCAGCCGGTTTCCAACAAGTAAAGTCAATGGGGGAAAAGGCAAATTCGCTTAACAATTCCAGTGATCCACTTAACAAATGTGACCCCAAAAAATAATAAAATCAAGCACGATTCACTTTACTGCTTGCTTTACTGCTTGCTTAGCAACATAAATTCTAGTCCTAATTATGGTTATAAATCAAGGACTATCTGGATGGCTCCTGTCTCTCTTATTTGAGGCTCCAGACAACCTGTGAAGGCTCAGCTGAGTCACCTACTTTACCAGGTACAAGAAAGCTCAAAGCTGTGAAAATAAGTTCCTTGCTCAGCCTTCTCCATCGCTACCACACCTTTTCTCCGTGGATTCAACATTCACAGGCAAACTGCTTCCTTACCCCCCCCCAAAGTACTCAGTTTTCAGCATTCCCGCTGTTTGCAACGGTGCTCGGGAGAAATTTATGGTAGCCCACCTGAGCTTGATATTAAAACACAGGTAGGGAGGGAGAGTTGTTATGTCTCGTACTAAAGATGTTTAACGGCAACAAAATCCAGTCCCTTATCTGGAGTTTTATGGCAGCAATATCTGTCTCACATTATTGGGAAAGAAACATACTTCCTTCTAGGTAAAAGACGTAACATTAACTGCAGTTTAATTACCACTGGACTGAACTACCCAGATAAAATTCATTCTCATGAAGTTATGGCTTGAGAAGGGAATTGCTGTAGCTTTCAGGCCAAAGGCCCATTTCGAAATCCTCTAGAAACTGGATTTCAGAGCCTCAAGGAAAGATCCGTATAAAATGCCCTTGCTATCTGCAACGCAAGCATTCCATTTACGGAGACAGATGTACTGTAGGTGCTTTATTAGGTAATTCTCTTTGTTCCTACCCACTTGCTGCTTGGAAATGTAGAGGCTTTTTAAAGCAGAAAGAAAAGGCACCAATAGATTTAGTTACCGGGCATCTATTACACTTTTAAGCGTTTCTTACAGAACTTAACGATACGCGTAAACCAGCCTACAGTAAGCCCTGAAGGAAATCCGTTGCAGATCTGTGATAGGGAAGTTGCTCTCCCACGATTGGCCTTAAGTAAAACCAGGAAACTCAAGTCAAATAGTTAGGACTGTGCAAAACCAATATTTATATTTATATTTATATTTATAGAGTAGCATATTATGTTACGAGAAGAGACTGAACTTCCAAAGCACCTGAAGGCAGGACAAGAAGCAATAGATGGGAACTAATCAAGGCGAAAACCAACTTAGAACTAAAGAGAAATTTCCCAACAGAATAATTAATCACTGGAATGGCCTATCTCCAGAAGACGTAGGTGCTGCAACACTGAAGGTTTTTAAGAAGAGATTGGACAACGATTTGTCTGATATGGTATAGGGTTTCCTGCTTGAGAAGGGGATTGGACCAGAAGACCTCCAAGGTCCCTTCCAACTCTGCTATTCTGTTGAACCCTTTCCCTTTTGAGGTACATCTCTTTTTAGAAAATAGTGTTAAGGAGAGAAGGTACAATAAATCCAGAACCTAGAACAAGGTTTTCAGAGTGATCAATATTGACTTCCAAGGGTTCATGGGCCTATTTAAGGCCCATGTGTTGTTTATTTATTTATTTATTTATTTTAAATTTGTATACCGCCCTTCTCCCTGAGTACTCAGGGCGGTGAACAGCCAAGTAAAAGCATAAACTACAAACATTAAAATACAATTAAAAAGATATAGATGTCAGCGTCCCAGCACTGACATATAATAAAGGGAGGAGAAGCCTGAACTTTTGCCTACTAAATCCCTTTGAAGATTCTGTCTCCTCGGAGATGTGAGAGGGGGGAGACATTCCTGTGATCCTGTGACAAAGAAAGGATCAGGAAAGTGACTTGGAAGATAGCCAATGAGAAGCAGAGAATTGGGGATCGGAAAGGGAGGAATTGAGGGGCAAAGGTCAGTACTGACCATGAAAGAGCCAGGATCAGGTTGCTGTGCTCGAATAAAGAGAAAATTTCCTTAAAGATCGGCAGTTTGGAAATTCATTTATTTTGAGATAGCATCGAAACCTGACAATATATAAATTTGGCCTCATGATTAAAAACAATAACAAACAATTAAAAAACATTTTAAAAAGTGTTAGGCCAGCCCGGCTTGCTGGCCTTGTTATTCTTATTCATATTCCTAGTTGTTAAAGTATATTATTCAATTAATTTCATATCATAAATGCTTGGAGGTTGATGAACAATTTGAAACTTCTTGAAAAGGTCGATCAGTTGAAGAGTTTGGGGATCTCTGATCTAGAATGTCCTCATTTCTCCACTGTTCCACTTGTCTCTGCCCCCCTTGTGCCCTTCAACCCTTCTCCTGTGGAGAACAGACCATGCTTGCTCCAATGTCTATGGAGATTCTCAATCATCCAGGTCATAGTTGTCCCAAAGGCAACTGGACTTTCTTGGGGTAGGTTTTTTTTTTTTCCCTTTGAAAACATTCCACTTTTTCAGTTCTTGGATGAGAAATGAAATGTTTTCAAAGAAAAACCAAGAAAATCCAATTTACTTTTTTGGAAAAAAATACATTTGGAACATGCTTTTTCCAATGTTTTCTTGGATTCTGCTGGCCACTTTCTGAGTGCAAGGCATTGCCATCGAAGCAGACTCTCTTGTTCCTCCTGTAGGTTCCAAGGAAATGAAGGTCTTTATTCCTAGTGTGCTACCATATCACATGTCAACCTTTATGACAGCTTAATTTAAGTCACCCTGCCTGCACGGAATGGGATGTCCCATCTCTGATTGCTGCTTCACAGCCCAGCTTTGATTTCGGTTGCCATCAACTGAAAAGACAAAGTTTGGATGTTGACCTGAATCCCTCAGGTGCCTGATACTGGATTTATTTTTTGCACCGAGCAAAGTCCTAACTGCATCTTATCATAAATATGTAATTTTCAATAGTTGCACCACAGGATTCATCTGAGTGGAGATCATAGTGCATCAGGAAGCCAAGGATATTCTCTCCTCCCCTCAAATGCTTTTGTTGACATCTTTATTATTTTTATGATTTTATCACAAGGGATCATCTCGATCATCTTTGCTCATTGACATTGCTTCCCTTCCCTGCCTCTGTCTGTATCGCTTCACGTATTAATTTTCTGCACTCAAGAAGTACAGGTTGTTCTGCCATCTCTGAGCCCCTCATTCTGTTGCAAAGGATAATTTGATTTGGGCTTCAGATATGAGCATTGCAAACAAGAGATGGAGAATTCCTGTAAACATTTCCCTGCATATTTTCAGGAAATGCAGCTGGGGAGACCGAGAGAATTAAAATAATTCAAGGCTTGATGTTCTGCCTCTCTCAAAGCAATGAGAAAGCAAACCAAAATCATAAATCATTCAGCCATCATCCTGTTCTTTGTACTAATCTTAGACTGGGAGATCTTTCAGTCTGATAATGATTGTCCAATGTAAGTTGGGGTCCTTGCTTGGGGTATTTTATTTTATAAAGGTGCAGTAAACTAATTTGAGGTGGTGACATTTAGTGGCTATCGTTTAATATAATTAAACAGAATCTCCTGGGATTTGGAGAATAGTCAGCTATTCCTTGCTGGAGGTGGCAAGATCAAGAGAGGTTGGGCTGATTACATTCATGTTTTCTGAAGCACCAAGCTGGTTATGGCTGAAGAAGAGAAGACATTGGAGCTCATGCTCTACTGTGCCAGGAATAAATTTCCCTGTTGAAGAGCAGAATACCTGCAAAGAACCATCAACAGAAGACAAGCAAGAGGAACACAATTGAGGTTGAATCAATAGGTGCACTGTAGCAATGGATGTCATAATGCTCTTAGGAAGTGCTTCTGTTCTCTTCTTGAGGTAGTGTCTGTTCACTTGAGTGGAGAACATCACTTATTAGAGAAGTTTCAGTTTCTCATTTTGGGGGGCTGGAGGGGGTGAGGACAATATAGCCTGTATAGGAATAAAAATATGGCTTATTTATTTATTTATTTATTTATTGGTTCGATTTATATGCCGCCCTTCTCCGGAGACTCAGGGCGGCTTACAATGCGTTAAGCAATAGCCTTCATACTTTTGTATATACCTGCTTAGTAGGGCTTTCGGCCCCCACCTAAGCGGTGTTCTTTTTTATACAAAGTCAGCTTATTGCCCCCACAAACTGGGTCCTCATTTTACCTACCTCGAAAGGATGGAAGACTGAGTCAACCTTGAGCCTGGTGAGATTTGAACTTGCAGTAATTGCAGGCAGCTGGTGCTACTTAACAGCACTTTAGTCTGCTGCGCCACCAAGGCTCTTACAAGGCTCTTATGCAAGCTTGTGAGCAATGCCAAATTGAAGAAAGGCATTGAGGGGCCACCACTGCTCCCCCAAAATCAGGAGAAAAATGATGATTATGATGATGATTATGATGATCAGGAGGAGGAGGAGAAGGAGGAGGCGAAGAAGAAGAAGAAGAAGAAGAAGAAGGAGAAGGAGAAGGAGAAGGAGAAGGAGAAGGAGAAGGAGAAGGAGAAGAAGAAGAAGAAGAAGAAGAAGAAGAAGAAGAAGAAGAAGAAGAAGAAGAAGAAGAAGAAGAAGAAGAAGAAGAAGAAGAAGAAGAAGAAGAAACAACTTTGTTTAGAACTTCTGACATTGCTCTGCACTAAGCATTGGCTTAGCAAGTGACATAACCTCAGATCTTGTGGCTTATAAACTATGTTTTACAGCTTAGCCTGCGCTAACCAAGCCAGCTGCAGCACAAACCAGTAAAGCATACTTAACCAAATCGCTCTTTAACGCACAGGGAAAGCTATCCAGAGGACATTACACATCCCTATAAAAAGTCCAAGAGGTATTAAGTCCATTTTCAGCAAAAAGGCCATTTTCTGCTTTCAACAGAAGACGAGACTAAATACCACTTAACAGAAGCAGCAGCAAAAAAAGCTTGCAAATAATAATAAAAAAAGACCAGCTATTTTACTCCGCAATTTTGTCTCTGGAAGCTTTTCAAGGCACCGACGCTGATCATTCTGTCATCTGTAACATTGCCTTCAAAGTTATCTATCATCACAAGGCATCTGTGTGACACTGGAACAAACAGGCTTCGGATTCTAACCAGAGTCCTTTTTCCTCATTGTATCTCGCAAACAAAAGCCTTCATATATTTGTCTGGAGGCAAACAAGCTTCTTTTTGCCTACCCCATTAATAATGGCGGGGGAGACAACTTTCCTTTCATTTGCCAATAGTTAACGGTTGGCATAGCCTAAGACACGGTTTTTTTCTTCCCTCTCTCTATTTTTAAATAGTGGCTTTGAAAGGAAATGGGTACCCGGGTGCTTTAACTGTGAAGAAGATTGACGGAACTTAGAAGTGTCTCTTTCAAGTCTATTTTGAGGATAAAGGACCACAAGAACCAGCCCTTGGAGAAATCCAACCCGAATGAGCTCCTGGACAGAAAATGAGCCTGAGACTTCCTCATCATAAGTCTCCCTTCCCCCTTCGGCTCTTTTTAAATAGCATTTCATTATGATACCTGGAGATTCAGCATC
This sequence comes from Pituophis catenifer annectens, assembly GCF_029215685.1. Taxonomy (NCBI): domain Eukaryota; kingdom Metazoa; phylum Chordata; class Lepidosauria; order Squamata; family Colubridae; genus Pituophis; species Pituophis catenifer. Next base: position 18,094,963 of record NW_027256894.1, on the reverse strand, counting down.
TGCTACGATGACGCAAGTGTATAATGTCTTCTCTGGCAACGCATAACTATAACTCCAGCCTATTTCCTTTTCTTTAGTCCAGTTGGGGTTCGAGCAGGACAGAAAGCCAAAGAGATTTACTTACCCCTCTTGTAAATGGGTAGGACTTGCTTGGATCCCATGGTTGTGTGTCTTAGAGTTTGCAAATAAATGACCCCAGATTGAAACTTTTAGGACCAAATCTCCCCGCAGAGCATAGGAAAAGGTCAGCCAGATGATGGCTGATCAGAAATAACCCATCCAGAGAGAGAGAGAGAGAGAGACAGGAAAGTTCAAGGGGTGAAATAGATGCCCAGTTCTATATCAGCACAATTCATTGTAATATTTAAATGAGAAGAGGTGGGCAATCCGTTTGTGCCTATGTCTGCCTCCCCTAGAAACCGCCCACTTATTTAGCCCGAGCGGATCCAATCCTGGAAGGCAGGAGGAATGGAGGTGGAGGAATCACAGCTTTTAAAAGAGTCTCCAGCTTCTGATGTCATTAGGAATGAATAAGAGTGCACCAACAGTGGGTGGGAAGGAAGGAAGGAAGGAAGGAAGGAAGGAAGGAAGGAAGGAAGGAAGGAAGGAAGGAAGGAGGGAGGGAGGGAGGGAGGGAGGGAGGGAGGGAGGGAGGGAGAAGAAATAGGGAAGGGATGGAGGGAAGGAAGAAAGAGAAATAGGAAAGGGAGGGAGAAGAAATAGGAAAGGGAGAGAGGAAGGAGAAATAGAGAGGGAGGGAGAAGAAATAGGGAAGGAAGTAAAGAGGGAGGGAGAAGAAATGGGGAAGGAAGGAAGGAGAAAAAGAGAGAGATGAAATAGGGAGGGAGGAAGAAGAAATGGGGAGGGAGGGAAGGAAGGAAGGAAGGAGAAAAGGAGAGATGAAATAGGGAGGGAGGGAGGAGAAATAGGGAGGGAGGAAGAAGAAATGGGGAAGGAAGGAAGAAAAAAAGGAGAGAGAAGATAGGGAGGGAAGAAGAAAAAATGGGGAAGAAAGGAAGGAAGGAAGGAAGGAAGGAAGGAAGGAAGGAAGGAAGGAAGGAAGGAAGGAAGGAAGGAAGGAAGACTGTCTCAGGATTGTATGCAATAAAATGAAAAGAAAAAAACCTAATGTGTGCTAAGAAAGAAACAGCAACTGGAGTGGAGCATCTGTGCCGAGCAGACCAGATCAACAGTCAGCAACAATTTATTGCACACTGAAGTTTGCCCGGGTCACTTTTAAAAAAAACATACCCAGTTTTATTAGGTGATAAAATAAGAGCAGGTGCTTCCCTGTCTCGGTGCAGTTGGTTGGATACTGGAGGGGCGGGTTTTCTCAACCTCGGCAACTTAAGGATTTGTGAACTTCAACTCCAAGAATTCTGGAAACTGAAGTCCACACATCTTCAAGTTGCCAAGATTGAGAAACCCCTGGCGTAAGAGGTTAGTCCAAAGTTCCCAGGGATGTAATACCAAGACTCTAGATGGGTATATTAGAAGCCAGGAGAGGGTAGCCACAGAGGAAAAACTACTTATTGCTTTCATCTCATGGGAACAGGGAGAAGCATATTTTTCTCCACTTACAGAAAAGTGAGTCCATATTTCCCTGTAGAAAGCTAAGCTATGTTGCATGCCATTTTTCCAAAGTGCATCTCACAAGATTTGGTCTGCAGAACCATTGCTCTTAAAACAACCACCAAGACACAACCTCAACCTAAGTACCTAAAGGTGAGTGACTGGTTTTATAAACTTGGTTTTCTAGCCTAGCCTGGACCAACGGTAACTAATTCTAGCACAAGTGCTGAACCATTTTGCATTCTTTTTGGTCAAATGTATGGGTTTTAGCTGAACGAGCAAACAAGCCAAGTAGTATCTTAGGACTAGCCAACTTTTCCCAACCTGGTGCTCTCCTACTAAGTTGGACTTCACTCCCATGATCCTAGACTGCTAAAGATTATGGGAAGTGAAGTCAAACAATCTTCAAAGAAGGTTGGCTAAAGGTCATCTATCATACTTTTAGAGGAATGTCCATCATTTGGAGTGTCTGAATATGTTTCTTCCCCAAGAAGGGCCCAAGATATGCCTCAATGGTGTAATCGACATGGGTTCCAGAACAACCCAACTCCAATCAAAAACTCTGAGACAGGCATCATCTCAATTCTTCCATTTATTAGAGTAGGTATACTGGCACATCTGGGAAAACCCGAATCTGAGAGTTCCGGTTTTTCCGCAGTAAATCAAAGTCCCAAATTCAGCCCCTGCACCCATCAGTCTGTCACATGGTCCAATCATCATCCGTCCCAACTTGAACCATTCTTGCAACCACTCCTCCTCTAGATGTAGGAACACCATGACCTTGACCGAAGGGAAGAATGCTATTACGTCTAACTACAATTACTCTACTAAATTCCACCTCCTACTTTCCCAAGCGCAAGAAGGTGGCAGCGCGGAAACTTCCGGTGTTAATATGGCTTCCAAAGCTGACACATGGATTCCTAAGACCCTTAAGCAGCTGCCCAGGCACCCCAAGATCTGATCCAGGGCCCATGACTAAATATTACAACTACATTTGGAAAGTTCTCTGTGAGTTTGAGGCACACGCCTGGGTTCTCATCCATTCCAAGGAACGGAAAAATCAGTCTTGAGCCAGGGAAATAAACGATGATGAAGAAAAGCAGAGAAACATGAGTGCCATGTCCACTGAAAAAGTAAACTTGCCCATGTTGGGTGGTTTTTAAGATAGCCTGATTTTATCCAGCTGGGTTTCATAAATAAATATTACTCCCTGCCTTTTGTTCCACACTTATTTGGCTTCTTCATATTTTGCTCAGAAGACAATGTTACTTAAGCATCTCTGGCTGAGATATAATTGGAGCTTCTTATTCCCTTCTTCTTCTTCTTCTTCTTCTTGGGGGAGGAAGAGTTGGTTAAACAAGGCCAAAGATATGAGAAACACTCATTATTGCAAAAGGACACGCTGTGCTGAAACAAAATTTTCCAAGCCAGCTGCTATGGTGAGAATTTAGGTAGCTTCAAACGGGCCCGCAACCTTGGCAAGGTTTAAAACGTGTGGACTTCCTCAGTGGTTGCCTGAGGAATTCTGGGAGTTGATGTCCACACGTTTTTAAGTTGCCAAGGTTGGAGAGTTCGGCTTAGAACATTTCCTCCATACAGGTTGAGAATAAAAGATTCTCTCCTCTCTAAAACCCCCAAAGCCACTCAGAAACACTTGATAGTCAGATGGATGACCTATAGTAGGGGTCTCCAACCTTGGCAACTTTAAGCCTGGTGGACTTCAACTCCCAGAATTCCCTAGCCAGCAGCTGGCTGGGGAATTCTGGGAATTGAAATCCTCTAGGCTTAAAGTTGCCAAGGTTGGAGACCCCCGACCTATAGCCAGTGGTGGGTTTCAAATTTTTTTACTACCGGTTCTGTGGGTATGGCTTGGTGGGTGTGGCATGGTGGACATGGCAGGGGAAGGATACTGTAAAATCTCCATTCCCACCCCACTCCAGGGGAAGGTTACTGCAAAATCCCCATTTCCTCCCGATCAGCTGGGACTTGGGAAGCAGAGAATAGATGGCGGTGGGGCCAGTCAGAATTTTTACTATCGGTTCTCTGAACTACTCAACATTTCCACTACTAGTTCTCCAGAAGCGGTCAGAACCTGCTGAAACCCATCTCTACATAGCATTTACACTTTTATACCGCTACACAATGCTTTACAGCCCTCTCTAAGTGGTTTACAGAGTCAACCTCTTGCCCCCAACAATCTGGGTCCTCATTTTACTGACCTCGGAAGGATGGAAGGCTGAGTGGACTTTGAACCTGATGAGATTCGAGCTGCCAAATTGCAGGCAGCCGGCAGTCAACGGAAGCAGCCTGCCGTACTGCATTCTCACCACTGTGCCACCATGACACTATTTATTCATATAAACAAATAAAATCTGTAAAAGTTTGCAGGCTAATTACAGCTGGTATTCGTTGCATGATAATTTTGATAGCAACATCGGTAGGTTACCCTATGTGGAAAAACCTCCAATCTCCCCTATGCATTTTCTTGATTATTTTTCCCCATCTGCTCCTTTCTCTGGAAAGGGAAGAGAACATGAACCCAGGGGAAGCGTGTTTGAGGCCTTCCAAATTGCCACCTGCCTCCCAAACCGACGCGAACCAAAGCGATAACATCTTCATGCCGTCTTCCGCAGTTTAAGAAAGTACCTCTTGAAGTGGGCATTTGTGCCACCGAGCAGAGGAAAAACAATACTTCAAGCCAGTTATAAGGAGCCTCGTTTTGGATCTCTACAATTCTTTATCAACATACCTCCAGCTTTATTTTGCTGTTGTGAAGCAGGTGAGCTAGAGAGAGAGAGAGATGAAGTAGCCAAGGCAGCTTGATCAACTGATCACACTTAGCAGAACTGAGCTAACGTCTGGAGCAGCCAGCTGCCTGAAGTTGTTTTTTGCTTCCATCTCATAAATGCAACGTGCCACTAGGCTGAATTGATCTTCAGTGTCACCTTGACATCTCACGAAAAGAACCAAGAGGAAAAAAAGAGAGAGAGAGAGAGAGAGAGAGAGAGAGAGAGAGAGAGAGAGAGAGAGAGAGGGAGGGAGGGAGGGAGGGAGGGAGGGAGAGAGAGAGAGAGAGAGAGAGAGAGAGAGAGAGAGAGAGAGAGAGAGAGAGAGAGAGAGAGAGAGAGAGAGAGAGAGAGAAATGAACTACTTCCAAGTTTCACCTCACAGGCAAATTATCCTATCTGGAGCTGTGCTCTCCAGTTCTCAAATGATGATGAATTATTAGATCAAAAGAGCCTTTGCTTGGAACATCTTGTTGTTGTCCCCCAATAACTCCTGAACATCTTCCATTTGGCCTCCACAATTCATCATTAAAAATAATAAGCAATTGAGGTTTGTGTCTCCGATGCCAAACCGTCCCAATAACAATAAAGCTTCAGAGAAAGAAAAGCGACCAAGAGCAGCTTCCTTCAACACAAAGATTATGGAAATGTGGAGAAATGTCTTATTAGAAGTAAAAGCCAAGAAATAGCCATCAAAATGCAGTTGAAGACCAAATCCAAAGAGCTTTAGAGACCCTGCAGCGAGATACAGGAAGTGACAAATGAAGATGTCATCTAGCCAGCTTCAACCTGTGTAGACCTTCAGATGTTGATGAGTTACAACCCTTCGCAGTTGCTGCTCACCAGATAAGAGACGCTGGGAGTTGTAGTTCTGAAACACCTGGAAAGGGACAAGTTATGATGATGATGGTTTAGTCTACTTGTACACCGCTTCCCATCGTTCCAATCCCTGAAGCAGTTTGCAGTCAATCATTACCATGAAAAGCTCAACAGTTAAAAATGCATTCCATTTAAAAAGCAAGGGGAACATCTTGGGAGGGACCATGTAAAGTCGTTTTTCCACACTTGAACTAGACAACATCCTGAACCCAGAGCCATGGTATCCGTGCCTAGTCACAGTGATGCCAAAACAATGACATCTGCATTGTGATGACGTGACAGCCTTCTGTTTGTGTTCCACAATGTTGTTTGCAAGTATGTAGTAACAAGATCATGGTCAAAATCATGATGTCCATTGATGCAGATACCTGTTGCCTTAAGCACAATTGAGTTTCCTCACTGCTTGCGGCCCTTTTCCTAAAGGATCCTCCACTGTTGAATTATGTACCATTTCACTTTAAATTTGCACCAAATTTACTTCTACCCCTGGCACTCTGGGAAGCCACAGGTTGAATATGAAGAACTAGGGATAGTAGAAAAGGCTCTTACAGGTATGGAAACTCTTTTGGCAACAAACCGAGGCTGTTCAAGAGATTTCTGGGGATGCAGATTCTGTAAAGTCCTTCTTTTCCTTAAAAGAAGAGAAGAGAAGAGGAGGAGAGGAGGGGAGGGGAGGGGAGGAAGAGAGGAGAGGAGAGGACAGGAGAGGACAGGAGAGGACAGGAGAGGAGAGAGAGGAGAGGAGAGAGGAATGGAATGGAATGGAATGGAATAGAATAGAATAGAATAGAATAGAATAGAATAGAATAGAATAGAATAGAATAGAATAGAATAGAATAGAATAGAATTATTCTATTATTCTATTCTGTTATTCTATTCTAGAATAGAATAGAATAACAGAGTTATTCAATTGGTTATCCAATCTCTTCTTAAAAACTTCCATTGTTGGAGCCGCCCTGAGTCTTCAGAGAGGGGCGGCATATAAATTTAATTAATTAAATTAAATTAAATTAAATTTACAACTTCTGGGGGCAAATTGTTCCATTGATTAATTGTTCTAACTGTCAGGAAATTTCTCCTTAGTTCTAGGTTGATTCTCTCCTTGATTAGCTTCCATCCATTGCTTCTTGTCCTGCCCTCAGGTGCTTTGGAGAATAGCTTGACTCCCTCTTCTTTGTGGCAGCCCCTGAGATATCGGAAGACTGCTATCATGTCACACCCCTGATCCTTCTTTTCATCAGACTAGACAAGGAGGCTGAAGCTTGTCAGCCGTTCCACTTGTGCATTTTCAAATCAGCAGAACAGTTGGTTAGCACCGCATGGCATCTCTTTCCGTAGGGTCTCTTTCTTTGTGTCGCATTCGCCAACTTGAACATTAAACGGGATGACGACATTAAAGAAAGACACACTCATTTCAGGATGCACAAATAGACCTGCTTTGCTCTTCAGGGGGCTCCTGAATAATATATAGGATCAGATGGGACGCCCTGGGCTGTTGTCCCTTCTAAAAGGGCCCATTGAACTATATTTTTAAGTGTGACTTGAAGGAGAAAAATGGATGTAGAATAGAATAGAATAGAGCCAGAAGGGACCTTGCAGGTCTTGTAGTCCAGCCCCCATGTATTACTCGAATTGAACCAAATTAATGTGCAGAAAATGTAAGTTGAATTATACTTGGTTCTTCTTCTACCCTACCACTCTCTCCTAGGTCATTCCCATTTTGGAATGCCAGCTGTAGGTTAAAGCAGGATACACACACCAATATTCCCTTTCTTTCTGCCCCCTAACACACGCACCACCGTAAGGCAAAACATGAACTTTTGAAATCCTTGCTCAAAATGCAGATGGTTTTGGAAAGCAAATCTCATTATGCTCTGCCCCAAATGCCTGCATGTTAAAAAGGATCATATGATTTGCAGGATGTGCTGCTCGGACATCCAAGTTTTAAAAATAGAGGCCAAGTTTTCATTGCAGCAACTAAAGACTTATGATTAGGTTACACACATCACTTAGAAGGGACAGTCAAAAGCTGGAGTGGACTTCTGGGGCAAGTAGCCTACAGATACAGTATTTCATAGAGTCTTTTCTTGGAAGGAGGAAAACAACAAAAGAAGTGGTGGGAAAAACAGAGTCACTTCTGTGAGATGGGGGAGGGGGGTCATATACATTTGAGAAAGAAAAGAAAGAGAGAGAGAGAAAGAAATAGAAAGAGAAAGAGAAAAAGAAAAGAGAAAGAAAGAAAGAAAGAAGAAAAGGGAAAGAAAGAGTGAGAATGAGAGAGAGAGAAAGAAGAGAAAGAAAGAGCAAGAGAGAGAGAGAAAGAAAGCAAGAGAAAAAGAGAAAAGAAAGAAAGAAAAGAAAGAAAGAAAGAGAAAGAAAGAAAAGAGAAAAAGAAAAGAGAGGGAAAGAAAGTAAAAAAGAAGAAAAGGGAAAGCAAGAGTGAGAACAAGAGAGAGAGAGAAAGAAGAGAAAGAAAGAGAAAAAGAGAGAAAAAAAAAGAGAGAGAAAGAAAGCGAGAGAAAAAGAGAAAAGAAAGAGAAAGAGAAAGAGAAAAAGAAAAGAAAAAGAAAGAAAAAAGAAAAGGGAAAGAAAGAGTGAGAACGAGAGAGAGAGAAAGAGAAAGAAAGAGAAAGAAAGAAACGAGAGAAAAAGAGAAAAGAAAGAATGAAAGAGAGAGAGAGAGAGAGAGAAAGGGATGTAGAGTCACTACAGGTAGCCCTTGACTTACAACAGTTTGTTTAATTACCATTCAAAGTTACATCATCACTGATAAATGTGAGTTATGAACTGTTTTTTTCCCCACACTTACGACCGTTGCAGCATCCCCATGGTCCCGCTGGCTCATATTTATAACGTGATTCCCCTTTTACGTGATCCCCTTCTGACCAGCAAGGTCGATGGAGAAGCCAGATTCACTTAACCGTTTTGGCAAGAGAGGTGGCAAAAGGGGGAAAATTCACTTAAAAGTGTTCCTGCTTGGCTACATAAATTGTGGGGTCCACTCTAAGTCGTAAGTCGAGGACTCCCTGTACACCCATCACCAAACACTTCGTTTTCCAGAACCTTCCTAGTTTTCCATTCTAACTTCCATGGGTCCCATTTTAGAGTGTAAGACAATATGTTCCAGCTGTACAGTGACATGGTTTTTACCCAGTGGTGGGTTTCAAAATTTTTTACTACCGGTTCTGTGGGCGTGGCTTGGTGGGTGTGGCAGGGGAAGGATACTGTAAAATCTCCATTCCCACCTCACTCCAGGGGAAGGATACTATAAATCTCCATTCCCTCCCCAATCCGGGGGAAGGTTACTGCAAAATCCCCATTTCCTCCCGATCAGCTGGGACTCGGGAGGCAGAGAATAGATGGGGGTGGGGCCAGTCAGAATTTTTACTACCAATTCTCCGAACTACTCAAAATTCCCGCTACCGGTTCTCCAGAACTGGTCAGAACCTGCTGAAACCCATCTCTGTTTTTACCCCAAGGGACTCTTCTTATGAGGCCTCTGGAGAGAAGAGCAGCATTTTTTGGAAATGATAACAATTCCAGACAAGAGGCCGCCTGTTGACTTTATTTAGTTTTGTTTGTTTGTTTTTAATGAATATCTGAACGATCAACAAAACAAATATCCTGGACCTCTAAGTACGTAACCTAAGTTGCTTTTGTTGAAGGAACTGTAAAGAAAAACATAAAATTCCTCAGGTCCAGATGCTTAAGCGGGAAGAATAATAAAAACAAAATGGTTGCCTGAGGTCACCTCAGGTTGGTTGAAACTAGGAGTCCGGAAGCGCCTTTTCGGCCCAACCAATTTAATTCAAAATAAGAAGAAGCTTTTGTGAGCTGCGGCTGATTTCATGGGACACAAACAGAGGCTTCTGGCTTTGAATATAATTTGCCCTTCAAAAAAAAAAGAAGATGCTATTTGCCTTCTTCTGATTTTTATAGACAAGGGGTCAGCAACCTGTAGCTCTGGAGCCGCATGTGGCTCTTTCACCCCTCTGCTGCGGCTCCCTGTCACTCAAAATATGTGTCACAACCGCCAATGTGCGACACCTGCCGGCACGCGATTTGTTGAGCTTTTCAACCTCTGGTAGGCCAACCATGGATAAATCCAAGAAAAGAAAAGTTTCAGAAGAAAACAGAACGTTTAATTCAACTACATATGCTAGTTTTGTGGCCGCTCAAGAAATAGTCGGCACGAGAGGGGTTTTGTAGCTCCCGGTGTTTTTCTTTTCTGTGGAAAATGGGTCCAAATGGGTCTTTGAGTGTTTAAGGTTGCAGACCCCTGTTATAGACGATGCTTTTACAGACTAGCATGGCTGTCTCCCGTATTAGTATTATTTTTATTTTCCATCTATTAGGTCTAAAGAAATCAAAATGCAGGTAGACCTCTGCTTACAACAGTTCGCTCAGTGACCATTCGAAGTGATAACAGCACTGAAAAAAGTGACTTCTATGACCATGTTTCACACTTACGACCTTTCCAGCATCAATCTGGTCACGCGATTTTACATTCAGGTGCTTGACCACGGACTCACATTTATGACAGTTGCAGAATCCTGGGGTTATGTGACCACCACCACCCCCTTTTATGATGTAGTCAATGGGGGAAGCCAGATTTGCTGAACAACCCTGTGACCAATTTAACAACTGTACTGATTCACTTAACGAATATGGCGAGAAAGGTTGAAAACGGGGCAAAACTCAGTTAACCAATGTCTCACTTAGCAATATCAATTTTGGGCTCAATTGTAGAGGTTCAGTTGAGGACTTGTTGTTGTTGTTAGTTGCAAAGTCATGTCTGACCCATTGCAACCCCATGGACAACATTCCTCCAGGCTTTCCTGTCCTCCACCATCCTCTGGAGTCCATTGAAGCTCGTGCCAACTGCTTCAGTGACTCCATCCAGCCACCTCGTTCTCTGTCGTCCCCTTCTTCTTTTGCCCTCAATCTTTCCCAGCATTAGGCTCTTCCCCAGTGAGTCCTTCCTTCTCATTAGGTGGCCAAAGTATTTGAGTTTCCTCTTCAGGATCTGGCCTTCTAAAGAGCAGTCAGAGTTGATCTCCTCTAGGACTGATTGGTTGGATCGCCTTGCAGTCCAAGGGACTCGCAGGAGTCTTCTCCAGCACCAGAGTTCAAAGGCCTCCATTCTCTGGTGCTCAGCCTTTTTTATGGTCCAACTTTCACAGCCATCCATTGCAACTGGGAAAACCATAGCCTTGACTATACACACTTTTGTTGGCAGGGTGATGTCTCTGCTTTTTAGTATGCCATCTAGATTTGCCATAGCTTTGCTCCCCAGGAGCAAGCGTCTTTTAATTTCTTGGCTGCAAGTTGAGGACTACCTGCATTTAAAACCACCTCCAAGTCCCGCTTCTTCCCTTCTGTGGTGCCTGAAGTGTTTCTCATGATCTCCTGCGCAGTTAAGGCCTTGTGATATTTGGACACGCTCGTCTGGTATATTTACTTGGCTAACCCTTCATTCTGCAGAGCAGCTTCCCCTAAGCCTCTATCCTCTCTGTCCAATGTGAGGGGCAATTCAGGCCAAGATAGAGCTCTGGCAAAAATTGCTGCATTTTTATTTATTTATTTATTTTAAATCAAAGAAATGAAAAAAGAAGAAGAAGAAGAAGAAGAAGAAGAAGAAGAAGAAGAAGAAGAAGAAGAAGAAGAAGAAGAAGAAGAAGAAGAAGAAGAAGAAGAAGAAGAAGAAGAAGAAGAAGAAGAAGAAGAAGAAGAAGAAGCCAGGAAGCTGCAGCATAAGAAATTGGTTTCACTCTGCAAAAGAAACCCAGCAGGCAACGAAGGAAAAATGCACGCAGCATTGGCTCGGCGTGCCTGCTTCAGCCTCTTGCATGTGTTGTCTGCATGATCGGATTGCACAGACCGCCTTAAGAAACTGAAGCTGACGCGGCTGCAGAGGGAGGTGGGGTCTCTGGTATCACATGTAAAGGCAGCAGGAGGAAACTGCCTTGGCAAGAGTTGGGGTTTGGGACTGGATTTGCACCAGGCTCTAATGGAGGTGATCCGGCATTGGAGCGAGTCCTTGAGAATCTTGGATCCGTCCCTCAGAGACCTCAAAAGACTTTGCAAACTAATTGCAATGTTTAAAGCTGCCAAAGGAGAAAATGATTAAATGCATCACTACAGAATGATCTTATTAACTATATGAAATGTTGGCTTCCAACAGGAAGGTAAGGGCAGACTCGCTTGAAAGAAGCTGAACTCCTGGTGGCATTACCGACACAGAGGTCCCGTTAGTTCTCTGGGCAGCTGAAGGGAGGTAGCTTGACCTTGCCTTCTTCCAAGGAGGAGAAGAGAGGAGGGGAGGGGAGAGGAGAGGAAGAAGGAGAGGAAAGGAGAGGAGAGGAGAAGGGAGGAAGAAGGAGAGGAGAGGGGAGGAAGGAGAGGGGAGGAAGAAGGAGAGGAAAGGAATTAGAATTAGAATAACAGAGTTGGAAGGGAGCTTGGAGATCTTCTAGTCCAACCCTCTGCTTAGACAGGAAACCCTACACCACTTCAGACAAAGAAGAGGAGAGGAAGAAGGAGAGGAGAGGAGAACAGTAGAATCAAGAGCAAGAGCAAAACCAAGACCCAATGATCTTGATCATCAAGGCCTTGTCTTGATGATCATAGCATTATCTTTGAATGCCTTATGTCAGAGGTGGGCAACTATGGCCCTTTTATGATCTGTGGACTTCATGCTGGCTCAGGACTTCTGGGAGTTGAAGTCCACAGGGTCATAAAGGGGCTGAGGTTGCCCATCCTGCTTTATGTGCTTCTGCGTTCCAGCAAAACCTCAGTGGAGTTTCCATAAAACTAACAGGCCAGTTTTGGTAGGAAACCATATGGACTTTTAAGCCTGAGGTGTCAGTCTTCAAGTAAGGAGAAAGTATAAATACTTTTTCCCATAGAAGCTGAGAACAGTCAATTTCCTTCTCTGAATGGGATCCGTTGCAGGAAATTGCTCTTCCTGCCCTCAATAGAAGTGTCTCATTTCCTATTTACTTGCCAACTCTGGGTCAATTCACATGGCTGGGGAGTTGGCCAATTCTGTTTTTTTTTTTTAAGCTGGACAGGCAACAAACTGGCCATCCAATGGCCAGCTGTTCATGAAAAGCACAGGTCATCATCTGGGAAGGCTTTGCAACTCAGGGAGCTGGAAGACACCTAAGAATTAAGCATAGCTGAGTTAGTTCTAAGGGGAAACAGATTAAAATCCACATGGGCAAAACTTGCGTTAGGTCAAGCGAAATTGTACAAAATTCCCGCAAGCTTGATCGTCAAAAGAAGAACTGCACGTATGGAAGATTCTTCAGTCACGTTTGATTCTTCAGTTCACCATCTTAGATGGGAGGATGGAGATCCTTCGGATATGGAAAGCTGGTCTTATCAAACACAGGATAATGTTACCCTGTGAGAAATGTCTATGGAGATTCTCAGTCATCCAGGTCATGGTTGTCCCAAAGGTGCTTTTTCAAAAGGCAACTGGACTTTCTGGTTTTTCTTTGAAGATGTTTCGCTTTTCATCCAAGAAGCTTCTTCACCTGAGAAGCTTCTTGGATGAGAAACGAAATGTCTTCAAAGAAAAAACAGAAAGTCCAGTTGCCTCTTGGAAAAGCCCCTTTGGGACTACCTTGTGAGAAGAGCTCATTCAAAGCTTATTGGAAGCAAGACTAGAGGTGGCACGTGGTAGAGGAGTCCCACCAAGCCAATGACAAGAAGCATCATGGAGCTTGGATTTCTTACAGAAGTCAATCAGTTCTCTTGATCCCTACTTATGGATCCGGGTAATTTAGATTAAGCTGTCTTGTTGTGGTATTTGGGTTTCATACATTTCTCATTGATCCCAGACAGTGTGGCCGGGGTTAATGAGAGTTACACAAGAAAATATCTGGATGGTCCTTCTTATTCCCAACACTTGGTCATTCAAAAGTGAAATTGTAAATTTTCAGAAACAAGTGCCAATCACATCTCTTTCAACCAGTGTTCCTGGTCTCCATAATATGAGCATTAATCTGTTGTCCTTGAACGTGGTAACTGGTGCAGCATGAAAGGGGATTGTTGATGACTCTGTTTAGTTACATTATCTCAATTATTATATATTACTTGAAGAACTAGGACCACCTTTAAACCACCGACATTCACTTGGCTTCAGTCCTTTGCAACCATGTTAACTTGATTCCATCCTGAACAGTAGTGTTATATATATTTTGCCCTGCTCCATGTCCATCACCATTCAGTAGCTGATGGATGTTCACCCCATCCCGTGGCCACCGCAAATAGTGGCAGATCAATTTTAGGGGGCTCAAGTAAGACAATATAAGGAATGACATTTGCTAGCTCAAAATCTGCATCGTCCTTCTCCGGATCTAGTTTGGACAGGAAAGGCTGAGGTATGGGTAGAATTGTTCTACATTTGGCAGGGAATCAATGATCTTTGCTCCCTGCCACATAAATTATGAGCCTTTCCGTATAGCCAGGAAATCTGAAAAGATGCCAGCCACCCTGGCAGAGTTGCTGAGAAAAAGTTCTAGATATTGCAGGCACAAGTGTGTGGGGAAATGGAATGATATTGTTTGGATTAAGAGCAGACAAAAAAAAATCATCTCATCAAGGAAGATTCCATTATTCATTTTCTTTTGGTTGCAATGAGTCAACATCATATTTTCAGATGACATGTTGCTTTTGCCCCAAATAACATTTTAATAAAAAAAAAATCCACTGAACATAACAATCTGCTTGTTGATATTCACACATGGATTAATTGCTGGCAGAATAGAAACATTTCGTTTTCACATGATGGGAAGCAACAGCCTTGCATCGCAGCAAGAATGAACACATGGCAAAATATCGCTCCAAGGAACCACAACCAAACACACTTTTCCAGCTCTTGAAAGTCACATGGCAATCTCACAGAGCTTGCCCAGATCCAGCGGCCTTCAGATATCCATGATCTCAGATTCTCACTAGTGACTTCCAGCATTTTCATAGCATCAACCAGACATTATCAAAGGAATACAAAATCTGTCCATATCACCATGGTGGTAATTTTGGTTAGGATGAATATTCTATAAATCAGTAGTGCCAAAAGGTCACTCCCATAATCTCTGATGAGAGCCACCAAAAGAAATTTTGAGAGTAGATGTCCATTCTATCTAGAAGACATGGATGTATAGATGTAGAACAATTAATAAGTGGAACAACTTGCCTGCAGAAGTTGTGAATGCTCCAACCCTGGAAATTTTTAAGAAGAGGTTGGATAACCATTTGTCTGAAGTGGTGTAGGGTTTCGTTGCCTGGGCAGGGGTTGGACTAGAAGACCTCCAAGGTCCCTTCCAACTCTGTTATTCTATTCTATTCTATTCTATTCTATTCTATTCTATTCTATTCTATTCTATTCTATTCTATTCTATTCTATTCTATTCTATTCCATTCCATTCCATTCCATTCCATTCCATTCTATTCTATTATTTCACCCCTGATTTGATCCCTTGCAAAAGGGAAGAACTAAAAAGAGAAGGGCTAGGAGTGATAGGAGAGCAGTCTTCCAATATTTGAGGGGCTGTCACAGAGAAGTGGGAGTTGGTTTATTCTCCAAAGCACCTGAGGGCAAGACAAGAAGTAACGGGTGGAAGCTTAACAAAGGGAGAAACAACCCAGAATGAAGAAGAAATCCTGCTGCTAACACAATTGCTCTTTGTGCTAATGGTAGTATGGTAGTAGTAGCAGTTGAAGGTTAAATTTCCATGTGAGCTGTGAGACGAAAACGGTATCCAAGACCACCACAGGAAAGTGGGAGAGGACAAATTCAACCTCTTGCACAATCAATGTGTCCACCAGGTACCACACGGATAGGATTATTTCTGCCTGACGACAGAATGCCACTAACAAAATAGTTCTCCAGCTAAAGCATTCTTAAGAGCCCCTCTGAGGACAAAAGGAGGAAGGAGGACACGTGGTGTGGACCTCTGCTCCTTCAGGGAACTTCAGGAAACCTTTGCTTGTTTTTGTCCTTCCACCCAGCACATATATTCTCACACCTACACGCTTCCTCCAGCTCTTCCGTAGGTGTCGATGTTGCAGCTGTAACTATGACTGAAAGAATCGCTAATGAACAATTCATGTGCTTGTGTGGGTTATTTTCCGCCTCCAAGTTCCTTCAGAACAGGATGATGGAGAACTTCTCAGGGTCTTTTCATAGGATTGACGTGAGCTTGGTTTTTACTCTTCTCAAGCCAACGGGATTTGGAAAACAAATTATGTACGGTGTCTAGAGACTCCCACCATCCATCCGGCTGGATGCCTCTTTGAAAACAGATGGGAAGAGGTCCAAATTTGGTCTGAGGGTGGAAGCCATCCAAAGAAAGCTTACATTGAATAATGGGCTAAACGTACCTGGAGACTGCAAAGAACCAAAATCCAGAACCGAATGTCCCCAACGTATCCTCTTTCTCCTTCTACAGAAGGAAAAAATATATGGCAGCACCAGGCTAAGCCAGATCTTGGAGGCACCAGCATCTCATACAGGTAGTCCTCAAGTTACAATGGTTCATTTAGTGACCATTCAATGTTACAACAGCCCTGAAAAAAAATGACTTATGGCGGTTTTTTCATTCTCATGACCATTGCAGCATCCCCACAGTCAGGTGATCCAAATCCAGACGCCTGGCGCAACTAACTCATATTTTAGGGCGGTTGCTGTTTCCTTGTGGTCGCCTTTTGCGAACTTCTGACAAGCAAAGTCAGCTCGGAAGCCAGATTCACTTAACAACGGGGGCAAGAAAGGTGGTAAAATGGGACAGAACTCACTGAACAGCTGCCTTGTTTAACAACAGGAGTTTTGGGCTCAATTGTGGTCGTAAATCGAAGATTCTCAGGGACGACTGTCACTCTGGTCATCACTTCTTTACCCTCCTACCATCGGGAAGGAGATATAGAAGTATAGTCAGCCGCACAAACAGGCTGCAAAATAGTTTTTATCCATGGGCTGTCAGACTCCTGAATAAGAAATAACATCATAACTACATAGTATGATGGTTCGCAGGGCCGGGGCAACGTGTAACATGTTCACACTGGTGCAATAGGACTGGATGTTTTGTTAATATGATTTATTGGGTTAGGGATATTTTTTTTGTTTTCACCGTGGGTTGTATTGTGTTGTGGGGGGGGGGTACACTGAGGCAGCTCCACCAATCTCATTGTGCATATGTTGTGCACTGACAATAAAGGTTTGAAATTTGAAACTACCTGTATCTTTCTTTTGGTGGCTTTCGTAGGAGATGTGACTCCAGCAAAATTGTGTTAAGAAAAATGGGATTTCTGGACGAGCTCTATTTTTTCTCTCTCTCTCTCTCTTGAATATTTTCAAGACTGATGCTAATGGACATTTTGAGAGATGCTTCAGGGCTGTGGGGGCAGAATCTGTTTCAGCAGATTGTTCAGAGGACCCTCGCAGACTTATCGCAACATCTCTGTGGAACGTTTAACAGAAATATCACTCCTTTGCTAGCAAGGGAGACCGTGGCTTGCATAACGAGGAGCTCTGACGTCTGAAATTTTAGTTTAACCTTACAGACATTGTCTGCCTTCTGCACTCCTCTGATGGTGCCCTAGAAAGCAGGAGGAATATTCTGTCTCCCTTGTGCAATGCAGACCCTCATAGCCAGGTTGCAATTGTTGAAATTGTTGCCTGAAATGACAGGAACATCTTCCCCCTCACCCCCACCCCCACGCCGGAATGAATGAGGTAATTGCAAGCATTTCATCTATTCCAATTTTTTTTCCCCCCTGGCATCTATTTACGTGTGCGATGGTTGGACGTCCAAGGAGCTCACAATAACTTTCAACAGCCTATTAATGAATGAATGGTGTTGTTTTCCCTCAAAGCAACAGGATGCAGACTTGAAATACGGAAAAAAAATAGAATTTCCGCTTCCCTTTATGGATCATTCAGCAGCCCAAGTTCTGTCACCTTCACACGTTACCTAAATATAACTTGTGATAGAAGGCAAAACATTTTTTTTTTTTTTTTTGCAATTGAGTTCCGTTCACTGGAAGCCTCCCTTCCTGCACGATTCTTGACAGAATTTGAAAATGATGTGCCATTGCTCTTTCTTGGGCTAGAAGCCATGAAGCTAAGGTTGCAATTCAGTGGTGGGATTCAAATTTTTTTTACTACCGGTTCTGTGGGTGTGGCATGGCTTGGTGGGCGTGGCTTGGTGGGCATGGCAGAGGAAGGATACTGTAAAATCTCCATTCCCTCCCCACTCCAGGGGAAGGATACTGCAAAATCTCCATTCCCTCCCCACTCCAGGGGAAGGATACTGCAAAATCTCCATTCCCTCCCCACTCCAGGGGAAGGATACTGCAAAATCTCCATTCCCACCCCACTCCAGGGGAAGGACACTGCAAAATCCCCATTCCCTCCCCACTCCTGGGGGAAGGATATTGCAAAATCTCCATTCCCACCCACTCTGGGGCCAGCCAGAGGTGGTATTTGCTAGTTCTCTGAACTACTCAAAATTTCCGCTACCGGTTACCAGAACCTGTCAGAACCTGCTGGATTTCACCCCTGCCCCCTCTTCTTTGTGGCAACCCTTCAAATATTGGAACACTGTTGTCATGTCACCCCAGTCTTCCTTTTCACTGGACTAGATATACCAATTCCTGCAACTGTTCTTCATATGTTTTAACCTCCAATCCCCTAATCATTTTTGTTGTCTTCTTTCTTTCTTTCTTTCTTTCTTTATTTATTTATTTTTGAATTTGTATACCGCCCTTCTCCCTGAGGACTCAGGGCGGTGAACAGCCAGATAAAAACATCAAATTCAAATATTAAAACACATTTAAAAATATATATAGATTTGGCTGCATTAATTAAAACGATAAGCAAAACAGAACAATTAAAAAACCCTTAAAAAGAAATTAAGCCAGCCCGGCTTGTTGAAAAAAAAAAGTTTTAAGGGCACGGCGGAAGGCACTGAGGTCATGGATTCTCCTTATCTCAGGGGGCAGCTGATTCCAGAGGGTGGGTGCCCCCACAGAGAAGGCCCTCCCCCTGGGGGTCACCAGCCTGCATTGCACTCTTCCCAGAGTCTCAACATCTTTGTAATATTGCGGTGACCAAAGACCACAAGCGATTTGAGGCCAGCCCACCTTGAATTCTGTTGACTCTTATCTCCCGCTAATTTCTCTTGGCTGTTAGTAGTTCAGATTCTTGTAGAGAGCTTAAGTTTGCAATAAATCTTTATACCCATTTGAACTGTCTGGCTCTCCTGATTTTCTTGGAGTTTGACAGGGGCCTTGAACAGGGGAGTCCAAATGTGTAGAGCCATGGGTGAAGTCCCACCTCTTCCGTAGATATTTCAAAAATGTACCTACAAAAGAAATGGGCCTTTAAATGTGATGTCAGGCCCGCCATCATGAAAATTTGGACACCCCTGGATTGTGCAAAGTACAATGAAACAGTCTGCCCAGGAAGAAATGTTTTTTCCAACTTGCTCTTACTTCTGAAGCCAAGTCAGGGAGTTCCTCTCGCTGTAAATGTAGCCACTTAGGTCAAAGGAGAAAGATCTTCACGTTTTGTAAAAAGTAGGCTGGGAAAACTATCAACAGTCCTTGGTTTTTGATGTGGGGTATTTCCCAGTTGCTATTTTAATCAGCAGAATGCCGTAGATTATGTTACATACGTAGATCTGTGGGAAGGACTGAATGTTTCAGGACTTATTTAGAAGCACAAACTGTTCACAGCTAGGATTTTTGTCTCTTGAAGCGCTATTTTTTGGCATTCTTTGGGATAGATGGCATGCTTTGGGGGATATCTGTTTAATAAATAAATAAAGAAGCATGAAGACCAAGAGCCTCTGTTGCTCACTTGGTCCCTTGATATTTCAAGGCTGCCTTAAAGGTAAAGCTAAAGGTTCCCCTTGCACATATGTGCTAGTCGTTCCCGACTCTAGGGAGCGGTGCTTATCTCCGTTTCAAAGCTGAAGAGCCAGCGCTGTCCGAAGACGTCTCCATGGTCATGTGGCCGGCATGACTCAACGCCAAAGGTGTACGGAACTCTGTTCCCTTCCCTATTTTTCTACTTGCATTTTTACGTGCTTTTGAATTGGCTAGGACAAGTCACAGGAGCTCACCCCGTTACGCGGCACTAGGGATTCGAACCGCTGAGCTGCCCACCTTTTGATCGACAAGCTCAGCGTCTTAGCCACTGAGCCATCGCATCCCAAGGTGGAGCAAAATTATTTCCTCAGACAGCAAACATTTCCTCTTAAGGAATCATCACGAATTCACAAAACCTCTTTTTCTTTGCCACAGATATAATTCATATCGACCAGCAGCAGGATAATCGATTCGATAACTGGTGAACTCGACACTTTCTGACACCCTTGTAGGTTTTTCTTTAAGGCTTGTGCCTTTTTGAACTTTGGGGTCAGGTTTTATTCTTTTTTAAGCGCACCATTATTGGACATCCGGTTGGCACAATAAATTATATATCCACATTTTATTCCTCTTTGATTCCTGCCGGAGAGCTCATTTCCTGTACGGCTTCCCGCTCTGGGCTTCCTTTTCTACTGAAGCCTTTTCCTTTGGGAAGCTGACTTTGCTTCCAATGGTGTGACATCAACGAGTGAGCTTCAAAGCTAGTGATGAGTCAGTGGAGTCTGAAATTTGAACCAGCATCTGTCTCGGACCACAGTTGCTCTTGTCTAGGGAAGGGCTGGTCCAAAGACAGTGGCAGCAGGCATCGCAAGGGAGATGCCAACATCTGTTTTGACATCCAAGATTTTCTGCTGCCCTGCAGATGTCCTTCAGCAACATCCCTTCTTGTCACCACAAAGCACATTTGACTTCCCAGCTCATTTGGAGTTTGCCAAGTTGAAAAAAAAAAAAAAAACCACACGGAGTGAGGAGCTGAGACAGGAAATGTTCCCAAATCCGTCATGAACAGAAAACAGTGAGCCTGACTCAATGAAAGACACAATTAGCCATTTGCAAGGAAATTATCCCACTGTCTCTTCTGTTAAAAAGTCCTGTCTTGGCCATGGTGACTCACCCTGAAGTGGCACAAAAGATGACAGCTATGACTCAATTCATTTTATTTATGAATGTGTCACTGTTTCTCTCTCCATGAGGGTGTGTGTGTGTGTGTGTGTGTTTTTTTTCCCTCAGGATTCACAAAGCAACCCCACGTGGCTATTCAATATATGGTACAATCATATGCTGCTCACACACAGAAATGCAATTATCTTGGAACAGACAGCTTGTGGCTTTCACAGATACCCTCTCACACATTTTCCTACATCTATAAGGCTGAGAAAAAGAAAGGACATTTGATGAGACAGGTATATAGAATACCTGCACTCAGTAGCATTAAACATGTCTGCCTTTTGAAGGAGAGCAAAGAATTATGAGCCACGGTGGCGCAGTGGTTAGAGTGCAGTACTGCAGGCTACTTCTGCTGCCTGCCGGCTGCCTGCAATTTGGCGGTTCAAATCTCATTAGGCTCAAGGTTGACTCAGCCTTCCATCCTTCCGAGGTGGGTAAAATGAGCACCCAGATTGTTGGGGGCCAAGAAGCTGACTCTGTAAACTGCTTAGAGAGGGCTGTAAAGCACTGTGAAGCGGTATATAAGTCTAAGTGCTATTGCTATTAATGGAAGAAAGCTACAGTACATCCCTTGTGAGCTGTGAATGGCTACCCTCTGAGAGAAAGCTAGTGGATCACTGTGGGAGAAGAATCTGAGGTGGGGAAGATCCTTAATCCAAGCCATCAAGAGTCCTTGGTCCTCCCCAGCAGCCCACGCCCAGATAAGCAAGGATTAACACCAGACAAACAATCAACAAGAAACCCCCACCTCCACCAAAACTACAGGGCAAGCTGCTGTATATCAACAGGAAGCAAAGCAGTGGTGGGTTGCCCCCGGTTCTATAGAACCTGTAGTAAAACCGGCGGGAGGCTCCGCCCACCGACCTCGACATCATCAGGAAGCTTCTGCACATGTGCAGAAGCGTGCACGGCCCTGTTGCGAACCGGTAGTAAAGATAAGTAGAACCCACCCCTGGAGCAAAGCCTACACTCACTACCGTTAATGAGGTTATGTAGCTGAGTAAAGAAATATCTGCAAGCAAACAGCCAAACTCAGGAAACAGCAAGAACTCCGCAGTTCATTCCTGAGCTACAGATATTCTCTTCTGTTAGGAGTGCCGAGACAGTTGTGGCGAAGTTCATTTCCATTTGGCGGTGCATAGGGAAGAAATCTGGTGTCCAGATTTAGACACCATTTAGAATTTAGAATTTCAGCTGTGAAGCTGGGCATTTAGAATTTCAGCTGTTAAGAATCAGACCAAAAATCCCCAAGTCGCCCTGAAACTATGTGATATGTGGGACTTTGGGTTCACAGCTGGATTGGTTCCTTAAATTCATGTTCCCTAGCAAGTTTTTTTTTTTTTAATGCAAAGTGATTTGGGAGGAGAAATAGCATAACGTCCTCCACGAATTCATCCAATTCTTTTTTCGAGCTGCTAATGTCAGCGTTCCAGGAAAACCCCAACTCCAAGTAAAGACGCAGAAGCAAACATTTTTCCAAAGTTCTCTTTACTAGAATAGGCAAACTGGCACATCTGGGAAAAGCCGAATCTGAAAAGCCCAGGTTTTCTTTCAGTAAGTCAAAGCTCCCAAAACCATCCCCCTTTCTCCCCCTCAGTCGATCACATGCTCCAATCAACGTCCGTTCCATCTCGACCCAGCCCCCTGACCACTCCTTCTCCAGATGCTGGATCGCCCTGACCTTGACCGACAGGAAGAATGCCATTATGTCTACTAAATCCCCCCTCCTACTTTCCCACATATGAGAAGGTGGCAGCACTGAAGCTTCCGGCCTAATATGGTTTCCAAAGCTGACAACTAATTTGGTGGCCAGTGCCTCAGTTGCTGGCAGGAACATCACTGCTTAATTCTGCATTGTAAACTGCCCACAGTCACCTGCCTGAGTTGGGAGGTTATACAAATTTGTTGAATAAATAAATGCAAATACATTTTGTCAAGAAGTCCTTCTTCCACCATTCCATCTTTACCTCCCATCTTTTTACGGAATCCATCCTGTCCCTCCATAAATTCTCACTGATTTGTGGACCAACAACAACTGAAGAGCACCAAATTCTTGACTTATGTTGGAAGAAACATCCTTCTGGGTTCAGTTCCAAGTGGGGAAAAAGACACTGGAAACATGGAGACTGTTTGGAAAGATGGTTTAACGGTGGACAGGAATCACATGGCTTGAGTTCCTGAACAGGACACATGGCTTGAGTTCCTGAGTAGAAAAAAAAAGAGGCACGATGTTGGGAGTGCCTTGATTTTATGCCCTCTGTTGTGCCCCACCTCAGAGTTTCTTGTTCCTGTATAAGAAATGTATCCTGATTGGTTGAGAGACTCCCAGGGGGCGGGGATCTTAGCTAGCCTTGCTGGTTGATGTCATCTTCCCAGGTGCCATGTGGGGAGTTTCTGTTGCTGGATGGGTCCTATTGTGTTGCAGATGATGGTCCATTGACAAAGGTGGGGGGAATGAGTGAGCTTGGCTGAGGCCTTAATGGCCCATTGACAAAGGTGGGGGGAGGCAGGAAGCTGCTTTGTCTTTAAAACATGTTTCTCCATTTCTCATCCAGGGAAATATAATATTCTGCCTTTTTTAATATTTCCTAAAATATTTCATTCTTCTAGGAGAAGGGTGAGTGCTAACTTCCTACACTTGTAAGCCTATTCCTAGCAGAGATGACAATTTTGAAATTGCCTCAACATAATCTAACTATGATGGCAACCACCCAATTAATTTTAGAGTAGCAGCAGGCTGTGGAATGAATCCCAGAGGAGGGAAAAGAAAGATCTTAGAGACTGGATGGGTGGGATAGAACGAAGGTCCATTAGTATCCCAGCCAGATAAAGACTATAGAGATAAGGCAACCTGTCTGGGCCCTTTTTAAAATACTGAGTATCAAAGCAAGTATTCCTGGAATGGAGTGCTTGGAAGAAAGCTATTCTCTTCTGATAAATCAGGAAAGGTCATCTTGATTTTACAGCAGTAAAAGAGCTGGTGGGTTGTTGAAAAGAAGCCTCCAGTGTGTTGTCACGTTGAGCCGATGATGAGTAAACAAGGATGAAAGAAGAACAAAAAAGGGTGGAGATTAGAAGGATCTGTTGCCTCCCAGCAAAGTTGGTTAAGATCTAGGAGGACGTGTTGTGCGTTTTCAAAGCCAGAAATGCCAAAAGGGTAATGCCAATTGGTTTCCATTGTGCCTTTTTGTAAAATTCAACTGCTTAAAGGGAGAAAACTGAGCAAAACAACACAGGATCCTGAAAGACTCTGTGATGAGGAACATCTGCAGGAGGGGGTCAAAAAATCTGTAAGTGTTGTGGCCCGCCAGTGGCCTGCGCGGATCGTGGCTGATCCCAACAACAAGGAGGCTGGTGTGGTGTTGCGCCAGCAGCCAGCTCAGCCGGCGCTCGCGTCGGACAGCAAGGAGGCTGAAGAGGATGTGGCGCCAGAGGCAGAGACTCAGCCCAGGCCTTCAGAACCTCCAGAGGTTCCTCCTTCACTTCGAGCGCGAAGTGGAGGAGCCTCTCCTCCATGCTCGAGCACGCAGGGCGGCCAAAAGGCAGGAGTGGCTACTCAGGAGGAGGAGGTCTCCTCGAGAGTAAGGTTTGAGGATAATTGGCCACTCCCTTAGCCTATTTAAGTCGCACGCAGTTACTAATTTCTTGCTGGAAACAACGTGTAATTATTACAGAGCATTTTGGAGAGTGAGTGTCTTATCGTATTTTGTTTTCTGGGCTGGTTGCCAACCTTTGCCGGACTTCGTTTATTCTTGGTATGTTATAACTTTAATAAGGACCGTTGGTGTGTATCACAATCCTTGGGAATCTGGAGCTGGGGCAGAACAGTAAGATGACAACCGTGGAATCACAATAGAACCCCTTCCCCTTTTGAAGGACCCCCCTCCAACTGTAAGTCTTTTCAAGAAAGTCTGACCTTTCTACAGTATTTAGATGTGGCAAAGCTTGGATGGTCACACAGAGAGCGCTCAGTATTTGCTCCTGGGCACTCCTGTGTATCAAAAATGGGTCAAAATTCCTCAAATGTCAAACTGTCATTCCGTACGCCTTGGGAACTAGAAAAGAGAGAGAGGGAATCCCAGAATTCGATGCTATTCGTCCTGGAATCGTGTGCCAATATAGCAGTTTGGTCTAGGTGGTTAAAGCACCAGGCTAGAAAGTGGGAAATTGTGAGTTCTAGTCCCACTTTGGGCATGAAAACCTGCTGGGTGACTTTGAGCCAATCACCAGGAGATGGTGAGTTCTAGTCCTGCCTTGGGCATGAAAATCTGCTGGGTGACTTTGAGCCAATCACCAGGAGATGGTGAGTTCTAGTCCTGCCTTGGGCTTGAAAGCCACTGGGTGACTTTTAGCCAATCACCAGGAGACGGTGAATTCTAGTCCCACTTTGGGCATGAAAACCTGCTGGGTGACTTTGAGCCAATCACTCATGTTTAGCCCAACCCACCTCACAGGGTTGTTGTGGGGAAACTAAGAGGAAGAAGGAGTCTTACGTATATTCACCGCCTTGAGTTATTCATAAAAATAATAAAGGCAGATTAAAAAAAAGTCTTAAATAATCCTAAAGCTTCCTGTCGTGCAGGGAGTGTCTTCTGAAATCTTCTCGCCCTGATGCTTTGGATTACACTTCCCATCCTCCCCAGCCTGCCACAATAGATATAACGAAGAGTTGCAATCCCGCCCACACCTCACACATGGCCACGTGGGGCTGTCAGAAACTTTTGAAAGTAATTTTTAACGCATGGATTTTTTCCCCCCTTCCTAACGCTTCTCTCTTCCACGAACCACAGCGATGCAAACAAGAAACTAGGAGAACAATAATAAAACACATACATGTTCCTTCTTGTTCCCTTTTATAGTTTTAATTGTCCGGGTGGAGCATTTGTTTTTTTTTTTTTTCCAATGGACTCTTGTTTAAATAGCTTTTGTGTTGTTGTTGTTTTTTTAATTGAAAAGTTTTTAGGAAATACAAACATTTTCTCCCCCCCTTCCCCCCTCACCCCATCCCTCCCCCCCTTGCCCTCCCACCCATCCTTTCCCCCTCCCCCTTCCCCCCACCCCCCTCCCTAGACTTCCCAGAACAAGCACAGGGTATAGCATTCACAAACATACAACTAAAATATACTAACAAATTATTGACTTTAGATTCTCTCTAGGTCTTTAACTCCTTATAGCTCAAAACCTTATAAACATAAACTAAAGACTGAAAATGTTTCATTCATATGAATCTTCTTAGTCTGATACTTGTTTTGAATATAGTCGATCCATCTTCTCCATTCCGATATGTATCTTTCGTTTGAATGGTCTTTAAGATATGATGAAATTTTTGCCATCTCTGCCAAATGCACGACTTTTAGGGTCCATTCCTCAATGGTAGGTGGATCTTCCTTCTTCCAATACTGTGCCACCAGTAACCTGGCAGCTGTTATTAAATTCAAAACCAATTTAGTCTCTATTACAGTACAATCCGTAACTATGATTTTGTGTTGTTTTTAAGAGGGGAGGGGGAGGAGACAAATAGGGGGAAAGAATGGGAAAGAATGCAACGCAGAAGGCTTTTTTCCTCCCACACGGCGGTGTGACCTTTATGCCATGAAACACCTTCATTGTTGTTATACATTATCAGGGGGGTATAAAAGGACCCTAACATACCTTGGAATTTTATCTCTGGAAATCATCGATTGCTAGCAAAATCGTGTAGCCTCAGGAGAAGCAGGTCTGGGGAGGGGGGGCGAGGGGGAAGAATGAAATGAAAAATCTAATTGATGGAGGAGGGAGAGGGCGGGGGGGGGGGAGTTAATTGACCAAAGAGGAAAGTTTGCAACCAGTTGTAGGTGGTATGGCTATTTGGCTGAGCTCTGCTTTTGCCAGCGTGGAAGGTTTTTCTATTGGTCTATCCTGGCTTGGCCACCTTCTCTAATCTTGCTCAGCTGAGCTGGGATTGAATCATCTGACACCCAGCCTGTGCAAATAGTGTAAGTTGCGCCATTGAGTTGTGACAGGGTGAACCGATTTTATTTCTGGACGAGGTCAGTTCCCCGAAAGGTCACAGTGCTACCAGAGGGTGAAACGGGCGTTATGGATTTGCTCCCAAGTATTTGCAAGAAGCAGATTCCAGGACCCAAAGGGGGAGCTGCATTAACAATTGACCCAACTAAACGTCGGATTTCAAGAGAGTTCGCCCTGTTAAATTGTTTTTCCAGTCATAAACTTTTCGCTGCAGGTGCTCGTCCTTTAAGCCGTAAAAAATAAAAAACACGTCGTCGGGATTGAAACTTGGCAAACTCTGCCCATGGTTGTTTGTTTTTTTTTTGTGTGTGTGTGTATGTGGAAAATTTAAAGAAGAAGGAAAGGTTAATTATTTTCAGAAAATGAAAAAGCTGGCTTGACCCCTGTCTGATCACAAGAAAGGACCTTGCTAAGCACAACAGATTGCTCTTAGTAGCGTACAGTGCTTTGTAAAATGGCTAAACACTGTGAGATTGTGTTGCTGTGTGTGGGGTTTTTTTTTTTTTAAACAGGAGATGAGTACAGAGATTAAGGCCTTAAACTGGGATTGAAAATAAAGTGATATTGTGAGATAAAGTGTGTGTGGGGGGGTGGGGTGGAGAGAAACTCCCAGACAGCACCAGGGAAACAACAAGATCTGAACAAAATACCTAAATAAATAATAATGCAGAGGGATTCAGTGTGCCTACCATACATCAATGAGGGATATATAATTGCTAAAAGTATACAAATCCTTTAAAAAGATACAGTACATTTTAATTAAAAAAAAACCCTATGTATCTAATTTCCTGCAGTGATTTCTATTGTGCTAAAGAAAGAAAGAGCGAGAGAGAGAGAGAGAGAGAAAGAAAGAAAGACAGAACGGAGAAAGAAAGACAGACAGAAAGAGAGAGAGAAAGAGAGAAACAGAGAGAAAGACAGAAAGAAGAAAAGACAAACAGAAAGAAGAAAGACTGACAGACAGAAAAAAGAGAGAATGAGAGAAAGAAAGAAAGAAAGAAAGAAAGAAAGAAAGAAAGAAAGAAAGAAAGAAGGAAGGAAGGAAGGAAGGAAGGAAGGAAGGAAGGAAGGAAGGAAGGAAGGAAGGGAGGGAAATACTTCTAAATTCAAATAAGAGCTCAGAAAAAGAAAACGACAAAAATCCATCTAGAAATTGGTTGTTTCAAATTTAGGAAAGCTCCATTTCTTCTGGGGAAGACTCAGCATTTTGGATAATCTAGGGAATTTTGCCATCTTCATTAGTTTTCCCAATCCAGAATCCTCCCAATGGAACACTTATAATTCTACACATAAGAAGCATACTGGTGAGGTTTAGCTGTCCCAGTTGGTGGCTGGCGAGGGATGGCTACTCCCTGGACGTTGGTGGTCCCCCTGGTTGGAAAGGATGGAAAATGCAGATGGCATCTGAGTGGGCAAGGCTGGCGTCTCCAAAATATGGACACGACTGGCAAGCTTCACACACAAAGCCCTCAACACACACACAGAGCAACTTTATTTGGAGTAATCTTTAACTGGGCTGACGGCAGAGAGAAAGTACATATTGACTTTGGATGTTTGGCTAACAGCTGCTTAGCAACCAGCAGTGCCCGGGCGCAGAATCTAACAAAGGCCGAGAAGCATTCAGCGATCTGGTTCTTCAGAAAATGGATGCTTCCTCAGAAGCAAAAAAAACAAACAAACAAGCAAGCAGGAGACATTTGTTTCTCTACCAGAGTGCCCACAGATATGGCTCCGTGTGCCACCTGTGGTACCCGTGCCATCACGGGTCTAGAACTTAGTCCAGCAACCATGGTTGGCCAACCACGGTATAGCATATTCTCCGAACTCTACTCATTGTGGTTCAGTAAGTCCTGTTTGTACAACCCAAATTCTTCTTGCCAAATACTGCCTGGATGGCAACTGATTCTGAGAACTTAAATCTGTTTGGCATCAGAGAACTTGCACAGGTGATGAGTTTTGGGTGAAATCGGATCAGAGCTTGACCTGACCTTCCCTTTGCTCCATTCCCCACGTGGCTCAGCGCCAACAATTCCTGGCTGAACATAGCAAGCTATTCCAAAGCAATTATAATTCCCACTCGAGTTGCAAAGACAGGTAAGGTTACCTTACCTGACCTGCCAACACCTTTAACGTACCTTCACACTTTGACTGCAGAGCCAGCACTGCAGATGAGCTGTCTCCCTTTGGCCTTTCAGCACCTTCTGCCAGAAGATTCTGGCTTCTGCAGCTGGGAAGCAGGCAGAGATCCAACAGGAGCCCAAAGCAGGATTCTGGAGCTTCTCCTACCCCTAAATTTGATCATCCAGTGTAGGACCATTCCATGGGATGCGGCGGAGGTGAAACCGAGCCAAGAAAACAGCCACAGCTGAAAACTTTGTGTTCTGCTTGTAAAAGAGCCTCAATGGCGCAGTGGTGAGAGTGCAGTACTGCAGGCTACTTCTGCTGACTGCAATTTGGCAGCTCAGATCTCACCAGGCTCAAGGTTGATTCAGCCTTCCATCCTTCCGAGGTGGGTAAAGTGAGGACTCAGATTGTTGGGGGTCTATATTCTGACTCTGTAAGAATATTGACCCCACTTAGAGAGGGTTGTAAAGCACTGTGAAGCGGTATATAAGTCTAAGTTGCTGTTGCTAAAAAAAGGTAAGGTTTCAACCACGTCATGATGGCTGCCATCTTGTCAGTCTCCACATAAATCTCCACAAGTGGTCTATGCCCAGCTTGGTAGGAGGCACAGCTTTATGGGCAATACAACCAGCTGTTGGAAAGTCATTGAAGTGGCATGCTAACAGCAGCACAATTTTTATTTATTTATTACTAAATTTATATTGCCGTCTATTCGCCCATGGCGACTCAAGGCGGCTTACAGAACATAAAAGCCACATTTAAAAAAACAGTAAGAACAATTTTAAAAAATCAAATAAATTGTCAGGTTTCGATGCTATCTCAAAATAAATGAATTTCCAAACTGCCGATCTTTGAGGAAATGTTCTCTTTATTGAGCATAGCGATCTGATCCTGGCTCTTTCGTGGTCAGTACTGACCTTTACCCCGCAATCCCTCCCTTTCCGATCCCCAATTCTCTGCTTCTCATTGGCTATCTTCCAAGCCACTTTCCTCATCCCTTCTTCGTCAGATCACAGGAATGTCTCCCCCCCTCCCATCTCCGAGGAGACAGAATCTTCAAAGGAATTTAGTAGGCAAAAGTTCAAGCTTCTCCTCTCTTTATATATGTCAGTGCTGGGACGCTGACATTAATGTAATAAAATCACCCCCAACCCCACACCTCCTGCCCCAGCAACAGCCGATCACACGAGCCATTTAATGGGCTCCATTCCACTCTGGGTTCCCCAGGCCCGCTGGCAGAACCAGGACTTCAGCGCTTTCTGGAAGAAAATTAGAGTGGGGGCTGTTCTAATCTCTGGGGGTGGGGATGATGTTCCAGAGAGAAGGAACCACCACAGAGTGGTCCTAAAAATCCTATTAATTAAGGCCTGCCGTCTAAGGATGGAAAGAAGGTTCTGATGGACACATTGCCCTTAATGTGTAAAATATGGATGTTGAGTTTACACATAGAATGAAGCCAGGGTTTGATCCTGATGGGTTGAATAAATGCTCTTTGGTTGGGTTCACATAAGGTGCTGAGGCCTAAACCACAACTTTCAAGCAGTGGTGAAATCCAATTTTTTTTACTACCGGTTCTGTGGGCGTGGATCGGTGGGTGTGGTGTGGCTTGGTGGGCCTGGCTTGGTGGGCGTGGCAGGGGAAGGATATTGCAAAATCTCCATTCCCAACCCACTCCTGGGGGAAGGATATTGCAAAATCCCCATTTCCTCCCCATTTCTGGGGGAAGGATACTGCAAAATCTCCATTCCCTCCCCACTTCTGGAGGAAGGATATTGCAAAATCTCCATTCCCACCCAACTCCAGGGGAAGGATACTGCAAAATCCCCATTCCCTCCCCACTCCTGGGGGAAGAATGCTGCAAAATCCTCATTCCCTCCCCACTCCTGGGGGAAGGATACTGCAAAGTCTTCATTCCATCCCCACTCCTGGCGGAAGGATATTGCAAAATCTCCATTCCCACCCCACTCTGGGGGCCAGCCAGAGGTGGTATTTGCCGGTTCTCCGAACTGCTCAAAATTTCCGCTACCGGTTCTCCAGAACCTGTCAGTACCTGCTGGATTTCACCTCTGCTTTCAAGTCAGAGTGGCATCACGCTACCCCCTAAAGCCAAATAGCAGAGGGGAGGGGGGCGGAAATCAAGGTGTGACTTGTTCCAATTATGAACCATCTTCAGGACACAAAGTCCTTTCTTCATTGGTGCCTTTCAGTTCTCCTCCGAATCCTCCAGCTCTGTGTAGAAGGCTTGGCTGAGAAGACAGCCGTGGCGAAGAAGCTCACATTCCAGCTGGCTCCAGCCAGCCCTGTGTCGCAACTTGCAAACTCAGCTCAACTGACAAATGTCGGTAGGTGACGCTTGCCAGGGAGCTGAGCGGAATACAGAACGAAGGCATTGCAGTTCCTGATTCTCTGCATGGCAAAATGATTTACCGAAAGGCTCTGGATTCCTTCTCTCTCTCCCCCAACCCAAACACACAAAGAAACAGACCAATGAGGATGACCTGTTTTTTTTTTCACCTGGTATATAAAAACTAATATCACAATGATTGGAGGAAGGGCCATAATTCGCTGATAAGAACTATTTTATTTTATTTTATTTTATTTTATTTTATTTTATTTTATTTTATTTTATTTTATTTTATTTTATTTTATTTTATTTTATTTTATTTTATTTTATTTTATTTTATTTATATACCGCCCTTCTCCCGAAGGACTCAGGGCGGTGAACAGCCATAATAAAAACAATGTACAGAAATAGAATTTAAGAGCAGATTAAAATAATTAAATCATAGGCTGAATTTTAAACTCTCATTTTAAAACCAATTTTAAAACCCCATTAAAACCAAGTTAAAATCATTTATCCCATCAGAGCGGCTTGCTGGAATAACAGGGTCTTCACTGCACGACGGAAGGCGCGGAGGTCGGGGATCCTTCGTATGTCCGGAGGTAATTCATTCCAGAGGGCAGGGGCCCCCACAGAGAAGGCTCTCCCCCTGGGGGTTGCCAGTCTATATTGTTTGGCTGACGGCACCCTGAGGAGGCCCTCTCTGTGGGAGCGTACCGGTCGGTGGGAGGCAATCGGTGGCAGAATGCGATCTTGTAGATAGACAGGTCCTAAACCATGGAGTGCTTTACAGATGGTAACCAACACCTTGAAGCGCACCCGGAAGACCACCGGGAGCCAGTGCAGCTCGCGCAAGAGGGGTGTTACATGGGAGCGACGGGTCGCCCCATTATTACTCACGCGGCCGCATTCTGGACCAGTTGGAGCCTCCGGGTGCTCCTCAAAGGGAGCCCCATGTAGAGAGTGTTACAATAGTAACTTGCAACAAGCCTTGCGATAAATATTTACAATGTCTTCTCGCCGCCGCCCCTCCCTTCAAAGATGAAATTGTAGGAAGAAATATCCTTCTGGATTCAGCTCCAAGTGGGGAAAAAGACACTGGAAACATGGAGACTGCTTGGAAAGATGGTTTAATGGTGGACAGGATCACATGGTTTGAGTTCCTGAACAGAAAAGGGAAGAGATGCTGAGAGTCCCTGGGTTTTATACCCTCTCTAGCTTTGAACTTCCTGGGGCCCAGAAAGAGTATCCTGATTGGTTGTCAGACTTCCAGATTTTGCATTATCCTTCCCCCAGGAGTGGGGATGGAAGGGGGATTTTGCAGTATCCTTCCACCAGGAGTGGGGTGGGAATGGAGATTTTGCAGTATCCTTCCCCTAGAGGTGGGGAGGGAATGGGAATTTTGCAGTATCCTTCCCCTGGAGCGGGGTGGGAATGGAGATTTTGCCGTATCCTTCGCCCAGGAGTGGGGAGGGAATGGGGATTTTGTAGTATCCTTCCCCTAGAAGTGGGGTGGGAATAGAGATTTTGCAGTATCCTTCCCCTGCCATGCCTACCAAGCCACGTCCACAGAACCGGTAGTAAAAAAATTTGGATTTCATCACTGCCACCCGCTTGTTAGCGGCTCATCTGTTTCATAACCGAGACGATCACAGAGTCATCCCTCTGTGTTAGACCCATTGTTAAATATCTTCCTCAGCTTGGAGAGACATTCATTAGCGAGCTGTCACCTACCATTGAGGGTTGAATGTCCCCTTTGGCAGAAGTAAACAAAGAGTTACATAACCTTCATTAATGAGGATTGTGTGGCAGGGATTCAACGCGGATCCCTTCGGTTGGGCCTGCCAGCTCAGGGGACTGGCAAACGACCTATCCATTAGCAACACTGGAAGTTCAGCATGCGCTGGGGGTGCCAGCTTCATGCTGAGGAGGGACGTTATAATGGTTGCTAAGCATATGGAGATGCGGCATGAACACATCGGTGGAAGAATATTCCAGTGTCCCCACTTAATCGAGTTATTTACTCCGTGT
Source organism: Pituophis catenifer annectens (assembly GCF_029215685.1). Classification (NCBI taxonomy): domain Eukaryota; kingdom Metazoa; phylum Chordata; class Lepidosauria; order Squamata; family Colubridae; genus Pituophis; species Pituophis catenifer. The sequence goes on along the minus strand of NW_027256894.1, from coordinate 18,062,113 downwards.
CATGGCTTAACTCCTTGTCCCAAAGGATGCCTGTTCTTGCTGAAGTTCGCCTCTTTGGAGCAACAGATAATAGTCTAGAAATCCAGAATCCCCTCCCTATCATGTTTTATCTTCTCACCAAAGGTGAACAGAACCCAAACATGTGAAAGATGGAAAAGGAGAAGGTTAAATATCTCAGAAAGAAAAGGTTTCATTCCTGCTTGAACGATGTTGAGATTCTAGAAAGAGTGCAGAGAAGCGCAACAAAGAGGATTAGGGGACTAGAAGGCTAAAACCAGGAGTGGGCTGCTGGGGGTCCGCAGAGGTTCAGGAGAATCTCTAGCTAAGATTCTGTGCAGTTCGGAGAACCCCCAAATCCCACTCCTGGCTGGCCCCACCCACCCTGCCCCTCCCCTCCCAGGAGTCACTATGCGGCCCATTTTGGATGCAGGTAAGTGCAGGGTGCACACAGAGGCTCAAGGAGGGCGAAAAATGGGCCTACCGGAAGTTCGGGAAGGCTGGAAACGGGCCCATTTCCAGCCTCCAGAGGGCCTCCGGAACCTGGGGAGGCCATTTTCGCACTCCTGGAGGCTCAAGAAAAATGTCCGGAGCCCAGGGAGAGTAAAAACGCCCCTCCGCTGTGGTGCAGAGAGCCAACTAGGCCACGCCCTACATGGCCACGCCCACCCAGCCACTGTGCAGAGAACCCCTTGCTAAAATTTTTGAAGCCCACCCTTGGCTAAAACATATGAAGAACGGTTGCAGGAATTGGGTATGTCTAGTTTAATTAAAAGAAGGACTAGAGGAGACATGATAGCAGTGTTCCAATATCTCAGGGGCTGCCACAAAGAAGAGGGAGTCAAGCTATTCTCCAAAGCACCTGAGGGCAGGATAAGAAGCAACGGGTGGAAACTAATCAAGGAGAGAAGCAACTTAGAACTAAGGAGAAATTTCCTGACAGTGAGAACAATTAATCAGTGGAACAACTTGCCTCCAGAAGTTTTGAATGCTCCAACACTGGAAGTTTTTAAGAAGATGTTGGATAACCATTTGTCTGAAATGGTAGAGGGTTTCCTACTTGGACTAAAAAACCTCCAAGATCTCTTCCAACTCTGTTATTCTGTTTAATCTGCTACTATTTTTTGTCCTTACACAGCAACTGGATTAAAAGTAAGCAGGCCACAATTTACTTACCTTTATATTATATCATTATCAGGTTGTTGCAACAGCCACAGGAATATAGTTAGAAAAAAAAATTAGCAGCCATAAATAATAGGAAAAATACATCATAATGCCAGTTTGTCGTGCCTCAAGAAATGCCCCATTCTTTTAAACGAAATAAATGTTATTTTCATTAAAATATATTAGGATCAGATAAGCATTGCAGCTAGAAGTTTTCTATTTCTGAATGCTCTTGTGGGTGAAAAGGGAAAATCTGCAGATTTAAAATGGAACTAAAGTTTTCTCCCTAATTATATCTGTTTGTTTTTAAAGTTCGGTGATTTGAACCTTAAAGAATTTAATTGCTGTAATCTGTAATCTGTAGCCAGAAAGGGAAACAAGCTTTACTGGTAAGATCCAGATAAAGTTAATCAGCCAACTCAAACAGACCAGGTTAAGTCAGGCAAGATTTTGTAGATCAGGGGCCAGCTCAGTCCACCAACTTCTGGCATATTATATAATTTAGAAAGATCAAGGTTAATTCTGGCAGGATGGTGAGGGCGATGAAACTCTATTCCCTTCTACCAAGATATTTTTTTCCTGTCCTCATCAACATTCAGCTACCATTCTTAATCTAGTGGGCTTTCCAAATGGCCACTGATAAATGATAGAATTGATACAGGATGCGATTAGTAAAGCTGATTTGAAATTAGCTGTTTCTCAAGGAAGGAGAGTCTATTCTAAAATTCGACAGAATCCTGAGACTGAATTGAAGAGCGTGATCCAATGAATTAAGAACTAAGCGTTATGTAATTTAGAGAGATCAAGGTTAAGTTGCTTGGCACCTGGCTTAACCTTTAACACGTTCAGGCAGGCAAAAATCAGGACCTTGGAGAGTGCTAAGAAAGCTGGACATAAAGGATGAGGACTTCTAAGCAAGCCCAAGAGGCCTTTTCCATTCCTTTTTGCCCATTCCTGCAGGCAGTGGTGAAATCCAGCAGGTTCTGACAGGTTCTGGAGAACCAGTAGCAGAAATTTTGAGTAGTTCAGAGAACCGGTAGCGGAAACTTTGAGTAGTTTGGAGAACCGGCAAATACCACCTCTGGTTCGTCCCAGAGTGGGGTGGGAATGGAGACTTTGCGGTATCTTTCGCCTGGAGTGGGGGGAAATGGAGATTTTGCAGTATCCTTCCCCTGCCATGCCCACCAAGCCACGCCCACAGAACTGGTAGTAAAAAAAAAATTGAATTTCACCACTGCCTGCAGGGCTGTAGACTTAACAGTTAAATTTTCACCTATTCATATTATCTTTTGTTATTCAAAATCATTTCCCCATTCAAAGTCAAGCTAAATCAACCTGTTCTACCAAATGTCAGAAGCCATGTCAGAACATCAGGTCTTCTGTCTGCAGGCATAGTCAAAGTTTGTTTTAAGAAAAAGACCTGGCTTTCTAGGTGAGATGCCAACGTGAGTGTGGTAGCAACTTTTCCAACTAACAAATTTTATTGAAAGATATAAGTTTTCCTCGGGTGCAGCTCCCTTCATCTGATGCACCTTCTGGTTTTGGTGTTATTATTTTTTGTTATCATAGACCAGGGGTCTGCAACCTTATGTCAGCGCTTCAACGCTGGCATAGAGAGCAGAGGGGAGAGAGATAAGCTCTGAACTTTTGCCTGCTAAATCCCTTTGAAGTCGGGTTGTCGTGGAAATGAGGAGGGGGGACATTCCTGGGAAATGATGAGACAAGAAGTCTGAAGAATGACTTGGAAGATAGCCAATGAGAAGCAGAGATTTGGGGATCGGAAAGGGAGGGATTGGGGGGCAAAAGGTCAGTCTTGTCCGCATCGAGTCATGATCCGGTGGCTGTGCTCAATTAAAGAAAAGATTTCCTTAAAGATTGGCAGTTTGGAAATTCATTTATTTTGAGATAGCATCGAAGTCTGACACCTTAAACACTCAAAGAGCCATTTGGACCCATTTCCCACAGAAAAGAAAACACCGGGAGCCACAAAACCTTTCCCGTGCCTGACTATTTCTTGAGCAGCCACAAAACTAGCATATGTAGTTGAATTAAACATTCTGTTTTCTTCTGAAACTTTTTTCTTTTCTTGGATTTATCTATGGTTGGCCTAACAGGGGTTGAAAAGCTCAATAAATCACGTGCCGGCGGGTGTCACACATTGGTGGTTGTGACACATATTTTGAGTGACAGGGAGCCACAGCAGAGGGGTGAAAGAGCCACATGTGGCTCCAGAGCTGCAGGTTGTTGACCCCTGTCATAGACTAACTCAGTTCTTCTTCTCCAACAGAAACCATATTGTGTTTGCCATAGGTAGGTGAGAAAGAAAGCAGGATATTTACTAGGAAATTACCAAACATGATGTTGCTATTGGATGATTAACCAGAGCTGTCTGGAAAAAAACTTCCTGAACTTTGAAACTATAGATTGAAATTTACGTCTGTTTGCTCAGTCTTGCTCAAACACTCGTGATACAGCAAATACATATATACTGTGTTTGCTATTTATTGTTGCCATGCAATTTTAATGTCAAACTAAGCAACACAATTGCTCCATGGGGCTACCATGCTAGCTGTGTTTATCCTCACAAAGAGGCCCATGGATGAAACTGAGGTCAATAACATACCCCTCACCCATTAAGAGGCTCCTTCTGAACTGCAGCCCACCACTGACAAATAATTTTAGTGCTGGAAGATCCTTTGCTAAGCCCCATCCCCACCCCATCAAACATGGAACTTGGGTTAACGGCGGTCTTTGAACTTCATGCGAAGTTTGGAAAGACCCAACTTGCAAAGAGGTCTGCTATTATTGTCAAAAGGGGCATGATGGCTCAGTGGTTAAAAATGCTGGGTTTGTCAAATGGAAAGCTGACAGTCCAGGTTTGAGACCCGCGTGATGTGTGATGGATTGAGCTCCAGTTCCTTTCCCCAACTCCTGCCCACATAGCAGTTTGAAAGCATGCAAATGTGAGTAGATCAATAGGTACCACTTCAATGGGAAGATAACGGGGTTTATGAACCTCAGTGTATAGTCATGCTGACCACATGACCATGGAAGTGTCCTCAGACAATGCTGACTCCCTCAGCTATGAAATGGAAGATGAGCACCACTCCCTAGAGTCTTATATGACCGGACAGGGGAAACTTTTACCTTTACTTTATTATTGTCAAAAGGCACTCACCCATAGCTGTTTCCTGCAACAGAGCCTTTTCAGTAGGAGCTCCAGCAGCTCCTCACCCAACAGCAACCACCCAACCAGCAAAACTGGTCCTTAAGCTGTGATTTTAAGACTTGGATTAAGAGAGAAACATTTTCCCTACTGATAGTGCACATGCTATTACTCTAGGTTTTTGATGATACTTTAATAGGTCCCAACACTGGTAGGCCTATTCCTGCAGAGGTGAAGATTGATCTTCTGGAAAGATGCCCTAGAGCAGCAGTCACTAACTGGTGGTCCGTGGACCACTGGTGGTCCACGAGAAAAATTTGGTGGTCCGCAGAAAAATTATTTGCGTTTTTTATATTGCACTAAATCCAGGGTCCTCAAACTACGGCCCCTGGGCCAGATACGTGCAATGAACGTTTGTGTTGCTGCAGAGAGTCTCCCCTTTTGGGATCTTCTTGTGTGGGTCGGAGAGGGGAAGAAATTCTGATTCGGGGTCTGCTTCAGCCTCCTGGTGTGGGGCTTTGGGCAAAGGCTGGAGGGAAGTGCCACTGGTGGTAAGGAGCTGGAGGGCCTCGTTCCAGTGGGACTGCATCATGGCCTGGAACTGGCTGACCATCTCAGCCCACTGAGCCTCGAGGCGCAGGTACCTGGCTTTGCACTCCCGCAGGTCTTCCCTCTGCTTGGAAAGCCTATGCTCCTAGTCCTCAGTGAGGTGCTTCTGCTGAGCCTCCTTCTCGGTCAGATCAAATTCAACTGAGCCAGCTGTTTTGCCAATTCTTTCTCATGGTGGCTGCTTAGCTCCAACAACTGCTTCCTGTTGGGGCCCTAAGGAGCCTGGGTGGGGAGATGAGGAGTGGCTGGGAGGGGAGGGGTGAAAAGAGGCTGGCGAGGCACCCCTCGATGTGAGTGACATCGAGTTGGCCATGCCCACTCAGTCACATGACCACCTAGCCACACCCACCCAGCCGGTCATTAGGCAGATCATATTAGTGGTCTGCGGGATTGAAAATTATGAATTGAGTGGCACCTGAGGTCCAAATGGTTGGTGAAGATTCTTAGATAACAGCTCATCTCTTTAGCTGCTTGAATTTGGCCGCAAAGAAGCAAGTTCAGACACAGGTCCTTGTCATACGTGAAGACTGTTTTGCCCTGCCTTTTCTTTGTCATAATGTCATAGTCATTGTGAATTGGAAACATTCAGATTCAGGGGAAACTGACTTTGGTTAGCTCTAGGTTGCTTTGCATTGCAAATTCTCCTGCCTCTTACAGTTTCTATTTGTTTAATTAAATGGATTCATAAAGCCACAAAGGGGAAAGGTGGGGAAAGTTCATTCTTGCATCATTGTCGTCGAAGCTCTTCTTCTCCTCTCCCGTTCTCACCCATCAGCTCAGCCACAGAAGTAATTTTATCTTGGTATCCTGCCCTGTAATTTTAGCTGAGCACACTCAAGATCCATTTAAAAGCCTATCTGTTAAAAGTTTCATTTGCAAGCTTTATAGCCTATTACTTCTCTTTCTGATAAACCCCTTTATTTGTGTGGAGGCTGGGAAAGGCTACCAATCCCAGCTGTCAGGTCCAAATTGAATTTAAAGATAAGGTAGACCTACCTTCTTACAGATGTCCTACCTGTCAACGACTACTTCAGCTTCAACCACAACAATACAAGAGCAAATAATAGATACAAACTCAAGGTAAACCGCTCCAAACTCGATTGCAGAAAATACGACTTCAGCAACAGAGTGGTCAATGCCTGGAATGCACTACCTGACTCTGTGGTTTCTTCCCCAAACCCCCAAAACTTTAACCTTAGACTGTCTACTGTTGACCTCACCCCATTCCTAAGAGGTCTGTAAGGGGCGTGCATAAATGCACCAGCGTGCCTACTCTCCCTGTCCTAATATTTCGTTTTACTTACTCTTTTCATGTATTCAAATTATGTTGATATTTTTACCTGTTATCTTATATATGCTTGACAAATAAAAACGTATGACTTAAGGGAGAGTTGGGGCTTTGAAGCTGCCCATTATAAGGACAGTAACAATAGGCATAGATCGTCCACTTACAAGATTTCCAAATAGCGTAACTTGAAACGAAGGAACCTGATCATTTGACAGAATAACAGAATAGAATAACAGAGTTGGAAGGGATAGTCCAACCCTTTGCTCAAACAGGAGACCCTATACCATTTCAGACAACTAGCTGTCCCATCTCTTCTTGAAAGCCTCCAAGAAGCGCACTTTGAAAACGGGCATCAGGACAATATTCAGGGTGGAATTCCATGTTTAAAAATGGTGTTGCTTCCAGTTTTTAAAAATCGAGCCTTTTTGGTGCCTGGGGAAGAAAACGCGTGACTCCGCGGTCAGGAAAAATGCTGCCCAGGAACCAAAATGTTTTTTGAAGCCAAATTTTTTTTTTTTTGAAACCAAATGGAAAAACAGACATCAGGATGAGATTCAGGGTGGAATTCCATGTGTAAAAATGGTGTTGCTTCCAGTTTTTAAAAATCGAGCCTTTTTGGTGCCTGGGGAAAAAAACGTGTGACTCCGCGGTCAGGAAAAACGCTCCCCAGGAACCAAAATGTTTTTTGAAACCAATTTTTTTTTGAAACCAAATGGAAAAACAGACATCAGGATGAGATTCAGTGTGGAATTCCATGTTTAAAAATGGTGTTGCTTCCAGTTTTTAAAAATTGAGCCTTTTTGGTGCCTGGGGAAGAAAACTTGTGACTCTGCGGTCAAGAAAATGCTGCCCAGGAACGAAAAAATTTTTTCAAACCAAATTTTTTTTGAAACCAAATGGAAAAAAAAACCAGACCCCAGGATGAGATTCGGAGTGGAATTCCATGTTTAAAAATGGTGTTCCTTCCAGTTTTTAAAAATCGAGCCTTTTTGGTGCCTGGGGAAGAAAACGCGTGACTTCGCAGTCAGGAAAAATGCTGCCAGGAACCAAACATTTTTTTGAAGCCAATTTTTTTTTTTTTGAAACCAAATGCAAAAATGGACACCAGGATGAGATTCAGGGTGGAATTCCATGTTTAAAAATGTTGTTGCTTCCAGTTTTTAAAAATAGAATAGAAAAGAATAGAATTGAAAATATCATATTGGCACAGATCTGGCGAAAACCAACGGATCCCGCGGTTTTTATCTAGTTAAAAGGAAAAGTTTATCACTTTCTCGAAACAATCAGTCGCATGGTCCAATCACGGCACGGTCCTTTTTGCCAGGTGACATCACTCCCCCTTCCTCCGGCCAGGTGTGAGAATGTCCTTGGTTCCCAAGAGAAAGTATTTTGTTTTGACTACACAGCCCCAGCTAGCTTTAATCCCCCCTCCCTATCCCTCAGCTCCAGTGTGGCAGCACTGATGCTCCAAGATGGCTTCGGCCAGGCCAGCTTCAGGGTTGCCACCCCTATTGTGGCCTTTTGCCAAGCCAAGACAATGCGGACGCCAGGTTCACTAATTAACAACTGTGGTGATTCACTTAACAACAGTAGCAAGGCAGGTCGTAAAATGGAGCAAAACTCACTAAACCGCTGTCTTGCTTAGCAAACGTTGGGTTCAGTTATGCTTGTTAAGTGAAGGACTACCTGTATTTAAGTTTTTTTTTTACCTTCTGTGGGAAGAGCAGGCCTTAATTGGAAAGTTCTAGAAGGGAAGAAGGAAGACAGGTTAACTCCCAGCGATGACCACACATATTATTTTTTTTAACCCCGCGGCTCCATCCTTGTGTACCTGGAGGCCTTGCTGGCCCAGTGGCAACTGGCAACGTGACTATTTTGCATTGCATTGAAAGCATTTCCGAGTTCCACCTGAAAGTTAATTTTATTTCGTATTTGCCTGCAGGTATTCATGGGTTTGGCAACTTCACCCTCCTCTAAATATTCCTAGTAGCTGGGTGTGGCAATCGGTCTTCATAAAAATTTCATAATGATACCCATCACACTATTTATTCCCCACAGTCTTTCGCAATAACGAAAACACAAGAACTCGGTCTGTTCCCTTCCTGTCTCCAGGAAGGTATCCATTGGGTCTCAGGTGATAAGGTTTGGGGTACAGTCCCCAATAGGGTAGATGCAGTTGTCAGGATTCTAAGTAACACCCCCAACGAAAGAAAACTCCAAGGCTTGAGTTTCCTCAAAGTTCCATTTTATTAGAGATGTCATATTGGCCCATCTGGGAGAACCCAAATCTGAAAGCTTCCAGGTTTTCCCTACCCAAAGGAAAGTCCAAGTCCCTGCCCAACACCTACATGTCCATCACATGGCCCAATCAAAGCATCGTCCCAATTGAAGATGCCTTCAGCCACACCCCTCCAGGTGCAGGGCAAGATGTCCTTGACTCTCTGAGAAATGAATGTTATTATGACTATATATCTCACCCCTGCTCCATACAATCCCCCCTCCCAGTTTCCCACAGTAGTAAACATGGCAGGCCTGAAGGCCCAATACAAAAGATGGCTTCCAGGCCTGACAGCATTTTTCTGCTGCCAAAGAGAAAGCAGCAATAAGTTCCTCTCCTGGACATCTAGGTAAAGGTTCCCCTTGCACATACATGCTAGTTGTTCCCGACTCTAGGGGGCGGTGTTCATCTCCATTTTTTTGTGATGCCGCATACATGCGTGGATGGCACGCGCACTCTCACATTTCCGGTGCTGGGCGAACCGGTTGCTACAGTATGTGAATCTCAAAGAAAAGGAACCGATCAGAAGGCAGGGCAGTCAGAGTCATCACGCAACCTGTGTGTTATCAACTAACTAACTAACTAACGTGAAGCATTCTCTCCACGAAGTATGTTTTTCATTCCTATGTCAAGCAATTCCCATGCGGTGGGCACATCTCCAGGTTACAAGATTACATATTACCTGTCTTAACAGCAGCGAGGATTATTATTCGCACAATAGTGGAAAAATGAAGATATACCGCGAGAGGAAGAGATCGTCAGGAAGATACTAGATTGTGCAGAAATGGACAGATATTGACGCTGAAAATTAAACAGAAAGAAGGCGTAGAATATCATCAAACATGGAATTTATTTTACCAATGGTTGGGGGAAAAAGGGGTGGAGATTAAGAATGTAAATTTGTATTGGTGATGAAATTAAATACCCAGACAACACGATGTTTATTAAGCACTAAGAAATGTATTTAATAGAAATCAATAAAAAAATATATATATTTTTTTTAAAAAAAGAGAGAGCATGTTTTTCATTCCTATCAGAGGTGGTATTCAGCCGGTTTGGACCGATTCGGGCGAATCGGTAGCAGCGGATTTAATGCCGCCCTATTTAGCGATGTTTTCGAGGCTGGGCGCATGTGCGGAAGGCGAGCGCGTGAGCAAAGTGCATCCGCTGAAAGCTGAGCACGTGGGCGCGCGGGGCGAACTGGTGGTAAGAATATGTGAAATGCACTGCTGATTCCTATGCCAAGCAATTCCCATATGGTGGGCACACCTCCAGGTTAGAAGAAGAGAAACTGGAGATTACCTGAAGACGGGAAAAGAGATGATCAAATGCTGAGCAATGGGGAAGGGAAGAGGTGCTGGTTTTGCCGAGAGGAGAAAGGAGATTAAGAAGCAGGATAACCATCTTAAATAGTTGGCACTGGCAAATCTTCCCACGAAGTTGGAAAACAAACATGTTATAAGGATAGAGATGAAGATCCGTGGAGATTCTCAGTCACCCAGGTCCTGTTTTTTCCAAGAAGGAGGAGGAGGAGGAGGAGGAGGAGGAGGAGGAGGAGGAGGAGGAGGGGAAGAGGAAGAGGAAGAGGAAGAGGAAGAAGAAGAAGAAGAAGAAGAAGAAGAAGAAGAAGAAGAAGAAGAAGAAGAAGAAGAAGAAGAAGAAGAAGAAATTTCGCTTCTCATCCAAGAAGCTTCATTGATTCCAGTGGGAAGTATCAAGATATTATTTTTTCCCCTGTCCCCACCAACATTCAGCCACCATTCTTAATCTAGTAAACTTTCTAAATGGCCA